>NC_058091.1:269479000-270100500 GCF_020171115.1 Neogale vison | reverse complement strand
TAAGTCATTTAATTCATCTAAGCCTCATTTTCCTTAAATAGTTGCTGTGAGAATTATTCATCCTATTACAAATAAAATGCTTAATGAAGTGCTTGACACATAGTACGTGCCTAATAACATTTTAGTTATCATCGCCATCATCATTATCATTGCACACCGACTCCTATATGGATTCCTGCCTTACTGGTGTAATTACCCCATCAAGCAGTCAAAAGGGAAAAATTTTGTCAGGAATATCTGCTCCTGGATTGCTTCCTGTATTTATTCAACATTTAATAAGCACTTACTTCGTACAAGAAGATGTGCTTGATATAGAGGAAATATAGCCCCATGTAAGACATTGTCCTTGCTCTCAATAAACTGTAACAAGTTATTTTGAACATTACATAGTTTGTGTAGAGGGAGAACCAAGAAACCCTAGAACTGCATTTTTTTTTTCTGATTTTTAATATCTGGCATAGATGAGCTGATGAAGATTTCAAGAGTGCGTGAATCCCCTTGATGACAGTAATGAGAAGGTAGTTTTCTGGTCCCTGTTAGTGCTCCTTTATTTGGGGGCCACTGGATCCCACAGAAAGTTGAAGCAGGTTATGGAATTCTCCCTGGAAAAATGTAAATGCCCACACAGTTTTAGAACCTACTATGAGGGGCTCGCTGACCCCGGAAATCTATTCACAGACTCTTTGTTGCCGAGATCTTGATTTCTATGATGTGAAACTGGCTACCTCAAGGCAGCGCATTTTACCGTTGAACAGCTCAAAGGTAGGAAAGACCTCTTCTTCACGGAGATTCGCGTCCTTGAACATTCTGCTCATTCCGTGGTCCTCCTTCTTCCCTGCAGAGGGCAGTCTGCTGCCTTCTGCGGGCCAACAGCCCTCCAAGAATTTGAAGGCCTTGAATGTGTTCTGCCTTGGCCTTCTCCAGGCTGAATGTTTCCATTTCTCACGGGGTTAGTCCTTTCTCTTGGGATCCAGACCCATTAATAGCCTGACGGTTGGCTCTTTATCATAAGTCTGTAAGTTGTTTCCTTTTATCACAAAAGTGATATACATTTATTGTAAATTAAGGTTAAACCAGCTGAAAACCCAAACAAACCAAAAATGATAACAGTTTTGTATGAAATGCAAAGTAAATGTATTTGTGAGCCCCACTTAGGCAAATTACATTCCTCCAAACGAGTGTCAAGGGTTTGTGGATGCTAGACAATGTCTAGGTGTATACTGTACACTTATTTATATATACTTACATTTTTTTTTCTCAAATGTGTACTGTTTTATAACTTTAAAGAGCATAACCTTTTATAGACATTGTTCTGTCTCTGGCTTTTGATTACCTCATTTAAGAAAATATTTTCTTATTTTATTTTATTTTCTATTTTTTTTTTATTTTTTTATTTTTGGTTACCCAAATGGCATCAAAAGTTAGAGTCCAGAATAAAACACAGGTTTTCATTATTTGACTTAGAATCACGGCTCTTGTAATAGTGATCATCATTTCATTTGTTCAACAAATACATATTGAGGGCATAGAGTACTATGTGCTGGGATGCAGACCTATACTATAAAGTTAGGAACTTACCCTCGAGAAACTCACAGTTTAGTGGCAAAGATGGTTATTCCACCCCAAAATTATGAGTATGATAAATCTATGATTACACTAAATTTGTCCCTAAATTTCAGTTATATTTGCCTCTTCTTTTTGTCTCTTTGTTAAATTGATATTTAACATATATGTACAAAGTTAGCCCCATTTTTAAATAGATGACCGTTTATCTGCCTTGGGACATGCTATTGAAGATTCAGGAGCCACGCAAGCAGTATAAATCTCACCCTATAGGTGGTAGCCGGAGCTAACAAACATCTAAGAGTTTTGTAAATACCAATGGTTTTATTCCGATTTTGAGTGTGAAACATAAGCCATGTGTACAGACGAATAGAAGTTGCATAGAGATAAATTTTATAAAGTTCTTGTTTTAAAAAAAGAACTACCAGAACTGTCTACAAATGAAGATTTTGGGGAATGATGAGGTCCATGTTACTGGAGATGTTCAGAGCTTGGAAAAGAATGTTGAGTACCCAGTGGAGGGAGACCTCGGTGGCTCAGCTGGTTCAGCGTCTGCCTTCGGCTCTGGTGATGATCCCCGGGGTTCTGGGATTAAGCCCCTGGTGTTGGCCTCCCTGCTTAGTGGGGAGTCTGCTTCTTCCTCTCCCTTTGCCTGCTGCTCCCCCTGCTTGTGCTAGCTCTCTCTGTCAAATAAAGTCTTAAAAAAAAAGAAAGAAAGAAAGAAAGAAAGAAGTACCAAATAGAGTAACTGGTATACAGCAAATATTCAGTAAATATTCATGGAGGGTTAAGAAGGAAGGAGACAAGGAGAGGAAGATAGGAAAGGGAGAGAATCTTCATTCATTCAAAAGTATTGATTGAATACCTGCTCTGGGCCTGGCTCTGTGCTAGTGACCAGAAAAATGAGAGTAGGAACTGAAATGATCTCACTGACCCACTGAATTTATAGAATGTAGCAAGGGTCACATACAAGTAAAGAATTACACACGTTTAACTGCAGGTGATCGGAGGTTCTAAAGGAAAAGCCTGGCAAGTTCTGAAAGCATGTGTAGAGGGCAGACCTAGGCTGAGGTGTGAGAAATGACTTAAGAATAGAGGTGTATGTGGGAGCTGGAGAGGGGATGCTCAGGCATCCGTGTGGAGTATGTAGGTGGAGAGCACCAGACCCTCAAAGCCTGCAAGAAAGGCCAGTGTCACCGAAACCCAGAGAACGGGGTGGATGGTGAGTTAAGTGGGAGCTGGAGAAGTGGCCGGGGCAGCCAGCTAAGGCAGAGTCGTGAAGTCCACTGTGAGAAATGTGAGCTTATTTTAGGAGTATAAACAGCAAGGGAGGGACATGCAGAGATTTGCTTTTTACAAGATGATTTTGGCTGCATTGTGGAGAGTTATGGGAAGGGGAGATAGAGGCAGATGTGAAGAGCCCAGTTTAGGTGGGACAGCACAGTTCAGACATGTCAGGGTGGGAGTGTGAAGGGTGACAGTGGGGATGGATAGAGGGGGCGCATTTGAGAAATTTAAGAGGTAAGATGGGCATGGCATCTTGGCGAAACAGTTGAGGAGGGGATGTTTTCGGCAGTAAGAAGGTGACGAGGAGAGCTCTAAAGTTTCTGGTTGGTGCATCTGAGTGACCAAAGGTGTCCGTGGAGGCAGGAAGCACTGGATTGCAAACCTGAAGGTCAAGGAAGAAAAAAATCCTCATTTCTCTTTAGCATATGTTGACTTTAAGGTACTCTGAGCCATAGGCATGGTTAGATATTCTGGATATTTTATTTAATTCATTCTCATAATCATTTTATAAGTTAGATACCATCTTACCTGTGTTCCAAGCAAAGATATCAAGGTACTAAAGATCAGATCAGAAACCCAAAGTCCTTCAGCGACTTACGGTGGAGCTGGGTTTGGAAGCCTGGTCTAGCCAACCTCCAAGGCTCTGATATTTCTACTCTGCTTTTCTTGCTGAGAGTTTAATCAGATGTTTGTCAAGTAGTTAAACTGTTGATAAATATGAAGGCTCTTTTTCTAATGGTATTTTGAAGCCTTAAAAAAAAAAACATTATTTTTATACTAATAGGGTTATGCACTCCCTGATTTCTCCTTTCTCAATTTTTCTAGAGATTTAAATAGGAGATCGATGCTCCTAGCTTAATCAGAGCAGGTTTTCATGCCAAAACAATGCAGCCACAGTGACTTGAAAGTGACTGTTTATATAATCACAATGAAATTATCTTATGAAATGCATCAGCCACTACCCAGACTAGTTATAGCTTTCTACAAAATCCATAGCCAGCCAAAGCAGCTGAATCATTAGGACAGAACTGTCCATGAATACCTTCTTTAGCCTGTTGATCTGGCAAACTGAATGTGGTTGTCTCCTAAGTAATGGAGTGCTACCATTGTGATGGGCTTGTGTGGACTCTGAGCATACGGGGCTTTTTAGATGTAATCCAGCAAAACCTTCCCTTTTATCAATGGGGGCCACACAACCTGGCAGAGAAAGTGACTAGAGCAGGAGATCTGGTAACAGAGCTGGGCCAGGAAACCATCTTTACACACTCCATTGCCTTTTCATTCTGTCACCAAATGTATGCTCTTGTATAATTTAATTGTTCTGACAGTCTACTGGTGTTGGTATTATTAGCCCCATTTAGCAGATGAAGTAGCTGAGGCTCAAATTACTAGCTTAGTATTAGCACAAACACCTAAACTCTATGTATATAGTTTATATATGCATATATTTTTAAGGATCTTAGAAATGACTTATAATTTGTATTTATTTTTATATGGTTCTTTCAAAAAAAGATGGACCTTTCTATGTAAGAATGGGAATGCAAAGGGAACTTTTATGATTTTCCTCAAAGTCTTAGACTCTTAGAAATACTGTGATCTTTGAACCCAGATCTAGATAAGAATGGGACTCCTCCATCCGCTGGTTTTGAACTTTGAGAAAGTGACATTACGACCCTCAGGATTTAGTTTCTTCGGGGCACCTGGGTGGCTCAGTGGGTTAAGCCTCTGCCTTCGGCTCGGGTCATGATCTCGGGATCCTGGGATCGAGCCCCATATCGGGCTCTCTGCTCAGCAGGGAGCCTGCTTTCCTCCCTCTCTCTCTGCCTGCCTCTCTGCCTACTTGTGATCTCTGTCTGTCAAATAAATAAATAAAGTCTTTTTAAAAAAAAAAAAAAGGATTTAGTTTCTTCATGTGCAAAGTGTGTATTAAAGAGTTCAGCTCCCAGGGACACCTGTGTGGCTCAGTTGGCTAAGTGACCAACTCTTGATTTCTGCTCAGGTTGTGATCTCAGGGTCCTGAGATCCAGCCCCCCTTATGGCTCCTTGCTGGATGTGGAGCCTGCTTAAGATTCTTTCTCTCCCTCTCCCTCCCCACTGGGATGATCTCTCTCTCTCTCAAAAAAAAAAAGAAAAGAAAAGTATTCAGCTCCCAGAGGGAAAGAAACCTCTTGAAGAGGTTCTTTTGAAAATTAATGCAATCAAGATTAAGTTAAAGAATAGCATGCTAGAGATGGAGGTGGAAAAGAGCAGAAGGATACATTTTTAACTCTCTGCCTGCTATCCCCCACAGACACATGTTGGTTTTGAACACAGTGCTGTGTTGTTTGCTGGGACACCAAAAGCCGGCAAAGAGAGACACTGGAAAACAGAGAAGGAAAGCTGAGAGAACAGGCTCACCAGCTCTAGGAACTTGGGCAAGAACATGATCTCTGAGCCTGACCTTTCTTACTGTAAAACTTGGAAGATGGGACCTGCTACCTAGGGTAATTATTAAGATGTCATAAGGTGATACATTTAAAGGTCTAGTGCAGTGCCAGATGTACAGACTGAATAAAGACACGTTGCTTATTGGGGCAGGAGTTAGAGAAAAATACCTTCTATTGGAGGTTTATTGCTATAAATTCCCATCTCTTGCCTTGACAAATTTATTCAACTGAATTACACTGTTTTTTGTTTGCATCATTCAAGCAAGAGCAAATTCTGATTGGCTTCCCTGTAGTGTGGACCAGAGAGATCAAACTGGCTCAGTGCCCTCTTATACAATGAGCCACAAACCCTCTCTAAGTCATCTCATTAGCTCCCCTGTGATATTTATGAAGACTGGGATTTGCTAATGATCTTAAATGGGGTTAGGATCTTTAGCGTGTGCTGGAGAGAATCAGGGGACCTTAAGAGACCTTAAATGCAAATCTTTACTGAGCCATTTTTGGGTTATCAGTTACCCAGTGGGGTGTCTGACAAATACAGTATGGGTCTTATTCCCCTATTGTCTATGTGATGGGGTACCATCTGGGCTCCTAGAAAGAGACATAGTCTCTAAGATTTGGCTGAACTAATTAGTCAATGAATAAATTATCAACACCGACAAATGCAGTTCAAACCAGAAGTGACCGTGGGTTTTTAAATTTTTATTAGTTCAGCTGCGTCTCTGTGAAAGAATTTTTCCCCCCCCAAAGAAATGCATTGCATGAGACTGGAAGCATGGGCCCCTCCTCTTTATAAAAAAAAAAAAAAAAAAAAAAAAATCCTGACTTTAAAAAGAAAAAAAAAACACTAGGTGTTGAACTGAAGTGAAAAGTAAGATGCTAATAAACATGTGAGTTCCCTAAACTAGAGACGATCCACACTTAGGTTACATTAAATAGGTACTCATTTTCTAACCTGTCCTTCTGACAGATGCCTTTGTAAATTTCCAAAGTTTGCATGTGTAAATTTTTTGCTCAGAAAACACTGATGGCTTGCTTGCTTGCTTGCTTTTTTTTTTAAAGATCTTTATTTATTTATCAGAGAGAGAGAGAGGGAAAGAAAGAGAAGGAAATCACAAACTGGGGGAGGGGCAGCAGGAGAAGCAGGCTCTACGTTGAGTTGGCAGCCCTATGTGGGACTCGATCCCAGGACCTTGGGATCATGACCTGAGCCAAAGGCAGATGCTTAATTGACTGAGCCACCAGTTCCCACTGATGACTTTCTATTATTAAGGTACACAACCTTTGATCAGCAAACCTTTATAATCAGTCATAAGAAAGATGGCTAGTTTTTAGTCCGATGCTGTATATTGGACACTTTGCTAAAAGCATTTCTATATGAATTAGAGTATTTGATTCTTGGAACAAAATTATGAGTTATGCCCTATAATGATCCCTCTTGTTTCAGTGAAATTACAGGTATAGAGAGATAAAGTAATTCATCCAGTGTTAGCCAGGTAGCTAGCATATGGTGGACGAAGAATACAAACATAGAAATCTTGTGTTCACTCTACCTCAGGGAGCAGCAAGTGATGGCCCATAAGGTAAGAATGATTCTAGACTTTTCAATGATTTAAAAAAAAAAATCAAAATGAGGACAGTATTTTGTGGTATGTGGCAGTTATGTGAAATTCAAGCCTAGTGTCCATAAACGAAGATGCATTGGAACATGCTTGCTTGTTTACGTATTGACTGGGGCTGGTCTCTTATTACAGTGGTAGAGCTGAGTAGTTGTGACACACACCATCTGGCCTGCAAAACCAAAAATATTCACAAATATCAGAAATGCTCCTAACCTCTGATTGGTCTTGACCCAGTGCATAACCCAACTTCCCACCATGCTGTGATACCTTTCCTGACTTGGGTTTGCCCACAGATCTTCCTTTACACCCTTCATTCCACCTGTGCTTGCTCCTGGAACAAAACTGAATGCCACCTCTACCTGTTGAAAGCCTCTTAGCCTTTCCAGGTCCAGATCAGACAGCAACTTATTTCCCCTGTGGATGTGTAGGTTACAAGCAAGCAGAAAACAAAACGCAAATTGGATTTTTAAAAAGACAGTCTCTTACCTTGTGTAAGACACATCCAGAAATTCATCTCACATCACAGGCACACACTTCCATCTAAGACAAAGATGATACTCTCAGAATATGACTCACGCCCTTCCTGCCACACCCAGCCTTTCTCCCCAATGCTTCTATTTCACACCACTTAGTCCAGAATGGACCGGTAGAGAGGGTAGGTGTTCTAACCTCCTCAAGAAAGACTGGTGTCAGGACGATTGATTGAATTGTTTAGGTCCTGTGTCCTACTGTCCTCTGGCTAAAGTCTGCGACCAAGAGAAGGATTCATGCTGATTGGAGGTGGATTGAAGCCACCTCTGAATCAGGCTAAAAGGATAAGCTAACCTGGTTGGATTAAGTCAGTCGGTGTCCACCTTTCAAGCCAGGGGTCAGTCAGTACCATTGCAATCACAGAGGTGAGAAATTTGGAATATGATGAAGAAAGAATGGGAGAATCATTGCTAGGAAGGACCCACAGATGCCCGATGCATCTCCCTGCCCCCAAAGTCTTCCACGTTTCTGTCTACCTGAGCCCACTCCTGGCAGGCAGAATTTATCTTTCTTTCCTCTCCATTTCTATAGCCTTTCGCATCTGAAGGCTTGAATCCTAGTGAGTTGTATATATTCTGTCTTTCAGCTGCTAGCACATGGTACTCTTCAAATTCTCAGAGTCTGTTATAATTATTGATTCTGGTGCCAGAGGCAGGAAACCTACTTACCTAAAACTTCCCTTTTAAGGAATCCTTGTCTGGTTTTTAAAAGCATATTTTGTTGTCTCTTTTAGGAGGGTGATGAATGTTGCATGTGACCTCTCAGGTTTCTTTAGTGTTCATTTCTGGGTGTTTCTCCCCACTCTCAGCCTCTTGAACTGGGCAGGATGGTGAGGAATGGGGACAGAGTTGAGGATGGTAGGGAGGTCAGAGACGAATGTATATCAGGAATGTCCCCTTCATGTGTTACTTTAAATAAAAGTTGGGGATTTCACATTTTAATAGGGCAAATTTGAGACAACCATGTCGAAAAGCTACACCACCATTTTTTTCCACATCAAAGTGTCAAAATCAAAATCTCTGGTGGCCATGCTCACCAGAAGGCCTGGGAGCACTATTTCTGATCACCTGAAGCAGGCGGTAACACAAGCCACCATCAATAGTAGACTAGGTGAATAAATTGTGGTATATTTACATAATAGAAACCTACACAGCAGTGAGGAAGGACAAGCTACAACTCGACTTAATAACATGGGTAAATCTCACGAATTTAATTTTGGGCCCAAAGAATCAAGTCATAATAGCGCATACTATATGATTGCATTTCTACAAAAATGCAAGCCATGCAAAACGACCTTATGTTGCTAGAGGACAGGGCAGTGGTTCTCCTGAAAGAGGACATGAGGGTAACTTCTGGGGGCTAGTAATATTAATGAATGAATGCATTCATTCTAATGCATTCTGCCCAATTATTTGCTACAGAGTTGTGTTGGACATTATCACAATAGGTGTCTTTTTCTCTGTGTGTATTGCATTTCAATATAACTGAAATTAAAATAGAAAAAATAAAGCCATGTCAGGTATGTTAAAACATCCTCCTGTTCTCTGAGGTGGGGTGGTAGTCTGAACTGAATGTCGCATTTGGGGTAGGGCTCTACCTGCCTGGGGCTGCCTGTCTAGGAATGGGTGTCCTTCCTGTATGAGGAACAGAATGAGGACTTTAGCTTACTCCAGACTGAGGCTTTTTTTTTTTTTTTCCAAAGATTTTATTTATTTATTTGACAGAGAGAAATCACAAGTAGATGGAGAGGCAGGCAGAGAGAGAGAGAGAGAGGGAAGCAGGCTCCCTGCGGAGCAGAGAGCCCGATGCGGGACTCGATCCCAGGACCCCGAGATCATGACCTGAGCCGAAGGCAGCGGCTTAACCCACTGAGCCACCCAGGCACCCCCAGACTGAGGCTTTTGCCGAGCTAACCAGCTTTGGTTCAAGTACTAGTGAACTTCCCGGGTCGGAAGCTCTTGTCTGAAATAGCCATGTGTACTCCGCCCACAGATCAAAACTGCCTGCGACCTTGAACTTTGCTGAATCGCTAAACCTCCCCATGTTGGTGGTGGTTCTTTCTCAGGATGAAATGATTTGTCTGACTTCCTGAAGTTAAGCTTTTCTTCTCTCCTTGATGGTTAAGGAATGAGAAATTAGCGGGTGTCCACTGTGTACCACTCTCTCCCCTCTGGCCTATTGTTCCTCACTTTGGGGTCTGTGGGTTCAAAAAACGAGTGCTGTGCCTTCATCTTCCAAGGTCAGAGAGCCAAGTAATTGGGATACAGTGCTTCTGAGAGTTTCCACAAACCGAGGAGGAAGACGTGAACTTTTAATTAAGTCTCTTTTATCATCTTCACTGTGAATACTTCCATCATACATTATACTGCATCGAAGTGGGTGTTTTCTGATTCCTGAGAATTTTTTTTTTTTTACTGTACTGTAATTTACCTATGAATGCTTTATGTTAATTGGCCTTTAGGTGTCTCTGCCTTTGAGCAGGTCAGTCCCTCCTAGCTTTTCATCATTTTCCTGACCACACTGTAAATGTCCTCCATGTATCAATGCCTGCCTTGGTCTCGCTGGTCCGGGGCATGCATCGTGTTTCAAAATGTGGTTTCAGGGATGCTGAAGAAGGAGACTGGCTGTTTGCTTTCTGCTCTTTGGTATTTCACTCCCCTTTGCATCCTGGTGCTGTAATGAAGTATCATGTAGAGTTCCTATAGGGCTGATAAGCCACCCTCAGCCCCTAAAGATAGCTCTGTCCCTGCATCACTGCTTTCCAAGAAAATCCCTGTCATTATGCAGAGTGTTATGCGTTTCCTTTCAAACCTAGTCATTTGCATTTTTCGCCTTTGAAAAGGCAAATTTGCTTTGAAAAGTGTAATGAAATGTGCCCGAATGAAAAATGGGCCCTGAGCATGGCTGGTGCCAGCATGGGGCTTTAATTAAATGATTAGATGGCAATTTGATATGACCAGCCTTTGAACTGCATCATGTTATCATTTAGCTTTGGGAGGGGAAACGCAACTTGACCTTTCGAAATACTGAAAGATAATATGAACTTTGCCTCCAACCACCACAGAGCTATGTACAGAAAAGCTTTTCTCTAAATCTCTGTTCATTTTTCTCTGACCCCGTTCTCCCAGTTCTCATGGTACCTCACTCTTCCGGAACAAGCCTCATCCTTTAATGGTTCCGTTGCTTTTGTTGTTGTTGTTGTTGTTTTGTTTTGTTTTGCTTTGCTTTGTATTAATTTCACTTATACCAAAGTGTTTCAGAATATGAAATGTATTGCTTCTAGACTATAACATCTACTTCCTGAAAAGACTGTTCTGTAATAGTTCACTTTGTTTTCTTATAACTTCAAATTATCTTAAATATTTTCCTAATACTACATGGGAATGCTGATTTTTCTTTCTTTGTTATGCAGTAGAAACATTTGACACTGTTTATTACATAGTTCTCATGGAACATAGAATTTTTTGAAAGCAACATATGATACACATTTTTTGTGTGTATATATTCTAATTAGTGTGAATAAAATAGTCATTGCATTTAAAAAAAGAGAGAAAGAGAGCTACCTTTTCTCTTCCCTTCTCATTTTCTAGAGGGCCCATTGTTTCTTCAAAGCACAGCTCCCTTAGCAACCCCTACGTTTATTGAAGCTCTTCTTAATTCCCCAAGACTGTGAGTTAGTCGCTTCTTTCACTGTCCAGAGAACTGCAGACTCCAGCCTGCCTGTTTCCTGTTTTCACAAATCAAGTTTTACTGGAACACAGCCATGGCCATACTCATTTATTTACATGTTGTCTAGGGCTGCCTTGTGTTTCCGGTGGCAAAGTAGAATAGTTGCATCAGAGACCACTACCTCCAAAGCCTAAAATATTGACTCTCTGGCTCTTTGAAGGAAAAGCTTGCCCAGATAAGCATTTCCTTTAGTTGGTCATTACCCAACTTGTTAGCGGCTATAAGTTCTATGAAGCTGTAAGTTCTATTAGGACCTCCCAGTTTAGCTCACCACTGACTTCGTGGCACCAAGCGGGGACCTGGATCACAGAAGCCACTTAGGCAAATTCGAGCTGCACATGGCAGCAGTGACAAGTGGGTGTGCTCATGGAGCTGTGTTGTCCATGGAAGTGCCTGATCTGGACCAGGCACTCAGGAAATGCTTGTTGGCTGACTATCTATGCTCCCATCCTGACACCTGGGCAACCAGGGCTTCCTGTATGGGATTTGCACCCACCAATGGATGCTTCTCTTGTCTGAGTTTAATATTAATTTTGCCCATATGCATTAAAATGTTAAATTGATGCTTAAGTTTGACCTCATTATCTCTGTTCATTATTTTCACCTGTAGCGAGTGAAGGCTTCATCTGGTCTAGGCACTGTGCCTAGAACTTTACATCTGTTGCTCATCAAATTGTTGATGCCTTTGGAGGCAAATATTCTTATTATCCCCACTTTGTAGGTCAGAAATGGAGGCACTGTTGGGGTCAGCAAATAGCCCAGTTTTGTAAATCTGGTCAAACTGAGACCTAAAACCATGATCATTGGCCACTAAACCTCTCCCTTCTCTACCATCCCAACTACAGACGTCCCACTGTGCCCATCTGTTGGTGAAGGAAAACAAAGCATTATTTCAAAGAGTGTTTGAAAGTATCTCTGGCTCATCAATAATTTTAGACTATTTCTTGGTAGTTTATTGCTTCTTGAACTTGGCCTCCTGAAGAATAGGACCACTTTTGCTTCCCACCTCCTAAATCGGCAGATGACTGAACTTGTGGAAGGATATGTATGCACACAAAGGGTATGTGTGCAAACAGACACACACACACACACACACACAGTGTATAGTAGCTAAACTGATGAGATGTGAATCAGTGAAATCAAAGATAAAATGGACCCTGCTAAGATATACTAGGTCTATGCAATAGCAACTTGGAATCCCCTTGGTCAGTGACCCAGGTCTGGGCTAAAGCAATTCTTAGTGCCCTCTCTGTGAAACAGGAATAAGAGACTATTACTGGGGTACATTATGGTTCTCTTTTCAGATAAAATGATAGATTGTAAAGCCTCTGAGACATGGATTTTGTTTGACTAAATGTCTGAGCTTTCCCTGACATAAAATTAGCTATCATGCACTCTAAGTATTTGATGATTTAATAAGTGAGTTC
This sequence comes from Neogale vison, assembly GCF_020171115.1. Classification (NCBI taxonomy): domain Eukaryota; kingdom Metazoa; phylum Chordata; class Mammalia; order Carnivora; family Mustelidae; genus Neogale; species Neogale vison. The sequence goes on along the minus strand of NC_058091.1, from coordinate 270,087,915 downwards.
AGGGAGCAAAAACCATTTAGAACAGTGGCTGGATCAGAATAACTGCTCAATGAATGTTATTATTATTAATTTTCTCTAAATTACTTGAAGTATTCTTGAACCAGGGTTGGCTTCTAGCTAATTATACACAGTGCAACATGGAATATTTCAGATCGGGATATTTGGGGCATTTTGGTTCTAATATTATCTCTGCAAACACCTTATTGTCTGTGATATTGACGACGTTTTCATCTTTCTGCTTCTCCTTGGTGAAAAATAATTGCTTCCCGTATTATTAGAGCTGTCAGATACGACGCTAGTTGTTACGAGAAGTGATTTGGGTCAGATATTTCTGCTGCATGTTGGAGCGTGTGGGGGGGTGTTTTGTAGACACACACATATATGAACATGCTGCCTCTATCTTTTTTTGGGATCTTGTGCTCTGATATAGCAATGCATCAACATTCATGCATCAAAGGGCTTATAAGGTTGGAAGGCTTATAAGGATGGAAGGCTTATAAGGCTTATAAGGATGGAAGCTTCTGAACAGGCAAATAAGGATAAAAATCAATTAATACTTGTCCCTTAATTATCTCCTCTTTACTCATCTCTGAAAAGAAACTGGGGATGTAAGAAAAAAAATATATGAATGGTCCCTGGCCTAAAACAGCTTACTGGATTAGCTATAAAAGCAGTTACGTGACAATTAACTGGCAGTGTAAAGCTATAAGGAATTAAGTGTAGAATGTACAACTCTGATGGTGAGCAACAATATAATTCAAAAGAGAAGGCATCAGCATTACCATATTGGAAGAGGCAAACGTTGAAATAATTGCATTTCCACTGTAAAAATGTATAATGCTGTTTTCAGTATCCCACTGAACTTGCCTCCTTGCTATTCTTTTCTCAAGTTTTCGCAATACCTTCCACCGCCTGGGCCTTCCCTCTGGTTCATCTGGGGTGGGCGTGCCATAAGCTCAAGTGTTTGTGTTCATGATTTAGATCCTTCTCATCGTTTCTTGTAAATCTATCACAGATGTTACTAGCTTACAAGAGGTGATTTTATTGACTTGGCATCTGGTTTGTTTAAGACTAGGTTATTTTTGAAGTTAGGAACCACTGTGACCAATGGAATAATGAGTTTAAAAAAATCAAGACTGGATTTCATCAACTTCGAGGAAAAGAAATTAAAACTCTACATGCATGGAGATTTCTTTTTTGATTGGTGATGACTGCTTGTATCTTGATCTTGTGTAGAGGATAAGGAAGGTACTGATGTTTACTTTTTCTCATCCCCGGAATACTTACTATATTAGACTTCTAAGGCTGCCATCATATATCATGGCAAACTTGATTCATTAAAGTAACAGAAATTTATTCTTTCGTGGTTCTGGAGGCTAGAAGTCCAGAAACAAGGTGTCTGCAGGGCCATGCTCCATCTCAAGGCTCTGGAAGAGAATCCTCCCTTGTCTCCTTCAGCTCAGGTGGCTTCAGGCATCCCTTGGCTGTGCCAGCCTACCTCTGTCTCCGTCTCTCTTCAGGTGGCTTTCTCTATGTGTCCCTGTGTTTCTCCTCACTGAGTCCTCTCTCTCAGAAGATGCTCTATGCTTCTCTTCTGAGTTTGTCATTGGAGTCAGGGTCCATCTGGTTAATCCAGGATGATCTCGTCTTGGGATCCTTCACTTCATTACATCTGTAAAGACCCTTCTTCCAGATAAGGTCACATTCACAAGCACCAGGGATTAGAACTTGGGCAGATCTTTGGGGAGCTACAGTTGAACCCTATTTGCTGATTCTCCCTGCTTTTTGGTCCATGTAGGCTCTGGAGAGGAGCTACCCTGTTGCTAACATAGCCTTGCTGAGACCCGGATGTGAAAGGGCATTCGCGGGGTGACGTGAGAGGGCCCTGATTATATGGTTTGCAGAATATCTTTAAAAAAAATTATTTTATTTGCTCCCCTATTGATGGGGAAAGTCTGTGTAGAGGCCACATGGAACATGAAAAGCAAAAACATTTTCCAGTCTTTATAATTCAAATCATTTCTGTTAGATTAACATTTTATCAAGATATTCAGTGACTTTTTACTTTTGCCAAAATGCTAGTTCTCTTCATTACTTGAGATATCATCTAGAACATGAGCTGTGAAATCTGTATTTTTTTTCTTCCATTAGATATCAGATCTGAAGAGGAAGTTTGATTTCCGATGAATAGCATTTTTCCATCTGACTCACGTATTATCTTACTGCCTAAATGTATAGTATAGGATGAGGCTGTCAGAGGCCAGAGGGTGACAGGCATGTCACCCTTGTTTCACCAACTGTAGTCCCAGAGCCCAGTACAGTGCCTGCCATATAGTTGATATTCTGTACTTTTGTTGGATGAATAATGTTCTATGAAAATTGTATTTTCAAATGGATTAAATGGTGTGTTTTGAGTCAAAATCTGGCTACTCGTTATTGATTATACTCCAGTATAGTCTCCGCCCCCGCACTTATTTCAAACTTCACATGCAGATCTGCAGAATCATTTTGATCAATTCTTCATATTTGATTTTGTTCTTTAGTTACAATGTATGAAGAGAGATCAGGGAGGATACCTCGGTTGTTTAGTGAAATCTTAGAGCTCTAGGCATAGAGTCCGAAACCTTCGATTTCTGTCAGGAATCTTGCTAGTTTTCACACTTGTTTGTGATCCTGGGCAAGTACTCAGTGTCTCTCATCCTCTACTGGCCTGTATCCCTCATCCATTCATTCAACAAATACTTATTGCATTTCTGCTAGAGGCCACGTGCTGTTCTGGGGGCTGGGCATAAAGCTGTGAATAATACAGACAAGAGTCCTTGCCCTCAGGGATTTCAACTTAGTGTGAGGAGAGAGATTATAAACACAAAAATAATAAGATTTTAGAATGTATTGGATGAGTGCTATACAGAAAGTAGATCAGGAAGGGGATAGAGAATCCTTCAAGTGGAGAGGCGATGCCTTTTTGAGTAAGGTTGTCAAGGAAGGCATCACCGAGCAGTGGTATCTGGTTTAGGTCTGAAGGAGTTGAAAAGAGGGGCTTGCCTGTATCTGGGGGGAGTGTTGCAGGTGGAGGAAAGGCTCGTGGGAGGTACCTGTTCCGGGTGCTGAGTCTCCCTTCATTACCAGGGCACTCACTCCCAAAGCTTCTGGAAACTCCGCTGAATCCTCTGGAAAATGCTCTTGATGGAAGAGAGCAAGAGAGCTCCCTCCTCCAAGCTCAGGCTGCCTTCCCAGGGCAGCCTGCATGCTAGCACTAGTTCATACTGGAGCTGTAAAGCCAGGTCCCCTTGCGTCCAGGCAGGATTATGTTTCTGGAGTTCAGATGTCTGAAATGGGATTCCCTAGGCCAAAATGGAGGTGTCAGCAGGGCCACGTTCCTATCTGGTGGCTCCAGGGGAGAATCTAGTTCCTTGTGTTTTCCAGCTTCAATGACTGCCCTCCTTCTTTTGCGGTGGCTCTCTTCTTTCATCTTCAAGGACGACAAGAGTAGGGCCAGTCCTTCTGCCATCAGATTGCTCTGACCTGGCTCTTCGACCTCCCTCCTTCCTATTTGAAGAACCCTTGTGATTAAATTGGCTCTACCCAGGTAACCAAGAAGAATCTCCCTATTATCAGATTCGCTGAATGATAACCTGAACTCCATCTGCTTCCCCAGCTCTCCTTTGTCACATAATATAACATATTCACAGGGTCCGGGGGTCGGACAAGGACATCTTTAGGAAGCCAGTATTCTGCCTATAGCACAGTTGGGAACACGAACCCTTCATCTGTGCTAAGTGGAAGGCAAGAATGGGTACTGATGCGGTGAGGTAGGTCAATATGATATTAAGAAATTTTATTTTTTTTTTATTTTTATTTTTTTTTTATTAAGAACTTTTAGAAGTTCTTTCTTGATGACTTCACTTTTCTTAGTAAAGTAAGAAGGAGGGTCAGTAATTGATAGGGGCCTGGGCTTTAGAGGAGAGAAATGATGAAAGTCCTCTGAGAGAGGGGACAGTGACATTGCTAGGCAGTCCTGCAGGCTCCGATCTCTCCTCCCTGCCTCACAGGACTGTCATGAGGGCTGCGGTGAACAGTGTATAGAGAAGCAGTTTTTAAACTCTGAAGCTTAGTATTAATAAAAGCTAATATTCACTGATTGCTTCTGCTGGGCTGGTTCCTGTTCTTGTATTTTACATGTAGGAACTAAACGAATCCTCCCAAAAGGCAAGGAGCTACATATGATTATTATCGTCATCCCCATTTTACAGATAAAATAACTGAGGCCTTAAGGGGTGGGGGGCATGCCCAAGGCCCCACAGCTGGGGAAAGGCAGAGACAGGGAATAAACCCAGGCCGAAACTCAGACACTTCTCTCCTCACCATTACTGCCTTCCTCCATCCACTTCTCACATCCAGTCTCTAACCAGACCTTGTGCGCCTTGAGGAGTCAGACCAGTGTCTTCTACTTATAAGGAGGTGAAGTTGCCGCAACTAACATAGGCCGCCAGTGAATATCTCTGACTGTATGTAAGCACGGTGACAATCATAAAAATAGTTAAAAACATCCACCTTGGAAGCAGCATTTGAGTCCGACCTCAACCATGGACTACAAAGACCGTGCATTTAGTAACTCCAAGCCTCAGTGTCTTCTTCTATGGGATGGAGATCATTATATCAGCCTCCAGGGGCCGCTGTGAGGTTGAAGGGAACGCACGCATGGAGAAATCCTGTGCCTGGCACTTAGGAAAGATACATACGCATGAGGGGCTATTTTGATAAATGAATACGGTGTGGAGAAGGAGTTTTCCTAACTCGAAACCAAGTTCTTCGCACAATCACAGGGCAGGACCTGGCTTGTCCCCCGGTGCTCTCACAATGCGGGAGTTTACTCTCCCAAGCCATATCCTTCACCCTTTCTTCTCTCTGTACTTCATTTGCCACAGCAGAACTCCAGTGAATGTAATTCGAGGTCAGCCAAAATACAAGTTTGCTGCAAACTGTGGAGCGCGTATTGTGCCTCGTAGCTACGGTGAGGTCATTTATGGGTCCCTGGCCTCATTTCTCAGTTTAATGTGACATAGTTTAGCGCATCGATCAGCCTCTCTCTGTCACCTCTAGTTTTTCTTCCTATTCCTTCGTTCCTTCATTTATCTTCCTTATATTTACGAGCCGGGCCCTTCGGGTGCCCTGAGCCAGCCCCGCACTATGTACCTTTGTTGTCAGCTCCCACCCTGGGGTTTCTCCAAGCTTTAATCCTGGGTTCAGCCTGGGGAGCGTGACAGTGGCCTTTCTGAGTACATCCCAGATTTCATACAGCTTATGGTGGGGGGCGGGGACTGACTTCTCTTGGTGCAGTCTTTCTCTTTGGATGGTCTTTTTTGTCCTAAGATGGTCCAACTTTATGGTGGAGAAAGACATATTTGGTTTCCTTGTTTGGGCTTTTGAGAAGAATTTGTTGAGTTGCCTTTCAAGTAATTTCTGGTTTCCAGAATTTCAGGAAATGATGAGTAATGTCTTATGTATGCCATCAATGTCTTAGGAGATATTTTTTAAAAATATGATTTGGAAGTGTTAGTAGTATACTTATAATAGAGATATTTTCTATTAGCATTATGTGCTATGTATCTGAAAATATACTAAGCATGATATATATTCATTTGTTTAACTCTTCCTAACAGCTTCAAGTAAAACAGATTTTTAAATTTATTTTATTTTTTATTTTTATTTTTTTTGAGGAAACTGAAACTCAGATTAACTGATTCTGTCAAGGTCACACAGTAGTCAGTTTCAGAAGGCCCTCATCTGGACTCTGAGACTGTGACACTCAACTCCAAAATCCTTGCCCTAACCCCAGGACTAGAGAGAGAGAAAAGAAACAGAAGTCAGCAATTGTGGATCAGAAGCAATGGTTTTGTGGCAGTTTCCCAGAACATAATATAGGATCTGATGTTCTCTTCCCCTGCCCTCCCAGCCTCTCCTTCCCCTCTTTTTCCCTTCCCTTCTATTCCTTCTCCTTCTTTCTTCTTTTCTCTCTCTCCCTTCTTCCCTTCTATCCTCTCCCTCCCTCCATCTCTCTTCCCTTTTAGTTTCTACCTCCCTTTTGTTGCTCCACAACTGACAGAACATCCATTTCCTTCTGGGGAACCCTGTCACTTTCTTGACCTGGTCTGCTGAGGTCCAGGGGAGGCCCTCCCGGGAGCTGACGGAACATTCACTTACCTCTGAGTTCTCCCTCATGCAGGGGTAGGACACCAGTAGTCTTGGCCCCAGACTGACCCCAAGGCCAGGCCCTTGTCAGCCTTGTGAACTTCTCTCAGCACGAGGTGAAGAGAGGTCCGGCCTGCGTCTGTCTCCTGTCAGCATCCAGCCTCGTGATCTTCCTGGAGCGAGTCCTCTGATGAAAATAGTAACGGCCTGGACACGACCCCCCACTCACCCCAAACAATAATTTTCAATACAGTCTAGTAAGAATTCACAGTCAGGAAAAAATTAAATGTGGCCAGAAGGAGGGAGTCCTGATCAAGATGAATCCATTTTAGCTCACTAAGCTGAAAGCCTGACATCTTAGGGCACCTACATTTGGGTTGTTTTGCAACCAAAGGCTTCCACAAGAATGGTAAGTAGGTACTTTCTTAATATCTGCATAGCTAAATGCTCTCACACAAGGTTCCTGATAGGACAGAGTTATAATCTACCTAAGGAAACTCTGGCTTCTGTCCCCAAATGCTGAAGCTGACACTCACAACGAGTAGTAGTTTTCAACTTCCATACTGGGTCTGGGGGCCCCTTACTCCGTTTAACCTGGGATTCCACGTCTCCCTTGGGAGGACTCAAGCATTTTGAGTGTGTGATGATGGCAAAATTGGGATGGGGGCTAAGAATTGTTTCGGAGAAAAGCTAAGTAAGAAATCAATAATTAGAACTTTCAGGAACACAGTTATTAGTTCTAACTTTTTTCTATCAGTTTCCCTAACTGAAATTTTTGATGTTATAATTCATGTATCAAGATTATCAGATAGCAACCCAACTTCCCTTTTGCTTTCTGTGGTTTTCTCCTTCTAGTGTCTTTTGTGAAATAACTACAATTTGGGGAATTATGCCTTGCTTAAAGACACAAATAAATATGCTCCCCTTTATTTGCTTTAAAATTTATCTTCGTTTTCTATTTTATTATTCCATGTATTTTATTTTAATTTTTGAGCAATTACATCTCAGTGAGTCTTTAAAAATGATGTTCCATGACTGATGAGTATTTACTTTCTTATTTTAATTCAACAGTAGCTTTAATTTGTATACTTTCGATGGGAAATAATTTAAAACGTTTCCCCGAAAACAAAGTATGAATCTCACTATAAATATTCAGGTAACCATTTGCTTTCTTCAGCATTTAACTGGCTGGCAATTTCACATGGTGACCCACAAATAAGCATTGTTGAATGTGTGTTGATAGAGATGAGTGAAGATTAAAAACCCAATTAGCCATCCTGTACGTTGCTCGCCTCCTATCACGTGGCAAGCCTCACTCTCCCCTGGGCAGAAATGAAGACTGAGAGTTATCAGTTACTTCATAAAGTAGACAACTAAGGCATTTCTTAAACCAAATGTGAGTATTTTGTCTTGTTTGGTTATTTTTTAGGTCTGTCTGTTGCAGAATCACTTTTTAGATCCTTGCTTTAATCCAAGCCTTTTGGGACAAGTGTAGATTTTCAATGAAAAGAGTGTTTTTTAAACACATGAAAACAATGTTATGTGATGTGGTAGAGGCTTTATGCACATATATTTGGTAGGTACATATTTTTTTTTAATTTTTTAGGTACATATTTCTTATGAAGAAAATTTCATGCAGGAGTTTAACAGATTGATCGAAAAGGGCATAAGCAAATATGATCTGAACTTTTTTTTTTTTTTGGTCTGAACACTTTCTAATCAGTATTAGTGGTGATAACTACACTCATTGTTAAGTGCTTACTATATGTCGAATGCTTAATTGCATTTAATGATTGTGACATCTAATGAGGTAGGGACTCTTAAAATCCCTATGTTATAGATGAGAAAACTGAGGCTTCCAGAGGTATATGATTTGTGCCTGGTCACATAGCAATCAGAGGGTAGAGTCGGAATTAAAACCCAAATCTGCTTAAGAGCTGACCTTTTTTTTTTTTTTTTTTTTTTTAAGATTTTATTTATTTATTTGACAGAGAAAGAGATCACAAGTAGGCAGAGAGGCAGGCAGAGAGAGAGGGGGAAGCAGGCTCCCTGCTGAGTAGTGAGCCCGATGCAGGGCTCTATCCTAGGACGCTGAGATCATGCCCTGAGCCGAAGGCAGAGGCTTAAACTACTGAGCCACCCAGGCGCCCCAAGAGCTGACTTTTACAGCCAGTATTTTACTGGCTGTAAACTCATGATGCCTATGGAGCTGAGGTAAATCATTCTGTCAGGTGTCTCGGAGCACCTGGAAAGTGTGTTTACCTTGGGAGGTGGTTCTGAATCATTCCCTGCAATGTCCTCACCTTATTCCTAGGCTAGGGTGTAACTGGGCTTTGGCCTTCAAATGACACTGACATGACTCTTCCTGTCCCTCCACTGAACTGAATCCTAGTGAGGACTCCCAGTGCCCTCCACCTGATACTGTTCCAGTGGTTTCTTCACAGCTATGGTACCTCGAAGGAACCTTGCCAGCATGCATGGTAGGAAGCCTTCGGAGGTAGTCGCGGGAACAGCAGGAAATGCAATTGTAGCAGAAAGCAATGGGTTATGCTTCAGTTGAGTGTGGCAAGGCTGAAATGAGAAAGTGTCCTGAACCATCCAGAGAAATTAGGGGGGTAAAGGCATGGGTCACCACCTGGGGGCATCTCTCACAGTTGGTAGAATGGGTGCTTGATTGAGCTTGTACTGTGTGTGCCAAACTGTGATAAGTGACACGGGAAGACACAAAGGGACAGGAAATCTTGGCTCTGCTACAGGGGAGGGTTTTAAAAGACTGATTTCTGACAAAAACCACCAGGTCTTACATATTGAAATCATAATGCTGTCTCTTTCAGTGTAGCCCCCTTAGTGATCCATGTCTTATTTCAGCAACGCTGTCAATGCTCTGTTGCAAAAGCTCGTTGAAAATGACTTTCGGAATTGTGTGGAGACATACAAGAAAATCTGCCTCCATTCAGAGCAGGCCTCAGTTTTATTCCCCGGCTTAGTCGCCCGCTTGGGTTTGGCCCTGAACTAATATGAACCGTTTCCAGTAATCAGTGCTCACATTCAAGGACAAAGGGTTTCTATCATCGTGAAGATGGACAAGAGGGCCTTACGCCCCAGTGAGGCAATATGGAAGCTTGCCTTGGTATCCTTTGTAGCGACAAGCCCATCAGCCAACTTATCATACATATTCAACAAAAGTTTATGGGCTTGAATTGAAAAGGAAATAAAAAAAATTATTTTTCTTAATGCCGGTATTATCTTGAACAACTTGGTATCTTAAAGCATATGCTTTACTTCAACAAGCTTTGAAATTTATGTTTATAATTTTAATATGTTATTTTAATATCTATTTTAATATCTCTGAAGCAATTGTCTAGTTATAACCATACCTGATTAAAATTAGACAAAAATTCTTTAACTCCCCTATACTCTGGATGTCTCCCTGAGTCTTTTGGTTTGGTCGAGTGTTGCCCTTGTTGGCTCTCTAGATGATCTAGAACAGTAACCGTGGTGATGATGATGACATTATTTTTTTAAATTTTTTATTTTTTATAAACATATATTTTTATCCCCAGGGGTACAGGTCCATGAATCGCCAGGTTTACACACTTCACAGCACTCACCAAAGCACATACCCTCCCCAGTGTCCATAACCCCACCCCCCTTCACCAACCCCCCTCCCCCCAGCAACCCTCAGTTTGTTTTGTGAGATTAAGAATCACTTATGGTTTGTCTCCCTCCCAATCCCATCTTCTTTCATTTATTCTTCTCCTACCCACTTAAGCTCCCCTGTTGCATCACCACTTCCTCATATCAGGGAGATCATATGATAGTTGTCTTTCTCCGCTTGACTTATTTCGCTAAGCATGATGCACTCTAGTTCCATCCATGTTGTCGCAAATGGCAAGATTTCATTTCTTTTGATGGCTGCATAGTATTCCATTGTGTATATATACCACCTCTTCTTGATCCATTCATCTGTTGATGGACATCTAGGTTCTTTCCATAGTTTGGCTATTGTGGACATTGCTGCTTAAACATTCGGGTGCACGTGCCCCTTTGGATCACCACGTTTGTATCTTTAGGGTAAATACCCAGTAGTGCAATTGCTGGGTCATAAGGCAGTTCTATTTTCAACATTTTGAGGAACCTCTATGCTGTTTTCCAGAGTGGTTGCACCAGCTTGCATTCCTACCAACAGTGTAGGAGGGTTCCCCTTTCTCCGCATCCTCGCCAGCATCTGTCATTTCCTGACTTGTTGATTTTAGCCATTCTGACTGGTGTGAGGTGATATCTCATTGTGGTTTGATTTGTATTTCCCTGATGCCGAGTGATATGGAGCACTTTTTCATGTGTCTGTTGGCCATCTTTCATGTGTCTTCTTTGCAGAAATGTCTGTTCATGTCCTCTGCCCATTTCTTGATTGGATTATTTGTTCTTTGGGTGTTGAGTTTGCTAAGTTCTTTATAGATTTTGGACACTAGTCCTTTATCTGATATGTCATTTGCAAATATCTTCTCCCATTCTGTCAGTTGTCCTTTGATTTTGTTAACTGTTTCCTTTGCTGTGCAAAAGCTTTTGATCTTGATGAAATCCCAATAGTTCATTTTTGCCCTTGCTTCCCTTGCCTTTGGCGATGTTCCTAGGAAGATGTTGCTGCGGCTGAGGTCGAAGAGGTTGCTGCCTGTGTTCTTCTCAAGGATTTGGATGGATTCCTTTCTCACATTGAGGTCCTTCATCCATTTTGAGTCTATTTTTGTGTGTGGTGTAATGAAATGGTCCAATTTCATTTTTCTGCATGTGGCTGTCCAATTTTCCCAACACCATTTATTGAAGAGGCTGTCTTTTTTCCATTGGACATTCTTTCCTGCTTTGTCAAAGATTAGTTGACCATAGAGTTGAGGGTCTATTTCTGGGCTTTCTATTCTGTTCCATTGATCTATGTGTCTGTTTTTGTGCCAGTACCATGCTGTCTTGATGATGACAGCTTTGTAATAGAGCTTGAAGTCCGGAATTGTGATGCCACCAACTTTGGCTTTCTTTTTCAATAGATGATGACATTTTTTGAGCACTCACTCCACACTAGGCATTGTTCTAGTTATAGGTCATGTATTGTCTCACTTAATCTTCACAACTACTATATGATGAAAAAAAAAATCATTGCTCTTATCTTCCCATTCCGGAGCTAAACACACAGAGACATAGGGAGTGGCCTGTACAGAATTTGATGACTGATAAAGGTGATCTTTTACCCAGGGAGAACCCAGCCTTCCTTATTCTCCTCTTGGCTAGTACAGTTATGTATTCAGTAAGTGCTCTGTTAACAACAACAAATCCCTAAAAATTTAGTGTTTTATTCTATTTTATATAAATAATTCATCTTCCTCATATTAAAAAATGAGCCTAAAAAATCACCTGGAATTGAAGCACCAAAATGTTGATGCTTTGAGACATGTCATCATAGATGGTGGGTTTTTGTTCCTAATTCCTACCCCACGACATTCATCGTGTCTGACCTCACTTCCACCGGAGCTATCTGTAGAGGTATCTGCTCTCTGACGGCTCCTTATTCCTATAGTCAGAGAAAACCATCTAGATCTGTTTTTGCTTTGCTGTGACTTTATAACCAGGGTGGTGTTTCTTCTTTAAGACAGTTGGGCATTTCTTTCCAGCTTAAACAACTTTTTCACCATGAAGAGGAGGAAGGGGAGGAAAGCAGAGAAAGATACTTTTCCTGGTATGGATGATGGGCTGGCTTTTATGTTCAGCAACAAATAGAGATTTATCAGTATAAACACTCTGTTATGACTCCTATGGCTCCTCATTCCCTAGATCAGAGTTCTAGCCTCCAGGAAGGGAACTAGGAATGCACAGGGAGTCTGTGACACAGCTTGGATGGCATGCTGAACTTAGGATCCCAAACCCCAAATCCCCTAGGTCACATGGCCAGAACCCCTGTATTTCTGCTGATGGGCCAAGACCTGGGATATTGGCCCAGCTCTGCTAAAGAAAGGCCATTCAACCCCTGCCCAAATATTCAGCCTACCCCAGCTACTCACGCAGGTGATTACCAGTACAGATTGCATATTCCTCTCAGGCCCCCAGGATACCCAGCTGTAGGGCACTGTAGCAGACTTCTCTGTGCAGACCACTGAGTTCTGGAATTGTTCCTGGCTGCCTGAATGCAAGAAGTGAAAACTCTTGAGGGCAGCTTTCAGGAAATGGGCCCAGAGTCCCCACTCTCTACTGCTCAGACACTCCACTTGTGCATCTCTGTCCTGTACAATAGGAAAAGCTGAGTGTGGTGGTGCACAATTCTTTCTGATTTCTGTTTATCTGAATTTAGACCTTGCTTCAGCATCCTTCCTTTTGTTTTAAGTAGACTTCCAAGGTACACACGGCTCACAGCTCCTTCCTCTAATGCATCCTAGTCCTTAGCCTACTTCGTCAGTATCAGGAGGGCTTGGTCTATCCATGATCCCGGTCCACCCCCAGCAGAAGAGGAAGCTCCTCTCCTAAGGATGGTTTTGCCCCCGGGACTGTCACAGTTCAGATCCTGTCTGTGGCTAACGCTGCCCAATTGATAACATCCCCAGCCATCAAAATAGGGAAGTTCTTCTTTGTGTCTCACTCTAATTCTCTTTCCACATCTCTTAGTTGATTGTAACAAATATGAGTAGAATGACTTGAGACATAGGGAATTTCTCTGCCCAGTGATCTCTTTGTGAGATGATAGATTTGCATCTTTGAATAAAAGTACCTTTTAAAAAACAATCATCAAATGCTTGCAGATCTTATAAACTTCCTAAAACAGCGTGTATTCAACTAAAACACAAACTTCAAGAAATTTCTTGATGCCAAGAGAAGCATCCGGAAGTCCTGCATTCCATATATTCTTGTCAAATGCAAATAGAACCATCGCCCTGTTCATAAATGCTCACCGAGTCAAGTGAGCATGATGTCAGCCTCCTGAATGTCAGCATGCATTGCAGTCTGAGCTATAGAGAAGGCAAATGTTGATATCTAGCTCCCAGTTCAACCTTTTTTTTTTTTCTTAAGATTTTGTTTATTTATTTGACAGAGAGCACAAGTAGGCAGAGAGGCAGGCGGAGGGGGAGGGAGAAGCAGGCTCTCCGCTGAGCAGGGAGCTGGATGTGGGACTGGATCCCATGACTGAGCCACCCAAGCACCCCCTCCCCAGTTCTACTTTTGTATCTTCCCTTGCCAGTTGTGAAATCTGGAGCAAGTCTCTTGACTTATTTGGGTCTCAGGGTCATCTACAAAACGAGGCTCATATCCTTGCTTACTAATGGGGTTGAAACCATAAAGAAAGGCGGCGACTTTTGGGATAGTACTCTATAAATGTAAGGCAGGGGTGCCTGGGTGTCTCAGTGGGTTAAGCCTCTGCCTTCAGCTCAGGTCATGATCTCGAGGTCCTGGGATCAAGTCCTGAATTGGGCTCTCTGCTCGGCAGGAATCCTGCTTCCTCCTCTCTCTCTCTTTCTCTGCTTGCCTCTCTGCCTACTTGTGATCTCTCTCTGTCAAATAAATAAATAAAATCTTTGAAAAAAAAAATAAATGTGAGGCAGCGGCCAAAAGTTTTCATGACAGCGCTTTGCAAACAGTCTTGTGAACCACATCAGCAAGTTGCAGGAGGCAGTGGGAGGCTGACTCCAGGTCCGTGCACCATTGTTTGATTTGCCTGTTCAACCTAAGACCAGCTGTGTTGACTCCGTATGGTGTGAAACCTCTCTGAACCTCATTTCTCACATTCCTGAAACGGGAGTGACGGTAATGGTTCTCACCTCTTGGTATTGGGAGAATCCGCTGAAGTTGGTTAGCATGAGGGTAAGTGCTCACTCAAGGTGGCCGCAAATAAATACTACATCGGTCTTAACACCAGCTTGCATCCGATTGCCCCAGACTACAGCAGACGGTCGCCAAAAGTTAACTTCCTATGATTCTGTCCACTGAGCATGTTTTAACCGGTAGTTGTTTTTGGCAGTCTCGTGTTTTCTTTTCCGTTCTTTCATAAGGGAGGTTTCGGTTTTCTAATTCTCCCTATATGTAGATCTATATCTGTAATTTATTTTGCGCAGCTCTGCCTTTGTCATTTTACATACTGGAGCTCGGCTGTGATCATTGGTGGGCACTCCTTCCTGGAGCACTCCTCTCTCCTAGAACACTTGCTTGTTTCACACACACGGAGTTGAGAGAGTACGAATTTGCCGCTCGTCTGAGCACCCAGTGGAGGTCGAGCTGCCCCGGAAACCGAGGCTGAGTTACCCCTCGCCTGTGATGAGCGTCTCTGTCCAGGGAAGGTCTGCTTCTCATCTGGGCTTAGCCCGGGAAGACTTGCTGCGCTTGGAGGGACGTGTCCTATGTCATACTCGGAGGGAGAAGAGCATGTTGTGAAACCAGCTGCCATGAAATTGAATTACAGGTGTCGTATTCTTCTAGCCTTAAATTGCTCCATTTTACCATGGGCTTTTCTGTTTGTTTGGAACAAATAACTGCAATTTACCAGGATGCTAAGAGATGAGGGTAGGAGCAGTCAGAGGTTGTTTAAGGTGTCTATAATGATGGAAAATTACTCCTATCCATTTCAAGTATGGTTTCTCTCCCAAGCCACCACATTTAAATGTGAAGCGTGGAAATGCCTCACATTTTAATTCTCCTCTCTCAGCACAACTCTCTTTAAAGGCGCTCCAGGTTTCTCTAATGTTCTTAACCACACACCCAATCAGTTTTATTTATTATCCTGTGGAATACGTTCAGTAATGACTTCTGAGGCGGCCAGGAGGGAATGGACAATTTGCTTTCACTGCCTCCATCTCCTCAACCCATTTCCTCTTAATTTGGTGGAGATGGTGTGGAGCTTCTGAGAAGAGGAGTCACATGAACACTTTAAGGAGGAGAGCTCTAAGACACCTTTCTTCTTCCTCATAATTGAACATTGTCAGAAGTGATTTCTCTGTCTCGCCTTCTTTCTTCAGTGCCTTTTAGCTTTCCAAGGAGTGTTATTGTTTTCTTTTCAAGGAATGATAATCTTTGCCTGGGACCGTTCACAAACAGATAACTAACTGCCTCAGTGTTACCGGGTGGTGGGATAAGGTGGTGCTGATGATCATTTTTTTTTTCCTTTCTAAGATTTTATTTTATTTATTTGACAGAGAGAGATCCCAAGTAGGCAGAGAGGCAGGCAGAGAGAGAGGAGGAAGCAGGCTCCCTGCTGAGCAGAGAGCCTGAGGCGGGTCTTGATCCCAGGACCCTGGGAACATGAC
Organism: Neogale vison; assembly: GCF_020171115.1. Classification (NCBI taxonomy): domain Eukaryota; kingdom Metazoa; phylum Chordata; class Mammalia; order Carnivora; family Mustelidae; genus Neogale; species Neogale vison. Next base: position 270,072,451 of record NC_058091.1, on the reverse strand, counting down.
CTGAGCTGAAGGCAGAGACTCAACCCACTGAGCCACCCAGGTGGTCACGATGATCATTTTTATGTGACACAGTCGTGCAGGTGATTCTCGAAGCCGAGCCAAGGCATTATGGGAGGCTGACCAAAATGAGTATTTTTTTTTTTTTTTTGTGGTCGTTCTAAATTTAAAAATAAATGGTTGGGTTTCATAAACGATTAACAGTCTATTGGTAATATCTGAGATACTTCTCGTGAAAAGACACTTGGAATTAGGTGGGGGATTTGCTTCAGTTGTACTCCGTGTGTTGATGTTTTCTGAATCTAGTTTTGAGCTACTAATGGTTTTAGTAATTTCTTTGGTTATACCAATGGGATGTAAAATGGAATTGTAAAATTCTCATAATAAAGGACAGAGGAATTTTACACTTGCATCCCTCCCCTTCAACCTATTTCTTGCCCCATTAATACTAGTTAAGTGTGTGTATGTGTGCTTTACAGAAGTTTTTGCATGAATACACATATATAAATTGGTACAGAGAGTAATATATAGTTTTGATTTGTGATTATATAAGTAAATGGGATAGTATTTTATTATATTTTTCTGTAGCTTGTTTTTTCCACTTAATGCTATATTTTTTCACTCTGTCCACATCAGTACATACAGATCTAGGTCAGTCTTTCTGAGAGCTGATTATTATTCCATGTTATGGAGGTACAACAATTTACCATATTGATGGCATTTAAATTGCATTATTTTCCTTTTTCAAAAAAAGATGTTGCTGTGGACTTCTGTGTATGTATCTTTTTATGCATATACATGTGCTAAGTCTCTAGTGTAGACATGTAGTGTTTAATGCAACATTACTTTATTGGAACCTGCTGGATGGTCATCCTAATGATGGCCTAACAATGGTTTATGTAGACAGTGCTAACAGATAAAAATTTGCAAAAACACATAAATGTTGGCTCATGGGTTTGTTGTTGGACAAAGGTGTTACATTAGAATAAAAACATAATGGTGATTTGCAAGTGTTTATTTGCCTGTGAGAAATCCTGCAGAGCTGAGTATGCACACTTCCAATGTGAGAGGACTGTGAAATTTTATTTTAAAAGAAAGTAAAATAAAAGAATCTGTGGTAATCAACTTCTGGATCATTTTCTATGGGAGTGAAAATGAGTATGTGTTTAAGAGTGGTCAAGGGACATTGAGTTTGAATTGTTTTTGTGTATTAGGCAGAGAAAGTGTGGCTTGAGGATCGCATACTAGATGTATGGGAATGAGATGTTGAGCCGAATAGCCTGGGTTTGAACCCTTGGCCCAGACACAGGAGGCTTTGAGGTCTCTGGTCCCTCATTATTTCTAAGCTACTTTACAACAGGGTTAACCATAAACTGCCTCTTGGAGTGGCCATGAGTATAAGAAGAGCTAGCACAGACACTATCACCCGTTGGGCCATCAACATTATATTATCTAGAAAGTACTATTACCCTAAACATTGTCCTTATGATGTTGGCCAACTTACTTTACACTTGATCTTAGCCAAAAGGCCGAGAATCGATTGGCCAACTTACTTTAATCTCACAATGTTTGCTCTTTGCATAATACTGAATAAGAATATAATAATGTTACAAATTGATTCCATAATAAAAAGGAAGCCAGAATGGATCATCTCAAAGATCCACGGCAGTTTTTCTGTTTTATTTTATTTTTTATTTATATTTATTATTATTATTATTATTAGTTTTAGTTTTTCTGTTCTCTATCCGAAGGAAGTCGTTCTTCCTTTTGAAAAAGTGCACGTTTATTCATTGTTTTTGTAAGCCTCTTCTGTAACAGGACACACACACGTAATATAGATTAGGTTGACGACCCCGTAAGTCTCAGCCCTTCCCAAGACAGAGCCTAAAAACAGTCAAGAAGTGACTGTCTCAGTCTAGAGCAGTCGGGGTGTGAGAGACTCCCTTTACCTAGGACAAAAGGTGATCCGTTAAAGCACCTCCCCCCTCCTTTCTAAGTCCTCACCCCTTTCCGCCCTTCTGCTCACACATGCTCTGTCAGAATGACCCTATTATTGCATGATATGTGTGGACCACAATCTATTTAGCATATTGGTAGACATTTGAGTTGCACTATTTTGCTGTTACCAAAAAAAATGCTGCTGTGAACGTCTGAGTATATGTCTTGATATGCGTGTGTGTGTGTGCTCAGTCTCTTAGGGTGGACCTAAGGACCTGTGCCTTCAAGCTGTCTCTCCTGGTGGATGCTGCTTTTATAATTACCATCATTCCCTACTTTACAGCAACAAAGAAACCACTATCATTTATTAACACATTTATATTCCAAACATTTTACAGACACGACTTTGTTCATTGGTTAGTTGACAATTGTTGGTAGAACGCAATTTATGTGCTAAACACAATTCTAAGTGCTGGATTGTAGCAATAAGCAAAATACCATTTCTGGCCTCGGGAAAGATCCATTTCCGTGGAGAGTCCCAGAAAATAAATAAATAGAAACCAGATACTAAATTTTTCTTAATATAAATTGGTATGAGGAAAAATAAAGCAAATAGTGATGACAGATGCTAATTCTAGAGGGTTGTTGGGGCACTGGGACTCTGAACACTGGGACTTGAACAATAATTTGAATGATGTGAACATATCATAGATTACACACACACACACACACACACACACACGCACACTGATGCTTAGGGAGGTTAAGTATGTATCAGACATGTTTTTCAGTAGCAAGTAATGAAGCATCCATTGAACAGTGACCTAAACAAGCAGCAGGTGATTTTTCTAATATGACAAGAACTCTGGGGAAGGAGGCAGCTCTCGGCTCTGATTAAGCAGCTCGGCGACATCAAGGCTGGCGGCTCTGTGATTTTCTTACCTTCTCTTGGTGGTCTTAGTGGGGCTTTCCCAGGCAGCGTTCCACATCCCAGGCAGGAGGAAGGGAGGAGGGGAGGCACCTATTCCATTCCTTTTTCTCAGGAAAAAAACAAAAAACAACTGGACAGATTTCCCCTGTAGTTGAGAAGAGTAGAGCTCCCTGGCTGCCCTTGGCTCTGAGGAAGACGGAGGAAGTGAGTGTTTCCTTCTTACCTTCCTCTAATAGAAGAAAGGAAGGAAGTGGAAGTGCGTGCTGGCTTTGTGCGGACTTTGCGGTGAGTTGCATTCCCTGCGGCGCATCTCTCATCAACCAGGTCTGTGTGCAGTGAAGTTCTACTCCTCTAACCTGTCTTTGTCCAGTTCCTTTGGAATGGTCAGAGTCTCTTACAGGTTGTAAAGGAGGTGACACATACCAGTGACAGCTCCTTCCCAAATACGAGCAGTAGCAGCACTGTTTGTTGTGTGGTTAGTATTGGGATAATGCTCTCTATTCCTCCCACGATAATTTCCAGGCATTGGGATGTGTCTGGCTCCACTTTTCCTCTCATCAGCTTACCATTTCCTAAGAGTTTGTCCCATAATGATGAGCAGTTTGTGGCTAATTCAAAGACCAGAAACATGCTTGCAGGTACGATTTAGATATACTGGTTGCAGGGAAAATATTGAAATAACTAATTCATCTTCTGAGGAAATACTGATATACTGTTAGTTGGGAGCGTTCCAAAGTCACAGAATCCTTCATACCCATTGAGTGTCCTCCAGTTTACAAACTGTTTTTCCCTGTGTTGATTCATCTGCTTTGCATGGCTTTCCCGGGAAATAATGCAGGAGTTCTTCATGCCGTTCTTCTTACAGGGGTTAAAGTGATACCTAGAAAAATCTAAGTGGCTTAAAATGGTAAAGCAAGCTTATCATTCCCTAATCATATGTTCTTCACTCTTATAAACAAACAAAAACACTCTATTAAAGCTGATTCAGTTACCCCCTTCAAACAGATGAATGTCCCGAATCCCGTCCTATGCAGAAATCCTGAACTTTCAAGTTGGTTAAATGAGGAATCATCTTTGTCACAATTTACATGTAATCATTTGTACTGGCCTATTCTTAAAGTCCTTTGGGGTGAATGATTATATCATCAAGTCTTTTAAAAATACTTTCTGACATTTTCTAGTTAGAGGACAGAATAATACATGCTAGTTGTCCAAATACAAACTAATATAGAAATGTTTACATGACACGGTGAAATTTCTCTTTATTCATGACTCCAAAAGATAACTACCACTAGAGATTAGTTTATATCCTTTCAAATGTTTTTCAATAACTATTTGCAATGGTTATTATTTTTGTAATTATTCTGGTTATCAATATTAATGGAATATGATAGTGTTACAACTTTAGTTACCTAACACTATATTATGAACAATATATTGTTGTCTTTTCATACCAGCATATCTACATGTACCTATTATTATTATTATTATTAAGATTTTATTTATTTATGACAGAGAGACATAGCAAGAGAGGGAACACAAACAGGGGGATTGGGAGAGGAAGAAGCTGGTTTCCCACTGAGCAGGGAGCCCGATACAGGACTCAATCCCAGAACACTGGGATTGTGACCCAAGACTTGACCTGAGATCATGACCTGAGCTTAACAACTGAGCCACCCAGGCGCCCCATATGTACCTGATTATTTTTAAAGCTATGTGGTATTATTTAAGAATGAATTACAATTCTTGGAACCAACCCCCTAATAATGGCCATTTCATTTTTTCCAAAATGTTTAATATCATAATAGGCGTTCTTGAACATTGTATCTTTAAGCAGATATTTAGTATTTACATAGAACAACACCCAGACATGCTAATAGTTAGAAAGTAAGTGCGCATTTATGATTCCATAGCTGTTACAAAATTACCCTCCATCAGTAGTGTGTGAGTGTGCCTATTTCTTTACATTCTTACCAGCACTAGGTAGCTTGCATTTTTAGGTCTTATTAATGTGAAAGACAAAACAATTATACATTTATTTTAATTTGCATTTATTGGATAAACTGTGATTTCAGGAAACTTTCATATGGTTTTGGGTCACTATTTCTTGTGTCATATTTATGCTTCTTGCCCACTTTTCAAGTAGGTTATTTCAATTTTTTTTTTGAAGATTTTTTTCTTTATTTATCTGACAGAGATCACAGGTAGGCAGAGAGGCAGGCAGAGAGAGAGGAGGAAGCAGGCCCCCCGCAGAGCAGAGAGCCCGATGCGGGGCTTGATCCCAGGACCCTGGGATCATGACCTGAGCCGAAGGCAGAGGCCCAACCCACTGAGCCACCCAGGCGCCCCGGTTATTTCATTTTTTGATGAACATTTTTTAGATGTTACAGCTATGAACTTTCCATGGGGCACCAATGTTGTCAATCTTTTCCTCTTTGTCCTTTGTCTTTTAACTGTGTTTATGGTCTCTTTTGCCATCGCAATTTAAAAATGTTTCTATAGTCAAACAGGTCACCTTTTTCTTTCTTAGTTTCTGGCCTTATGCAGTGAAAACAGTCTGAATATACAGTATTTCAAGCTGGAAATCTACTCAGCATGGAGCTTTGACGATGTGGGGCCTCGTCAGACTTGAGTAATTACCATTACTTGGCTGATATTTACCCACACCCATTTGCAGTGTAGTCCAAACCAGGATTTAATAACCCATAGCATATTTGCACAGACTTTCTCATTTTCTAACCATTTAAAATTGGTTCTGAGAAATGAATGACTTATTTTTTAATATAGTCCCCTTTGAATCCAGCTATACCCTGAGAAGTTTTTTAAGGGAGAGTCAGTGGCTCATTTGCAACAGTATGGGTATAACTGAAGGTCTTGGAAAGTTTCTGGCTTTTGTTTTGCCCAGATGTTCTCTCTAATGAATGAAATTGTAGGGTCAACCCAAACTTGTCAGTGGTGATAGGTTTTCTAAGTTCAGGGAATTGGAATAAAAATGATTAGGCAAGAAGAATGCCTGGCAGGGCTCAGTCTGTTAAGCTTCTACCTTTGGCTCAGGTCATGATCTCTGGGTCCTGAGATCAAGCCTCACATTGAGCTCCCTGCTCAGCAGGAAGCCTGCTTCTCTCTCTCTCCCTCTGCCCCTCCCCCTGCTTGTGCCCTCTCTCACTCTCTCTCAAATAAATAAATAAAATTTTTTTAAAAAAAATGATTAGGCGTGAGAAAAAAAGAAAGCCTTGGTATTTGGCCATCCAGCTAAATCTGAAAGTTAGGGAAAGAGAATATGTATTCTCTGATTATGAGTGTGGTCTTTGAAATCCTGCAGGTCTGGCCCTGAATTCTGGCTTCTCCACTTAATATTTATGTGGGACAAGTTACTTGGCTTCTCAAAGACTCAGTTTCATCCATGAAACAGGGATCATGCCTGCATGTCCCATTACCTAAAGAGCACTTATTGATCATTTCTGACGTTCATTTCACTGTTGATTGTAAAAATCTGGGTGATCTGTTATAATGTCAGTGTGCTCTGGCCTCAGATTTGGGCACCGTTTAAAAATCATAACAGAAGAAAGTGACAGAGGTGAATAAAAACTGAGTAAAACTGTCATTAATTTGGCATTTTATAATCAAGTTCTCTGTGGTGCTCGATTCCTGCTGTCTGCTAAAGTAGCCCAACTTTTCATTTTTAGTTTATTTTTTACCTCTCAATCTTTCACGCCTTAAAACTGATGACATCTGAATATTTCTCAAACAGTTACTACATATTTATGAAGAACAGTTAATCTGTGCAAAAGTAGAGAGAGAGGAATCATAAAATTTTAGAACTAAGTGATTTCAGGCTCATGTACAGTAGAGGAAATTGAGACTCAGGCGTGTTATGTTACTTGCCCGGCATCAGGTATGAATAATACTGGTAAAAAATAACTTCTACAACATTGTAATGTGACATGGGAGTCTTGTTGGGTTGGTTCTGTTGTGTCCCATCTAAAGGTAAGGTACAGGTGTGGGGTGACTTTCTCCAGGGCTTCAGGGGCCATCCAGGTGTCTAGGAAGGGTGTCTCCACAGGTGACAATACATGGGTTATCCTGCAGTGTCTAGGTTACAGATAATGTTGGGCTCCCACTGGCCAACCAGCAGCAGTGAGAGCATGGTGTACTAGCAGTCAGTGTGGTGTTCCCTGCGGGACATAGCCTGGGAACCCAGCTCCTGGAAGCCTCAGCCAGATGATGAGTTCTGCTCATGGTGACAGAGTAGATAAGATGTAGAGTTTGGGGTGCTTGGGTGGCTGAGTCATTAAGCATCTGCCTTCAGCTCAGGTCATGATCCTGGGGTCCTGGGATCGAGTCCTGCATGAGGCTCCCTGCTCAGCGGGAAGTCTGCTTCTCCCTCTCCCACTCCCCTTGTCCCCCTCTCGCTGTCTCTTTCTCTCTGTCAAATGAATAAATAAAATCTTAAAAAAAAAAAAAAAAAGATGTGGGACTTTGCCTGTTCCTTGGGTGGTGGTGGAGGGTGGGCAGCTGACAGTGGACCTCTGATGGGGTCCATAAGACAGGAGGCCTATGGAAGTGGCACCTACCGCTTTGATATGCCCTTCAGGTCTGATCCTTCTATCTGGGACCTCTCTGACTTCTTATCTTCGTAGGAATACCCATTCTCTCCATTTCAGCCCAGGATGTCAGTTCTAGACCCCAACAGGGAATTTTTCTCTAATTGAGCACATCCTCTCCTAAATCTTTTTTTTTTTTTTTAAAGATTTTTATTTATTTGACAGAGAGAGAGATTGAGAGAGAGCACAAGCAGGGGCAGCAGCCGGCAAAGGGAGAGGGAGAAGCAGGCTCAGCCGGATGCTGGGTTTGATCCCAGGACTCTGGGGTCATGACCTGAGCCAAAGGCAGACAGCTTAACTGACTGAGACACCCAGGCGCCCCTTAAATCTATTTTCTGTGTCCATGAGACATCATCTTTCCCTGGGCCTGGCTGTTGACACGTCTTCGTGGTCTCCGGACATTTGTGCTGTGTCATCCCTCCTGGAGGAAATGACTGTGGAAGGCCTCAGGGATGAATGAAGAGGGCCCCAGAGAAAGAGGAGAATCCTGAGAACAAAAACACGTTTGTGTGTGTTTCAGCAATACCCCTCTGCCCTCGTCAACACTGATATCCTCACCATCACCACAACCACAGTCAAACAAGTCTATGTCTTGATATCTTACTGTGAAATTGCCAGCAAATAGGATAAATACATTATATCATGTTACTGCAGAGTCCCTGTAGTGTCGGTCCTATTATTTTCTCCATTTAGTTAAGTGAGAAAACGGAATCTCATGGGGATTAATAACTTGCCTAACACAGTGGTTCTCAATCAAGGGATATTGGCATTTATGACGTCTGGGACATTTTTGATTTTAAGGAATGGGAGGATGCTACAGGCTAAACCTTCTTCAGTATACACATAGCCCCTCCAGTGAGGAATCCTCCAGCGCCAAATGTAAGTAATGCCCAAATTAAGAAACCCTGGCCTAATACGACGTATTAGCAAGTTGAAGAGACTTTTATTATGAAGGGGTGGTAAATATTTATTAAATCCTTGCACTATATCCAGATATTCATTTGTTATTTTCTTATTAATCTGTTTATGTGATAAATTGTAGCAATATAATTTTAAATGTTAAAACCATTCTTTCAAAAAAAAATATTCTTTCATTCCCAGGATAAATTCTTCTTAGTCCAGTTTGATGCCATTTATATGAAAATTTTAAGCATACAAAAAAAAAAAAATACCATGGAGGCACGTGGGTGGCTCAGTCAGTTAAGTGCCTGCCTTCAGCTCAGGTCACGATCCCCAGATCCTGGAATCGAGTCCTGCATCAGGCTCCCTGTTCAGTGGGGAGCCTGTTTCACCCTCTCCCTCTGATGCTCCCCCTGCTTGTGCCCTCTCTCTATCTCTCTGTCAAGAAAATCAATAAAAATCTTGAAAAAAAAAATACCATGTATATTTTATGGACATTTGCATATATAGTACACGCATTTTTAAAAACCTGTAGGAAAGAGACATGTGCCAATTTCAGAATAATGGTCACTTCCATGAAGGAAGGAAATGGAAATTAATGGAGTGAGTTCTTTAACAAGATCATACCCCATTTTATTTCTTTAAAAATACATCTGAAGCACCATGTAAACAATTGTTAAATCTGGGAGTGAGCACAGGGTGCCTGAAACATTATTTTCTATATCTTTGGATATTAGCAACATTTTATATTTGGAAAAAGAAAGAAAAAAGAAACCAAGAACTATTTTTTTTAAAGAAGTAGAGCTAAAATGATACAAATGGCTAAATAGTAACTAGTAAGTCAATACCAGATCGGATTCCTATAGAAGTGTCTTTAGAGCCCAGGGTAGAAATCGCGGTACAATGCTGCTTCTGACCCCGGGAGCCAAGGCAGGACAAGGTCAGAGGAACAGGAGCTCATGGTCTGCCAGACACTCTTCCCAGTAGCTGATATAGTTACTCATTTCCTTTCCCTCCCAATTCCTACACTGTAAGTGCAGACTGTCCCCAACTCCTGGTGTTTCGACTTAATAATTTTTTGACTTCATGATGGTGCAAAAAGGATACGCATACCATAGATACCAGACTTCAAATTGTGAATTTTTAAAAAGATTTTATTTATTTGTGTGAGAGAGAGAGAGAGAGAGTGGGAGCACACAAGCAGGGAGGGCAGAAGGTGGAGGGTGAAGCAGGCTCCTTGCTGAGCTGGGAGCCCGATGCAGGACTCGGTCCCAGGGCCCTGAGATCACGACCTGAACCAAAGGCAGACGCTGCGCTGACTGAGCCCCCCAGGCGTCCTGGCAGACTGTGAATGTTGATCCTTCACCAGGCTGGTGATACGTGCTGTATGATCCTCTCTCACACTGCAGGGTGAGGGTCAACAACCACTACACTTCCCACCATGCTGCTCCTGTACCACCGTTCTGTTTTTTGCTTTCCGTACCGAAGTCAGTAAATTACAGGAGACCGCCAACGCTGTATTACAAAGTCAGCTTTGTGTTAGATGACGTGGCGCACCTGTGGGCTAATGTAAGCGTCCTGCGTGTGCGTAAGGTGGGCTGGACTCAGCTCTGACGTTCAGCAGGTAACCTGTATTAAGTGCATTTTGACTTACGATATTTTCACCACGTGCTAGGCTTATCCGGACATCACACCCTCTAAGTCCAGGGAGATCTGTACTCTTCTTGTTGTCGATGAAGGCTTGGAGACACAGGCAGAGCACGTGCCATTTGGAATACATGCACTTAGTATTGTTTGTTCCTCCTCTTCCGCAGGGAGAGACCCTGATTCAGGACTCACACGGGCCCCGGGAAGAGTATGACGTCATTCTCTGGGCATCATGCTCAGCACTGCCTTCCCCTCCTCTCGTATTTCCATCAGCCACCACATCTTCCTGAGTCCTCCCTGCACCTCCACCTGCACTCTTCTCAATCCCTCACTTGCTTTTTGCCGGCTTTCCCTGGGGTCCCTCCTGTTCATCTCCTCTGTGCAAGCAGAGTAGCTTGAAAGGCAGGTTGGATTTCCCATCCACCCCCCACCCCCCATTCAGGGCATCACATGGTTCAGGGAGTAAGAAGACAGTCTTTAATGTACTTACAGATCACTCATGATCCTTGGCTGTCAGGCCCTTTCTTGCTCTTCTTCCCTGAGCTTTCCCGCCGCTGGGCTGAGCACCGTCCCACTGCAGGGGCTTAACACACACTGTTTCCTAGGCAGACAACCACGTTCACAGGGCCCCTGGCCCCACGCCATTCATGTCTCCTGCCCTTGGCCAAGTTGCTGATTCTCACCCACTGTTGAGTGTTCCCGTCGAGTGTTATTTCCTTAGGGACTTTACTGTCTTTTCCAAATCTAGGCAGATGCACTGCCGTCTATACCTCCCACATGACGTCAAAATCCTTCAGAGCACTCACAACTTTAAATAAACAACCATTACATAATCACTTTCAAGTTTGCACAAATATAACACGAGTTCCAAGCCTTTTTTCCCCTTTCTTTCTTTGTTTTTAAATTGCTGTATCTTCAGGGCATCGCACAGTTCCTGGCTTGTAACTCAGTTAAGACATATTGAATAAGTGAAGGAGTAAATGGGTAAGGGAGTGAGTGTGTTTGTCTCTGTTGATGTGGTGACAGGGCTGGAACAGGACTCCACGCTCCCATCACCTGCAGCCTGAGTGTGTCTCTTCCTGGTGTCATAGTGTGTGGATCTGAGAGATGAGAAGCTAGTCCAGAATGGCTGCCAGGAAATGGAGGGTCAGGTTGCTATGAGGAGTCCAGATGTGGAGCCTGGTGGACCAGGAAACCAAGGAAGACAATAGTGAAGAGTTACAGGTGAAGGAGGATTTCTTCATGGGTGGGGCCATCCCTATAAAGGGTCAGAACGCATGCATCTAGGAGAAGACCAGGAGATGGTATATAGTTCCTTTGTATTTGGGGGTTTCAGTTGCGGTTTCACTTGTCAGACCAATCAGTTCTAAACATTGTTGTGCATAACAATCACCTGGTGCTTGCTAAAAACGCAGATTCTTGGGCATCTTTAGAAAACCATTTTCAGGGGTGTCTGGGTGGCTCAGTGGGTTAAAGCCTCTGCCTTCAGCTCAGGTCATGATCCCAGGGTCCTGGGATGGAGCCCTGCATCGGGCTCTCTGCTCAGCAAGGAGCCTGCTTCCTCCTTTCTCTCTCTCTGCCTGCCTCTCTGCCTACTTGTGATCTCTGTCTGTCAAATAAATAAAATCTTTAAAAAAAGAAAAAAAAGAAAATCACTGTAAGTCAGAAGGCTAAAACCAGTTCCAGGTGTCTGCAGGGTCGGGTTGGCGGGTGGGTGTGGAGAAAAGGACCAACACTAAAATTCCTTGGGCCAATTACAATTTTTTGAACTAATGAAAACACACAGCATGGCAAACGTCTCAGACCGTGGTGACTGCCGTGTTAGGGGACGCCCTTTCAGCTGGAAGGACAACGCACGATCACTGTAGCAGTGAAATGCAGTCACCTATCGTGCGTGGTGACTCCTGCTTTTAATTCACACATGTCCAGGCTTAATGTTGATTTTTACCGCCCTGGTCTGACTCAGTCCTCATGTGGTGTCCACAGCACCCCTGGACTTGTGCTGCTGACTCCCCCTTCATGAAGCTCTCAAACCAGAGTTACCGTGAATCCGCAGACCTGTAGAAATACAAGCATTTTATGTTATTTTTCCAAGTTAATCTTTAGGAGCAGAACTGTTTCTTTGGAGATAATAGGAGGGGGAAAAAGATGGAGTTATGAAAACAGAGTTAAGGGGAAAAAATGATAGAGCTCCACAGCTGCCTTAAAAATCCAAAAAAAAAAAAAAAAAAAAAAAAAACAACAACAAAAAAAACCCCAGTATATTTACAGCAAGAAAATCATTATTTAAAGACCCAGTTAAAAAAACCCAAAAACCACAAACCAAAAAAACGCAGCCTCTCAGATGGCCCATTAGGTCATAAAGCTGGCCTCTCCCTGATTTCATTAGCATGTCGCACAGGGTGTCTCCTCAGGGACTTGTATTTTCTGAGGCAGGCAGGGCTTCACAGCTGGACTGAAAATGCTGCCACATTATTTTTGAAGGCAAGAAACTTGTGATTCCAGACTCTCCCAGGATTTTAACTCTCTTGCCTGAACAGATTGACACAACAACAGATGGTCCACGTTGAATCATTGCAACTACCATGGATATTAAAGATCAAACTCTTTGGAATAACAACTAGCACGTTAGGCTTTGTAGACCAACGTCTAATGGAGGTACACCTGTGAAAAAGACTCCAGGTTCTAGAGGGGAGCTGTCCGCTTCTGAAGGCTCGGCACAAGACTCGGCACACAGCAGGGCTCACTAAATGCCCGAGGTATGTGATGAATTCGGTGGGAGAATCCACATGACTGTTTCAACAGTCTCTGGTTAGGACAGCTCAGGTTTTCTAGGAAGCGGACTCTGAGGTGGGGAATTGGCATGTGGGGATTTTCCTAGGTAGGACTGCAGAATCAATACCTGGAGGAGAGGGAAGAAACCATTCAATATTGAAAAGATTGCAAGGAGCAACTGGGATCCGGTATAATTTTCGAGAAGTTCCTGCTGACTCCACAGGGAGCTATGAAGCTGGGGTACTTCTTTACAATTATCCCTAGTTGAGAGGTGGAAACTGAGCCTTTATCCACCTGCCTGGACCAGGCGTTGGATGTAGGCTGACTCACAAAGACAATTCTTAAAGAGGGTTTACAGCTGAGGGCTGTCTGCTGGCATCACTCCTGACAGCTAGAGGAATAAATCCTTCCTTCCTAAACGGGAATCTGGTAGCACCCATTGTGGTATGCTCTTTGCTGATGTTGGGGTCCCCCTGAGGCTTACTCAGCTGAGACTGATTATGGCCAGGACATGCACTACTGGTGATCATGACTGGTTTGGACCTCTCAAGATTCTTGTCAACTGCACAGATGCCTGTCAAGGGCATGGGTTTAGTGCATGGACTGCAAGTGTGATCCCTGTTTTCATAATTCCTTTGGACCTCTATAAAACTTACTCAGATTTGGAAAAAACAAAAACAAAAACAAAAAACAAACTTAATTATATTCGGTTGGAGAATGCAAAAATAATTCTCAAAAAAAACACACAGAAACAGGTAAGCTTATTTCCTCCAGAGATATCAGTACCACATGCTGGATGCCCTGGAATATAGATGGTCTCTAAACTGAGAAGGAAGAGTAGTCAGCTGCAGGGAACCAGCCATTGAGGATGGCACCGTGTGGGAAGCCAGTGGTCCAACTCACAAAGCCCAAAAGGGCAGAGCAAACTCAAGCTTAGTCTGGATCCTTGCTCATCTCTGGAGGATTCTATCTGGCTCATTAGGGGGGTGTGGCAAGAGGAGCAGGGATCTCTGTAGTCCAGCAGATGGAGGAGGGGGAATCTAGCTGGGGAAGGCTCCAGCCTGCTGGGGAGGGGGTTAGAGCTGAGTAAGGAGATTGGTCAGAGCCTAAGAGAGGCTGTGTGGCTTCGCCCAAGTGAAGAGAACTGGAGGCTGTGTTCCTCGTGGGTGGAAAGCTGCTTCTTGGTGTGCCGCCCCGTCATACCCTCTTCAGTACTATTTATCATTTGTTTCACGTGCACATAGGCTTTGCTGCCCCCTGAGAGTTAAAGAAACAATTTTTTTAGAAGTCAAGGACAAGGTTTTGCTTCCTTTACATCCTCCTTAGTACTTAGCAGAGCTCACGGATAATTCTCAAACCATGCAGGGCTGGCTGGCTGAATGGAATGAAGGAAAGGCAGAAAAAGGGGAACTAAAGGAAATGGGAGACCTTGAAACCCTTCATTCTCCTGGAATGCTCCTCCACTCTTTATGAACGTACTGAATGTCTGTTTTGCTTTAGTCTGAAGCTTAAATATCACCCCTCTCTTTCCCAGTTGAGATGATGTCATCTGCCCCAAAGTCGTTTGTCTCTCACAGTACCTTGTCCTTTTCCTTGAAGGCACCTATCACAGTTTATAATGACCAATAGTTCTGGGCATTTCTTTGTTTTCTGTTTTGCTTCAGTCTTTTAGGGGTGTGAGGACAGGGCTTAGTGTATTTCTCCATGCCGGGCTTTGTGTTTGATGCATGCCCCTTTTCAGTACATGTTTAGATGACTACATGGCATGAAACAGACTAGAAAGAACTTTTTGCTTTGGTGAGTTAAGTAAGTAAATCAAACCTTAGAAAGTTCTCAGTGGCTGGTTTTGTCGTACATCTCAGCTTTCTGTGAGTGAACCAACCCACATCTGCTTGGACACTGAAAACACTCTTTTCTGACCATACCAGACTCGTTTGTGCTTGCAGGATGGTAGGGTTTGAGGTGCCCAGAGACCAGGTCTGGAGACCGCTTCTCACTGCCCTTACTCTGGCCATCTCTCTCCAGGTTACCGCTTGTCTTGCCTTGTGTATGAGCTGTCCTTTTTTGTGTGTAATTAACACTGCCCACGGTAAGAATTTCTTTGACAGGTTTCCCAGTCTTTTGAGTAAATTTAGAGACCTAATTACCACGTGCCTGAACTCTAGGCCTGGCTTTGAGGCCACATCTATGAGATATAGCAAATAAATGACTTGGTCCGCTCAGCTTTCTAAGGGTGAGTCTTTTTTGAAATTATGATGACTCCTGTCTCCACAGAATTTCAAATGCCAACGGTTGAGATTGGTCTCTGAAGTAAGGATCTTCCACTTTCCATGCTTAACACAAACCTGAGTTTTGCTGTTTCCTTTTTGCCCTGAACAGACACCCCCTTAGACCTCCCAGTGAAAACAGATCCTCCCTTGCACAATCCTCTGTAGGTAGATTTCAGTTCATTTTGTTTTTCCTTTGTTAGTAGTATGGAGAAAAGAGATAGGCTGCTGAACAATTAGTGAGAGACTGCTTGCATTTCTGAAACATTGTTTCTTTTTTGTCTTAAAGTGATTCAGACTTTCAGATTCTTACAGGAAATACAGATCAACAGTGATTATAGTATATGCCAAATATTTTAATACACTGGGCACTGCACAGAGCCCAACCATGGGTGTTAGGTCCTCTTACCATTCCTATTTTGCTGATGAGAAAACTGTCTTTGTCTTTAAGCAATGTCCCTACTCTCAGCCAGGGCTGTGACTCAAACCCGGTTCTCTTGGACTTCAAAGCTCATGCTTTCAGCACTTGATACTCTCTTTGTGATATGGAATGACACAGACGCTCATTCTCAGCCAAAATTATAATCTTGGAAAGAGAGCCCCCATAGAAGCAAAATTTTCTCAGATTTCCAAGGAGGGAATTGTTCTGGCAGATATAAAAACCTTATGTTTTAAAAGAATGTCAAATTTGTGCTGATTGCAGTTTTTGGCAGATTTGACTCTAATGATAACCACATGTTGCATTAATAGCCCCCAGAGTCACTGGGCCCTTGTACTGTTCCAGTTAGAGCAGCTTTCCACAGAAACCTAGGGCTCAGGTTTCCTTGTCTAGTCTGATTCCTGTTCCCTCTGCTGACATCTCCCTAATCTGTCGATGGCTATTGCCTGCTAGTCTAGGTGTAAGTGGGTGAAAATTCCATGACCTTCTTCACTGACCTGTTCCTGTCCATTTGTTAGTATCACTGGCACTACTCTTCTTGTTGGAAACACAAGCCATCTCTCCTTGTATGAAGACACTGTCGGCTTGCTAGTAACAGTAATTACTCACATTTGTAGAACATACTCCACTCTGCAGAGCACATTCATGTACTTGGTTTTCATTTGATCCTGACTCAAGCAGGGCAGGGATTTATTTACCTCTTTACTCAGCGAGTATTTACTGTGTGTCTCCTATTTGCATAAAAGTATCATTTCCATTCCGCAGGTGAGTAAATTGAGTCTCAGAGAGAATAAATCACTTTCTCTACATCTCTCAATTCTTATAATGCCAGGATTAGGGCTTTTTCTAAACTTGTCAGTGATCTGAAGTTTGAAAGGCATGCCTTGTACTCACTTTCCTAAACTATGGATTATAATGTTAAAAGCCTGCAGCTCCCAGGGAGAGCCTGAGTATCATTTCATGTATGTAGCAGTTTCTGTTCTCATTAATCATCAAGTAATTCTATTGCATTAAAGGACAGGTTTTTTTTTAAACATTATGCTTTTTTTTTTTTTTTTTTCTTTATGGAAACTCCTTAGAATGAGTCACAAAGCACTCACAATCTGGCTATCGCCTGCTTCTTCAGCCCAACACTACTACCCCAGCATTTTCACTGTCTCACATGCCTTATGTTCCCTCTCACTTCAGTGCCTTTGCTGGTCCTTCTGACCCCAAATCCCTGCACCTTCACATCCTTCCTGCCTCGACTGCAGATCTCAGTTTCATTGTCAGGACCGTACGGAAATCTCCATTAGCACACTCCCCCCAGAACCTCTGGTAGAGGCTCTCCTGGCACCAAGCACCTCCCCTCCATTTTCTTGATCAGAATTTAATATTACAGATGTATTTATGTGAATAGTGTTGCTTAATATTTAAGTCCCCAACCAGCATGAAAGTCCTGGAAGAGATGCCTGGTTTGGCTCATCACTGGGAGCTTAGCTCTTATAAAGGTTGTCACCATGTATCTGCCCAGAGTAGGTGAGTTGCTCCAAAATCAGATACTTGGGTGGGTGAATCAAAATAATGCTCACCAGTGTTGGCACTTTAATGTAAAATGAGGTTATGTGCTGCTGTATTATTTTTCTAATGCTGCAGTAACAAATTAGCATACATTTCCTGACCTGAAACAACACCCATTTACTGTCCCATTGTTTCTATGGGTCAGGAAGCCCAGGCACAGGGTAACTCAGTTGGGTTCTCTGCTTAGGGTCTCATGAGATCAAAGTCAAGGTGTTGGCAGCCCGGGACATTATCTGTGGGAGGATCTGCTTCTAGGCTTGTTCAGGTTGTTGGTACAGTTCAGTTGTGTGTGGCTGCTGGCTCTTGGCCAGAGGTCACTCTCAGCTGAGATTTCTCTTTGCAGTGGTTATCTCCGGCCTTCCCCTTCAGCCTCATTTATCTGACTTTCTCTTTTTCCCTCCTTTTCTGGTTCTCAGAGGTCATGTGACTAAAGTGGACCTACCAGGACATTCTAGGATAATCTCATCACATTGATCTCTGCTAGGAATGAGGACATGGACACATTTGGGGAGCCATTTTTCTGCTTACCAGAAATCCCAAGTGCCTATATATTTGTATGATTCATCATAATGGCAGTTGTGGTAGGAAGGCATTTGTGTGGATTTCCTGCCACTTCTGTGGGCGCCATAGAAATTTGGTAGTTTTCCTATGAATGGAGCTCATGAAGTTGGGGGCTTCATGGCTTTAAACAACTTGAAATGATGGGATTCTCACTCCATTACTTTTGAGTGGTAACAGTGCACATTAACGCCTTCATTCCCAGTGGAGCAGGAGTGCTGACTGAATCAGATTCATGAAATGGACAAAGGAGAAAGTGTGTTTCGTGGCAGACACCTGCCAGCCTCAATCGATGGTCGTCCCTTTGGAATTGTCCCTTACTTACTTGTAAATGCTTTCCCTCTTTCATGTGAATACTTCCTTGGGTGTTTGCCCATGGCAATAAATACTCCTTCTCGAAAAAGGAATCTCCTTACTTTGGACACTTCAGAATTTCTCCCTTGTGTTCTCAAACCTTTGATGTTCTTCTTTTCTTGCAGTCAGGAGTGAAGTATGAAGGCACCACAGGGAGATAATTATTTCAGAGAACACATAGAGGTCATTTGTTCGTTCCATTGATTTGTTAATTTCATTCGTTCATTCATTCATTCATCCATTCATTTCCTGTATGAAATCTTACGACCAAAGATTGGAAAATACTTTTTGTTTTCCTCTTTTGTTTATCCATCCTAGAGATGATGCATTCACTTAAAATATACATTATCAGGTCAGTATGGGAAATGTTATAAAGGTTCTTCTGCTTCTGATTATTTTCAGTGCATGTTAGCATATTAAAGAGAACAATTAGTTATCAAACTTACTTCACTATGATCACACTCCCCTAGCCTCTGTGACACTAAGTAAGATGCATGGAACCAGGGTTGTGGAGAACCTGTGGGACACGGTGGGCAAGAACACAGAACAAGTGGGGGTTAAGGATGCCCAAAAGTGCAGGAGGATTCGTGGAGGCCTGGGATGAGCAGGGCGCCAGACCTGCCAGGGTTGGTACTTATATTCCGTGCATGCCCTAGAAAAACTTGCAACACTGATGCACCATTTTGAGGGATGGTAAGGATACACCTTGTGAAGAGCAAGCAGAGCTGAGTCAAAGGTTGAGAACAGACCAGGAGTAGAGACACTGAAAAAGTATGGGGCTCAGGCTACAGGATGCCGTATTTTATTCTGTATGACAGAGTAGCCAAATCACCAAGAGCCTAGATTTATCTAAATAACTCCATGCCCTTGCCTTCTGACACCCTTTCCGCAATGTCTCTTTGGAGCTTCCACACTGATCATCAAAGACTTTAAAGTTGACCCTTAAAGAGTACAATTTCACATCAAATCAAAGGAACAACCATTTTTGGAGCGCTTCTATTGGCCAGGCCCTACACGGGGTATGCCGGCAGCAGGCTGGTGGGGTGGATAATAGTAAGGTTGAACCATGTATCCTGACCACAGAATCTTAATGGAATTGTTGGTAAAGCAGCTGGAAGTCCTACATCTCACTAAGGTGCAGCTGTTTGTAAGGGCTTGTTCAGACTAGAACACGGCCACTCCTTTTTCCTGTGCACAGATGTCCCAAGAGAAAGCAGACTTGACTACACTGGAGGGGAATTAGGAGACTTTGGTTAAGGACTTGACAGAAACAGCTAACTGCCAGAGAGACCATATTCTTATAATTTGAAATTTCACTTATGAACACACTTCCCAAACATTCCTGTCTCTGGTAATTGCATTTAATAGACCCTCAGCCCTGTTACAATCAAAACAGCTCAAGAGTCCGTTTTGAGTCTTTGATTTTCTTAACCTTCTGAAGCTCGCTGATCCTTTTTCACTCTCCAAAACGTCCCTCAAAAGCTGTCCTCCTCCACGTGCTCTGGCGTCTCTGTCCTGGCTTGGCTCCTCGTTATCCTGTGGCTGGTTTACGAAATAACCTCTCACGGTTCTTGTGACTTGCCCTTCCGCCAACTCCAGCCCCTCTCCCCTGCGGCTGCCAATGATCCACCTGAAACGGAGACCTGATCACGTCACTTCCTTGCTGACAGCCCTTCTGAGATTTCTTGCTCTCGGCTCAAGCACCAGGCTCAGGGTGGAATTTATGAAGCCCTTCCTGACTTGGTTCCAGGCTGGCCTTCCATTTCCATGGCCTGCCAGAGCTCACGGGTCTCACCCCAGTCTCTACTCCATCTGGCCACTCTGCCCAACCCTCCCCATAAGGCAGTTATCTGTGCTCAAAATGTTTCCTTCTCCCTCTCATTTCTTCTCCAGCAAACTCCTAATCATCTTCCTGGATGGGCTTTTCTGGTTCATGTCTGCTTTCCCGCTGGCATACCTCCTTCCCCCATCAATATTTAAATACATGTTGTTAGCATCCTGGTGGGATGATGACAATAAAAATAATGGCAACTTCTGTTCATTACCCTTATGTCCAGCTGGACTGGGCCCCACAGTGCCATTGTCTCCAATGGCCTTCCACGATGGATGATAGCAGAAATGATCCCAGGCAATTCGACTTTCTAGTGCAAATGCCTCTCTCCCTTAGTTCTGATGCTTTCCTTTCCTCAAGCTTCTGCCACAGTGCCTGGTCCATTCTAATGGGTTCTTAAGGGTGTTTATTTGGGTGAGGGAATGAAAGAGCAAATGCGTGACTCTTAGAAGTTAATAAAAGCTTAGTTGGGTAGGGGCGCCTGGGTGGCTCAGTGGGTTAAAGTCTCTGCCTTCAGCTAGGGTCATGATCCCAGGGTCTTGGGATCGAGCCCTGCAATCGGGCTTCCTGCTCAGCGGGGAGCCTGCTTCCTCCTCTCTCTCTCTGCCTGCTTCTCTGTGATCTCCGTCTGTCAAGTAAATAAATAAAAAAATCTTAAAAAAAAAAAAAAAGCTTAGTTGGGTTAAGTATAGAGTTTATATATGTATTATTATAAAAAATCATGTGAGTTTGAATTTTTTGTGTGTGGAAACAGTCCATCCAGGGAAAAGGAAGGACTGAATGCAGGGATGAGTTCAATTTATATTTCTTTGTTGTGTATCTCTATCAATTAGGAATGGCGACAAGTAACAACTACATGAAGAAATGTGGAGATGGCGAGTGCTGTCATTAGTTCAGGAGTAGCATCTCTATAGTTCTTTTGTTTTATGCCTGTTTATCTTGCCTCATGGTCACAATATGACTGCTATAACTCCAGACATCACATTCCACTTTTAAAGCACAGAGAAGGAGAAAACAGTGGTGGTTCCAACTATATCTTTGCCTTTTATTTGAAAAAAGTGTTTTATAGGAGTCCCTATAAAGCCCCTACCTGCATTTCATTGGTTGAAATCATGTCTCAAAGTCACTCTGACTGTCAGGGAGATCCAGAAAATGTATCCCACTTGGGACTCGGTATAGATCCACCTTGAATGAGGTCAAGTTCTGTAAACAGCAAATGAGAGGAGCTACATAAGAAGTAGACCACTAATTCTGCCAGCCATAGCAGGTCTGCTACTCCTCAAGTGGTCAGACTGACTTCATGCTTCCGTTGCCATCCTGCTGCACTTCTGGATTTTCTGTTGTCCAAGAAAGGAGATCTTCAAAATCATAAGAGATGGAGTGAGCAATATTTTGAAGATTTGATAATGCTTGTAGGGGTAAGAGTGATCCCTAATCATTAAACAGGCAGTTTATGTAAATTCCTCAAGCTCCAGTTTCCTCCTCCATAAAATGGGAATGACAATGATAACATCACAAGATTAATGTCAGGATTTAGAGAAATAATGCACATTCACTCAGAATACCGGAAGCATTCAATTATTTTAGCTGTTGATGTTATTATAATTTTTATCGTTTTAGAAGAGTGCATTTTTTTCTCCAATCGACAATAGAAGTTTACTAGTGAAATATGGAACCAGTAGACCTATCCCTTTCTTCCCATTTTTAAATATGTAAGAATGTTGAGTATTTACTTACTATCTGCCAAGATACTTCTTTCTTCCTTCTAGTGGGATTTTGAATCTTTGTCAGTTTTGTTGATTCAGTAATCCTAAGCAAAATATCCATCTAGGGACTTGAAGTAAGAGTTGAGCCCACTGAAGTCAGTTGCTATTCATTTAACTCAATGTTGGCAAACTTTTTATATAAAAATTGTGAATATTCTAGGTTTTGTAGGTTGAATTGTCTCTGACGTTATAACGTTGAAGTAGCCATAGACAATATGTATACATTCTGATAAAACTTTATGGACCATGAGAGGTGCCTGGGTGGCTCAGTGGGTTAAAGCCTCTGCTTTCGGCTCAGGTCATGATCCCAGGGTTCTGGGATCGAGCCCCACATCCAGCTCTCTGCTCAGCAGGGAACCTGTTTCCCTTCTCTTTCTCTGCCTGCCTCTCTGCCTACTTGTGATCTCTGTCAAATAAATAAATTAAATCTTAAAAGAAAAACACATTAAAAAAAAACCCTTTATGGACAATGAAAAGTAAATTTCATGTAATTTTCCTGAGCTATGAAATATTATTCGTAGATTTTTTTTTAACCATTTAAAAATGTGAAAACCATGCTTAGCTCATGAGCCAAATGAAATTCCATGGCTGTCTCGATTTGGGCAATGAGCCATTTTTCACCAAGCCCTGGTTTTACTTAGTGTCATTGCTGTCTTTTCTATCATGCTAGGTTAAAGTTATCATTCACTCTGTCATCCTGAAACCTACTTCCTAATTAAATACTGTGGATTTTAATATTGCCCAGTGGAATTTCAATGCACAAATTACTAACTTCTATTATTGAAATGATAGCATAGGACTCAAAAGCAATGAAATTTATTTTTGCATTCTGTCACTAGATGATATAGCTTTAAATAAACATAACAATATAATTAGAATGTTCTCAGTTTATGAAGAAGCAAGAAATAATATCACACTCTCAACAGGTGGTGAGCGAGATTTGTATGATTAGCCGCCCCTGTATGTCTACCTCATCTCTTGTGTTAGGCTGGGCCTGTAAAAGGCAGGACGAAAATACCCTTGCACATTTTGCAACATGAAGAAAGAATCATGGTTTGACTTGTAGAATTCCACCGGGAGTAAATAAATGCCAGACTGATAGCTCGAGAATGAAAATGAGACCATGTTTGTTCCTTCCTTTTGTTCAATTTCTCCACTCTTCCAAACCAATTACTCAGGCCCCACCACCACTTCTGGGCAGCAGCCTTGAAGTCTTGAAACTCATTATGTCAGGTTGAAAATGAGAGACAACAGCTGTCAGAGGCAGCATTTGATGCCTTTGACTCGTTTCCATGTAGCAAAAAAAAAAAAAAAAAAAAAAAAGGCATGCTTGCAAGATGTGCAATGGACAGGATTCACCATTTCTTTAACTAAGGGTTCTAAGTAGCTCTGAAGTAGCATTGCTTTTCCCTAAGCTGTTTTGCTCAAAAACATCCCTGGTTTGTTTTTTTCCTACAGCTACGGCACTATGTTTAATATCAATAGTGCTGCTGAAACAAGGCAGCCACAGAATTTCTGAATTTGACATAAAAAGATTTGAAAAATATCCATGCTTTCGTAAAGATGTAAAGTTCTGTCAATTTTTCTTATTCGTCTCTCTGTATTAGGGAAGGAAAGTAAACGTATGATCTTACATGGTATTGTAATAGGTGATTTGATGTTTCTGGGATACAGTGGGATTTCCACATGAATCAAGTATGTAAATAAGACTTATGGCAATGAATGTGTGCATTATCGTTTTACCTGTCTGTTGACTTCTATCTTTTTTTGGTCATAGATGGTGTGAGACATATTCTACCCTCTAAGCCATAAGGCCTTGCCCAGTTTCCAGCCTCGATATTTAATGGACTGCCCCATTCAATACTGGCTAACATTTATTGAATGCTATAGCAAACACTTGGTGCATCTTAACAGTTAATTCTTGCAACAACCCTTTGTGATAATTATGATTATGGTTATGATTCTCAGTTTTAAGATGGGGGAGCTGAGACAATGTCAGTGAATAATTGGCTGGAGTAAATAGAGGAGCCAGATTTCAACCCCAGCGCTTAGTGACGCTTTTCTGTGCTTTTCACCACCACTGCACTAAATCTTCTGTGCTTCTGTCTCAGGAGAGCAGTCTCAAACTTGAGAATGTCTCAGAATCACATGGAAGACTTGTAAAACCCATCTCCAAAGGTTGTGATGTAGTAGCTCAGGCCTGGGACCCAAGCATCTGCATTTCTAAAAAGTTCCCAGTGATGCTGATGTTTTTGCAGACGTCCAGAACCACAGTTTAAGTCACCTCTCAGATTCATGCTGTGATTCTCTTTGTCTTTGTTTAGTATCTGTACAAAGCCTTTGAAGGTATAACATGCTACCCAAATGTAAAAAACAAAACAAAACAAAAACCACTATGTTCTTTAGAGCATTATCTGAGCCAAGAAGGTGCCGTTTCATGGGAATGTACTATATATAGACACACACACACACACACACACACACACACACACACACACACCCCTACAAATGGTTTGATACTTTCGAGTTCCATTTCAGCGTTTTCACTGCTTGGTACAGCTTACCTGTGCCAAGGGAGTAGGAGGCATCTTCCTGGGATTGGCAGGTTAATCTCTTAAGGACCAAGCTGTTTGTTGGAAACAGCACAGGGAGGCACATGACCCTGAGTGTGAATTCAGACTCAAAGGGATCACACTGAAGGGAGCTCACAGCCAGCAGTGGCGGGCGGGGGGGCTGCCGGGAAGGTTGCTGTCTCTGGGGTAGAACCCTGAGCTCAGGAGAGAGCAGGAAGTGTGATTAAGATGCTTAAGAAAAGATTACATGATTTGCTGAAGGGGAAAAAAAGCAGAGCCTAGTAGAAACTCTTTTGAATAAAGATTATTTTTCACAGGTGAGGTTCCACGTGTGTTGATAAACATTCTTTTAGACTCTCTGTTCATGTTAACTGTTCCCTACCTCTCCTTCAGAAACTTTTCTTTATATTCAGTTATGGAATACTGGAAATACCTCTGAGGTGGTAAAAAAAAAAAAAAAAAGATGATTGTATGGTTCATTGCTTTTCGTCCTTGCTGCATACACTGAAATATTAAGTGTCAGCCAAGACAGACAAATATTTTGACTTTTTAATTTTTTATTTACTTATTTATGAGGTATATTTGACATACGGAATTCATCAGTTTCACGTATGCCACCTAGTGACTCCACGGTTCTGTGTTTTGTGGTGCTGACCATGATAAGTGCAGTTACCATATGTATGTCAGCATACCAAGTTATTCCAGTGTTACTGACGAAATTCCCTGTGCTGCCCGGTACGTACCCGTGACTTCTTTTTATAACTGGGAGTTTACACCTCTTCATCCCTTTCAGCTATTTGTCCCATTCCCCAAACCCTCCCCTCTGGCAACCACCATTTCTCTGTATTTAAGAGTCGATTTCCGGTTTTTATTTGTTTTTTTCTCTTGAACTCTACATGTAATGTAGATATACCACAACGGTAATGATAACGGTATTGGCCTTTGTCTGACTTAACTTCACTTAGCGTAATCCCTTCTAGGTCTATCCATGTTGTTACAAATAAGAAGATTTCATTCTTTTTTATGTCTGAGTAATATTCTATTGTACATGTGCATGCACGCGCACGCGTGTGTGTGTGTGTGTGTACCGTATCTTCTTTATGAACGTCTATGATGGACACCTAGGTTCGGGCTATTGTAAATTGTGCTGCTACAAGCAGGGGTGCATGTATCTTATCCAGTTAGTGTTTTTGTTTTCCTTGGATGAATAACCAATAGTGGGATTATTGGATCTTACGGTATTTCTATTTTTAATGTTTTGAGGAATCTCCATGTTTTCCACAGGGGCTGTACCATTTTACATTTCCATGAGCCATTATAAGAAGATTCCTTTTTGTCTTTTCACATCCTTGTGAAAATAAAATTCATTTATTTTAATACTAACCATTCTAACAGTTGTTATCTCTCATTTCAGTTCTGATTTGTATTTCTCTGATGATGAGAGATATTGAGTCTTTTCATGTGTCTTTTGGTTCTCTGTAGGTCTTCTTTGGAGAAATGCCTATTGAGTCGTCATCTCACTTTTAAATCCGATTATTTGGGGTTTTTTGAGTGTTAAGTTATAGGAGTTCTTTGCATATTTTGGATATTAACCCCTTATTGGATATGCCACTTGCAAATATATTCTCCCATTTTGTAGGTCACCTTTTCATTTTATTGGTGGTTTCCCTTGCTATGCAAAAGCTTTTTGGTTTGATGATTTTTGACTTTTGACACTTCATATGTCAAAGCATCAGCCTTGGCTCCTCGTTGTCTACAGCACAGAGAATAGAGTTAATAGTATTATAAGAACTTCATGCGCCGACAGATGGTACCTATGTGATTGTGGTGAGCATTTCACACTGTATATAAATATTAAATCACTGTGTTGTACACCTGAAACTAAGACAATATTGTTTGTCAATTGTTCTTCAATTGAAAACATCTAAACTGCTGTCTTAGGTGTATCAAACATTTCCTGAGCTCTTACCAAAATGTCCGAGATTGTGGCAGGCTCTGCCCTTAAATAGATATTTTAGATTCTTTTCCTATACTCAGAGTCTCACCCTAGAGGACCTGAGGTTTTATATAGAGGATTGTTAGTGAAAGCATTCCAGAGAAGACAGAATTTGAACTGAGTCTGGAAAACAAGTGAAAGTTGATGAGGGACAAGAAGAAAGGTTTTTGGTGTTTGTTTTCCATCCATTCAGGAGCTAATTATTTAGCATCTAATAGGAGGCTAGGTGTTATTTCCAGTTCTGGAATAAGTAGGTTATAAGCTGTGGCGTTTGTTATTTGGAGTTCAGAGTTTGTTGGAGGAGACAGACATTGGACAAAAAAATTCCACAAATATGGCACTTGGGTGGTTCAGTCGATTAAGTGCCTGACTCTTTATTTTGGCTTGGGTCATGATCTCAGGGTGATAAGATCGAGCCCCATGTTTGGCTCTGTGCGGAACATCAAGACTGCTTGGGATTTTCTCTCTCCCTCCTTTGCCCCTCCCTGCTAGTTCTCTCTCTCTCTCTCTCTCTCTCTTTCTCCCCAAAAAACAGAAACAAACACAAACCACATAAAACAAAACAAAACAAAAACCCTTCGCAAATAATTACTGTATTCCCATCATAATACAAGTTAGACAAAAATATAAAGGAAATATAGAGCCCTATGACAACATAGCACGTAAGAGGATGATCTAATCTCAGGGGTCAGAAAGATTCTGGCTCAAACTGAGACCTTAAGAGAGGGGAGACCAGGTGGCTGGATCACAGGTGAGAGAAAAGTTTCCAGAACGAACAAAGCTTTAAGACTTTAGTTTAGTGCTTCAGAGCTTAGTGCTTAAAGTTTGGCGCTTCAGAGGAAGTAAAAGGAGGCCTGTGTTGCTAGAGGGAGAGGGGGATAAGGCTGAAAGGTAGGCAGGGTGCAGCTGGGCCTTGGGGCCAAGGAAATCGAGATACAGATTTTAAGGAGGAATAAATGTGGTCAGCAGTCCTCAGGGACCTTTTAGGTATGGGATAATCTAAAAGATCTATTTTTTATTTACTTATTTCTCAGCTTTAGTGAGATCTAATTAGCATATAGCATTGTGCACGTTTAAGGTGTACCACATGTTGATTTTTATATGTATATAGAATATTTATAGCAAAATGATTACCACTGTAACACTAGCTAACACCTCCATCTCATCCCATAATTACCCTTTCTTTTTTGTAGTGAGAACATTCAGGATCCACTCTGTTAGCGGCATTCCAGTGTATAACACAGTATTATTAGCTATAATCGCCATGCTGAAAAGTTCTATTTTTTAATCTAGACTTTGCTACTACTATTATTATTTATTAATAATAATTTGGTTTCCTCTTGATGTAGAAGAACATTGTTCTGAAAATTATAGCTTGTCTCATCTATCCTGAGGGAGAGCCAATCTCTTTTTATAGATCCCTTTCAGTAAGATTTCCTGATGATCCAGATGACCCACCAACCTTTGAGAATCACCGAACCTGAACGATTTTGTCATATAACAAAGTCTCAGTTCAAGTTTGTGAAGGAACAAACTGATGGTTTGGTTCTGGAGAGGATCAGACTGTCCTTTACTTCCCAGGAGCAGCAGATTCTCTGGGAAGATTGCCTGTGTTGCAGTGAAATGCCCATCACATTGCAGTGCCCTGTACCTACTAGGTGCTCAATAAAAATTCTTTGAGTGACTATCTTAAATTTGAATAAAGTCACAGATACTTTGCAGTCATCTTTGACTCATACTTCTTTGTTCTGAACCCAAAAACAATGTTAGGGATTTCATGATCAAAAATACTGCTAAGGATAAACTAACATCTTGTTGAAATAAAATAGAAGTTGCCCATTGTTATATGCCTGTTGTTGCTTTCTGGCTGGGGCCTGGATACCTTGTGGCTGTCCTCACTTATGGTCACTCCAGAAGGAGGTTTTCTTCTTATTATGCTAAGTCCCTTTTACATAAGGGGTAGAATTCTGATCTCTCCAGAGACATGTTTGTTGAGGAGGTTGGGGGATAAGGATTGCAACTTTCTGTCTTGCTTTTCTGCCTTGCCTCATTTCTGTCTCTGTGTGAACATGGACACTGTTGTGTCATCTTTCCACCTCCCTTTGGTTGAATCTTCAAAGCTCTCAGAGTTTCCTTTCAAATTTGCCATATGCCTCCGAATTTTAATTTTTATCATCTTCCCACAAAATACATGATTCCCCCTGCCCCCTTTTTCTGGGTTGGATGCTACTTTCAAATTAAGACCAGAGTTCTGTCATTATAAAAACCAAACGGAATCATATAGAAACAGAGCACTTGAGACCCTGCTCATCTCTTTCTTACTGTTCTGTGCACCCTCTGGAGAACAGATCCTCCTGGTTGGGTACAAGTTACTATACAAATGACGGCAGCTCTGTTCTTTTTGTCAAGGAAGGGCAGGATGAAGCACCTGAAGCTGCAGATTTAGGAATGCAGGTTAGCAGATTTAGGAATGCAGGTTAGCTCTTCGTAAGGGAAAACTTGATGAGAACATTGAAAAATTAGCATCACTCATCTCTGGGAATCCTTCCTTTCAACAAAGGGGAAAGTGTCCTAAACACATTTTCCTGTCATTCCTAAACACTCACTGGTGCAAATGTAATGCCAAGAATAATCAGAATAATCAGGAACTCCCCCCTCCCCACCCCCGTGCGAGGTAAAATGAACTAGAGTTGACTGGAATTGTCACACAAGCCCATGCTTTGTATTGGTCGACTAGGGCATCACTAACCTCCCTGAAAAGCAGTGGTCTAAAACCACCAGTTAACTTGTGGTGCCAAACTCAGAGCAAAGGGAGGCTCCATTCCCTGTGCTGTAAGATGTCTGGAGCCTCACCTGGAAGGATTGTAAGCGGGGGTCCAATTGATGGCTGGGGCTGGAATCCTAGGTGGAATCAGGCCTTTTTAACTTCTGTATTTGTCAATCTTTGACATGGAAGGCCTTCCCTGCCCCTCTGAGCTCTTTGCTGGGGGGTGGAGCAAACATTTGTCTCACCCAAGAGTACCCCTTTCATATGCAAACAAACCAGTCCTGAGGCCTGACCCAACCACCACCTGGTTTATCAAAGTCTCCCTTCAGGCACGGGTATCAGACAACTAGAGACAGTCCTTATACCCCTGAGCCCACAGCAGTCATTCAAACAGGGCAATTCTAAGCCTGCTTACCCGGCTTTGCCTTGTTCCTTCTGCACAAAAACCCGCAATAGAAGCTCTTCCTCACATTTTCCCTCACTCCCTCTGCCACCTGAGCAACTCTGGGGCTTCCCCCCAGAGTTGTGGCCCCCAGTGCAATGTGACCACACCTCCCATTTCTAGCATTTTCGGAGTGTCAACTTCTTCCCTGATGGACAGTCATTTCCATGTCTTTGTGTCCTATCATTCTTGGTTAAAACAAATCCTGCATACAGTTTAAAGCAATCGGAGTGTGGCTTCACCTTCAAGTCTAGTGGTTGTTGTTGGCTTTGGGTTAGAATATCTTGCTGGTGGATCCTCTGAGGTTGTAAGTACACAGCATTTGATGATGTAGCTGTGGAAGTAACACAGCATCACCTCTGTCATGCTCTCACTCTGGGTGAATGAGACCGAAGGTCCACCCGGGTGGAGTGGTTCAGTGGAAGGAACACAGATTCCACCATCAAATGAGAAAAGTATCAGGTCACGGTGCAAAAGGCAAATGTGGCAGGAGAGATAGGAGAGCGATCCATCTTTGGAAAATACTATCTGTCCCAAGGTGTTCACTCCATGTATCTTTCCTGAGGAGTAATGGAGACCATAGCAGTGGGAGAATAGGAAGGACCACCACACACTAGAGGCATGGGAGACCTGATATATTTTGGTGAAGACCTCTGGAGTCCAGAAAGACTTGGATTTAAATTCTGGCTCTTCTGAATGTTTGCCACTGGGGAACTCATCAGCTTCTCTGAGCTTTAGTGTTCTCATCTAGAAAATGGTCGCATCGGCATCTTTCTCATTGGGATCTTGTAAGGATGAAATGAGACATCCTGTGTAGAGCACCGAGTAATACCTAATATATGCAAATGAACACTATTCTTCTTCTAGTTCTTCTTCTTCTTCTTTTTTTTTTTTTTTTACATTTTATATAGTTATTTGACAGAAAGATGGAGAGAGCACAAGCAGGAGAGCTGCAGGCAGAGGGAGAAGTAGATTCCCTGCTGAGCAGGGAACCCAATGCCGGTCTCAGTCTTAGGACCCTGGGATCGTGACCTGAACTGAAGGCAGACGCTTAACTGACTGAGCCACCCAGCCATCCCTGAGCACTATTCTTATTGTGCTGGTTGATACTGCATCTGTATTTTACATCTTCTAGGATGTAAGCTCTGAAGGACAACGAGCCACCACTCTGACTACTAATGGCAGGAGGCAAGGTCATATTTGGTGAAGAAATGATAAGTTGCACGTCTTATTTTGATGGAAAAAGTTCTGGTCACAATGGTTGGAATTAAGTTCTAGCCCTACTGTTAACCAGCTAACCACCTGGTGTCTTTATTTGTAAGACACAATCAGTAGTCACTTCCCTGTCCCTCTGTCCTCAAATGAACTTTGGATATAATTTACACATGGTTCAATAACTGTTTTATAATTATGCTAGTACAACCCATCTTGGGAATCTTGGTACAACAGCATCAAAAAGGCTGAAGCACATGGGTGAGACCCCGGAAATTCTCTTGACACTGACTTGACACCTTGAGCTGTGATGAACATTTCAGTGGAGTCAGGTTGACTGTGGGAGCCGTGCTCATTTACAGTTATCTGTTAGATGGGAGAGTTGTAACTTACCAAAGGCCACATAGCCATTGGGGGATAGAGCCTGGGTTTGCATTCAAGCCCTCTGAGCCTGTAACCCAGACTTCATGCTTTGTACCAGCCTCTGGTCCTGAAAAGTTACACTGAGCCCATGCCTCAGCCAGTCTTCTTACAGGTACTGTACTGGGGAGAGTTAGGCACCATGGTTGTAGTCCATTCCTCTTACCTAAAAGCAATCTGTCTGTACCTGAAGAGTGAGAGTGCCTCCTTCATAAAGAAAGAACTTGAGAAAGCCTCTGTGCACCAGAGGAGGAAGTCAGCAGCACATTTTTTTTTTTTACAGTAGCTTGAAAAAGATGTAGGGTCTGCTGAGTTCTTAACTAGCTTTATTTGCATGATAGCAAGCCATAGTCTGTCCCTGTCTATTAACATTCAACGATAAAATGGGTTCAAAGCCAGCAATGTGTCCTGTCCTCTGTATGTTTATTTAATGGATGGATTTGTTTTAATTTTATTTATGGGGCATTGGAAAAGTAAGGGCTGCCAAAAGGTAAATCTGAGGTATAGATATATGGACAAATTTGCCTTGGTGTTGATATTTCCAGATTTTTAATAGCAAATAGAGATATTTTATCCATGATTTTGGAAGAAGTTAGAATTTATGACCTGCCAGTCTTTATGGTTGAGAGATTGTTAGAAGAGTGATAATATGGGGGAAATAGTCCTACTAAATATAATAATAATTGTTGAGCCATTATTGAATGTTGATTGTGTGCTGGGTACTACACTAAGTACAAACACATAAGAACTCATTTATTTCTTGTGACACCCCAAGGATATTAATACTGCTTTTAATCCCCCTACACTGCAAGACAGTGGAGGGTCACACAGCTAGTAAGGGGTGGAGCCTAGAGTCTCTGTTCATTATTGTTATGCCCCAATAATGGGTCTGTGATTAAAGGAACGAGACTGATATAAAGCGAAGGTCAAGCAAAGCTTTATTTCGTGCCAAGCATCAAGAATCTAACCGAACGTTCAGGGACGCACCTCTTACAAGAGAGGGCGACCCTTCTCTGTTTCACAGACTAGCTTTTAAGGGCAAAGGCCATGCGGTCGGGCCTGGCCACGCACAGGTGGCCAATGAGATTGTAAAACACACAGGAAACTCCACAGTGATGCTAGGTGACCAGTTGAGTTACAGTTTATCCTAGTAGACATTTGAATCAGCCTATTACACCTTGGCTGGGATTGGCGCCCAAAAGGCTCCCAAAGGGCTCCCAAAGGGTGGGGCCCATACTCCTTGGTAACCAGGGAGACAGTATGCATCTCCCCTCTGATCTGATGTCTCCACCTGGCCTGACCCACATTTGTATCAGGGCTTTGTTACCTGAAGCTGGTTTCTGGGACTTGTCTCTAAGTAAATCCCCTGGGGGAAGGGGAGCAGGGACAGTTTCTAAATAGGTCCTTACATTTATCACTATTCTGTGCTGACTTCCAGGACAGCCAAAGAGCCAGAGTATTTTATCCATTCTACCCGGAGAGTTGGGGATATTATATATTGGGTTGCTAAGTTTGGGAGACTTGCATGAGTGACTTCAGTATCCCTCAGATTTTTATCATCAGCCTGTTCGGAAATCCAGGAGTTAGAACAATGTTCCTGGAAGTCAATTTTTCATCATGGAGCGCACCACTCAACATGGAGTACACTTGAACGATAACAGAAAGTAGACCGTGTGGGAATTTGTTCCTGTCTTCATTTTAAATGGGCCTTCTCAGCTCTTAGCTGAGAATTTACTCTTTCTGCCAGAAAGGCCGTTGTGTATGCTTCATGAAGAAGTCTTAATGTTACTGGAGCTTGGCTTCAGCCTACATACAAATGCACAGTGTTCCAAAATATATGTTGTTTGCTTGGATCTTAGAAGATATGCCCCATGGAGAGAATATTATAATTTCTAATTAGGGGTACTGAGAATGAACCTACTTCCCCTAGCAGCATCAGGAGACACGATGGAGCATTGCTCTTCAAATGACCAAGTTGTTGACTCTACAGTTCCATCACAGAGGCCCTCCCTCTATTACGTCAGTTGTTGGAGGGTCTTACATTGATATTTGAACTTTCCTATCATCCATGCACAGTACAGATGACTTCACAATGCAAAATCTGAGAATATATGGTTCAGAAGGAAACTTATAACTGATGGTGTTTGTGTCAGGGGCTGCCTCGAGATGGGACTAGATGACTAGATTGTTTTATGTGTTACTGTGACTGTCATTGCCTCGGGCACTGAAGACGCTGAGTGCTTCTCATAAATATGAAGCTCTATGTAGCATAATAATTCTATAAAGTGACGAAGTTATTGCACTTTAACATAATAAGCAAATTTCACAAAAATAATTTCCTCCATTTTAAAAGATCACTAGTGTTGGCCAAATACAGAATTCCAATGTCAGCTAATCAGTTATGTCCCCTGGGGTGACAAATCTAGTCATGTTACCTGTATATAGTCTGATCTGAAAAATAATTTAAAAAATACCTTTTATTGTCAGCAAGGAAATCACTTAGGAAAAGGCAATTTTGCTTTGAACTCAAAGCTTATTTAAAATTCCATGAGGGTGTTTCCTGAGAAAATTGCTGACAACCGCAGTTTCTCTCTGTGTGCTGGGGTCTTCTATTGACTTACATTATAATCAGAAAAATGTGAAAGATTTTCATTGAGGGCATTGCTGTGAGACATGATGCACTCATTTCATTATCTCTTGGTGGCATGTCTTCCTCTGTGCTGTTGATCTGTATTATGGACCTTAAATTGCAGGTCTGGCCTTTTGGATGAGGGTACATTGAAGGGCTTCATGCTGGAAAACACCTGTGGTGTACAAGCCAGTGTATATACAATGCCTCTCTACCCTATCAGCCTTGTTAAGTCCTGGGATTTTGCAGAAAGCCTAGGAATAACACCAGCTCACACTGTTCACCACTTCCTTACTGGGATCCCCTAATGACAGGGCGCACAATAGAAGATGGCTGTACAGTGGACAAAGTACAGACATTCTTTTTTCTTCGATGATCTCATGAGAAGTAAAATCTGAGCAGTGACCATGTCTTCTGTGCAGCCGTGGGCTCACACTCCTGAGGTGAAGTAAGTGAATAATATGAAATAAGCCTTCTGTATGGAAATGTGGTATCTCTGTTTTTAGGATAACTTCCCCTGCAACGAACACTACATCCCATACCCCAAATGAGTGAATGAACTGAGATTTCTGCTGGATAAAGAGAAACCTTAGTGGCTGAGACTAATTTACCAATAGTTGGGGCCCTGCCCGCTTAGTCCCTTTGGAAATGTTACCCTGGGGTTTTCAGTAAATTTTAAATACAAAAACTCTGATAAGCAGTTGCCTTGGAAAGAGATAAACAGCCCCTATGGAAATTATCATTTTGTGTGTTTGTCCCCCCTCTAAACTAAATTCTTCAAGGGTGAGCTTAGTGCCTTCTCTATCTGGGTGTCTCTTGCCCAGCATACAGCGGGGCATCAATAAATGATGGTCAAGGTGACTTAATGTGATTTGGGAAATTTGATTTTTTTTTTAAACTGGTTCCTTCAGTGATTTGTTTTTCTTAAATTTATTCAACAGACAGGGGCACCTGGGTGGCTCAGTGGGTTAAGCCGCTGCCTTTGGCTCAGGTCATGATCCCAGGGTCCTGGGATTGAGCCCTGCATCGGGCTCTCTGCTCGGTGGGGAGCCTGCTTCCTCCCCTCTCTCTGCCTGCCTCTCTGCCTGCTTGTCATCTCTCTCTGTCAAATAAAAAAATAAATAATCTTAAAAAAAAATTTATTCAACAGACATTTATTGAGAACATAACTAATGATTAGGGAAATGCAAATCAAAATGACAGTGAGCTATCATTTCACACCTGTTAGGGTTGACTATTATAAAAACAAACAAACAACAAACTCAAATGAGATAACAATTGTTGGCAAAGATGTGGAAAAAAGGGAATGCCACGTGCTGTTGGTAGGAATGTACATTGCCACAGCTGTTATGAAAAATGACATGGAGGGTCCTCAAAAAAATTAAAAATAGAACTGCTATGGGAGAGATGCCTGGGGGGCTCAGTCATTAATCGCCTGCCTTTGGCTCAGGTCATGATCTCAGGGTCCTGGGACTGAGCCTCACATTGGGCTCCCTGCTCAGCAGGGAAACTGCTTCTCATACACAGAAAAAAAAAAATCTTAAAAAAAAAAAGGACTACTATATGATTCAGCAGTGCCACTTTTGGACGTATATCCAAAGGAATTGAAGTCAGGATCTCAAAGAGGTACCTGTGATATTAGTCACAGTAGTTAAGATATGAAAACAACTTCTAAGTAAGTGTCCATCACTGGATAAAGAAAGAAACTGTGGTATATACATACACTGGAATATTATTCTGCCTTTAAAAAGAAGGAAATCCTGCCATTTTGCAGCAATATGCATGGGCCTGGAGAATACTATGCTCAGGGAAATACACCAGATACAGAAAAACAAAATATTGTATGATCTCACTAAATGTGTGGGATCTAAAATAATCAAAGTCATAGAAATAGAGAATAGAATGGTGGTTGCCGGGCCCTGGGAGGAGGGGTCCCATGGGAAAGTGATGGTCAAAGGCTACAGATCTTCAGTTATACAACATAAGTTCTGGACATGCACTAGATAGCATGGTGCCTAGGGAATAGTGCTGTACTGTAGCCTTTAAATCTACAAAGATGGCAGATCTTATGTTAAATGTTCTTACCACATACACATAAATAATGGTAATATAAGGAGGTGGGAGGAAACTTCTGGAGGTGATGGAAAGGTTTATGGCCTTGATAGAGGTGATAGTTTTGTGTGTGTGTAGGGTGTACACATATTCACAAGCTCATGAGTTGTATACATACATATTTTTACGTGTCAATTATATCTCAAAAGTGATTGAAATAATAAGAATAATGATGACAATGGATTAGGAGGGGAAAGAGAAAGAACTTATTCTGTGTTAGGCTCTTAGCTAGACTCTGAGGGTATAGTGATAAACAAGACAGAATCCCTGCCCCAGTAATGGAATTGCCCAGGTCCTCTGAAGAACTGGTTAACTCATTAGAACCTGACTTTAAATCCTTGACAACTCAAAAGTGCTTTTACTCTTCCTTAGAAGTAAAATGGCACAGGTGGAATGCTGAAATGTTTTAATGTCTTCTTGCTATTCACTCTTCCTCAAGACAGGAAAACTTTCTGCTACTGCTTCAAATGAAATGAAATCAAATCAAATAAACAAAACAAAATGGCATCATGAGCAACCAATGAAAACACACTGACTTTTCCTACCCTGTAGCCAGGTTCTCTCCTAACCTTGGGGTACTTGAAGCAAAGGACCAACGGAGGCCCACCAGCTAAGTGTATAAAGATTCAGTTAAAAAGTCACGTGAACAAATTGTTCATTAGAGTTGATTTTATCTTTCCACCTGGACAAATAACATCTTCATGAGGAGTTGAAGGACCAGGTCTAGATTTAGGGTTCTCGTTCTCTGGAGTTCGGAGCCTGGACCACGGTGGTGCGTGTTGCTTCCGCCCAGGGCCCCCGGCTGCTCTTTCCAGCTTGGGCACTTCCCACACTGTGAGGAACCTTGTATGCCCATGTGTGAACACCCCAGTCCACCATGCTTCTAGGTTCTGCTAGCCCTGCCCCCGCTTCCCTCTATACAGCTGCTCTTTGGTGCCCTGTTGTAAGAAAGCACATGTTGGCTGTTGCCAGGTAGAGTTGGTTGGGTCACAGGAGAATATGAGAGGGACACTTGCTAGATTTATTAAGCTCTCAGAGCTCAGAGAGAGAGCCACCCCAGGCTCTGCATGGCCACAGGCGAACACACGATGGTGGTCCGGAAGCAGAATGCAGGGGTGTGAGAGAGAGAGAGCTTAGAGTTACATGGCCTTTCTTGGAATTTTCTTAGCAAAGGCAAGGCAGGACTGGGGAAACAGTTCGGGATTGGCTAGTCTGAATAATTTCTGAGGGCTTTAAACTATAGAAATGGCCTCTATTCACCTGGCACCTGTCCCTGGGATGATTTAGGGCCTAGTGTGTAAGAGTTAGATAAGGAGGTGTTTGGATTATGGACTCAGGATGGGCTGGTTTGCACGTCAAAGACATGCTCTTGGCTGAGCCCTTTGTTAATCTAGGAACTGGCTAGCCTCAGGAGAGATAGTCTGTCTCCAGACAAAGTTGTTTAAAGATGTCAAAATATCATAATATACAGAATATTTAAAAAGGAAAAAGTGAATAACTTCCAACACATGATCTCCTGGGCCTAGAGTGCACATAGGTGGCCCAGTCCACCTTGCAGAAGAAGGTCCTGGACAAGAGACCAGCAGCACAGGCCTGGGCAAGGGGCTCGGGCATATTTGGGCTGGCAGTTCCGGGACCTCAGAAGTAGAGCAGAGTCTGGAAGGTCTTGGGCCCCAGGTGGGCATGTTCCCTTGCCCTGTGAAGAGGAATGTCCTTGAAGGAGGGCTCAGCAGAGGACCTCTGAAACCTGAAGCACCTCTTTCTCTGTTCTAAGGAAAATCTGCCTGTAATGGTAGTTTTTAGGTTTAAAAATTAGCCGGAAACTGATATGTTCAACAAAGACATATATGAGGCTCTAATATATGAAACAGCTAAGAGAAAGGTACTCCTCTTGATGTCAGTACCAGAAGCTTAAAATGAGCCCTGATTGGTTTTCTTCACTGGGTCCATATTCTGTCTTCCCTCTCCCCTTCCTGTCTTTCCCTACTCTTCTTACTCCCATTCCATCCCCCCAACTTAATGCCAGATGTGCCTTTGGGGAACATGAGGGCTCTGACTTTGGACTTGACCAGTGGTTCCAAAACTTGAACAAGAATCAGACTCTACAGAGGGCTTCTTAAAACACAGATGGCTGCCCTCCCACCTCTCGACTTTCCATTTCAGCAAGCCTGGAATGGAGCCTGAGAATTTGCATCTCTGATAAATTCCCAGGCCATGATGGGGCTGTGGGTCCAGAGAGGACCCACTGGGTCAGAGATGGTGGCTCGGAATCCAGCTAGTGCTAATTCTCATGCAAACTTTTGGAGCTTGTTTGTCTTTGCCTCCCATTGAGATGCCCTGCGGAAATAATACAGCAGGAATGAGCTCTGTTAGGCAGACTGCAGGATCAGTTATGTACTTGGCATGTGACATGATGCTCTTCTCATGGTCTTGTTTCTGAATGCCAGTGACAGAGAATGGGAACTGGTATATAAAAGGTTACATGTGACATTTGGGGAAGGCCACGACAGTCTACGTGTAGAATGAAACATCTGAAACAGCTGCCAAAGTAAATTATTTTGAGACTGGGCGGGGGAAAGGGAAACCTTCAAATGAAATGCAGTTGAACAGGGAGAGAAGTTTTTGTCACTACTTTTTAAGTCAAGAAATAGAGACTAATTTGTTTTATGGGGGAACTGGCTGGATCTCAAAATCTTGTCAATGATTCAGAAACATTTTATTTTTAGCTAGAAAACTGTTTTCTATCCCATCAATTCATTGAAAAATGTTATATTTTACTTTCAGATTGTTGAGGATGACTTGG
The DNA here is from genome assembly GCF_020171115.1 of Neogale vison. Lineage (NCBI taxonomy): Eukaryota > Metazoa > Chordata > Mammalia > Carnivora > Mustelidae > Neogale > Neogale vison. The sequence continues at coordinate 270,033,930 of NC_058091.1, read as the reverse complement.
GATCTGAGTAGTTGTCTCTCTAGCTCATACTCTCAATTTTGAACTGTTGATGTTTTCCATTTAAACAATATTCTTGTTAATTAACAATCCAGTTTCCAAATACTTATGTTCTGTAGGAGGTACATTTAATTTGCTTGAGCTGAGTATTATTTTTCTATTAGAGAAACATATTGTTTTGGCCAGCAATTACATTTTTTAAGTGCAATATATCAAGTTGAGGAATAGATGATTATTAATAAAGAAACAGCAGAAGCAGCTGATTTATTTGAGTAAAAATAAAAACACATAAATACCACATGCAAGGACAAAGGCAGAGCTGTATCCTCATGGCTGACCCAGAAGGCCCATTGAGGAGGATGATAACTGGTCAAAAATCCCTAGGCCCTTGTTAGGCCCTTGGTAGCTCAGTACTTCTAAGGAGCCTAAATTACATGAGAAGATATGACTAGTTTCCCTGACATTAAATCCCCAAAGTGAAAGACACAGAGGACACTGTATGGGGTCTAAGCTTGGAATAAAGGGAAAGAGGATTCAGATGATGTTGTGGGCAAAATTATTTCCCACTGACCCCACCCCACATTCCTCTGTTGAAGTACTAACCCCAGTCCTTCAGAACATGACTGTATTTGGAGACAGGGTCTTTACAGAGGGAATGGAGTTAAACTGAGGTGAATTAGGTTGGTTCTAATCCAGTAGCAGTGGTGCCTTTACTAGAAGAAGAGATTAGCACACACACACACAGAGGGAAGACCACATGAGGACGCAGGGAGAATTTGGCATCAACAAGCCAAAGAGAAAGCCCTCGAAAGAAACCAACCCTGCAAACACCTAGATCTTGGACTTACAGTCTCCAAAGCTGTGAGAAAGTAATTTTCTGATGTTCAAGCCAGCCAGTCCTAGGACACTTCGTTGTGGTAGCTCCAGCAAACTCATAGAGATGGGTAGCCTAGAGGTTGTGTTTTGGGGATGAAATGTCCTGGGCTCCTGCCTTGCTCACCAAGGAAAGATGCACCTCTCCTGTTCAGGCTTCACCTGCACTTCTTGTCTGCTTACACCCTTCTGGCTTCTGTCATCTCCTTCCTGCAAGGCCAGCCTGCCCTTAGTATGCCCTGCTTCCCACGGACTATTCTGTGCCCTCCCCATGGGGTACTTGCTGCGCCCACGCCAGTGCAGAGTACACTGGAATGGGCATGAGACTTTAAGAAGCAGATTCCTAGACTTGTACCCAAAGAATCTATTCAGTAACAGGGGGAGTCTGCATTTGTAGCAGCTCCCTTGGCTGATTCTGCAGGAGATCCAGGGGTACTTCTCATGATTACCAATTGTAGACCATCCAGCAAGAGGAAAAGCAGAATCCTACAGCTTTCCCAGAAAAAGAAAAACAAAAACAAGTAGGGTACTCTTGTATGCTTCTATTCGATATTTATTATTTCACTTCTGTTACCTCCCTGCTTGGAATCATTCTGTTGCACTTAGAATGAACTCCACAGTCTTTGCCATGACCGAGGAAGCTCTGCAGAGGAGTGTGCCCCTCGCAAAACACCCTCATCATGGGAGGATGTCCTCCCTGCGGAATCACTGAGCGACCCTCTCCTGATTTCTGATCTTTCACCATACAGGTTCCCTCTGCTAGAATGCTTTTCCTTTCCAGCCAAATTCCACTCCCCCCCTTAATTTAGCTTATCCAATCTAATCATTTCCCCCATTCTTCCCTCTGACAGCATCTATTATTATTTTCCTCCGTAGTAGGTATCATAACTTACACTTGTGTTTTTATTTGTACAATCAATTGTTTACTTCCTGCCTCCCCCAGTAGCCTGTAAGCTCTACAGGGCTTTCTTGTGTGTGGGTTCAGTGCTGTCATCCATACCTAGTAGCATGCCTGGCTTGAGAGAAAAGCTACATGAGTGTTTGCCGAATAGAGACAAGAAGGAGTGCATTGAAAACTCCAGGGAACGTGAGCAAGGGTTCTGGAGGTCTTCGCATAGCTTGGAAGGAAATGTGATTCTCACCCCGCACCTCACCTCCATCTTGAAAGGTCCTTCTCATCAGTTCTGATGATGCGTATTTTCAAATTCCCTTTCCCTCCTCCTCCGAGATATCTGACCTGGGCAGAGACTGGCCAGAGGGCTTACAGGAAGTTAGTTACCAAGTGGAAATGGGAACTGAAAGTAGCCTTGTCCAGCGTTTGATACATCTGGGCACACTGCCGAGATTTTTGACAAGATAAATGATTTAATGATTTCCACGGATTCTCATTCTAAGTCAGTGGGATGGATATAGAGGTGGTCAAAGCAGCTTTTGAATTGAAATCAATACTATTTAATATCTAAATTTCATTTTGAAATGTGACTAAGGATAAGCTAGTGGATTTTTGTTAGAGGTAGAATTATTTTTAAAATAACGATCCTCTGGGCCCCATAGATTTTCTAATTACTATTATAAGGGGGGGAAAACCTGCTGCGGATGACCCCACAAGCTCTTGCCTTGATTTGCATATTAAAGATGTTTTGATATTTTTCAAGTGGAAGATCAAAGCATTAGGGCTCCATTAGTCACTATATTAGGAACAAAGATAGAAACATAGATTTTGTTTTAATTTGAAAGCAAGTGGCCTTATCTTATATTTCAAGTTATTAGGGTCTCAGGGAAGTCCATTTTTATTTTGCATGCTTAAACAGATTAAGAAAGAAGAAGATGAAGCAATTCTCTTGAATTAGTATCTTCAAAGAATAAATAAATGGAAAGCATCTTAATTAGTTATGCCAGTCCTTATTTCAGGGTAAGATGCTATTTGATATTCATAGCTAGAGGCAAAGCATATTTTAAAAATCTACAAATATGTGTAGTTCTTAAACATAATATTTGTGTTTCGGGAGGGTAACTCTTATTCAAAATGTATCCGACACCTGTAACTTGCTCCCTTCTGTAACAGCACTGCAGTTACTCTGTTAATACGTCTATTACTACTAGTGCTACCACCACCGTTTTTGCGACTACTAATGCCACCGCTATGACTGCTATTAAGGATTGTGATAATATTCCTGCAATTTACTCGTAAACAAAGACAGTGTTCCTAGTCTTGCCTGAGGTATTTGTACCGTCACGACAATCAGTAAGGTCAGTGCTATTCCCGTTCCTGCTGCACACCAAGAAAGTCGCAGAAAGATGGAATAATTGGCCCAAGGTCACCCGGCCAGTGAGTGGTGGAATCTCAGCTCATGCCCAGATCAGCTTCAGTAGAAAGCTCGTGCTCCTTCAAGTCCTGCATGCCATCTTTAATAGGAAAGATAACGACACTTACATAAAGCGAAGTTTGTGTTTGCTCTTCTTCTATACTTTTCTGTCATGCTACCTTTTCAAAGGATTTTGAACCGTTTTATGCTCTATAAGCTGGGTGAATAAACCCACCTCTGAAACTAAAATACATACATTCTTGACTCCAGCCAAATTGAATTAATCCCGTTTTTCAGATTGTGCGCGTTCCTGATCCTGGTTCTGGGAGCACGTGTGACACATAGCTAAACAGAGATAATAAAAGCCCATTGCTTGCAGTTGGTGGTGGGGGGTGGTGGTAACTGGAGCATTAGGGGAACCAGAGGCTCGTTAGCTGGCATTCCATCAGGGGTGAACCCTCACTGCAGATGGGAGCAGCAGCTCGAAGTTGGCTCTGTGGACTGGAGCTGCTTTAGGCATGCAGCTTCAAAGGCCTGAAGATAAATCTGCAGAGTGGGGAATTCACGGGCGGATAATGGGAAATTGACTCCAGAGTTACAGCATTTCAGGAAGCAACTGACACTGAAGACATCAGAGACACTTGAGAAGGGCCCTGCTGCTCTCTTGGCATTGGCTGCATCCCGCCACTTGCCCTTCATCCTTCTTCTAATGGCCTCCTGATTGATCTTGCTTTCCAGCTTGCATCAGGACAGTTTTGGCCTAGTCTATATTTCACTGAGGGTATTCTAACAGAATTAAGAAAGGAAGGAAATCAAATCACACTACAATAAAAATTCGGTAGCTCTCAAGAATAGTCTTCAATTTTTTTCTTGTTGCTATTTTCTGGGGGGGTTGTTTGTGTTTTGTGTGTTTTTTTCTTTTTTTTTTTTTAATGCCCAGGGGTATCTTCTCTGCTTCACGAAATCTCTTGGACTCTCTTGTCCAGGATACATGATTGGGGCCCCACCCCGCACTTTTTTTCTGGGCTATTAAGTCATATATGATGGCACTTCATGGCTATTAGATGATATGATAGTGGTTCGGGTCATGGGCTCTAGTGTCAGCTGGGGCTGGGTTTGAATTCCAGCTGTTTCCATTTATTGAGGGCAACAGCTACACTGTCCTCCTCTCTAAACCAGGATAGGAATGATACGTACTTGGGTGGCTGTCGTGAAGATCTTTTGACAGAGGGCAGATTTATCCCTTAGCCCATCCCTAGCACAGCCTGAACATTCATTCAGTGTGAGCTGCTATTATTATTATGTTGTTGTTGTTGTCGTTGGAATGAAGGATCCCTACTGATTGTGTGTAGTCCCCAAGTTCACCAGTGACTGCTAATATGTCATCCCATTTTCTAAAGAAGTTCGCTGGCAGCATTTCTATGCATTATAGCATCTTCTATCTTGGCATTGATTTTGAATTCAGAACCAAAATCAAAGTGACAAATCCCTTTAATTTTTTTTCATTGGAGGTCAAAAGCCTTTCTTTCATTCACCGACTTGTTCAAGCAAGGTGGATAGTTACTGCATTCTCCTGGGCACTTGCAAGCTTGTTACAAATGAGTTGTCTGGTGGATTTAAACCTCTCTTCCTTTCAGGAAATGAAACTGCACCACTTTACTGAACCAGGCCATGTATCTAATCATTTACCATAGCTGAGAGCCAGGAAAAATTTGGTTCTGCTCACTTGACACTAGAAAGGAGAAATCATTCTCCCTAACCTCTGCCATCCCGAGATAAAATAGAAACACGTATTCCTAGATTTTCACCCTTCAATGTGAGTCTCATCGCCTGGTGGTGGGGAGGGGGGGAAGATAAATGAATGGATTCTATTTTATTTTAAGCTTTAAAATGAAGATCTTTACTAAGGTGTCATTTACCATTCTCCCAGCCGGGGGGTTCTCCAACTTGCGCTGTTCAACCACCGGAAATTCGTGGATGGGGGGTGGGTGGGGTGAGGGTCATTCTGATGCCCTCTCCGCAAGAGTTAAGGGTTCTAAGACCATCTCTTGGATTCTTGGCTGTCCTGGGGGGAGTCCAGGAAGGCTGTTCTTTTTTCTTCTCAGTTACACCAAGGTTTTTTTTTTGTTTTTTTTCCTATTTTTGCTTAACCTTTGTCTCTTTCAGGGTTGGTACTTTGCAGGTGCATGCTGATCCAGCCATACATTTTTAGAACTATTGAAATAGTTTCACAGTGGTTAATCAATAGCCTCTATTCCTAAGAACCCACCCCCTTCAAGGCCCCTTCCACTGCCTGCCCTGATCTCTTTCCCAGAATGCCCTGCCTTCCCCCCACCAATCCTTTAACAGAAGTATTGACCCCTGGCCTGGCAGGAGACCTCCAGTCCCTGCTTCTGTTCTGTAGTACCCTCCGTTCTTGTTAAGTTCTCTCGCCACGTGGCGGGGTGCGGGTGGGGTGAGGTGGGTGAGATGGAGGTGTAGGGGGCATGTAGGTGCTTCTTCTTTCACAAAGACCATTCTGGCCTATTAAACCTCGAGTCCAAATTCCCACCAAGGTAGAATCTCTTGTCTCTTTTCTTGGAAAGCAGGGTGGGCTTCATCTGCAAACCCTCCCAGGAGGTGAGGGAAAATATTTTATTTCTCCTCTCTGGTGCGTCAAAGAGCAAAGCAGTTAAGTTTTCATATTAAAGTTGTCTGAACCTCTTTCAAGATTCTGTGAGAGGAACTTGTTTGGTTTCTGCTGGAGGGAGCTGCATCACACTAAACCTCCAGACTGGGAGAGCAGTGGAACAGAGTCATTAAGGCCTTGCTATAGTAAAATGGGAGGAGCTTGATTACTGTCAGAACGGGGACAAAACTAGAGTTCTAGAGATGGTGGGCAGGATGACAAACTTCACGTGCGAACACTCAGGAAGTAGGTGAGGCACGGCCAGGGGAGCACACTAGTGAACCTGCAAATTCAACTGGGCAGGCATGTGAGGAAGGGACTGGCCAAAAAAAAAAAAAAAAGGTACAAATCTTGGGGATCATTCAAAAGGGAAAAGAGTGTGGATTAAGCCCTTTTAATATGTCATGTTGGAACATTATTTAATGTGCTAACCCATGGGTTTTTGAGTTATCTAAGGGAATGGTCCTTTTCTTTGACTTGGCTTGTGCATTTGATTAAAAACTCAGGTTTGGTGAAGTTATGTAATAAATTGTAGACATTTGTCCAGGAGAGATGCTTTCTCTCTCCCCAAGGTGATGATCTAACTGCTGTCTAGGACATGAGCCAGTTTTGAATCTTTTCTTAAATTAATTAATTTATGAGAGAGAGAGAAGGAACGTGTCCTTAAAGCAGGGGGAGGGACAGAGGGAGAGAGTGAGAGAATCTCAAGCAAACTCCCTGCTGAGTGCAGGGCCCAATGTCGGGCTTGATCCCAGCACCCCTGAGATCATAACCTGAGCTGAAATCAAGAGTTGTACACTTAACTAAGACACCCAGGTGCCCTCCAATTTTGTATCCTTAACAATGCTATTCCAAGATTTTTTTTTTTCAAAATGATGGTTAATTTCTCTATTGATCTTTGAGCCAGCCTATCTGATAGATTGTTTCCTAGGGCTTCCATAACAGATTACCAAAACGTGAGAGGCGTAACACAGCAAAACTTCGTTGTGTCATGGTCTGGAGACAAAAATCATGTTTTCATTGTCTCAAATCAAGGTGTCAGCAGGGTCATGCTCCTTCTGAAACCTGTCATGAAGGCCTTGCTTGCCTCCTACTGGCTTCTGGTGGGTGCCCACCAGCCCTTGGTGTTTCGTGGCTTGAACCCGGTCACTCCAGTCTTTGCCTCCATTGTTGCTTGATGTTCCGCCTCTGCCTTCAGATTGCCTTCTTTTAAGGACATTAGTCACAGTGGATTAAGGGCTCCCCCTACTCCAGTATGGTCTCACTTTAACTGATGACACCTGCAATGACCCTGTTTCCCAGGAAGGTCACCTCCTGAGGTACTTAGGGTTTGGACTTCAAGATACCATTTTAGAGGAAACAACCCATAGCAACCAACTTGCTTGTCATCTCATTCCTAAATTAAACGATGTCTTTAGTATATGTTAATTCTATGTCTATATGAGAATCACATCTTTAACATTTGGAAACCGTACCTTGACCATCTTTGGAGGTTAACACGAATGTTGGAATGAAAGGCGGGTGTGAGATCAGCCTGGAACTCTTGTGGATATTGGATCTTGACCAGTGACTGGAGAGAAGGAAGAGATGTCTCCAACCCACTGTCAGGTTTGCTCAGCAGGAAGTAGAAGTGTGTCCCACAATACCACTTATACCACCCCCTACCATAAAACCCTTATAAACACAAGGAAGGTTCATTAACACCTTTACCAGATTACTACATAAGTTTTATCATGGGATGTATATATTTGTGGACTTTTCCACAGGTAAAATGTCCTTATGGGTTCAAAACCAATGGAGTTCACAAAATGTAATGCCTTACCAGACTGCCCCACCTCTCGAGCCTCCTGTCTCCATGGCTGGGAATGCTGATTTAGCTTGATCTCTGCTGTTTGAGGAACCTGCACATATGTAGTACCTTGGACGGGTGCCCCCAGCCTATTCCCCTCCTACTGGACTATACTTCTCACAACTCCCAGTCTTTGGGGAGGTTCATGCTTGTGTTCTTTGGCTCCTGTGGCTTGGTTTCATAGTCCCTGCCCCCAGACCTCCTGGATATTCATTGCTAGTGAAGTGTTCATTACACATTAAAGACACAATAACTATTTGAATAAAGGAGCAAGGAGGTTATGGTTGACGCAGATGCTGCAATAATCCACTTGCTTCTTTAGACTCTTATCTTTGACATAGATCTCTAAGAACTGCCAGCTTCTTCTTGGCAGGCTTTTCCTGCTCCCTTGAACTGAACTGGCCCAGTCTATCCTCTGAGTTATGGCTCTGACACCGCTTTGAACTGTGGAATCGTCTATTCATAGGCTAACAACTGTCTAAATTGTTAATCCGCTATCTTTGAAATGAATATCCTCACACTTCCTCTAACTAGGAATGCAAATTTTCAGAAAGCCAAGAATCAGCATAGACAAAAAGGCCAGTTTTCCTTACAGATTCAAATTTGGCAAATTTTCCTCTTTAATGATTTTGCTTTGCTTAAGTTCAAATATTTTACTCTTTGGTCCACTTAGAAGCTTGATGAGTTAGTTAATTAGACCCACATATATTATTATAAACTCTGAGAGATTTAATTAGAATGTGCTAATGTGTAAAATCAAATGTGCGCCAATGGTTTCTTAATTTTTCCCAAGTTTAGATGGAATGAATTACTGGTACTTACCATAACTTTGGGGGTGTTGTAGAAATTCTGCATAAAGTAGCAATTAGATTCTCTGTTTATTACATACCATATTAATCTTCAGGTTAAGATTCAACAGTTGGAAATTTAATACAGTAATTATTTTGTGGCTTTTGACAAACTAAATATTTACAGAATTATAATTTAGTGTGAGAATATACTGGGTAGCTGTTAGCATGTCAAAACATGTTAGGCGGCTCTTGCAACCTGTCTGTTAGTGTTAAAACCCAATTAATGTGTAAATTAACTTTAAATATATTTTTGTTGAATGTAGAATCAAATATGGAACTGAAAGAATTTTTCAGACTGTTGATGTCTAATGAATCTAGGTGACTTAGTATCTACTCAACTGTAGCTCTAATCTATAATAATAATTGCTTTGATTGTTAAGTTATTACTGTGACCATATAGGCATTTGCCAAGCATTGTGCTAAGTGCTGTACAGACAACATCTCATTTAATATTTAGCACAAAGTTGGGTTGGAGGTACAAATTTAATGCCTATTTTATAGTTGAGAAAACTGAGGCTCTGAGTTAATTTAATTATGCAAATAGCTTGCAGCTGTCCTGCAGATGGTCTGAAAAAAAACCTGGACTTGAACCCAGAATTGCCTGACACCAAAGCTCATATTCTTAGCTCTTACTCATTACTGCCCGTTCCAGAAAATGCTGTTCGTGATATATATTGCCATGGCTAGTTTTATGTTTATAACTCATTCACATAGTTTTATTTTGCTGTTTCATTTCTTTACCAAACAGAATCATGATTATCCTGCATATCTTACGAGAAAGACATTAAGGGGAGCCTGGGTGGCTCAGTGGGTTAAAGCCTCTGCCTTTGGCTCAGGTCATGATCTCAGGATCCTGGGATCAAGCCCCACATCAGGCTCTCTGCTTAGTGGGGAGCCTGATTCCTCCTCTCTCTCTCTCTCTCTGCCTTCCTCTCTGCCTACTTGTGATCTCTGTCAAATAAATAATAAAATCTTTTAAAAAATCCCTGTTAGAAAGACATTAAAAGTGTAGTGAGCAAAAATATCCATTTTTATCCATTTTTACCATGGTGGCTTTTTTTTTTTTTTTTTTTTCCTTTTAAGAGATTTAGGGATGAAGGAGAGGGAAGGAAATTAATTTATTTGGGGCATCTATTGTATTCCACAAATTGGACTAGATACTTTCCATATTAATGCCTGTAATGGCTTACAAGCTTTGATCTCTTATCCAAACCCTTCTTGTGTTTCAAAATGTAGAATTTGTTGTTTATTGTTGTTATGGTTGTTGTTTAGAAAGGTGAGACAGTATATATATCCTAGTGGGATCTTGGGCAACACTCTGTCATCCCAACATGTACTTTTTTGATGTCAACAAAACACAGGAAACATATGTAAATAGAATAAATGAAGACTATCCTTGGTGCCATTGTTGGTTCAGGTCACATTTTACAGTGAGACAAGTTCATGTCTGGTCAGGTTGGCCACGGAATATGTTCTGAAAACCTTTTCTTTTTAGAGCTTTTGATTTCAGAACTGTGGACGATGTGATGTGGGTTTGTATTCTCCACACATAGTTCAGGAAACTGTGGCTGAGACAGCTTCAGTGACATATGCTTCAGCCACATGGCTCGTCAACAGTGGAGGAAGAATTGGAACCTAGATCTTGTTCAAGTGAGAATCTCCATTTGATTGCCATGGTCTCTTTTTGGAAATGTTCTTCAGGATGCAGAAGGGAGAATTAATAGTTTCCTCCAATGCCATGCCCTGTGGCCCTGAGATGCTAAGGCAGTCTAGCCCTCAGTCTGGGTTTTCCAGGGGATTCGGCGATGTGAGCACAAGATTAGTATTGTGCAAGGTCTTGCTCATCTCTGCTGATTCTGCTGATGACCTGACCTGTGTGTACCGCACCACACTCTATGTCTTTCTTGCTGACATGCTAGCCCTGGAAGAAGACAGAGATATATGGGCATGAACAGACTCTTTCAATTATGGCATAGGCTTTAAATTAGATTAGGCGTTTTGTTAATAATTTCTGTAGCTAACTAGTAATGGCTCTGATCTCTTTTGGGTGATAGTGTTCCGGGTCTCATCACCTTGTCCCACCTTTCTCTTTCTCAGAGAGTGCTTGGAGATAGGAGTTGAGGAGTTGTGACCTCTTTCAGTACTCAAATCTTAAGATGCTTACAGATCACCTGGGATCCTGTGAAAATGCATTAGACAGATCAGTAGGTGTGGGACATGCCCGAGATGTTGCATTTCTCATAAGCCCCCATGTGATGCTACAGGTCCATGGACCACGCGTTGAGTGGCAGTGACTTAGCTTGGCTGAATGCAAGTTAGGTAAGTAGAGGTCCTCTGTTCCCTTGGTCAACAAGGCAGAATTCCTTATTTACTAGTTTGCCGTGATGGGCATGGTGTTAGAGTCACTTACCTGGGCTTGGCGTTAGAGTCCTTGGTTAGTGTAATTTGTACCTGGTCTCCATTGCCTTGGTAAAGATTTCGTGAAGCTTTATGGCTGGATGGGAGCATGTTGGCTCTTATTTGCTAAAGACCCCAGGTCTCCATGCTGCCTCCTATCAACTCACCCTTGCCTTAAAGAGCAGGCATTTTGACCTCTCACTGACTCTCAACATAGAGTTCATGCCACTGGAGAACTGAAGGTGCTTTGAGTTGGCAAACTAAACTTTACTTCTGAGCACAGTGAGCCACAAGTTTAATCTGATGTAACTACATTTCAGAATTTTAGAGGGAAATCACAAAGGACCTCTTTCAAGTGTATCATATTACGTGGAGTGCCAGAGCCCCCTGTCCCTACCACCCTGCACAGATCTCAACTTACCTAAAATACCTCCACACCTCAAGGTGCAGAATTGAACAGTTACAGCAGAGGCTGTGTCCCATAAACCAGAATGTCCTCTACCAGGACCAAAGAAACAGTGCCTACCCTGGTCCTTACCATGAGGGGCATGCATAGGCTGAGTTCTCTAGATTCAGTGTCTGATTCACTAAATGAGAACTTATCTCCATAATTTGATTTTTATATGTATAATCTGAATAATACTTAGATCCTTCTCTGTATTCTTTTTTTTTTTTTTTCCTGTAAATCTGGATTTCTCACCAGGCAGTTGCTTTGGACTGACTAGTACAAAGGTCACATACACAGGAAGACAGAAGACAAAAGCTTATTAGTAACTTTCAAAATACTGCCCCCATTTATAATAAATTTTAGCTCCACCCCTGGATAGGTTCCATTTAAATTATTTAAATTATAGATTTATTTTATAAATTTATAAATTTATATTTTTATAAAATTTTTTATAAAAATAAAAATATAAAAATAAAGCATATAAGTATATATTTATATATAAATAATATATATAACATATAGTATATATAAATATAAAAATATAAAAATAAAATATATAAGTATATATTTATATATAAATATATAAAAATATTAAAAATTATAAAATTTTTATACATTTTATAAAATTAAAAATATATAAATATATAAAATTATAAATAAATTTATAAATTTTATAAGTTTAAATTATAGATACAAAAACATATCCCTCTCAAATATATTTAACCTCATAAGGAAGTGGAGTTTACTTATTTAGTGTTTACTGAAATATTAGGAACTTGGAGGAGAGAGATGTTGCTGTCAACTGTGTATGTTATAAAAACCATATCTATTTCATACTTTTATTTACACATTTGTGTCTGATTTCTCTTTGCTTCTTTTACCATGGTTCTCCAGGTGTTATATACCTTTTTGGCAGATAATCATTTTTAAATCAAGTAACATATTAAAAATTATACTATTATCTATAAATAAAGAGTTTTAGTCTTCAAGTTGACAATAGAGCATGAGCATTTTCTTTTTCTTTTTATTTCTTTTCCTCATGATTGGAATGGATTTTATTGCTGCTGCCCAGACACCGGAAGGTTTAGTCTCTCAAGAGAGTGCTCAGTGGTGAGGTGACTCCCGTGCTGAAGAGGACTGAGGCATGCTAAACTTGGACAGGTCCAGGCTGAGGTCTAAGAAGGTGTACAGGGTGTAGTCATGGTGCTGGAGGTTCTTGTACATGGTGTTGTCGAACAGCTTGGTTGGGCCGGCATCTTGAGAGGGCTTCTGTGTATCATCCTGCTGTTCCTGGAGAGGCACCAAGTCTTGTCCTTTCCCTCAAGCTCCAGGTCCGTGGTCTTCTCCTCAAAAACTCCTTCTTAGGAACAAGAACTGACTTCAGATATTGTACTAGTAACTGACCTTCCAAAACGTCCTCTTCAGCCTTCAGGATTTCTTCCTTTACCTTCTTCCTCGAATTTTCCTTGTTGAACAGGGGAAATGCTGCCTCCCCATCACCTTCTGGTACTTGTTTTTCCAAGTGTCTCTCTGGTCTCAGGAGTTGCTTGCAGCTGTCCTGCTGCTCTGGTTCTTTCTGACAATTGCACAGGTGCAGGGCTGTAGACATCCGGCTGTGTAGACGATCCTGACTTTGTATGATCAGGTAAGATTTTTTTTTTTTTTTTTTTTAACTTCAGGTGGCTTTTGGCTTTATCTTTTTCACTTGATCTGAGCATTTTCTCTGTTTTTTTCCTTTACATTTTGCTTCATAAATTCTTCATCTGCTTTTAACATGGGTGTTGTGGTTTTTGGTTTAGTGTCTTTTCTGTCCTCTATTAGCGTCATGGTGGGTCCTTTCTTCTTTGCCTGACAGAGCCTCTTTGGAGGAGTGAGGTCTGGCTGTTCTGCTGTGACCAGGTCTTCTCTTTTGCTGACACTGCAAATTAGGGAGCTCTATTTGCAAGGGAACGGGAGGCCCGCAGTTTTAGAAGCCTTCCTTTGCCCCTGCTCATCATCCAAGGATCAACCTTGGAGCTGTCACCCTTCTGGTCAGACTCTGAATCAGAGGAGCTGGACAAATAGGACAATGAATCATCTGTCTCTCCTCAGTTCTCCTGAAAAGTTTGAATCTGAATCGTTTTCTTAATAGAGGCAGAACTTTTTGAGGAAATTCTATCAAAGCCTTTCTTGACAAAAATTCTGGAAGCCCTTCATCTGTGAATAGCATGCTATCATTGGGACTGGGGCTAGGGCTTGCTACCGTCTTGCCATGATTCACAACTGATGGGTAAGAACTGGCTGAAGACTAATTTTTAGACAATTCAGTTACTATTGGGGTGGCTAGTAGTTTGCCTCTCTCCTTTGCTTCCACTACATTTTTTGGTGGACTTTCCTTCTTGGAATTTGGTGGCAGTCCCTTTTCTTTCTTCCCTGATTCTTCGGAGCCCCAGACTCTCCTTACTGCAGCAGAAGTACGGCCACCATGATGGTCACGTGGGGGGAGGGCTGGGCAAGGGCCAGGCAGGCCGGAGTGATCATGAGTATTTTCCATATCATTCAGTATACATGAAAGTTGATTTTTAAAGAGCTTCATAGTATTCCCACATATAGATGGCCATGCAGTGCTTTTCCATTGCCCTATCGCTGGACGTTTCTGTTTTTCACATGTTGCTGTCTTCCTTCATGTTTGATTTAAAATCAGAGTGAGATTAGAATATTTTAAGGCTATTAATATATATGAAATTTTATTCAAGATACTTTGTGTCAACTAACTCTTGAGTGTGTTTAAAAGTGAGACACTGTTTGTCTTTTAAATTTTTGCCAATTTAGGGCACCTGGGTGGCTCAGTCAGTTAGGTGTCTGCCTTGGCTCAGGTCATGATCCTAGGGTACTAGGACTGAGCCCTGTATTGGGCTCCTTGTTCAATGGAGAGCTTGCTTCTCCCTCTCCTTCTGTTTTAAATAAAATCTTAAAAATTAAAAAAAATTTTTTTTCAATCTAATGATGAGGAGTTATATCACTATTGGCTAAACTTTGGTCAGCCATCACTGATAGGTTTTTTGCCGTTTTTTATTTGCCTTTTGAATTTTTATCTATGTATTTCTTTTATAGACAACAATCTCTTATTTCTATGTCAGATGAGTATTTTCCTTAATAGTTTTATCATCTGTCTTTTTTCTTTAAAAGACATTGCTCATTCTTAAGTTGGATACTTGTTCTTTAGTATTTTTCTTCCATTTTATGTGTGTGTGTGTTGTCATTTGTTTCTGCTTACTTGTTTGCACCTGACATATGTTTTGGTTATTTTATGAGATAAAGATCTGCTTTGATTTTTTTTCTCAAATTGTTTTTCTAAATGCTGGAACAGTTTTAGAAAATTGTTTAGAAAATTGTTCCAACATTACTTATCGGAAGTATGAATCCTTTGCCAAGAGATAGAAATTCCACCTTCAACATATGTATTTATAGTGTTTATGTATTTGGGGGCCTTTAGGTCCCTTTCTTTGATCTGTTCCTCAATCCTTGCGGTAGTACAAGACTAATATTTTACAAGGCTAATATTTTAGAAGCTTGGAATGGTTCTAATACAGATCAATCTAATACAGATTCAATAACTCTCCTTGTTACTCTGTTCTTTCAAAGCTTCTCTGGTTTGTCTTACTATTTATTTCTTTCAGTGAAATATACAATCTTTTTTTTTCTTTTATTTGAAATCATTTTAAATCTCTAGGAAGTTATAAGAATCAGACAAAGAAGTGTATGCCCTTTACCCAGATTCAGTTTTCTTTAGCACTTCCCCATTTGCTTTAGTGCCCATTTGCATGTGTTATTATTTCTTTTTTATTTGAGGAAATGATGTGATTTTTAAAAATTATTTATATTTTTCACTTAAGATAGTTTGTGTATGTTGCACCCCTTAATATTTCAGTGTTTACTTTCTAAGAACAAGGATATTCTCTTTTATGATCATAGCATATAATTTATCAACTTCAGGAAATTTCATACACAACCTTTTTATCAAATCTACACTCCTTCTTTCAGATTTGTCCCAGTTTGTCCGGTATTGTCCCAATAATATCATTTATAGCTTTTTTTTTTCCTGCAGTAGAGAATCTAGTCTGGATTGTTGGATTTGTCCTGTCTGCTTAGTCCCTTTTAGTCTTTCTTTGGCTTTCATGCGACTTACATTCTTTGATGAACACAGACAGTTATTTTCTGTAGTGTTCTGTATTTGGGGTTTGAAGATGGTCCCTTATGAGAAAGATTCATGTTATACATTTCTAGTGAGAATACTATGGATGTGATATGTTCTTTCCAGCATATCACATTGGGGTCACATGATGTGCACCTGCCTTTCGTGGCTAATATTTATTGTGGCACCAGTAAGAGTATCGTCCATTTCTCTACTACATATTCAGTGCTTTTCCCCTTGCACGTAGGACACGTTCTTCTAAGGGACATTCTGAGACCTTTATCTTTGATGATTCTGGTCTGAACCAACCTTCATGTAGTTGCAAACAGTGATTTCCTGAACCCCATCCCCTCCATATTTATTAGCTGGTACTGGAGCAGAAGGATGAGCCCTGACTTTTATTTGTTAATGTACCTATTTGTTTTCAATGTGGACCCATGGATTCTTATTTAATAAGAATAATTGGTAGGTTAAAGTATCTCAGTGATCTTAATCATTTTGATGCTAAATTTGTCCTAGACTCAACCAGCTGGAACCAGTTGAAGGTGATTCTTGTGTTCTTTTTGTTATAGTCTGTCATTCTTTGAGCACTACGGTTTCTTAATGAGGTAGAAGTGTATATGGTGATCATGAAAAAGCTTCATGATATATTGCTAGGCAAAAGAAAGCAAGGTACAAAAAATACTTATATAGTATTCTACCATTATGAAGAAAATGGGAAAATAATATACATATTCACATATTTCTTGACAAGGAAATTCTGTAAAGATAGCCCTCAGGAATATAGAAAGTGGTTACCCACAGTTGACAGACAAATAACCAGTGAAGACAAAAGTGGTGGTGAGATTTTTGTACCAATGTCTTTTTTACAAAATTATTTTGAACCATGCGAATGTCTTAACCTTTGGAAAAAAAATAAATTATAATGGTTAAAGCATTTATCTTCTCTTCTGTAATAGTTAATTATTCAATCAAATACTTTATGATAGAGTTTCTTACTGAAGGCTGACCCCAGAAATTGGAAAAAATATAAAATAGACCTTATGAAAAGTACCTGGGAATATGTGTAAGTTACGGGGTTAAAGGATATAGCTTAAGGAATACACTCAATGGTATTATAATAATATTGTGTGGTGTTAGTTGGTAACTACACTTGTGAGAAAAATATGTATGGGTAATATTCACAGCAACATAAGTAGTTAATGATGTTGGTACTCTAGAAAGAGACACATAATTCTACCTAGTTAACTGTTATTTCCCCCAAATAAGTTTGTGACATCAAAGTCGATTAAGTAGTATTTTTTTTGAAATCAGAGTATATAGTTTTCTACATTCTGGTACCAGATGTTCCAGCTCTGGAGTCAGATATTTCTTCAAAGAGTCCTGTTTGGGGAATGATATTTAAAAAACAAAATCTGGCTTCTGGGTGGCTCATAGGTACTAGGGCATGATTGCTTTCAAGCCCATTCAAAACCAGTTCAGTTCCAGAAGTTTCTTACTTTGACAAATCACTGATGTCTTCTAGTACAAGAAACTGATTTTTGAAGCAAAACAGGGTCCTTAGAACACTTTAGTATTTCACATATTTTATTCTCCCTTTCACAGTGAAAACCCTGATCCCTTTTTAAATACATTCACTAATTTGCTCGGTTCTATAGCCCATGTATTTTTGGAATTATACCTCCATTAAACCAAACCTTCTAAAAAGAGTTCAATATTTGAGAGCAGTTACTTATTTTTTTTTTTCTTTTCACTAGTTGAAGATGTATGTGAAAGTTCTGTGTTGAAAAGTTACCTACATTTGTTTTCTTTGCTCTCTTCAGTGCTATTATTCATTTAAAATGCAGTTGGGGTTCCTTAATTAGTTTGTGTTTAGTTTAGTGTTTGTTTAGTAGTTAGTGTTTTAGTTTGTGTTTAGTTTTATTTCCATTGTTGCTGATTTAATTTTATTTATTTATTGCATATGTAGGATATTAACATGATCCTAAAAGTCAAGAGCGTACCAGAAAAGGAGGAGTTTTGAAGGGTCTCTCTGTCCCTTATACCTTCTCATCTAGCCCTTCCCCAGCCCTTGGTAGGTAACCAGTTTGATTGATTTTTGGTTTATTCTTCCTCTTTTTTCTTTGGAAAAATAAGCGGGTGCATGTATGTTTTCTTATTTTCCTTTGTTTCTTACACAAAGCTAGCACATTATTTATAATCTTTTACTTTTTTTTTTTTTAAAGATTTTATTTATTTATTTGACAGAGAGAGATCACAAGTAGACAGAGAGGTAGGCAGAGAGAGAGGAGGAAGCAGGCTCCCCGCTGAGCAGAGAGCCCGATGCGGGACTCGATCCCAGGACCCTGAGATCATGACCTGAGCCGAAGGCAGCGGCTTAACCCACTGAGCCACCCAGGCGCCCCTTATAATCTTTTACTTTGCTAAACAGAGCAAAGTAAAACTATGTAGTTGATGCTACATAATATTTCCAAGATACTGAAATGTATCTTGATAGTTATTCTCCATGCAGTTCATGGAGACCTCCTCTCATCTTCCCTGTGGATACTGTGCTCCCCATTTGTCTAAGTACCGTAGCTTATTCAACTAATCACCTTTATGGGCACTTAGATAACTGTCAATATTTTGCAATTATGCATCATGCTGTAATGAGTGACCATGTGCATATATGCTTTTGTATTGTTGGAGATATTTGTTCAGGTGTATTTTCAGAAACATGATTGCTGGATCAGATAACAAACACATACTGAGTTTTATAATACATGTGCATATTCTCCTCTGTTGGGGTGGTTACTCTGAATTTCCACCATCGATATATGAAAATGACCCTTTTCCCATGGATTTACCATGTTACATGTTGGATTTTTGCTATTCTTAAGGTTGAGAAATTTGCATTTCTCTTAGTAAAAGTGAAATTGA
This sequence comes from Neogale vison, assembly GCF_020171115.1. Lineage (NCBI taxonomy): Eukaryota > Metazoa > Chordata > Mammalia > Carnivora > Mustelidae > Neogale > Neogale vison. The sequence goes on along the minus strand of NC_058091.1, from coordinate 270,015,448 downwards.
ACATCTTTTTGTATGTTTAAAAATCATTTTGAAATCATCTTATAAAATATCTTTTGCCTTCTCTGTAAAGTTTTCTTCATTTCCTCAATTTTTTTTCTTCTATAAGGAGTTTATTTGGTAAATAATGTAATTTTAGAAGTAAAAAGGAGATATTCTCTGATTTTTTTTCCCAAATTAACATTGATTGACACTCTATTTATTTTTTAAGATTATTTATTTATTGACAGAGCCAGAAGTAGGGGGAGCAGCAGGCAGAGAGAGTTATAGGTGCAGGCTCCCTGCAGAACAAGGAACCTGATGTGGGGCTTGATCCCAGGACTCGGGGATCATGACCTGAACCGAAGGCGGAAGCTTAACCTACTGAGCCACCCAGGCAACCCAACACTGACACTTTAAATAAACATTATTAATATTTCCTCAATGTTTAAAAATTATAAATGTTTTAAAAAAAAGTAACAATATTATTGAAATACTTTTTCCTAATTTTTCATTTGTGTTTTGACTTTGCTTAGAATGGTTTTGTTTTTGTGTGAGAAAACTTTTCCCTAGTTATATTGAGATATAATTGACACATGAAAATTTTATTTTATGTACTCAAATGTATCAATCTCTCTTTTTTTAATTGAAGTATAGTTGATACACAGTGTTACATTAGTTCAGATATACAGCCAGTTCTCTATGTTTATGGGTCTGTTTCTGCCTTTGCTCATTTGTTTCATTTTTTTTTTTTTTTAGATTCCACATGTAAGTGAAATTGTATTGTATTTGTCTTTCTCTGTTTGACTTATTTCATTTAGCATAATACCCTTTAGGTCCATGCATGTTGTCACAAATGGCAAGATCTCATCCTTTTTTATGGTTGAGTAATATTCCTATGTATGTATATGTATGTGTGTGTCTTTATAGGTTGTTTCCATACTTGACTATCAAAATAATGCTGCAATAAATATAGAGGTGCAGATACCTTTCCAAATTAATGTTTTTGTTTCCTTCGGGTAAGTACCCATTGGTGGAATTCTTAGATCTTATAGTATTCCTATTTTTGATTTTTTGAGGAACCTCCATATTGTTTTCCATATTGGCTGTACCAATTCACATTCCCACCAACAGTGCGCAAAGGTTGCTTTTTCTCCACATCTTTGTCAACATTACCTTTTTGATATTAGCCATTCTGACAGGCATAAGGTGATATCTCATTGTGGTTTTGATTGGCATATACCTAGTAAATGTTGGACACAAAGCTAATGTTTAAAGATTTTAAAACTCTACCCTCAGGAAGACTGGAATATGTATAATTTTGCATCTCATCGAAAATTCCCTTTTTATAGATCTACTTCAATATTCATATAAAGACATTAATTATTTTTTTTTTCACCAAAGCACTGATGGCAATTTACCTACTGGTAACAGATAAATAGAAAACTTAAATCTTTAGCAGTTGATGCTACATAATATTTCCAAGAGTTTCATCGAGTTGTAACCATGTAATTTAATTTACCTATAATTCAAAGGTTCATTGTCTTTTTTATGGGGAAAAAAAAATCTGTTAAGGGAAATACATAATGCCCACAGAGAGACATTAAGTTTTTCACTGTAAAGACAAAATACTGCATATGAATCCATCACCCATTTCCCCAGCTCATCCTTATTTGACACATTTAATGAAAATCACTGATGGCTCCAGGTATCATAAACTACTCTCTAAAACAAAACAGAGAAGTTACAATACTTGCATATTTCACGTTGAAGGAGTGATGAAAACTTCACTTCAGATATTTATTCTGTGATTTCAATAAGCGTAGTTAAAATTTTAGCTCGGGAGCCATAAATCACCATACGCTCTGTTCCGTCTAGGCTTGGACTTGGAACCTTGGATGTTGACGGAATTATCATATTAATTTGAGCTTTTCCTGGGTGTTTCGATTTAACTTTTGGTATTTCTTTTCCCGAAGACTTAAAAAAAGCCTTTCATTTAAAATGCATTACTTAGGGAACTCTTTTAATGATCTCACTTCCTTTCATTAAACAGGCAAAATTGCATTTCTTTGAAACATATCTGCCCTGAATTTGATTATTGAATGGAGATGAGTAATTTTTGGATGTGTGGAACATCTGTCGGGAGTTTTGGAAAGGAATCGCCAACTCCGCTCATGTGACTGATTTCCTCTGAAAGCAGCAAAAGCATTCTATCAGGGAGTAAAACTAAAGCTGTCTCCATCGGGCAGTTATAAAATGCAGCGGAAAGCCGGGGCAACGTATAGCTTCCTAAATGCCTGATTTCATGGTTTGCCGCCCTCCATGCTCCTCACCCCGGACTCCTCCACGTGACCATCCTTAATGCGCATCTCTGATCTTCTCATTCCTTTCTTCCCAAAGCTTTATAACATCCCAACACCTACTAGACAAAGTCCAGATGCCTGGATATGCCACTTAAAATCCCCCACAATCAGCTTGATTCTTCTCTGCACTCTCACATCCTGCCACCTGTGCCCCATTCTCTGACTCTAACCCTTCGGGAGCCACAAACTCTTACCTCTCCTTCTGTCTCTCCACCTCCACACCCATGTGCCTGCTCTCTCCTTAGCCTCAATTCATCCCCGCCCCAAGGTCTCCATCTCCAGTTCCCCTAAGTCCCCTGCAAAATAGTCTCTGATTTTTCCGACTAGATGGGACCTACTCTATGTGCTTATTTTTATATTTTTTTTCATAGACATGAGGATTTATGGTGTACATAGTACTTTATTCTTTACTCTTTCCATTTAATACTGTTTAAATATCAACTGAGCGTGTACACCTCTTTCTCATTTTTTAATATGCATGTCTTTATTCAACAATTTTCAAGAATAAACTAAGAATGCTATTTCTTTTTTCCTCCTTAATTAAAGATAAAACTAAAGCCTTAGAGAAAATCAAGGGAGCTGGGAAGAGGGCTGTACTGTTCCTTAGTTTTTAAAGGGCTCGCTTCGTATTTTTAACAGCCACATTCTAACAAATCACATGGGCACGCCATAATTTAATTAACCGATCCAGTTGTAATGGATATGTTAATTGTTCCTAGTTGTGGTCTTTTCAAAAAAAAAAAATCCATTAAAAATAGCATCTATTGGGACGCCTGAGTGGCTCAGTGGGTTAAGCCCCTGCCTCCGACTCAGGTCGTGTTCTAGGGTTCTGGGATCAAGTCCTGCATTGGGCTCCTTGCTCAGTGGGAAGCCTGCTTCTCTCTCTTCCTTTGCCTGCCACTCTGCCTGTTTCTGCATGATCTCTGTCTCTGACAAATAAATAAATAAAATCTTTTTAAAAATAGCATCTATTATAAATACTCTTAAATGTGTATATTGGAGAAATTTTTCAAGGGTTATCAGTAGGATTAATTCCTAGCAGTAAGAGTACTTTCTATTTTGAATTAATGATTTACGGTGGTATCTCTTCACCACCGTCCCCTCTCCCAGAGGCCTGTTGGCTTCTTGACATCATGCATTTATTCATCAGGCTTTAGGCAGAGTCCTTTATGGGCCCAGCATCCTTCCGCTGCACGACTCTGCTAGGCAGAGTCCTTTATCGATGTACACGTTGTTCAGTCCTCAGAACAACCCGGTGGTGTTGGGGATGGTTTTTTCATTCCACCGATGAGGAGACTGAAGCTTCAAGAAGTGAAGTTACTTGCAAAAAGCAGGTTGATTTGAACTGGGTTCAGGAGGTTGCCTGTGAACTCACTCAGTCACTCATAACCACGGCGCCCTCTTCCACATAGCCAGTCCTCTGACGTGTTTGCTCAGTGATTATGCCTGGAACAGAACATGTAAACTTGCACAGAAAAGAAAACAAATGTTGTTCACATAAAGGGAAGCCATTTCTGCCTTCAGCCACAAATTGTTCTGACGATTCTACTGGTTATTTCCTTTAAGATACTTATCTTCTGGAAGAAATCACTTAAAAAAAGATCTCTTTTGTGTTTGGTTAATACCCGTGTTTCCATAAGTAAATACCTGTATAAACAGTTTATTTGCAAGTCTTTTGGAGGAATTCTAACTATATTTTTTTGATAGAAATACAGACAGAGGGAAGGTGTACGGGCCTATTTAGCCAGAGCGGCCCCACCCTGGTTGAACTGCCATTTTGTTGTTTATGCAGTAAAACTTAAATTGACCCCCTCCCCCCCCCCGGGGAACTTACTTAAAAACAAGTCCCGGAAAACAGTCCCAGGTAACAAAGCCCAAATACGAGGGTGGATCAGGCCAGGTGGAGATCTCGGATCAGTGGGGGGATGCATACTGTTTCCCTAGTTACCAAGGAGTATGGGCCCCGCCTTTGGGCACATTTTGGGTGCCATTTCTGAACAAGGCGATAGGCTGGTTCAAATATAACTAGAATAAATTATAATTCAATTGGTCACTTATGTGTGACCAAGCATGGCTGTGCAGCTTTCTCTGTGTGTTACAATTTCATTGGCCACCTGTGTGTGGCCAGACCCAACCACATGACCTTTGCTCTATAAAAGTCTGTGAAGCAGAGAGAGGTCACCCTCTCTGTAAGGGGCGGCCCTGACTGGTCTGTTTGACGGTTGGTTTGATTCTTGATGCTTGGCATAAAATAAAGTTTTGCTTGACCTTCGCCTTGTAACAGTCTCACTCCTTTAATAATGGGCCCATTATTGGGGGACCCAACATTGGAGACCCATCAAAGGTTTTCATGATTAGAAAGAAAAGTTTAAGACATTTCTTCTTTTCTAGGATATTTACAAGCTTGTGTTACATGCCTGTGTTGTTCTACCAGTGGGAGGAAGAGGCAGGGGTAGAAACGTCTGGAACAAAAAGTAGAAGATTAAGTACATGTATGGATGCACCGGGTGATCCTGAGTCGCTTCAGAGCCTCAGGGGAAGCTTCCTCTGGTCACATGGGAGTAGCAGTCTGATGTTCATGGGTGAGAGTGAACTGGGTTTACCTGGCATGAGTGTGGTGGGTTAGAGGTGGCAGTGGAGGATGGGAGGGAGAGGCTGGACATCAGGAACAGCAGGAACACCATGTGCAAAGGCCAGGCATGGCGTGTGGGCACATCCCAGGATCCAGAGGAAGATGTGTGATCTTAGCACTAAGGATAGGAAGAGTGGTACAGGGAGAGGCTGCCTTCAGCCACTGAGGGCAATGATTTTTAATACAGTAGCTTTATTGACATGTCACTCACATACCATATAGTTTTGCCCATTTAAAATGTACAATTCAATGGTTTACAGAGCTGTACAACCATCACCTTGGTCGATGCCAGAGTGTTTTCATTGCCCTAGAAGGAAACCCTGTACTCATTGCTTGTCATTCCCCATTCCCATCTACTCACTCCCCCGTCCCCTTGCCACCACTAATACACTTTCTTTCTCTATGGATGTACCTACTTTGGACATTTCATATAAAGGGACTCATGCATGATGTGACCTTTGTGTCTGGCTTCCTTCACATGGTATCAGGTTTTGAAGATCCAGCCTTGTTACAGCTTGTATCAGTACTCCTTCCCTTTTTATTTTTGCCAAATGATTTCTGAATTTTATTGCCGAATAAATGTTTGTGATATTTTACCTTTGATGTTGTATAATGATTTCAGCAGCTTCTAACATGCCTCAGAGACTTGAAGTCCTAAAACAAGCTTACCTTGAAGACAATTGAAATGTGAACTCGTATCCCGGTTATTGTTATTCTTAAAACACTTAAATATCATGCAATAGAATTACTGTAAATGGCCAACTGTGACCTCTAAAATAGGATAACACACATTTTCTCCTTTGAAGAAATAGTAACTCCTGCATTTTTAGTGCTAAATCGTTTGCAGTCTTATCAGAGAATGTAAACATGACATATTTTATAACTTCAATGAAAGAACAAGGGTTTACATAGTATTGGTACACTTTCTCAATAATGGATAGAAATTTGTTTTAGGGACAGTATGTGGGGAATTTTTTGTCAGCAACATTCGAAACCTATTCCTATTGGAAGAAATAAGTGGAATAATGTTACCTTCTAATAAATGTTTTTAATTGTTTTGGAACGTAATGCTATAATCTTGCCAGGATTTTTTTATTTTTTCCATTTTTTTTTTTGTTCGGTCATGCCAAAATAAAAAGATAGAGGTAGAATCAGACAGTAATTACTTTTCTTTCCTTGTGATATGAAAAACTCACTCTGGAAAATAATCTTCTGCTGTCAGATTACTATGAATTGCACAGTGAAAATAACAGTACAACAGTATAGTTTGCCACCTCAGCTGTCACTTCTTTGTTCCTTGGCTAAAAAAGCTCGTGTTTTTTCCCTAAGTGCAGCCTTGTGGGAAGAGCACAAAACTAGAAAGAGCCAGGGAAAGGTAGAATTTAAATTGTGACTCTTTGCCCACACACTGTGAGACTTTGGGAAAGTGGCTTAAAGTTTCTGAGCATCCACTTCCTCACCTGTGAATTAGGAATGACGATGTCTCTATCGTGGGATTCTTGGAAGGGCTGGGGCAACTAGCATCTGTAAGTTAGCAGTAGCATCGCTGGAACACAGTAGGAGCTCACACAAGGGCAGTTATTAAATAAGGAAGACTTTGACTCCAGGACACAAATGGTTCTTGAATTGTTTTAGGTCTTGCCTCCCATGTTAAAATAGTGTCCCTATGTTGCCAAGCAGTATGCTTCCTATTCTTATCACCCAACCCATCAAGTATTAAAATTAAAGTTAAAATTAAGGTATTAGAATTAAAATCAGAATATGAGGGGTGCCTGGGTGGCTCCGTGGGTTAAGCCTCTGCCTTCAGCTTAGGTCATGATCTCAGGGTCCTGGGATCGAGCCCTGCATTGGGCTCTGTGCTCAGCAGGGAGCCTGCTTCCCCCTTTCTCTGCCTACTTGTGATCTCTCTCTCTCTCTCTCTCTCGATCTGTGTCGAATAAATAAGTAAAATCTTTAAAATCAGAATATGAGCTCCAAGAGGCCAAGAACTTCTCTGCCTTGTTAAATGCTATCTACAGTTGAGATTTGAGTAGGTATCTCAGTACATACCACAGAAATCAGTGAGTTACGCATCTACTACGTATCAGGCTCTGTGGTTAGCTCTATGGGTGATGTAAGAAAATAACCTAGCACCCAGTCACTGTTCTCAAGCAACTTGGAATACAAGTTTGAGTAGTATTGGCTAGGCTCCTTTAGGGATTGGGATGGGCTCAAGTTACCCAGAGGAAGTGTGAGAACATTCAGGCAGCTGTCTGAGAGACGCCCAGGAAGGGGCCATGGAAACCTGGCCCACCATGTGGGATACACAGTGTGTCTTCAACTGTCTAACAAGGTGGATTTTTTTGAGAGGCTTTGCCATACTCATGTCTTATGTCTTCTGTCTTTATCTCAGCTTCCAATCTGATTGCAGTTGCTGCTTCTATTGATATCACTTACTTACCTCTCTTTCTGACTTTGAAGCCTCTCAGAAGAGAAGATCTAGCTGACTTTTGGGTTAGAATCCAGTATAGAACATCTCTGTAGGAACGGTTTTCAGAACAGGTCCGCTGTGTTTTGCTGCTGCTAACTTTGGCTTCCCCAGTGATCATGATTCAATCAGTTGTGACCAAGGTGGGGGATAGGGGGTGTTCTGGCTTCCAACCATGGCAACCTGAATATTGGGAGGTGTAGGAAGCCTAGAGATTTCCAGGCTTTTGTCTGCAGACGTGAATGGATAGCTATCAATACAGCATAGTTTGAGCTAAATGTCAAGAGACTGAGACAGGCGAAGCATGCCTTGTAGAGAAGATAGCCCACTAGGTGAGTAATCAGGGAAGAAGGGGGTAGAGTGTAAATCACAAACTGTGTCTCATGCCCTGTGGTGCCCACAGGATGCATTCAATAAATGTTTGCTAAGTGAGTTTTGGAGGAAGAGACATTTGGGCAACTGCATTGAGAGGGTTAGTAGAGGAGGAAAAAGGAAAGAGATTAGAGATTGGAGATTTCCAGCCGACTTGACTGATTTTTAGTACCTCTCTTCCACTTTTGAATTGGCTGTCTGGATTCTCCTTTTATTTTTATTTTTTTATTTTATTTATTTTAAAGATTTTTATTTTATTTATTTGACAGACAGAGACCGCAAGTAGGCCGAAAGGCAGGCAGAGAGAGAGAGGATGGAAGCAGTCTCCCCGCTGAGCAGAGAGCCCGATATGGGGCTCTATCCCAGGACCCTGAGATCATGACCCCAGCCGAAGGTAGAGACTTAACCCACTGAGCCACCCAGGCGCCCCTGGATTCTCCTTTTAATCTCTCTTGCAGATTGAGGTATATTTCTTGTTTAAAGAATCTCACAATGCTGTAACCGTGGTTCTTGGGAAAACTATTTTAGATGGCAGAGTGATTCCCAAAGTGTTTCCCTATAAGAGGTTTTCTGTGTAATATTCATTATTTTTATAAGAATAAGAAACTCTGTGTTCAAATGAATTTGGAAAAAAAAATGCTAGGTTAGGCTATGCAGTGGTAACAATTTAATCCCCACATGTCAGTAACTAAACCTGGAAAATGTTTCTTTCCTACTTTTGGAAGGTCTGACATACCTGGAGGGCTTTCTGGGGGAGCTGACTTCTGTGTGTTGGCTTAGAGGTCCATGGCACTCCCGTCTCATGGTTCTGACATTGTAATAGCATGGTATTCATGATGTCCTCATAGGAATTGAGGTAGCTAGAAGGTGACACAGGAGCTTTCCCCTGCCTCAACTTGGATGGCACATCCAGGCACATTTCGTTGGCTGGAACTAGTCTGAGAACATTGTCTAATGGCAAGGGGCTGAGAATCTTTGTCCCGGAAAGGTAGGAAAACCTACATGCGAGTGAGTGCTATCAATCCCTACCCTTCTGAGTCAAATTGTATCATATTTTCATAATTGCAGGGAGGTTTGTCTCTTTTTTGGAGATTTGGAATGGTAACCTTCCTTACCCATCTTCAAGATGGGTTCATTCTTTGCAGTATTTCCTAAATTCATTGGCATGTAGAACTCTTCCTTCATGGAGCACCTTGAACACTGCTCTTCCATGGGACATACTTTGATCAACATTGCAATAGATAATTTATACATGTTCTTTGTCATTGCTGCTGTGAGCTTCAGTTCTCTGCATCTTCCTTATAGTGGTCTTATTTGTAAACTTTTATTATCATGGAAATCACTCTCAGGGTGCTACTTGCTTCTAAAATTCTTAGCAGGATCTCAATGTCTCCAAAGAGCCCATTCGGAAAGGCAAAGCAAAGTGTTGGAATATAGCAGAAGTGATTACTGGGTGGGTGACAAGGAAAGAATTGCTGTCTACTGGTAGTTTTGTTCATGTTGTTTTAACAGCCCACTAGTCCTTTATTTTAGAAGGTAGGAGATGAGAATATTATCACTCATGTGAAATAACAGCTGTCACCAAGTCTCTTTGAACTGCTAAGCGACATCATCATCTATAAAGGAAATAGTGGAGATGGTGACTCTACTCAGCTGTTGTTAGATCAAATTTGGCTGGGCTTTCAATTCTTCCAAGAGCAGTTGCTGAATTCCTGATAAATCGAAGTCCCATTGATGGGCTCTGAGGAGGGCACAAAGAAATATATAACTTAGTTTTGTGTGTGGTAAGAAGCTGTGAATGTTTTTGATAGATAGATTGTAAATATCTGTCAACAGCTGTTTATTGAGGTTGTACCAGGTGCCTCCAAACATAATAAACTCTAGGACTATGTTACGGAGCAACAAATAGACGTGGTGGTAATTCTCATAAAGGTTACAGTTTATTCGAGACATATATTAATCAAATAATCACAACTGTATAAAAATAATCTGAGATACATGTTCTGGGTGAAAGAAAAGTCTGAAATCCCCAAACAGCCTGATGGAGTCTTTGAAGTGCAATATTTAGTCTGCATTCCAAGGATAAGGAGGGGCCAGAAATTTCAGAGGCGGTAGAGGCCAGAATTTAAACGTATTACTTTGTGAAACGATACACTTTAAATCATGCAGATCTGCCCTTTCATATGAAAGAGTTTTTGAGCCTACGCTCTTCAAGGACTTTGTCCTTAGAAAGACCTAAATGAAATCCGTTAAGTTCACTCATGGGCCTCTTGGTGGCCTCTTCCGAGAAGAATGCTACCATGTCCTCCCTAATACCTGGGTTCTGTTAGAGTTCCCATGGTAAACTACCCAAAGGGGCAGTGCAAGAGGGTCAATGCACAGTGCAATATGGCTCTTTGGGAAGAATCTGACTGATGGTTTAGACCAGAGTTGGGCAAACTTTTTTTTTTAAGACCAGATAATAAATATTGTAGACTTTGCGTATCACGTGGCCATGACTCAGCTCTGCCACCATAGTGCAAAAACAGTGACAGACAGTACATAAATGAATTGGTGTGGCTGCCAATACAACTTTATTTGTAAAAATCAAGTGGCAGACTGGATTTGGCTCATGAGTCTTTGCAGACCAGTAGCTTAATCCACAATTTATGTATAGAGGATTTTATCCTCTATGAACCAGCAGGAATTTTTCCTCAAATGAGGAAAGGCATTTTGGTGATATCCTTTTGGTATTTCAAGCAGGTCACCAAATGCAATGCAATTTTAGGAACATCAGAAAAGATTTTTGTGCTTTCCATCAAAAATAATCTTTATTCATTTTCATGCAATGTTTCAAACTCCCCTTCCGGTGCATTATCTGTTTTATGTATTGAAATTCAAGTTGGACACCAAGTTTTCTAAAAGGGAGGTATACTTTAAGGTAGTTTGGATTTAACATAGTGATATGAAGAAAGGCTTTAAGAATGAGTTTTGAATGAATAGAAAGGCGCTCTGAAGACCTGTCCACCCTGGGTGAGGTGAAATGGAATGTTGCCAGTTGGAGTACGGCTCTTGCTCCACAGCTTTTATGGGTCTGACACTGATTCCTCTTTCACTAGAATAGGATGACAGTTAGATAGCAAATGTCATGATTATAGTTATTTCAGCTTCCTCTTCAATGAGGAGGATCGCATTTCAAATTGCTATCCATTCCCCGTGCAACCTCACTCATGGTAGGTACTCAATAGGTTGAATATATATTTTAAAAATTAATAAATGAATGAATGAACAGATAAGGGCAAAGGCTGTGCTACTCTTTTTTTGTCAATATCAGTCACTATTCAAAGTTTAGGTGAAAAGAAATAGTTGTACTTGCTGACTTGTATTTATATATATTAAGTATATACATGTACAAATATATACATAGGTATATATTTGATTGGCTAGCTAGAAAGACAGTGTATTTCTACTTCCATTTCTTCCGAACCTGCCATAATTTCTGGGTTCAATGACTGTTGTTGATGGCCATGACGCCAATATGAAAGATGGCGTGGAATGTGCACTCAGCCCAAAAATAGCCTGTGAACATTGCTCTATGACTATTTTTTCTTTAAAATCAGCTGATTTTTTATGGCTTTCCTTTTTCTGTTAAAAAAAATGAGTACAAAATAATTTAGTAAATAGCACATGCATTCTAAAGTCAGCCACAACTGAATTAAAATCTGATTCTTCAAGTTACTGGCTGTGTGACCTTGGGCAAGTTATTTTTCCTCTAACATCTCCAGTTTTTTCATATGTGAAATGATAGTAATCAGAATTTTCATCTCATACTATTACTATGATGTTTAAATTAGAGAACTTGATGCTTTGCCTTAATAAGTGCTAAGAATGTAGTAATTCTGCCTAGAATGCAGTAATTGCCCAACAAATATTTGCTATGATGATAATGATGATGAGTTCTATCCATCAGGATATTATTTTTTACTTTCTTAAGCTTCTGTACATAATGAAGTCACTGGTACTAGATGAGTCATTAAAATGTGCATACCACATATTATAAGATCTGAGAAAGTTATGTAGATTTTTTTCCTTGGAAGAGATTTAATATTTCATCTGAATCACAGGATAAAAATTTAATGATTCTCTTTCACAGGGAAGAGAATAAAGCATGATGCTGTCCCAAACCTACTGTTGCTTGTCAAAGAAAGACTGTCTGTTAATGCCACCCATTGGAAGGACACACCATTCAGCACAAAAGCACATGCTGTATATACGGCTTGTTTAATTTACTTTACTATGTATACACTGGAGGGAATTTGGAGGGAAGCTACAAAAAAAAAAAAAATCACATATTTTCCACATACCTTTTAGGTTGTTCTGATGTTTATTTATACGAAAATTTAAGAATGAGTTTATTAAGCCCGCCATTTTCACCGTCATCATCTGCTGTGAATTTGAACACAAGCAGATTTTACATTCATATTGTCTGGTATATTTTATGTTGGTTAAGCAAAATATTGTGCTAAAATGAATATAAAGCAGGAATAAGCACAAGTTCTATCTAATGAACTAGTATAAACAAACAAAATGGGAATGATGCAGGAAAAAGTCAAGTTCAGTAAGCAATGAGCACTATTTAGGAACCCAGTCAAATGGTTATTTTCCAGTGATCAGGAAGCTCTAGTCAATGGGATGGAACAACCACTGATAAATACACACATACACACATATATGCATGCAGACAGGCAACATTCTTAGAATTGTCCTTTGTCATGTGTTCATCCGTTCAAGATGTATTATTCAGTGGTCCATTCTGCATGGCGAGTATTAGAGATTCTATAGTAACTGAAACAGATGTGGTCTTTATCCTATTCTCTAGCTTGCCCTCTAGCAGGGGAAGATCATTAGTGTCAGGAGAATGAAGTCCAGGGTTCTACAGACACATTCAGCTGCCAGCTCAATTATCTTCCCAGGAATGAATTTAGAAGCCAGCTAGGGAATAATAAACAAGTGGGAAAAATAGAGAAGAGAACAAACAATGATCATTGAACTAACAAGAACAACAAGGGGTGGATTGTTTCCCATTTCCCATCTCCCGTCTCCCATTTCCCATTTCTTCCCACTAGCCACCTTCCGTTCCAGGTCCACTTGCTAGGGCTCTGGTTCTATGAAGTCAGAATTTTTTTAAAATTACGTTTTACACACATGTACACACACACACACACACACATGATTACATTTTTCACTATCTTGTTCATACTGTCTCTCTACCTGGAGTATTACACTTTATTTTCTCTCTGTCACAAATCCTGTCCATTCTTTAAAATGCTCCTCTGCCCCCATGAAGCCTTCGCTAAGCACTTCGACCCTCATAGACCTCTCTTTTAACCTCCCAATTCCCTACAATTGAATAGAACATATCACACAATTTAGCGTTTAGTTACTAGTTAGTGTAACTGGTGCTTAATTACATTCTGCCACATACTTTTAGTTTTTCATTTGTTCAACTATAATATGCTAAAAGAGTTCTTTTTCTCAATTAGGTCCTTTGGGGAGATTGGGTGGGCAGCTGGGAGAGATGCACAGAGAAAGGAAATAGGAATGAGCTAGGGTACCTGTCTACAAGGAGCTTGATATTGATTAGGGGCTCTATGTCATAAATGTAAATTACTATGGGTTGAATTGTGTTCCCACAAAAGATACGTTGAAGCCCCAACCTTTAGTATTAAAGAAAATGACCTTATTTGTAAATGGGGTATTCACGGATGTGATCAAGTTGAGATGAGGTTTTATTGGATTAGCGTGGGCACTAATCATATATGACTGGTATTCACAGAAAAGGAGAATTGGATGCAGAAACATTAAGGAAATGCCATGTAACCATGGAGACAAAGATTGGAGTGATGTGATGGAATGCCAAGAATTGCTGGCTACACCAGATACTAAGAGAGAAGACGTGGCCCTGACAACACCTTGATGCCAGACATCTCGTCCACAGAACTATGAGGGACTATAGATGTGTGGGTTTAAGCCACTTACTATGTGGTAGTTTCTTATGGCAGCCCTAGGAAATTAATACATACCATGATGATACCAAGGAAGGACATGAGGGAAAAATGGGCTAGTTTCATGACTTGGATGCTCTGATGAAAAAGTAGTCATCCCTGTAGGGAGTTGACAGTATATTAAACGATGTTTCATGGGTTGGGCCCTGGGTCTTGAGGTTTAGCAGGGTGTGAACATCTAAGATGGGAAGAAAGTTGAAATTATATTACAGTTTGGATCGGTAGGAGTAGGGCATAGAAACATATTATTAGAATCATAATACAGATTGCATCCAGAGAGAATTAAGTGGTTTCGTTTTGCTAAAGCTTTTTGTGAGTAGCAGAAATAGTAGCCGATGAGCCTGGCAAAGGAGACTGTGATTAGACCATAGAGGGAAGTGCATCAGGGACAGAATATGAAGATGTATCACCATTTACTCAGTAGCTAGACAGAATTACAGAACAGAGAGTGACGGACATTTGTATGCTTTGGGAAGACGGATCGGACAGTAAAGGTTTTCAAGCCTGAGTGTGTACCACGCCCCCTGGAGGATTTGTAACACAGATTATAGGACTACATCCTTAGAGTTTCTGATCCAGTAGCTCTGGGCTGGGCCCAAACATTTGCATTTCTAGCAAGTTCTCAGGTAATCCTGATAACTACCAGTCCAGGAAGCACCTTCCACAATTATAAAAGCAGGTTTTAAAAAAATAACAATAACTAAAATTCATTAAAAATATAAATTACCTGTTTAGATTACCTGTTTTAAACTTTACCACCAATCAATCACTTGGGTATTGCTATTTGTTTTATACCGGGGGAAACGGAAGCTAAGAGAAGTTGAGTAACTTACCCGAGGTCACACAGGAACTAAGGGTCCCAACCAGGATTTGGACCAGGCTATTTGATTCCAGAGTCCATGTGCTAACCTCTACATTAAAGCTCTACATTAATAAAGAGCTGATACCTAATAGATGCTGGGTCATTTTATCTATTTGTATTATATGACAATACATAGTCATAAAGAAAGATTAGATGATATAATAATGAAGATGATGATGATCATAATTATAATCAATTCATCCATAAACCCACTACCCAATAATAGGCCCTGCTAGCATGTTAGTGTATATCTTTTCAGATCTCTCTCTAAGCTTGCATGTTTATACACGTGTGGGTGACACTACTGTGTAGGCTGTTTCGTAACTCAGAAATTAGCAGCACCCTGAGCAATTTCCTCGTCAATAAATATACTCCTGTAATGTCAGTGTTAATGACGATTTATTTTTATGCCATAATTTATTTATCTGTTTTCATTAGATGGGCATCTAGAAATACGTTCTGACATGGAGACTCATTTTGTCCATGAATGATTCTTTCTTTCTTTCTTTCTTTGACAGACAGAGATCACAAGTAGTCAGAGAGGCAGGCAGAGAGAGAGGAGTTAGCAGGCTCCCTGCCCAGCAGAGAGCCTGATGTGGGGCTCGATCCCAGGACCCTGGGATCATGACCTGAGCTGAAGGCAGAGGCTTTAACCCACTGAGCCACCCAGGCCCTCCACGAGTGATTCTTAACTTTAAGTGTTTACCCTAGAACCTAGAACTCTCAATTTTGTTGGAAAGGCTAATAGTCATGCATTTGAATTCTCCCATTTATTAGATGAGAAAGCCAAGGCCCAGAGAGGTTAAGTATCTTTCCTGCCTTCACAGATTAGAAGAACGAGAACTGTTACCGTGCCATCCATCCATCCGTCCACAACTGTCTCGTACTAATGACGGTCTTGTATGTGCAAGGCACTATTCTGTATATGGGGAATACAGCAGTGACCAAAACAGACTAAAGACCATTCTAGCATTAAAGCCAACATGATGGAGGGGAAGGGGTATTGCTAACCCAGTCTCTTTTTTATTGGCTGATATTGCCAATTTTCAAGACAGCTGGTTTCATATCTCATATCAAGGATGCCAACCAAATAAAGCTGCTCAATGCTAGGCATGATCTTTTCTTCCCTGAATTTCCACCAAGGGAAAGCTGCTGGTGTAGTCTGCTAAAACACCCTCTTCTGGGGCAGTTTTCATCCATTGCCAGAGGTATTTAGGTCTGCCCTACCAATTTTTGTTTTTCATTTTATTTATTTATTTATTTATTTTTTGCCCTACCATTTTTTTTTCCCTACCAATTTTTAACAGTCCTTCTCTCCTACCCAACTCCTCACACTTGAAGAAACATAATTTGTTTCTCACAAAAGACTGCAGTCAAGCTGAAAAATGCTTTCTTTTGTTTGTCCATGAGCAACCCACAGCTGAAAGATGGGGATGGCAGAGCATATGCAGGTGTTTCTTTTCTCACTAATTTCCAGCAGGGATAGAATTGTATGCAGAATCTAGACCCAAGGGATTTGCCCTAAATTCCTTCTTTCCTTGGTCTGATGAGCATTCCCTCTTCCAAAACTTTTGGAAGGATTTCGTCAATTAGTGCAAATCAAGATTGTTACTCTTGGGGCACTTGGGTGGCTCAGCAGGTTAAAGGCTCTGCCTTTGGCTCAGGTCATGATCTCAGGGTCCTGGGATCAAGCCCCACATCAGGCTCTCTGCTCAGCAGGGAGCCTGCTTCCTCCTTTCTCTCTGCCTGCTTCTCTGCCAACTTGTGATCTCTGTCTGTCAAATAAATAAATAAAATCTTAAAAAAAAAATTGGAACCCTTAAGTATAAACTATAAAAAAGAAAATTGTTGATTATATATGGCATCAGGCCATGTAATTTGGAGTCAGAACAACTGGTTTAAAAAAAAAAAAAAAAGTACAACTGGGTTTCAGATCCTTACTTACCAGATACAGACATGGGTGTATTAACTCTGTTAAAGCTTGGCTTCATCATCCTTCAAAGAGGGCTAATTATACATAGTTTGTATAACTCTGAACTTTTTTTTTTTTTTGACTCTGAACTTTTTAATAATAGTGCTTACTATGTTTAGTTATATCTTGTGTCACTTTGCTAGGTGACCAGCTGTTCCCCTCTCCCAGATTAGAGGGAGTATTTCAGGGATGCGAAAATTTCAGTGCTAAATCCAGGCAAGTCCTAGACAAACCAGGATGTGTTGATCACCGTAAGTTAGGCAGTAAACATTAGGAAAGCGTTTAGTGGGTAAAGTGTCAAGGTCATGAGAGATAAGGAAAGATGAAGAAACCATCTTTGATTGGGGGAGACTGAGATACAACAACTAAATGCCATGAGATGAACTGCATTGGGTCCTGGAACACAAAAGAGTTAGTTTGTGGAAAATGAATGAAATCTGCATGAAGTTTGTAGTGTAGTGCAAAGTATGCCTGTGTTGATTTCTGAGTTTTCATGCACATACCATGGTTATGTAAGATGTGGATGTTGGGGGAAGCAGGGTAGGGTATATATAGGAATTCTGTCCTCTATCTGCTGGTTTTCTCCCCTACTGGACTGCATGCTTTGGGTAGGCAGGGACTGGGTCTTTCTTGCTCTAAGCACGCTGCCTGATGCATTGTAAGCACTTGATAAATATTTGTTGAATAAATGTAATGTAAATTAAATTAGTTAGAATGTCGAGTTCAGAGAATAGCATATCGTAAATGCCTAATAAATGTAAGTGAGTTTTGTTATGTTCTTTCTGTGAGGCACTCTTTAGTCTCAGATAGTTTATTGGCAGCTTTTATTTTTTGTGACTGCGTTCTACATGTTTCCAATGTAAATTTTATAAGGTAATTAGTACGACATAATGGGTAGCATTAGATAACCATTCTGTTATTTGGGGGATTAGGAAACTTCAAAGGAATTTTCTCTTAAGGTGTTTCTTATACTTTTCCTTGGTGGGTGAGTCTTTCTGTTTGCTTTCTTGCTTTGAAATGCTAATGTCATGATTCCCTTTTGTCTTGTGCATCTTTTAATTTGGGTTTCAATTCTACCAGTTATCAGTACAGCCTAAACCTTCTGCCAAAGCTTTATCAAAGCTGCTAAGCAGGTAAGATTGTAAGCCAGAAGAGGAGAGAGGGGTGACCGTTTGGGTGGTTCTGTGAGAACAGAAGAGAAATGCAGTTTGCTTCTCTAGTAGTCTAACACCGTGGACTGTGAAGTGATTATTTCCTGTTGATTTTCATTGGGCATGTGTCCCCCTGCTCGTTAATAACCCCATCTTCATTCTTGAAATAACATCAAAGGACCCCAAAACGGTTATCTTGAAGCACAGCATTTTGGTGTGCAAAGTGTCCAAATCGTGTCTAAGAACACTGGTAGTATGGTAAGGGGAATCATCTAGAGAAGTATTAGAACTCTAAGAAATGTGCTTTTTAATAATTAAGAATAGGGATGCTATTATTTATTCAGCATATAATTCATGTGGGGCATGATTGTGTGTTTTGAGCTGTATTATCTCATTTAATTCCCTTACAGGTTTCTGTGATGAGGTTTTCTTATCTCAAGTGGAAGGCTGAGAGAAATTAAATAAGTTGTCCACATTTCCAGAGCTAGCCAGTCACAAAATTGAGATTTGAACCTTACTGTGATTGACTCTGAAGCACATTTTTTCTACTACGTCATGCTGTATTTACGAGTTTAATAAATATGTACCATGGATATATATTTTTTTCTGCTAAGATCTTTGCCAACGCTGGTGATTCTGGAGAGAGCGAAACAAACACAGATCATGCCCACACATCACTTACAGTTTCCTGAGTACCAGACATTAATCTAGTAGTACCTCCAACTTTTGAGAGTTTTATTTTGAAGACTGAGTGAAAGGTACAGTGCTTGACATATAGTAAGAGTGTTCAGTATTTGTTAGCTGGCATTATTGTTACTAGATTACAACACAGATGTGTAAGTATAAATTTTGTTAATTGCTGTGAAGCAAAGGTACATGGAATTGTGAAAACATACTGAGGAGGACCTGATCAGAGTCTAGAAGCGGGGGGGGGGGGGGGGGGGGGGTGAGGGGGTGGGTGGGTGTGAAGGCTTACTGGAGGAAGGCATAAAGGGGAAGAAGAGTTATCTGGGCAGAAGGAGCAGAGCATGCAAAGGCCCTGAGGCAGAAGAGAAAAGTCTACATTTAAGGAAGTGAATGCAAGTGTGATGGAGCTTGTAAAACAGGACGACTTCCAATAATTTTCTCTGCAGTGTTTCCCCTACACCAGGCATTTCTCCAAGTCTTTGTCTTCCCCTGTTGGCACCTTCACAGTTCTCAGATCCTATATCCTAACTCTATGAGCAGGCATTTCTGCCTGTCAAATTTATCTAAAATGAAAGGTACCTATACAAACCTACTTAGAGACTTATCTTGGGGCACAAAGAAATCTTGCGTCTATTGTGTTCCACCTTTGCAGATTCCATCCATAGATTAGGTAGCAGGCTGATGGGTACAATTTAAATTCAGGGAGACAGTTCTGTCTTGAAGAGAAGAGATAATTGGGAATGAGTCATTGTCTTTTTAAAGAGCAAACAGTGAGATCTAGAAAATTTGCAGACATAAGTCTTGCACGTGCTAATTCCCTGCCAATGTAGATAGAGTGTGCTACCTGGAAAGGGATGTCCCCAGGGTATCAGAAACCAAAAATAATCATGTTGAAAGAAAACGCTTGTAAGGAACCTAATACTTATCTTGTCATTGTAGTAGACATATTGCATCTGTAGTGACTTCAGGGGACAGAGAAAAGGGAAACATGCAGGAAATGACTAGAACAAATACTGTTTGAGGAGGGCTAATGATTAATGAGGCTTCCTAAAAAGAAAATGAGATAGGACAGAGGACTTCCTGTGACTATCATATCTGAAGCTTCTTTCAGGTCTGATGTGCAGATTATTCTGGGCATGGTCCAATGAAGAGGACAGAGACCAGGAACAATGACTTTTTAAGTAAAGTTTAGAGCTGGGGACATATTCAGAATCATGTGGCTGATGAGATGATCCTTCCCGAAAGTCAAATCCTTTGAGTTTAACTGTGAGAAACCATTAGACAATCCCAAGGGGAGAGACATTCTACAAAATATCTGACCACTGCTTTTAAAAAGGGTCAAGGTCTTGAGAGACAAGGAAAGACAAAGAAACTATCCTTGATTTGGGGGAGACTGAGGAGATATGACAACTAAATGGAATGAGACAGCCTGAATTGCGTCCTGGAGCACAAAGGAGATGTTAGTGGAAAACTAATGAAATCTGCATAAAGTTTGTAGTGTGATGAAGGGTATCATGCCTGTATTGATTTCTCAATTTTCATATATATACCGTGGTTATGATGTACAATGTTGATAGTAGCAGAAGCAGGGTAGAATATAAACAGGAACTCTGGACTATATCTACAATTATTCTGCAAACCTACAAATTATATGGCCAAAGCTTCCACCTTATAGATAAGGAGAGTGAAACTTGCAGAGGCCACATGTCTACGTAGAGTCTTACTTGGTTACTTAACTCTGTTGGACTTGGAGAATATGGAGATAAGAAATATTTCCCACACAGGGGGATCTATCCTGGGTTTCTGCAAAAGACTTGGAGGATCCTAAAGTCGTCTTTCCAAAGTACTACCTATTGAGGCTGTTTTAATATTTTTTCTATTTAGAGTTTTTACAAATGTACAAATTTAGCTGGTGTCTGCTAGGTGTCTGCTAGGTAAAGGCCAAATCTTTAACATGGTCTATAGAATGCTTCTTCTTTGGCCTCACCACCTCCCCAGATTTACTTCTCTTATAATCCACCCATTGTAGTCTTTCTCCAAATGTGTCCTGTACTTTCCTGCCCCAGGACACTTTCATCTGCCTGTAGAGTGGCATCCCGGCTCCCATACTCACATAGTGCTGGGATTCCATCTTCAGGCCATATCTTCCCCTAAGGAGCCTTCCATTGTGGTCTATTCCACCTCCTATTCCTAAGAACCAATTAGTCCATCATTTTTTTTTTTTTCCCTCTATGGTATCCTGTGCCTTTCTAATGGAGCAACCAACACAGTTCAGCTTACATGTTCAGTGTTTTGCCCTGTACAATACTACTGTTAATACATACATGAGTAGCTGATGATCTTTCTTCCCCATTTTTTTTAATTCCCCATTTTTAAAAAGATTTATTTATTTATTCAAGAGGGAGAGGGAAGATAAAGAGAGACAGATAGCATGCAAGAGTTCAGGGGAAGGGGCAGAGGGAGAGATACCCAAACAGACTCCTGCTGAATGCAGAGCCTGCCACAGGGCTCAATCTCATGAGCCATGAGATTAGGACCAAAGCTGATTCCAAGAGTGGATCCTCAACTGGCTGAGCTATCGAGGTGCCCCTTTATTCCTCATTTTAAAGATAGATTTATTTATTTATTTATTTATTTGACAGATCACAGGTAGGCAGAAAGGGAGGCAGAGAGAGAGGGGGAAGTAAGCTCCCTGCTGAACAGAGAGCCCCATGTTGGGGCTTGATCCCAGGGCCCTGGGATCACGACCCGAGCCAAAGGCAGAGGCTCAACCCACTGAGCCACTCAGGTGCCCCTTATTCCTTATTTTAAAACAACATCTCAGATACTATTCTTTATTTTTTAATTATTATTTATCTGAGAGAGAGAATGAATGGGAGAGAGAGAACATGAGCAGGAGGGCAAAGGAGGGGGTAGGGAAAGGGAGAAGCAGACCCTGCTGAGCAGGGAGCCCGACATGGGACTTGATCCCAAGACCCTGGAATCGTGACCAGAGCCAAAGGCAGATGTTCAACTGACTGAGCCACCCAGGCACCCCAATTATTCGTTATTTTTTATCCTGGTATGCTTCACCACCCCCCTTCAGTTTCCTGAAACCAAAAGTGCATGCAGTGTGCCTCCATTGATAAAGTAAGTAGTATGTTTCTTGGGGGAGTTTTCTTTTTGCATGGCAGTGTTTAACACGTGCCATTTATCACAAATTCGTGTCTAGATTCCAGGGCTCTATCAGAGTACAGGCACATGATAGACATTTAAGCTACCTGTTAAATGAATAAATTATGAGATGCAACCTGGACAATTGGAACAATCGTCTGAAAACCAACTGGGCAAGTAAGGAAAAGTAATGTTTAGAAATCCAGCTTAACCAGATTGAAATACTCATTGGTTTTTCTCCTTCCAGCCCTTAGACCAGTTCAGGTATCCATTGAATCTCCTTTTACTATGGAGAGAATAGTTCCCCTTTTCTGTTTCACAGTCATGAAAGGAAAAGGAAGTAACATATCACAGGAGATATATTTGCAGAAAAGCTTCAGCTGACTCTTGTCATGACTCCTGTATAAAAGAAAAAAAAATGATAAACCACTCTAGAAATGAAAGAGGTTGATGTGCAGTCCCTTCAGATTCTTCCGAATGGTGCCGTTGTGAAGATAAGTTACAGTGAGTGGCAGGCCATTTGTAGGTCCAGCAGGTTCCAGTCTAAGAGTTATTAGTGAGAGAGAGTAGTGGAGAGCAGAGCCTCAAGACAATGGAGAGGCCTGTCGTCTAGGCTTCCCGTGGGGTTTCCATTGGCCAGTGGTGAGAGCAAGAAGTGACACAGAGATATGCTCCGTACAAATCTTCTCTTCCTTCTTTCTTCCTCCTCTCCCTTCGTCATCACCACCATCATCTTCATCCTCTCCATCATTTGTTTCATCACTTATATAGTCTTTGGACAAACACTGAGCAAACCATTAACTGGAAAGTGCTCTGGGGACAATCACTGCAGTGCTATTATCAGAGGAGGTTTGACTGAAGTTTATGAATCTTAAGCTTCGGTGTAAAGTGGTAGCTGGCAAACAAGAGCTTCTTCCAAGAATGTCCACTTGATTGTGTTTATAATTTTGTATTCTTTTCTTTCTTTCTTTTTTCTTTATTTTTATTTATTCACTAGAGAGACTGAAGTGGGGGTAGGCAGAAGAAGAGGGAGAGAGAGAATCCCAAGCAGACTCTTTGCTGAGCTCAGAGCCCCATATGGGACTCGATCCCACCACCCTGAGATGA
Source organism: Neogale vison (assembly GCF_020171115.1). Lineage (NCBI taxonomy): Eukaryota > Metazoa > Chordata > Mammalia > Carnivora > Mustelidae > Neogale > Neogale vison. Next base: position 269,992,662 of record NC_058091.1, on the reverse strand, counting down.
TGACCTGAGCCCAAATCAAGAGTCTGACACCCAACCGACTGAGGCACCCAGGGGCCCTGATTTTGTATTCCTTTTCCTAAAGGGTATACCCTCCAATTATATAAGCTTTAGGCCCTGCAAAATCCAGATCTGCCCCTGATTATAACTACTCAATAGAGGAACTCAAAAATGTTGTACTGAGTACACAACAGCCTCCTAACATGCTTTTATGCGTTGGCAGGAGCCTGCTCTACTAGCATACTACATACCAAGTAGACATTTATTAGATCCCTGTGAAATTAAATCCACTGATGGTGAAATCTGCCACTTTATGCTCATCTGCATTTGCTATCAGGGCTACTTAATTCAAAGATCTAGGTGGTGTATTGTGCTTAGGATCTTTCATCCCGCTGTTAGTGACCCACTCATGAATGTGGGCAGATGCATGCCTTCATTTCCATTTGGACAACAGTTTTAATCTCCTGTAATTGGGGCATCTTATATCTTATATCAAACTATTTTAGGGCTTTTAATATCCTCTGCTGAACCTAGTACCATCCTTGTGGAGCTTGTTCCCATGACGTGTAAGCCTCTCATTTAGGAATGCACTGGCTGGAGGCCCATTTCAGTTTTAGAGTAGCCTGTTAATAAAACATCAGCAGATTTGGAATCTCAATTCAAAGAAGTATTAGAGCTTCTTGGGATTTTTCTCTGATACCTCCGATGTGTAAACCTCAGAATGTTCTCTCTTTAAGAGATTTTATTTATTTATTTATTTGAAAGAGAGAAAGAGAGAGAGTGCGTAAGCAGGGGGAGCGGCAGAAGGAGAGGGAGAAGCAAGGCTCCCCGCTGAGCAGAGAGCCCAACTCAGGGCTCTAGCCCAGGACCCTGGAATCATGACCTGAGTGGAAGGCAGACATCCAACCAACTGAGCCAACCAGGTACCCCTAGACTGCAGAATGTTCTCTATTTCCTTTTGAAGTACCGTATTTTGAAATATTGTTTCTTCATGGTTTACTTCCCAGCACCAGATCAGTGTTAGAATCTTTAAGAGTATTATCAGATGTGTATAGAGGGGGAGGTCACCCTCATTATCCCTCTATAAATAATGGACTGATTAAAATATCCACCGAAGACTCATAGATAAGTGGGACTAGCATTGGTGGCCTAGACCAATAGTGTCTCCAAATCAGGCTGATTTACCCATATGATAGCATGTGGAGTCTCTGGAATGAATTGATTGCCTTACAGTTGGTCAATCTCTTACAGTCTCTTAACCTTACTGGTAAGATTCTTCCATCCTCATTGTTTGGAATGAATGAGTAAGGGGGAGGTGGAGCATCAGAATTTTTCGTACTGATACTTCTAAAGGAGCAGATGTTGCCATTTTATGGGGAAAGATAAAAACGTCAGAAGAACAATGGAAATTAGGAGAGTGGGAGGAGAACATTGCTCCTGTAGTGTAGATCAAGTTCTTTAATTCGCTCAAGAATAGGCTTGATGCTACTCATTTATTTATTCATTCATCAACCATTTATTCAGTTTTTCTTTTTTAAAAAAATTTATTTATTTATTTGACAGACAGATCACAAGTAGGCAGAGAGAGAGGAGGAAGCAGGCTCCCCACCAAGCAGAGAGCCTGATGTGGGGCTCCATCCCAGGACCCTGAAATCATGACCTGAGTCGAAGGCAGAGGTCCAACCCACTGAGCCACTCAGGCTCCCCTATTCAGTATTTCTTATATAAAATTTTGTAGACCTTCCCACACTTTCTAAGTGTGGAAAGATACACATTTGACTAGGGTGTGCTTTTCTATAAAAGATACACTGTTGAGAAATGAAGCATTTGCTGCTGGGGATACAAGAAACTTCCCTAAGAAACAGAAAATCTAATGGAAAGTGGAATGAAATAAACATGGAAGGGAGGAAATATCTTAAGTACTGGGGAGGGGGGGAAGATTTTAGAAAAAAAAATAGTAGCTTCTAATTGTGGATAACATCTTTTCACAAGGCAGTAGTAACCTTTGGACTAACCCTTTAAGAGTGATGGGATTTGGTCAGGTTGACAGTGGCAGCCAGTGTCAGGCTAGGGACAAGGAATATGTACAGGAGAGCAGACAGATAGAAAGGGCTTGATCAAAATGAGGAGTAATGACTGCTTTGGCGCCCTTATAGAAATCAAGTGAGGCAAGACCAAGAGCCAACCATTCCAGTGACACTAATGTGCTCTGGTCTTCAGTAGAATTGTCCCAGGTAGACTGCTTTCCCCAAAGCTGAGAGTTAGGTTGACTCAGAATTTTGAACTTAGAGTTAAAAGAATTCTCTTGGGGGTGCCTGGGTGGCTCAGTTGGTTGAATGTCTGACTCTTGATTCCAGCTCAGTCATGGTCACACAGTCATGGGATTGAGCCCTTTGTCAGACTTCACACTCCGCGCAGAGTCCACCTCAGATTCTTTCTCCCTCTCCCCTTCCTCCCCCTCTGCCCCTTCCTGCTTGCTTGCTCTCTAAAATGAATAAATAAAATATTTTAAAAAAAGTTTTCTTGTTGTGGTAGAGCATAACAGTAGAACTCTAATTTTTAAGACGTATATGTCAGATGCCCTGTAAAGAGTGTTAATGGTCTTAGCCAGTCGCTGTGGGATTTCATCTATCTGTATCTTTATGAATTTATGTTTATATTTATTTATGTGTGTGCATTCGGTATTATGGTAGTGTCCACTTCACAGTGGACAAAACTGAGGAACAGAGGAGAATACTTGTCTAGGGCCACATGGCTAATAAATGACAGAGCCAGGAATTTGACACAAATCTGTATGACTCCACAGCCCATGTCTTCACCGTAATCAGTTTTTGTTGCACAGTAGAATAAGTTAAACGTTAACATACTCTAAGTGTCTTTCTGGAAGAACAAGCGTGAAGATGTGTTGCTTCCCGTGTTTTTAATTGCACCCTCAGACCGTGGAACAGAGCCATCTCGTTGCAAAGATCCATTGCCTTAAGAAAATGGAATTGGATGGCACCTGCCTCTCGTTCAGTCACACAAATCGGGGCCCAACTGTTTCACCTTGATTTTTTTTTTTCTCAACCAGATGGAAAATTGGGCAATTCCTCAATTAAATGTCACCAACCTTCTTGCGTCTGCAGCAGCAAATGCCTCATTTCTCAGGGGTTTGGCAAAATTTCACTTCTCCAGGATCTCATTTTCCTGGCTCATGACTAGAAAAGCAGGGGCAAAGACACAACTTTCAGCCCCGCTGTTTTTTTGTTCCTTATAACAATGTCTTAGCAAAGAAAGAGCAGTGTTACTCCTTGAAAAAAGCTTTTTTTGTCACCTGGTGCATGACCTTGGAAACCTTCGGTTCTCATTCAGTGTTTCAACCCTTCTGGCGCAGACTGAAAGGAAGAGATTTCTTCTTTGTATTGTAAATTAACAAACTAGCCCTACCCTCTTTAGAGCCAATAAGAAAACAGGGTAAAATTCAAGACTCTTTGGAAAGGGATCATTACCATGTGTAGAGACCGAGGTTTGGCATCCATTTCAATAAATATTAACAGTACCCCAGCAAGTTTTGTACTACAGCTTTGGAGCAAGAGAAAGCAAATCCCAGATCTGTCAGTTAATCAACAAACATTTATTAAGTGTCTACCAAATGGAAAACACTGTGGAGAACACCGAGGATTTTTCAAGAGGGCGGTGCCCCACAGGACCCTACAGTCTGTCTAGGAAGAGAAGTTAAACATATTGCAAAAAAACAGGGACTCTGTGTTTTTATGTGCTCAAGGAAACACTCAGTACTCTGCATTTTCAAACAAGGGGGATATTTGCTCTGGCCTGGAGAAATCAGGTAAGACATCTTGGAGAAATCAGAATTGGGTCTTTGAGGAGCGGGGAGATTCAGATATTTGGTGAGGAAAAAAGAACGTTTCATATAAGAAGGAGTAGTGTGTCCCAGCCTAGGGCTGTGACCACATTAGATGCTACATAAAGGCTGTTGTATGGATTAAAATATAACTTTATATTTCAGTTATGCCCCTCTCTTGCCATGTCTGATGATTTCCTGAGTACTTTCATGTGAGATCAGAAGATGATATGACATGGTTTTTAATATTTAGAGAAAGACGTTCACAGAGAGTGGATTAGTTCACCCAGCAAGTTTTATTTGAATTAGATTGAATTATGAGTTGGATTAACTATGAATGAATGGAAGCTTGGGACCCAATAGACAGATGGTACTTCCTGCTTTTCCTTGTTTATGAGATGGAGTAGCTATTCGCAGCTCTCCTTACTGACAGCTATTGGATCATAATTATGGCCGGTTCACTGGGAGAAAGGTGGGACCATGGAAATGGCTCAGTGGAAGGCATGAAGAAAATTAGAAGCATTCCAGAAATGGAAGATTTTTTTTCCTTGAAGGAGGACTTAGCATCATTTTTTTATATATATACAGTGTGTCATTTTTATGGAAGCAATACATGTGTATTACAGAAAATTTGTGAATACAGATAAGCAAAATAAAAATTTATCACATCCTGGGGTGCCTGGGGTGGCTCAGTCAGTTAAGCTTCTGCTTTCAGCTCAGGTCATGAGCTCAGGGTCCTGGGATCCGGCTAAGCCCTGTGTCTGGCTCCCTGCTCCGAGGGAAATCTGCTTCTTCCTCTTTCTCTGTCCCTCCCCTGCTCATTCTCTCCCTTTCTCTCTCTCTCAAATAAATAAATAGCATATTTTTAAAAAATGATCACATCCTTACCACTGAAAGATCCAAACTGTAATACTTTAGTGTAATATTTCCAGGTATATTTAAAAAAAATATATATATATATATATATACACACACACACACACACACACACACACACATATACACACACATTTTTAGAAGTTTTCACAGCACGAGATAATACTATATATAATGTGTGATAATCTTGTATTTTCAGTTCATAATCTTCACTTTTCATGTGAATTTTCATCTTATCTAATACCCAGATGTCATTCTCATTTCCCCAATTGACTCAAAAATGTCCTTTAAGGCTAGTTTTCCTAAATCAGTATCCAGCTCAGGACCACACATGCATCTGGTTGTCACCATCCTGTCTCGTTCAGTTCAGGCTGGCATGACAGAGTGCCCCAGGATGGGTGTCCTAAACAACAGGTCTTTATTTTCTTATAGTTCTGGAGGCTAAAAGTCCCAGGTCAAAATTGGGTAGGGTCTTTCTGGTGGTGGCTCTTTTCCTTCCTTGCAGATGGCCACTTTCGTGGTGTGAACTTATCTCACCTTTCCCCGTGTGCACTAGCTCACCTGTGTCTCTTACAAAGACATTAACACCAACCATATGACTTTACTTAACCTTAATTACTTCCATAGAAGTCTTATCTCCAAATACAGCCACCGTGTGGTTAAGGCTTCAATACAATTGTGGGGAGAACCAAGCAGAGTCCATAATAGGTCTTTATGACTCTTTAATCCAGCATAGCCCACTCCCACTTTTCTTTCGGACCTGATTTGTTGAAACTTCTTAATCTTTAAAAACCATAAAATTATGTTTTGATACTTATATATTGCTTATAAGGTCCTCACAGTCAGTATAAGAACTCAATATAAGACCGTAATCTTGATACTAACAGGTCAACATTAGAATGTTGTTCCTATCCAGTTACCGACTCTCTTTGTGGCCATGGGAACATCATTTCATTTTCTTGGGCTTCATTTCCTATTTTGGACCAGGATTTTTGAATCAGAATGTCTAAAGAAGCGGCATGAAATAGGTTTACATTAAATTCCTCACGTGACTCTGAGGCAACTTTAGGAACTAGTGTAGTAGATTGTATTTTATGACTTGTTTTTAACCTGTGCTTCTGCTCCACACTATATATAAAAGCACAGACTATATAACTCTCCTTATCACAAACAAAAATTAGCTTTTATGGTTTCTTTAATAATGCACCACAAATTTGGTGGCTTAAAACCACAACAGTTCTGGAGGGCAGAAGTCCTAAAATCAGGTCTTAGTAGGGCCACCTTCTTTCTGGATGCTCTAGGGGAAAATCCTAGGTTTTCTAGGTTCTAGAGGCTACTTTTCATTCCTTGGCTCATGTCCCCATCCTCCATCTTCAAAACCAGCAGGGTAGCATCTTCCAGTCCCTCTGTGTTGGACCTTCTTACCTCTCTCTTATAAAAACTTTATCATTTACCTTGGTCTGAACTAGGTAGTTAGTGCTAGAACTTGGATCCCCTTTAAGAACTTCAGCAAAATGCAGTGTTCCGCCTTGACACCAAGGTGATCTGATCACCATCCCAGGCAGAGGGAAGTGCCAGCCACTGGGCAGTGACATGATGGGGAAGGGGCTGGGTGAGACTCAGGATCCGAGGCAACAGGAGGCTAAGAACCTGTCCTGGGAGGAATAGAGGTGGTGGAAGGCAGGACCACATATAAGCCAAACTCGAAGCCTTTGGAACACTCCATTGTTCCACTGCACTTTACTTAAAAATCACAGATTAGAAGATCTGATTAAGAAATTGAAGACAGCACCCACAGAGCATTAAAGTCCCAAGAGCAGGGGAGTGTGGGGCTTGCACTGGGTACACACCGATGAAGCTGGCCCAGACTCCTGGGTTCTTGACTTAAGCTTATCTTGGTGAATATTGGAGCCATGTTCTGAGATGAGGGAAGACTGAAAATCAACCATTTTGTAAGGGCAAACCAGTTCTTCAGTTTCACCATGCTAAACTGCAGATGCCTTTGATATATCCGGGGAAAGATGTCAAGGAAGGAAATGCAAATGTAAGTATAGAGGAAGGTTTCAAGGCTTTGAAATGTTCAGGGTCCTAATATGATAATTTCATTAACTCTTTTTCATAAAAGTAAAGAACAATTCGAAACATGTAGATGTTTGGATTCTACATAAACCCAAATTTCCTATATAGTTGAACAATGTGGGGGTTAGCGGTGTTGACCTCCATCTTTATAAAACTTTTGAGTCCCCACAACTTAACTCCTAATAGCCTGCAGATGACCAGAAGCCTTACCAATAACATAAACAGTTGGTTAACAAATATTTTGTATGTTATATGTATTATATACTGTATTCTTATATAATATTTGGGGCACTTAGGTGGCTCAGTGGGTCAAGCCTCTGCCATTGGCTCAGATCGTGATCTCAGGGTCCTGGGATCGAGCCCCACATTGGGCCCTCTGCTCAACGGGGAGTTTGATTTGCCCTCTGTCTCTCTGCCTGCCTCTCTGCCTACTTGTGATCCCTCTGTCTCTGTCAAATACATAAATACATAAATAAAAAATCTTTAAATTAAAAAAAAATCTAATACAGAGGAAAGAAAATATTTTTAAGAAAACCACAAGAGAAAGTATGTTTATTGTACTGTATTTATTGAAAAAAAAATCCACGTGGAAGTGGATCAGCACCGTTGAAGCTGTGTTGTTCAAGGATCAACTGTATTTGACTATCTCAGATACTTTGGCAAAACTTTTTATTTATTTGCATAAATGCATTTTCAAAGATCTTTCTTTTTCATATAATTATCTATATGCATTTTTCTATTTTTATTACTCTAGACAATCAGTTTTCTGATTTCTAAATAGTATTTTTGGTTCTCAAGTAAATACTAACGAGTTATTCTGATTTTCAGCATATGGAATTCTCAATCACATTTTGAATACACATAGAGGGACACTGGACTTTTCTTTTTTCTTAAACTAGAATAAAAATGTGCAACTGGGCCAGATCCTCTGGCCTCATATATAGTTTAAACAAGAACATGCTAGCCAACATGCTTATTTTCTTATTTTTTCCCTCACGCATTCAGTACATTTCAAAATGAAGCTATTTTGACCTCTCTCCCCTTCTGTGGTATGTGAGTTAAGAAGAATTTAAAATAAGAGTTCTATGCTCAAAAGAGTTAAGAGATGTTTGCCTTCCGGTGATGTGTGAGAAAAACTCTTCCCCAGTGCTTTGCCTATAGCAGTGCCAGCTTCCATTTATCTCTTCCCACCCCCCTCACAGCAGGATTCAGCCCTTAGGCTATTGCTTTTCTTTTCTTTCTTCTTTTTCTTAAAGAACAAAATAAGGTAGTGTCTGATGGTTACTAGATGGATGGGGTAGACCAGACCTCCGTTAGATGGATAATGGAGATGGCTCCTCGGGGCAGCATGACTGTGTGTTTGATATTTGTGTAGGGCACCTCTACATTCTCTACGTTGGGTTTCTTTCAAATGACGTCAGAGAAAACTAGAAATGTCTTTATTGAAGGCACTGGATTACTTTTGTCTCTGCTTTCAGTTAATGCTTCAGCCCGTTGAGAGCAGGGACATAATTAGAAATTATGTTATGTTAAAGCTGAATTTCTTCCTGTAGATGAGTATGGATCTGAAGACTGTTAACTTTATGTCCATCCAGTCCTCGTGGCCTAGCTTTAAAGACCTACCTGTCTTTTGTGCCTCTGCTGTTTTCAGGTGGTGGTAAAGAGAGGATGTTTCAGGGGACACTTTTTAGACTATATATTTTACAGTGAACTGAGTCCTCTAATAAACTTAATTGATCTAAAAATTAGATTCAAACAAACACGCTGGCTTGTAAATATGAGGCAGTCAATAAATATTTGTAGTTCTAAAATTAGGCATGAATCTTTTCTAGACTCAGAGCCATACATGCTAGTTCAACAACCAGGAGGGAGTCTGAAAAGCTAATTCAGCATGCAGGTAATAAAACTCACCAGGAGTAAAGCATGATAGTAGATGCTTACTAGAATAAAAAAAGAATAAGTACGTAGAATCACAGCTCTGACTTCTAAAGAGTACTAAAGAACACAAAAGCATACCAAATTCCTTAGAATTATATTTGTTTTTAAAGCTGGAAGGAAATTTATAAAATCACCTAGTCTAACACTTCACTTCTAGAAATGACAGTGTGGGCTAGATTCATCCATCAGACTTGGTGAGAAAGTTGAGGTCAGATGCTGTTTTTTATACACTATCCAATGATACCAGTTGGGCTTGGTTTGAAAGTAGCTTTGGAAGTAGTCTTCTTGCTGTATCCATGGAATGTGAGGACTGATGCCTGCTTAGTGTAAGAGGTTGTTCAAAGCAGTTTCATCAAGTGAAGGTGGAAACTAGCTCATCACCAAGTAGTTCTGAAATAGTGCGAGTGGCTTATTTACACAGATAGTCATTAAAATGACTGGATCTGAGATCCATAGAAAACAGGCTGGATGTCTAGTAATAAGGGAATGATTAAAAGAACTCTCTTTAGTCATCAGCAAGGAAACTGTAGAATATTTCATGATGTAGAAAAATGTTCATGGTGTAGCATTATGTAAAAATATACACTAAATTATGATAGCATCCCATTAGTATATGTACTGCCTATCATTTGATACAGAAATCACTTCTTCAAACCTATCCGAAGACAAATTTGCCAAACGATTAAAAGATGCAAACAAAAAGCTATTTGTTGCAACAGTATTTGTAACAGCAAAAGACAGGAAACAATCTCGAAGTCCCTCATTAGGGACATCACTAGGGACAAATGAGGAATTATGTTGATGTCTTTGAGATCCAGGGTATTCGGTATAGGAAATGAAAAACGGCCGTATGGCAGATGGGTTTAAATAAAATCACCATCGTTCTGAATCTGATTTGTAAGTATCATTTTGAACTTAGGATGACTTTCTCTGGAAACAAAACATAGTTAGTAGGTCTGTCCTCTGAAAAGAGGGGGAAAAAAAAACTGTCATTATTAAGTTAAGTCAGCTTCTTGGAGATGTGAGAGATCCAGGTCTGAAGGGAAAAAAAAAACAAAAACTGTATGAATCAAATGTACAACATCTTGTCATACCAGAAAGCAGGCCCACTCTTAAAGGCTCCTGAGAATATGTCAGAAAGCATGGAGGACCCCACTTAAAGAGGTTCTTGTTAGCTGAAGATGGAAGGATTTTAGCTTCAATAAGGATAATAGTTGGGATGGTTGGAAAATATCAAATATGATTAAATCCATGCATTCCTAGGAACACTAGAAAAAAAAAATCCCAAAGGCTTATTGGTTACCTTTTGAGTGTGACTGAGAACCAAGCCATTATTCTGAATGCTAATAAAGGGAAAGAAACAAGGAGTCATCTTGTCTTTCTTGTACAGATGATACTTTATCCTCCAATAGCTGATAACAAGAAAATGCTCTTGGAAATGGTAAAGCTGTACAAGAGGAAGGAAGAGATAATATCACCATTTTACGATGCCTAATGAAATAACATCTACTGAATGAGCATTAGGGTTACTAACATTATGAAAAGGAGCGACCAAACTATATGTGCCTCTTGATAGAAGACACCACCACAAATGATGTATACCTTCTCCCACAAATTGAACCTGATTCTAATTAATCCCTTAGATCAAGTCCTCACTTATATTATTTCATAAAAAAAATATTTTATTTACTTATTTGAGAGATTGAAAGGGGGGGAGATCACAGAAACAGAGGGAGAAGCAGATTCACTGCTGAGTGGAAAGACTGATACAGGCCTCGATCCAAGGATCCTGAGATCATGACCTGAGCTGAAGGCAGATGCTTAAGTCACTGAGCCCTCCAGTGCCCCTCCTCACTTACATTAAATTAAATACAGGAAACAGAGGGATGAGTTAAAGAATACCATTAGGATAATACTAGTAATAGCTATACTATGCTAAACTTAAGGAGACCTACAAGCTAACTTTTCCAGAAAGGTTTATGAAATGGGGGCATCTGGGTGGCTCGGTCGGTTGAGCATCTGACTCTTTATTTCGGCTCAGATAATGATTTTAGGATTGCGGGATGAGCACTGTGTTGGGCTCTGTGCTAGGCATGGAATCTGCTTGGGATTCTCCCTCTCCCTGCCCCTCTGCACCGCCCCCCCTCCAACTCCCGCTCATGCAGGCACACTCTTGTACTCTAAAATAAATAAATAAATAAATCTTTAAAAAAATTTACAAAATAAAAAGGTGAAGTGAGAGTAGGAAACCATAGATTAAAAGAGACTTAAAGGGGTGCCTGGGTGGCTCAGTGGGTTAAGCCTCTGCCTTCAGCTCGGGTCATGATCCCAGGGTCCTGGGATGGAGCCCTGCATCAGGCTTCCTGCTCAGTGAGGAGCCTGCTTCCCCTCCCCTCTCTCTGCCTGCCTCTCTGCCTACTTGTGATCTTTGTCTGTCAAATAAATGAATAAAAATCTTAAAAAAAAAATAAAAGAGACTTAAAAGCAGTGAGCCTCAATATTAAGTTAATATGCATGTAAACCACCTGAGGTCCTGTTAAAATGCAGATTTTGCTTTCCTTTGTCCGTCTGGGGTGAAGTAGGGGGAGGTTGAAGTTCTGCATTTCTGACAAGCTCCAGGTGATGTCTATGGGGCTCCCTGCTCTCCCTGCCCACCCCCCACCCCCGCCTGGAACACACTTTAAGGAGGTTAAGATTTAAGACAAGCATTGACCCATAGTGATGTGTGGACCTAAATTTTATTCTGAGTCAAACAAGTAACCTAAAAAAATTTTCATGAGAAATTGGAAATATGGACATTAAATGTGGATATTTAATGATATGAAGGAGCGTTGTTAAATTTGTAGGTAAAATAATGGTATCTGATTATGATTAATGAAAACTACATTTACTTTATAAAAAAAACATAATGGAACATGTACAGTTGAAATGACATGATGTCTGGGATGAGAGGAAGGGGTAATGGTAGGAATGAAATTGACCATGATTAATACTCTGCTGAGTGATGGGCACATTGGACTTCTTTGTACCAGTGTGCATACTTCTGTGTATTTGGGCAATTCGCCATGAGAAGAGTTAGTTTATAAACCTATTGCCTAGTCATAGAAACAAAAGATTAGAAGCATAAAGGGCAAAATGTGAGAGTGGCTATAGATGATCTTTATTTTCTTCTGTGTGCTGACCCATAGTTTCCAAATTCCTCCAAGTGTGTGTGTTATCTTGAAAATCAAGAAAGTTCTTTAATTTCATTGAGGGAGAATGCCCTGATAATTGGCCCAGCTGAAATGATGATGTGTAAGGAACAAAGCCACGCCCTGGCTGGAGGAACACTCATCAAATAAATGAAGGTAGCTTCCCAACAAAGAAAGAGAAAGCAGGAAAGGGAGTGTAGTTTATTTCTCGTCTCCTTCTGCTGAGGAGCTGTGTGCCTCGGGAGAGAGTTTGAGGGGACAGTTTGAGGACGCAGCCCTTCAGGACTAAGTACTTGAGAGTTGGGGGAGAAGGTTTGGGGAATCTCAGGGGAGTTATTTTAAACTTGTGTCGGAAGAGGCGTCTTAGAAATTCAGACCGGTCGTAAACATCAGACTGTGTGCTCAGGGAGCATCACATGGATTTGGCTGTCCTCACGCGCCTGTTGGCAGTGGCTCTGCAAGGCCAGCGAGGTAAGAGAGTCCAATGTTTTCAAGACCCACAGACTTTGGAGGCAACCAGGTTTGAGTTCAAAATCCCAGCTTTGTGGTTTAGCTGTTTTGTGACACTTAGTTGACAAAGGGCTTTGCCCCCTTTAAGCCAGAGTTTCTCCATTTGTAAAACAAAGACGCAATCCTGCCCTTCTCAGGCTAGGTGCACAGGGCCTGGAAACTGTTCCATGCAATAAATAGAAGGTGTTTTTGTGGTTATTGTCAGTAGAAAAGAAAATCTCCACACCTGCCATTTCAGCCAATCTATGAATCATTTCCTACTTCACTGGTTTTTATCATTTATATCTCTTGCTTTCTCCTTTTTAGCTGTTAATGGACACCAGATTTGGCTCTTCCCCCAAAGGAGGACTGAGATGTTCTCAGACTATCAGTTTTTGTTTTTGTTTTTAAGATTTTATTTATTTGTTTGAGAGAGCGAGAGAGAGAGAGAATGAGAGTGAGCAGGAGAGGGAGAAGCAGACCCCTGTGAGCAGAGACCCCCCCCAAACCAGGGACCGACACCACCACTCCCCCCCCGCCCCCCCCCCATGCGGGACTGGATCCCGTGACTCCAGGATCATGACCTGAGTGGAAGGCAGTTGCTCAACCAACTGAGCCACCCAGGTGCCCTATTCTCAGTTATCTTTATGCATATGGTTTCTACAAAACTGTCAGGATCCTATATTTTCCCAAGAAGCCCCTGAGTCAGTAAAATCCTATAGGAAATGGAAGCTCCCCTTACAGAAAAATTATCCTGAAATATTAGCTTGGGCTTATTGTTAGAGTAATTTTAAAAGTTAGGCTTTGGAGCAACATGCAGTCCAACTGCCTGTTAAGTAACTCCCTGGAATGTAAGGTGGGCCGGAAAGGCAGCAGTGGAAAATGAGAACAGGTGGGAAATCTCGGGTCCGAGCCTTACAGGGCTTTGGATGCCACGCTAATAATAATGGATTGACATTATTCTGCAGTGAGGCACCTACTGAAAAATTTTCAGAGGAATTGAAGGTAAGATTTCTTTGATTTTGGGTTTTTGGATGGCTGGATTATAGAGAAGGCTTAGGACTACCAAGAGGGCACCCCTACCTTTAAGGTCAGAGGACTGTAGACCCAAAGTAAGAGGATGGAAGAGAGGATTATTTGAGTCCTATCTAAGGTAATTCAGATATTTGTGTTTTAGTTTTTGTTTTTGTGTTTTGATGTTTTGTGTAAGAGACTTGGGAGCTGCACCGATGGAACTGCACATACAGAGAAGGGCTTCTGGCAAGGACAGTTACGTAGCTTTGTTAACGCTGGAATATATGTTGGTTTAATGAATGGAAATAGTCAGGTCATAAAGCCTGTATGAAAGTGGGGGCAATATGGTGAATTCAAGGCGGATTCAAGTGTAGCCTGAATACAGTTGTCTGAGTCTTTTTTTTTTTTTTTTTTTTTTGGTCTGAGTCTTCATACGTAGAATTTGGTGTTGTAAGTATAAAGACCGGAAGACCGGAGAAGATTTTTTTAATACCAAAAAATGAGTGACCTATAATAATTGTTATTAAATGCACTTAATTGTGGTAGAAAATTGGTGTCCTTATCTTTCTCTGGGAATAAAAAAGACATGCGAAAGGGCCACCCAGACAAACACTCCCTGTGTCTCTGCACTATGTCTGGACTCCCAGAAGAATTGATTTAAAATCTGTTCAGAATTTCATCCTCACCTAAACCAAAGCACTAGTCTTATAGACACATTTTAAATTTTTGTGAGATTGTCAGAGGAAAACAAAATATCCTATAAAAATGTATCTATAAGAATTGTACTCCGTGCAAAAACACTCTACCTTTTCTTGGTAAAATTTTCCAAAAGTTCATCTACATTATTCCAAACTGTAAAGACTGTGCCTAATCTATTATTCTTTAAAGGTAAGAGAACCTAATCCTTGGCCATTATCTGAGGACCATGGAGCTTAAAAAAACAAAACTGCCCAAACCAATATAAAACAAAAAACACAGGGAGAAGAAAAAATAAACAATTAATGAAAGATTCAGAGACAGGGGGTTAATTAAATCTGTTAGGTGTTGTGCCTGTATCCTATAGGCTTGCTTCCTGATTTCTTTTAGGATTTACTTGTCTCTTCAGGCTTGACTTTAGAAGGTTGAACTAGATCTTTCCTCAGAATAGCAAAGCTAGAGAGATGATTTTTCCACATCTGAACTCAAGTCTAGAATGGCAACTCCTTATTTTCAGCGTTCATAAAGAAGTAAAAGGAAAAAAAAGGGGACTTCTTTGCGAGGAAGGTTCTGTTATCTCTTAATTGAGGCTGAGGGAGCAAGCACCGTTGGTGTTCAGTTTCTAGTTACAGGTGCTTTACAACTCTATCTTGCTATATACCCGTGCACAGCCTAACTGCTGTTACCGACCAGAGAAACGCAATATGGCTTGTTAAAGGGTGTGTTGAAATTCACAGAACAGAACTCCTGTCCTGAGAACCAGGATTTCCCATAGTTTAAGTTTCTGCTTGAAGGATGAGAAGAAAAGATCTAAAAATGAACCCACTGTGTGAATATTAATGAATTGGACCCCTGAGTAGAAAAATAAAGCTATTTTCAGGGAGTAGTGTTAAAATGTAGGAATCTGTATAAATTTGAGCTGTGCCAGGTGGTAGTAGAAGGACAAGGCATAACTGCTGTTAAATAATTGGTAAGAAATAGAAAACTCGGAGCTGGAGAGTTTTATTTTTAAAGCAAAGGCAAAGTAAGAAGCAAAAGCAAGAAATATCTAATGGGTTATCTGGATGATTCCACAGATGATCTAACAGATTTGGGGACATGCACTGAAGTGCTCTTCTAAGCTACATCAAAATGTGTTTTAGAATAACTCCTCTGTAGAAGCTTAGAGCTGGAAGATATTTGGTGATCATCTATTACCAGAATTTTCCATTTTCATTAACTGGTAAAATTCTTTTTTTATAAATCTTACTGATCAACAAATATCAGATCATTGTGTTGTACAACCTAGATTAATGTTATATGTCAATTATATCTCAGAAATAACAACAAAAAAATCACATTGAAACAGGTGTCCTGCCAACAGCCTTATTTTTCCCTTCTCCTCCTACAGTGGTCTCAAACTAAAAATTTCATAAGATACGGCCATAATGACCCCACCTTCCCTTTTGTTTCATTTCATAAATGAAATGTAAAAGCCTGGTTTGTAGAAAATTCAGGAAGGAGCAGGTGGCTTACCTCTGTTTCTCCTCTCATCTCTGTTTCATTGCGTTACACTGCTGCCCAGGGTCTCTATGTCTATCCTTGGACAAATGAACTGTGTGGAAGAATTAGGGATCCAGCTCTTGGTACTTAGTGCTGCCCTAAATACAAGAGAATGAGACCTGTTTCTGCCCAGGAAGAGCATGCCGTCTAAATGAGCAGATACAGAAATAAAACAGGGGAAGGCAGTCAGTTTTGCCTGTGCTTTTAGTTATGACTGTTTTCTTCATATAACTTCTTGCTTGAAAGCCCCATATGTTCAGCGGAAAGAGCTGTTCAGAGGCTCTGGTGAACATGGCTTGTAAAGTCTAAAACCTTAGGGAGAGAGCAGTTACCAAGGGCTGGAGTGAAGAAGAGGAAGCTTTCGGGAGACATTTTATGGAAAAATGAGGACTTGGCCAGGTCTGGAAGTGTAGTAGAATTCAGGTGATCAGATAGAAAGACTTCCTCATCAGAGCCAGAGAAGGAAACAAGGAGGGGAAGCGGAGGGATGATAAAAACAAAGGCTTATTTTTTTAATGGTCTTGGCTCTTTCTCAGAAATTGTCTGGTTTATCGAATTATCTTATTGTGTGTTTCTTGCAGCCCTAATGTCAATAACAGGCTCCGTGACCTTGCATATCTTGATGGTAGCCCGAGCGCCCAGCCCAGTGTCCACGGAGGATCTTGGGGTATGGATGAAAGACTGGATTAGGAGGTTGATGGAAGTTAGACTGGATTGTTGCCATCGGGTCAGACTGAGGGACTGGCATCGCCAGCTTTCAGAGATTGGAATTAACCTGTTGAAAGTTACTGAATAGAGAAGTGAAAAAATTGTATTGATACAGACAGTGATAATACAACAGTGGAATTCTGATGGACTTGGGGCAGAAAAAATGGTGATGGAGATAATGTTACTTAATAAGAGCCCTTTGTAATATTCCAGACATGAGTTGATTCAGGTGGGTGTTAGTGAGATCATGTGAGAAGAGTACAGAACGTTTCAGAAAGAAAATCTCATGGAGGCTGGGATCATGAGATCTTGTGGCTGGCCACAATAATTTGAAGAGGTGACTGGATCACCATCTTGATCATTTTCAGCCTGAAACTCCTCTCCAGATTAAACTGGGGTGGCCGTTTGTGTACGTAGCAAGCTGAAAGTGCGCGTAGGCTTTGGGGCCTTCACTGGGAAGGAATCCTAATCTGTTTCACTATTTAAAAACCTGGAACCTTTTCTGGATCTATCCTTTTGATGTGCAAAACATCATAGACCAGTAGATCTCATTCTGGATTTGGGTGCTTGTTTTAGTATGAACTTCTAGAAAGGGCAGAGCTCTTCTTTTGTTGTCCACATGCTGATGTGAGGAGAGAGTTAGATCCTTGAGAAATCAAAGAGGTCCTTTTCTGGCATTGCTCTATTGTCTTGGTTTTTATTTCAAGATTTACAGATTTATTTTTATATGCTTTCTTCCTTCCTCCATGTGTCTTCCCCTCAAGACAGGTGTGTGTGAGTGGGGGGGGCATTCCCCCTGCTTTCATTGCTCTTTTCATCCTTGTTTTTCTTTTTGTAAAAGATTCGGGGACTCCTCTTCATCTTCACTCTTCCAAATGGTACTCCATTTACCATAATTTTATGCAATGCATGATTATAAAGGTTTACTACTTTATTGATCTCAAAATCAAACCTCTCAATCAAAAGGAGAAATCAAAGGAATTTCTAAGAAGTTTGAGGAGGAGAGAAACGAAAATGACTTGTTTACTCTCCCCTGAAGCAGTGTCGGACTGTGAAACCACTTCCCAGATTTTCCTAAAATGGCTAGCTAGCTATGTGATAAAGTTGGACACTTAGCATTTCTTGGTGCTGTAACATAGGTCCTACATCAGTAGTAGATAACCCTACTCTCCAGCAATTCCTTCCCACCTCTTGGGCATTTTAATTTTTGCTCAGAATTTTGTAGGCTTTACAGCAATGGAGCACTCTGAACCTGGGCATATGTATCTGAGTAATAAAGGGCAAAAGGGCTAGAAAGAATAGGTTTGTCATAGCTCTCATTAGGTCATTTGATAGACACTGTGATGTAACTTCTGAGCTTCCATACAAGATCACAATGGCTTTATAGAGGACACAGTGAATAAAATAACTGCTGTTTATTCTAAGTTCACCATGGGCTCAACACTGGGCTCAGTGCTTTACCTGCGATATATCTTTTATTACTTCTAAGGCTCCGTGGGAACAATGTAATGATTAGCCTCATGTTTGGGGGGAAATACATTATTTATTTATTTATTTATTTATTTGGGGAGAGACAGCAGAGGGGTGGGGCAGAGGGAGAGAAAGAATCCTAAGCAGACTCCATGTTTAGTGTAGAGCCTAATGAGGGGTTCGAGCTCACAAACCTGAGATGATGATCTGAGCTGAAATCAAGAGTTGGCTGCTCAACCAACTGAGCCATCCAGGCATCCCTGGGGAAGGTACATTCTAGATGGATAAGGCTACTCAAACCACACACACAGCTAGTTTCTTGGACTGGGTTCCCCTGAAAACAGTACCAGAGACAAAGGCTTGTGGTCTCTGTAAAAAAGTATTTTTCTTGGGAAATGATTCTGTGACTCGGGAGTGGAGTGACAAGGAGTGAGGGAGAGAATTTGTGTGGAATGTTACTGATTTGGACACTACTAGAAATATGTTGTCTGGTCTTGCTGGAAGGATGTTTTGCGGGCTCTAGGAGAGGCATCTCAAGACCATTCACCTTGCGGATGAAAGGGAAGCATTATTTTGTTAGGGTCCGTGATCAAAGGAACGAGACTGATACAAAGCGAAGGTCAAGCAAAACTTTATTTCGCGCCAAGCATCAAGAATCAAACTGACCAGTCAGGGCTATCTCTTACGAAAAGGCGATGACGATGATCCCGACAAGGTTACTCCCAAGAAGGCCGCTCCGGACGAGGCTGCTCTAGATGAGGCTGCTCCACAGATGAGGCCGCTCCATGATCGGAGCCGCTCCCAAGAAGAGGCCACTCCCAAGACGAGGCCGCTGCTCGATGAGGTTGCTCCCCCGACAAGGCCGCTCCCAAGAAGAGGCCATTCTGGACAAGACTGCTTCCTGGATGAGGCCGCTCCCGACGACGAAGAGGCAATGATGACAGCGACGATGACAAGGAGGACAACCCGGATGACACAGACTCTGCTCCCCACGATGCCACTCTGACAAGGCTGCCACCCAGAGGAAGCCACCGCTGTGGACAAGGCCGCTCGTGGCTCAGGGTGGCGAGGCATCTTGCGGCGAGGCTGCTGGCGGCTAGGGGCCGTTGGCATCTCAGGGCCGCTGCCATCTCGGGACCGCTGGCATCCAGGGGCTGAAGGCCTCAGGACCGCTGACCACTGGACCGCTGGCGTCTAGGTGCTGCAGGCATTGGGACCACTGACCGCTGGACTGCTGGACCACTGGTGTCTCAGGACCACTGACGTCTAGGGGCTGCAGGCGTCGGGACCGCTGACCGCTGGACCGCTGGCGTCTAGGGGCTGCAGGCGTCGGGACCACTGACTGCTGGACGGGACGGCTGGACTGCTGGTGTCTCCAGACCGCTCTCAGCACAACTGCCGGAGGCTGTAGGCAGCGGCCCTGGGCCGCCAGAGGTGGGACCGCAGGCGGATGGAGGCTGCAGGCAGCGGCTCGGGGCCGCCGGAGGCTGGAGACTGCTGGCGCAGGGACTGCCGGCGGTGGCGGGACCGCTGGCGGCGGTTATAGCTCTTACAAGAGCTGTTACAGCTCCTCCACTCCGCTGACTCTTCTGCTCCCACCGACTCTTCCTTCTGCTCCCGCCACAGCTCTCCTACCTCCTGCTAGCCTCGCACAGCAACCTTTATGCAGTTGGTTGAGCCCCGCCCCTACACAGGTGGCCAATCGGATCTCAATTCACCCTAGTGGATATACACATGCCCCACTGATTGGACATCTCCACCCGGCCTGCCCTGCCCCTACATCCGGGGTCCACAAGCGAGTTTCTCTGGGAGGGGCAGGCCCTTACAATTTCATTAGCTGTTATCTACACGGACTTCACATAATAGATTTCTGAGGACCAAGTGGTTTCTCATTGGCGTTCCCCAGCATGGCATCAGAGAGGTTCCAGGACAGATACTTAGAAAAACCCTGTGTTCATCTGTGCCACTGTAAAGCTGGCTGAAGGCTGCTTGAAAGTGTTCTAGCCATGGCTGGAATAAAAGGTAGGTGAAGAGGTTGAGTGGCAGTTGAGTTAGAACTTGGTACAGCTGGTTCTGAAAGGAACCAGGCTTTGAACCCAAGCCAGTTTGATTCCAGATCCTGTTGACTTCACCCCAGGACACTGTTATCTTGAAGGGCAATGGTGGACTCCACAGATTTGCTCTTCTGGGGTACATTTGAAGGATCCTCTATCTTGATGGAACATAACCTAGGTGGGGTTCTCCTTCAGTTCTTCCTGTGCTTTCCTTTCCAAGTTGCTGCCTCCAGGGCCCTGGTTCAGCACCCATTCACCCCTGTCCTGTGAAGTGCTGTGCATCACCCGTGTGACCTATTCCTTCCTTACAGTCCCAGTCTGATGGGCCTGGAGTAAGTGTGGAGTCTGGAGTCCAACCTGTGTTGTAAATGTCCTGCTTGAAGCAGTATGACATTGGGCAAGTCGTCTTCCCATCTCTGAGTGTCCAAGGTTTATTTGCCAGAGGGGAGGTATAATACCTACTTAACACAATTATATACAAAACGAAAAAGGATTAAAGGGGGGAAAAAGTCAAAGGAAACACTTGGTAAGGGCTCTTCCCTCTCCTGTCCCTCCCTCTTTTGGGCCTTTTCTGGATCTTTAGTTAAAGAGGCCAATTTAGTAGATTCTAGATACGTCAGCAGCTTAATGTGACTTCTCTCTGATAATATTTTGGCTTTAGCAACTGCTGTACTGAAAAGAGGTAGTAAGAATTAAGTCCCTATCTGACAAACTCTTCCCATCCTTGAAGACCCATCTCAGATTTTGGTGCTCTGGGAAGCCCTCCAGATGGGTTGCTTCAGCACACGGTCAACTGCTCTCTTCCTTCTTTTCCCAGTAACTAACCTCTGTAAGCCCAGTCCTATATTCTTAATATGGGAATGGAAGGAGGACGGTTGAGCAACTGCGGCCACCTCTGCTAGGAACTCCACAGAACTTCACCTCCCCCTCCTCACCAAGGTCTTCAAATCTTCATCTCCCTTCATGACTCCTTCCACCCCACTGGCCATTCAGTTTCTGTTCTGGGACAGAGGGTTGGCTGTAAAGAGACAGCTTCAAGTTCTGACAGGATTTGTAAGATTTGTGTGGTGTGGCCTCAGGGTAAAGCATCTAAAAGACAACTGATCTTTAGAAATTAGAAAGATTAACTGTTCACTGTCATTTTAAATATACCTTATTTCATTAAACATCTGGGTGTCTTTTTTAGCTGTGAGTTACTGCCTCACAGGAAGAAACAAAATGATAAAAGCAACTCCTTTGTTACCTCGTTCTAGGGAGTGCCCAACTCTAGGCAAGGTAGCAGAGGAGAAAATTTCTGGCCTTGCCTCTCTTGAAGCTTGGAGATACTACAGTTTGGAAACTGTAGTTTCCTTTTTTAAAATTTGAAAATATTATGAAGATAAGTAAATGCCTAAGCAGTTGTAAGAAATATTGCAGAAAGATTCCCCTTTACGCTCTGCCCATTTTCATTCACCAGTAATATTTTTCAAAACTAGCATAATTTTACAAGAATCTTGCCAGTCCTTCCTAGACTTCCTCAGTTCTGCCTCAACTCATTTGTGTGTGTGTGTGTGTGTGTGTGTGCGCGCACACCCTAAGTTTTGTACAGTTCTTTCACGTGGGTGGGTGTATGTATCACTTCCGCAGACAAGCGACTGAAAAGTTTCAACCTCCTTCTAGTCCTTTATGTTGCCCTTTTATAACCATAACCTTCTGTTTCTTCCATGCTCCCCTGTACAATCCTGGCAGCCATTAACCTGCCCTCCATTTCTAAAATTTTTGTCATTTTAAAAGTGTTCTATAAATTGAATTATATGTGTAACACCTGGGCCTCTCTGTGGGTTCAGTGTCTGACTCTTGATTGCCTTTGCTCGGGTCATGTTATCAGGGTTGTGGGATCGAGTCTCACAACAGGCTTCGTGCTCAGTGGGGAATCTGAGACTCTCCCTCCCTCTACCTTTGCCCCTCCCCCTGCTCACATGCTTGCTTTCTAAATAAATAATAAGAAATTGAATACCTGTAGTTTGTGACATCTGTGATTAGCTCTAATGCAGCATAATTCTGTATAGCTTCACCCAAGTTATTCCGTGTATTCATTTTATTACTGTTCCTTTTTATTACTGAGTATGCTATGTATGGTATGCACTGTAGTTTGTTGAACCATTCATCTCTCAGGATTCCAATTTATAGCTGTTTATTAGCTATTAGCAGCATAGCTATTACCAACAAAGCCACTGTAAATATTTATGTACGAGTTTGTATGAGCATATGTTTTGAATTCTTTAGAAGAGGCAAGGTACATAAAGAAGTTAAATGCCCAGGAATACAGTTGCTGGGTCATATAATAGTTTCATGTTGATTCTTTTCTTCCTTCCTTTCTCTTCCTCTTCCTTTTTCCTCTTCCTCCTTCCTCTTCCTTCTTCCTCCTTCCTCTTCCTCTTTCCCCTTCCTCTCTCTCTCTTTCTCCCTTCCTTCCTTCCTTCCTTCAGTGTTTTTCCAAAGTAGCTGTGCAATTTAAAATCCCACCAGCAATGTATGAGTGGTCTAGTTCCTTAGGAGCTATGCCAGCATTTGGTGTTGTCACTCTTTAAGCCTCATATATGTGTCTAAGCAGTACCTCACAGCGCTTTGGTTATTTCTCTAATGGCTAATGGTATAGAGCATCTGTTCATGTGCTTATATGCCACTGTATACCTTTTCTGGTGAAATATCTGTCTTTCGCCCATTTTTTAATGGTATTGGCAGGAATGTGTGTTTACTGCTAATTCATGATACTACATAGACATGAGTCTTTTGCTGGGTGTGTGCTTTGTAAATGTTTTCTCTCAGTCGTCTTCCAGTCCTCTTTCAAATGTAACTTCACGTATCCAAAGCTATTTGTTAGTTTTAATGGGACCCAGTGCACCAATTTTTCCTTTTATGCCTCGTGTTTTTGGTATCAAGTTTAAGAACTCCTGTTCTAGTTGTTACAGGATTTCTTCTCCGTTAGTGCCCATGGTTCTTGGTCACACCACTTCAAGACTGAAGAGGTAGACCAGATGAAGAGTGATGGGCAGCAAAGTGAAGTTTACTGAGTGATAGTAAAGTTTATTGAGGGATAGTACAAATCTCCTGAAAAGGGAGGGAACCCCAGAGGGTTGCCACGGGAGTTTCCAAGTCTAGGGATTTTATGGGCTTGTTAGTGGGATGTTTTAATCTGATTAACCCTCCCAGGTGCCTGTCGCCCCATCAGATTTTTGTCCTCTATCATGTGGAAAAGGGCGGAGGGCTCCTTCCAGGGTGGTGTAAAATCCTTTCAAATGTAGTGTCCTTTTAGGGCAGGGGAGCTCCTGGCCTTGCCTGCCTTGCTTCCAACTATCCTTCATCATCATAGAGTCAAAAATTTTTTCCTAAGGATTTACAGATTTGTTTTACATCTCAGTCTGTATTTTGAGTTAATTTTTGTAAAATTGTGAGGTTTAAGTTAAGATTTGTATTTTTCCTTGTGGATATCCTGTTGTTTCAATAATGTTTGGTGAAAAGGCTATTTTTTTTCTTTCCCCATTGAGTTGTACATTGGCTAAAAATCAGTTATGTCTATTTCTGTGGCTGTTTTTCTGGTTTCTCTTCTCTGTGCTGATGGTCAATTGCTCGGTCCCCCCAGCAGTACCACCCTGGAATGATTACTATAGCTGTGTAGTAGACCTTGCTGTCAGGTAGAGTGATCTTTTACTACTTTGACTTAATCATTTTTTAGATACTCAAGAGCCTGTGTCTTCTCAGTTAAATTTTAAAATAATCTTGCCTATGTCTACAAAAAGGGAACTTGCTTGGGGTATGATAGGGATTGCCTTAAGCCCATAGATAAATGTGGGGAGAATTGACACTTTTGCTATATCCATGTATTCCAATCCATAAATACCGTAATTTTAAAATGTATTTATGACTTCCTCAATTTCTTCAGCATTTTATAGTTTTTTTAGCATGTAGATACTGGACAAAACAGATTATGCCTAAATGTTTTATTTGATTTGGAGTGATTATAGGTGATTCTGTGTGTTCAATCCAAATTACTGTGTGTTACTTGTTAGTATATAGAAATGTGATTGATTTTTGTGTGTGGATCTTAAAACCTATGACCTTGCGCTTAAATCTTCTAGCATTGAGGTGGGGAGCGGTATCTAGTGGAGATTCCTTGATGTTTTCTTCACTTTATCTCTTAATTTCCTATCTGTCTGCTCTTTATCATCTTGACTTGTCTTGCTGCAGTGACTAGAACTTCTGGTACTGCTCATTAAAATTGCTAAGAGTGGACATCGTCAAAATTTGAAACTTCTGCGCTTCTGATGAATTTTTAGAATATAAGTGAGTTTCGGTGGGGTATGAGGTCCGGAGCGGAAGACCAAGAAAGAATTCTTGAGACATCTTTGGCACAAAATGGTGGTTTATTAAACCCGGGGACAGGACCGGTGGGCAGAAAGAGCTGCTGCCCGGGGCTGTGAGGAGTGGTCCAGTATATGCTTGCAAGTTGGGAGGGGGTCAGGGATGGCTTAAGTCTCTAAGGAATTTTGGAAGCAAGGTTTCCAGGAATTTGAGGGGCTGGCTATTTTTGGGAAAAAAGGTTATTCATTACCACAATCAAACCTTTGTCCTAAGACCCTTTAGATGTGTATCAGTGGGCCATATGCTTGGGAATGATTCTCAACACTCTCTTGGAGGGTTTAGAGATAAAGGAAGTTTCCAAAGGAATTGCTGAAGTAGACTTACAGGATCCTGGTTGAGGGTAGGGGTGGGTCAGGCTAGGATTGCCTTTTGCTCCTAGCAAAGCCTTATGGTGGAGGTAATGGAGTCCCTAGAGAAATATTACTTTACCTGTTGCAAGGGCTGGTCAGTGGGTAAGGAAATTTAATAATTTTTTTTTCTGCCTCTGTTTCCCACATCACTTCAAAAGACATACTTTAAAAAGAAGGTGAGAAGACCACCTAGAGAATGGAGAAAAAACAAATTTTGTAACTCCTATCTGAAAAAGAACTTGTATCTAGAATGTATAAAGAACTGTAACAGGGGCACCTGGGAGGCTCAGTCAGTTCAGCGTCTACCTTCGGCTCCTGTCATGATCTCCAGGTCTTGGGATGGAGCCCTGAGTCAGGCTCGCTGCTCAGTGGGGCATCTGCTTCTCCCTCTCTGCCTGCCCCTCCACACTGCTCATGTTCTCACTCTCACGCTCTCTCTCCAGTGAATAAATAAAATCTTCTAAAAAATGAAATAACATAACAACTCAATAATAAAAGCAGGTTTAAAATGGTCAAATTATTTGAATAGAAGATATAAAGATAGCCAATAAGCACATGAAAGATGTTTATCATCATCAGGGAGATGCAAATGAAAACCAGAGTGAGATAATGCTTTATACCCACTAGAATGGCAAAAATTATAAGGAAAAAAACAACAACAACAGAAATGGCAAGTTTTGGCAAGGATGTGGAGAAACTGGAACCCTCACATACTGCCTATGAGAATTTAAAATGGTACAACTGTTTTGAAAAGCAGTCTGGCATTTTCTCAATTGGTTAAACATAGTTACCATGTGATCCAACAACTCTACTCTTAGGTATATATATATATCCAAGAGAATGAAAGCATAAAGCATGTCTTTATAAGACCTATGCAAACGTTCATAGCAGCATTGTTCATAATAGCTGAAAAGTGGACACAGCCTGAATATTAATGAAGAGATAAATAAAATGTTACCTGTCAATACAATGGAATATTATTTGTCATTTAATAAAAATGAAGTGCTGGTATGTGCTACAACATGGGTGAACGTTGGAATTGTTATACTAACTGAAAGAATCCAGTCACAAAGGATGCTACCTTGCATAATTCCAATTACATGACATTTCCAGAATATGAAAATTTATGGACATGGAAATTTATGGACATAGAAAATATGGTGGTTGTTAGGGCTGGAGTCAATAAGGATTTGTGGAAGAATCTGGAAGAGCCACGTGGTCTGCAGTTTCTTTTGGAGTAATGAAAATATTTTAGAACTGTAATGAATGCACAACTCTGAATATACAAGTATCCATTGGATTATATGCTTGAAAAAGATGATATGTGACCTGTGTCTTAATAAAGCTGTTAAATCATAGGAACTTCGAAAAATTAATACATTAGTGCTTAACTAGGCCATTTTATAATAGTTTTCATACTTTTTTTTCTTGCCTTCCTACAGTTTAATTGAACTTTTTCTTTTTTTTTTTAAATTTTCATCTTGATTTGTTTATAGTGTATTGGAGTGCATCTTTTTGTGCAGTTTTTGTAGTAGTTGCTCTCATTAATATAATATCCACAAAAAAGTAGACTTAAAACAGTCTACTGCTCTCAGCATTTTAACACTTAGAGTGAGATGTGGGAATTTCACTTCTGTTTGGTCTCTTTAACTTTAGCACTTTTAAATAGCATTATCTTGCATATCAGATATTATTTTAGCTGTTGTTGATGAAACTTAGGAAAAGGATAGTTTGCTTTATCCCATCTTCGTATTCCTGTTCCTTCTTCCTGATAATTCCTGCTACTCTTGAGATTTCTTCTTGTTCCTTTCCTTTCTCTTTGATGCTTCCTTTAGTCATCCTTTAAGGGTATATTTGCTAACAACAAAATATTTTATTTTTTCTTCATTTTACAATGTTCTTTTTTCCCTTTCTTTCTTAAAGGATCATTGTGCCTGATAGGGATTTCATGGTTAATAGTTGTTTTCTTTTAACACCTGAAGAAATGTTGGCCTTTATGGTTTCCGGTGAAAAATCTGTGCCTGCTCTGCTTGGTATTTCCCTCGAGGCAATGTAGTGCTTCTCTCTGGCTGCTTTTAAGATTTCATCTTGGGTTTACACAGGTTTAATTATGATGTGTCTTACTCTGAGTTTCTCTGACTTTCCTCTGTTGACGGAGAATGTACTTACTTTGTAGATACGTTGTTTTGTGTCTTTCTCCAAATTTGAAAATTTGAGCCTCCCTCCCCCCACAATACTCTTTCAGTTCCTCCATGTTCAGGACTCTAGTGATAAAAATATTGGCTCTTTCGTCATTACTTTTTAGTTTTTGGGTTCCCTGAAGCAACATTTTTTTTTCTGTTTTTTTTTTTTTTTTAAATTCTTTTTATATTGTTAAGATGGGGTTAATTCTATTATTTTGTCCTCCAGATCATAGATTCTGTCCTTTGGCATTTCCATTCTGCTACCCATGCAGAATTTTTTGTTGCTGTTACATATTTTTTCAGTGCTATAATATCTGTTGGTTCTATTCTAGAATTTCTTTGAGATTTCCCGTTGTTTTGAGAGTTTGATAGTTGAAGGTTTTTTTATGACAACTACTTTGAAATCCTTGTCATAGAACTCCAACCTTTGATTCATCTTGATGTTAGCATCAACTGATGGTCTTTTTCTCATTCAAGTTGTGATTTTCTTGCTATGATGGGTAATGTTTTATTGTATCCTGGACATTTTGTCAATATGTCAGGAGAATCTAGGTCCTATTTAAATATTTAATTTAGTGGACACTTACTTAATAGAAATTTCTGAAGAAATTAAACTTGAAAATATTTATACCTTTCTGTGATATTTAGAGCCATTCTGTGTGTCTTGTGGATCCTTAAAGTTGAAATAGTCCCATAACCTCAATAACTTTCATGTTGGAAGTAATCTTCTATAACTCAAACATCTAAGATCATCTCTACTTTCTGGGGCTGGAGATGAAAGCCAAGGAGAAATGGAAACATTTGAAAAGATAAAGCGTTGGAAACTATATGAAATTAGTAGATACTATATGACTATTTAAAAGAATAAAGCAGATTTGAAAGAATAAAGTAGATTCATCTGTACTGGAATGGTAAAATAGCCATGATTTTTTTTTTAAAGATTTTATTTATTTATTTGTCAGAGATCACCAGTAGGTGGAGAGGCAGGCAGAGAGAGAGGGGGAAGAAGGCTCCCCGCTCAGCAGAGAGCCCAACACGGGGCTCGATCCCAAGACCCCGAGATCATGACCCGAGCCGAAGGCAAAGGCTTAACCCCCTGAGCCACCCAGGGGACCCCAAATAGCCATGATTAAGTGAGTGAATAAAATAGAATTGCTAAAGTGCATGTAGAAAATGTAAGAAGGAACTGCCTTATTTGTTTACGTTTCCACTATGACACACAGAGCAAAGGTAACTGGTAAAGATCTCATATTCTGTGTGTGATTCCTTCCCCTTAAACATGGGCTGGTCTTGTGACTTGCTCCTCATCAGTGGTTTGTCTAAGGTGATAGGGTGTCACCACTATGATTAGGAAACAAGAAATTGTAACTTGTGTTTTGCTAGCATATTTTCTGTGTTGACTGTCCTTTGGTTGATTTGGTGAAGTGAACTGCCTTCTACAGAAGGGCACATGGCAGGGAGGTTCAGTAGCCTGAAAGCAACTGAATCCTGCAGACTGCCCCATGAGCTTGAAGTGTGTCCTACATCCGTTGAATGTCAAATGAGATGCCCAACCCCAACTAACATCTTCATTATAGCCTTGTAAGAGATCCTGAAGTACAGGAGCCAGTTAAACTGTGCCCATATCCCCAGCCCCTAAAAACCATGAGATGAGAAATGGTGGTTGTTTTAAGCCACTAAGTTTTTAGTAATTTGTTACGCAGTCATAGGTAACTGATACACCCACCTGTTTTTTATATTATCATAGGCAGTGGAAAATTGTCAATTTTTACATTGTCCTTTTTTATGTGGTAAAGAGGTTCCCAAGAATATGTGTTATGTTTTTCATAAATCCATGTTCATATATATGTAATAGGCTCTGTGTTTAGTTTGACTTTCTTTATGTCTGATCTGCATAGCACCATATTGGAGCAGAGTGGTCTCCAAATGATGCATTGACGTGGTAAAAAATAATAGGAAAGAAGTAAGAGGTAAAAAATCTGAAAAGACTTTTTTTTTTTAGAGTTATTCACATGAGAGTGTTACTAGGTTAAGTAATGGTACAACTTAGTGTATCCATCAGTCTCTAGCCAAAGAAGACCCTCACTCCTTCTAATGCCTTACAAAAGAATAGAATTGGCATAAAACAGAATAAGCATGGCAAGGGATATGGCTTTTATTATACTTTATTAGGGGTGTTATCACCTGAGAATGTCAAAAACACTATTATCACAGAGATGAGAAAGATGTCCAGTATATCAGCAGATGTTTCTAATACTTGGGTACATGCATGTGTTTTTTATTTATTTCTTTAGCATAAGATAGACAGCATCAAGTGTTTTAATTTCTTACAGAACTTTTCTTTTTGTTATTAGGAATCCAAAAACGATGATGTTTCTGATATCTAATTATTCAGCATCTTCATTTGTCCCGGCTACAATAGTGTTTTTCTTTGACCATGCCTGTTAGATCAAAACCACAGCTTTTACAAAAGATAAATTAGGAATTGGCAGATCGTTTTTCAACAAATATTCATTGAGCAACCTACAAAGGCGGGAGAAAATACAGATGGGCTCTGCTGGTAATTGAGAGATTTTTTAAAAGACTATCTTTTGATTTTTTTTTTAAAGATTTTATGTATTTATTTGACAGAGAGAAATCACAAGTAGATGGAGAGGCAGGCAGAGAGAGAGAGGGAAGCAGGCTCCCCGCTGAGCAGAGAGCCCGATGCAGGACTTGATCCCAGGACCCTGAGATCATGACCTGAGCCGAAGACAGCGGCTTAACCCACTGAGCCACCCAGGCGCCCCTTGATATTTTTTTGATAAGACTTTTGAATATCTTTTCAAAGCAGCTCTTACCCTAGAAGATCAGGCAAGGATTGCCACAGTCTACCTTGATTTTAGAGCAAAGCACTGAAATTCTTCGTTCAGAAAAACGAAGGTGAGATGATGGACTGGCCTACTGAAAGTTCCATTAGACATTTTGTATGATGCAGCACATGTCATTTCTAGCTAATCGAGTTAAGATACACAGGATAAAACCCATTTAGGTTCATGTGGTGAAATCTCTTATTTTACGGAGGGTCTTATCTCTTGGGTGTAGCAGGAGTCGAATAGGAACAATTCAGGAGAGAAGCCAGGGAAAGTTGTGTGTTTGGTAAAAAGACTCTTGGGCGCCTGGGTGGCTCAGTGGGTTAAGCCGCTGCCTTTGGCTCAGGTCATGATCTCGGGGTCCTGGGATCGAGTCCTGCATCGGGCTCTCTGCTCAGCGGGGAGCCTGCTTCCTCCTCTCTCTCTCTGCCTGCCTCTCTGCCTACTTGTGATCTGTCTCTGTCAAATAAATAAATAAAATCTAAAAAAAAAAAAAAAAAAAAGACTCTTGTTTTAGCACAAAAGTGGTGCCCAAAATGTGGGAATATGCCTTTGTCTTAGCTGGAAATGTTCTCTTATTTCTCTTTCACGTTACTTATAAATGTCTTTATCTTCGGTATTTTGAAAACAAAAGTTTTTGAAGCCTACCATTGTGCCATTTTGGTAAACGTCTTTTAATTACTTAAATTACACAGCGATTCTTAACTGAAATAGTTTTGTACATGATAATGTTTGGTGACTCAAGGCAGCTGATGTATGCGTGCGGATTTGAACAGTTTGTGAGAATTTTCAGAAGTCACACATGTAAACAAATGTTGATGCTTAGTTGCTTAGCAGTATTATGTCAGTCCTAGAGATCCTCTGCAGTTCTGGAGCTTTGTCTAGTAAAATAGGCTGCCCTCCCCCCATTTCTTTTGTAGAATGCCATTATAGTTTCACAGAGTAATACATGAAATTTTAAAGATCTTAATTATTTTTAAGTAATGTCTACACCCAAACTGGGGCTGGAACTTACATTTCCTTCAGGAACTCAGTGAGAGGCCACAGTTTTGTGTGTGTGTATGTGTGTGTGTGTGTGTGTAATTTTTTTTTCCTCTATGACAGTTGTCCTTTGATGTACATTTATAATTCCAAAGAGGCAAAACTATGTTGAATTAAATGCTGTTTTATTTTTCAGCAATGCTCAAAATGTTTTAGCAAGTAAAATGTGATTTGGTAGTTTACTCAAAGGCCATATTTACTACTTTAATCCATGACAAGGTTTCTATGCAACTCCTAACAGAAATCCGTATGTATGTGTGTATATTTAATTCAATAATTGGATTGGATTTTCTAGATTTGGTGAGTTTTAGCTACTTCTTGTTGAATCTCAAGAATTTACTGTGAGTACAAATCCAGATTCCCTTGATGTTAGAATAATTAGCAGGGTTGGATAGAAAGTAATGTGTAAGCCCCCCACTTCTACTCTAGACTTCATAAATGCGAAGTGAAATATTGGCCCATAGGGGGTCATGCCCAGTTCTGACGTTGAATAATGTTATTCTGCTGTGGGTGGTAGTGATAAGTTATTTTGATGTTCCAAAGAACTTTTTTTATTTTTATTTATTTTTATTTTTTTTTAAATATATTTATTTAACAGACAGAGATCACAAGTAGGCAGAGAGGCAGGCAGAGGAGGCAGGCAGAGATAGAGGGGGAAGCAGGCTCCCTGCCCAGCAGAGAGCCCAACATGGTGCTCTATCTCAGGACCCTGGGATCATGACCCGAGCGGAAGGCAGAGGCTCAACCCACTGAGCCGCCCAGGTGCCCCAAAGAACTTTTTTTAATTTGAGATTTCAGGATTTGAAATTTCTTTCAGCACTTAGTGGGCTCTAAGTAGATGGTGGATGCATTTTTATTTCATAGTTTAACGACAATAATTTTTTTTCCACTTTCATGATGTAAGGGATGTAAAAACGTTGAAATATCTCTTTCTTCAATTGAGGAATAGCCTATCTTTCCACAGATGTAACATAATAGTGCTTAAACATTGACTAAAAAAAGAACCAAAGTGTAATTTAAACTTGATCGGATGATTTCAATTCTATGACCCTCAGCAAATTCCATCATAATGAATGATAGGAGGTATTCCACAACAATATCAGGAGATAATTTATTATGCTACTCTAGATCTGGAACTACTACAGAAAATCTCTAAAATCAGTAGGTCATGTTTGGAAATGTTTCAGGAAGTCAGCTAAGATGGAATATTGTTTTCCTTCCCAGCAGTCTTGGAGACATTCAAAGTATAATTTAAATCTCTTAGAAAATACTCACATTCACTTTTCATTGCATATGAATATGGCCCTAATTGCTCTATAACCATTAGCAGTTATATGATTTTTTTAAAAGTATATGTGAATAAATACATGCTTAATATTTTGTTTTTTCCTGGATATCAAAAACATCCAATATGAATACAATGAACCAAGCCCTTTTGAAGACATTTCACAATATTTTATTGAGTATCAATTTAAAATTGCTAATTGTACCTTGTTAAAATTGCTAATTGTACCATATTAATGAAATTTTGCTGGACCAGATACTGGCTGAATTTTATACCAGAGAAATTTTAGAAGCCTTTCATGTGACATGAGAAGAGTTACATTTTAGTTTCCATATAAACTCAGACTCAAATCCATGGGAATTCCTTAGGTGCAAAACAGTCTAACACTAATTGTACTCACTTGGATTTGCATAATGCTCGGTAATTTTCATAGCTCTTTCTTATCCCATTTCACATTTGATCCTCACACGATGCCCAAGAGGGTAGTAAGATGGGTATTATCCTCTCTAATTTGTAATCCCCTTGTTGAGTTGTGGTCTAAGAGGGACTTGCCTAATACTGAATCCTACTGCTGAGATAAGGTTCAAGTGTATTTCCTGGACTTCATCCTTGTCCTGTTCTGATTTGAGGTCACTGGGGTATGGATTAATCAGTAGTGTCTGTGCTTTTGATTGGGTTCTATGGTTATTATTTACATCGGTATCCATATGGGGTTATGACAATTTTTCATTAAATTAGTTGATTTTGACATTAAAGAAAGTTTTTTCTTTAGGAAATCATTGAGTTAGCAAGGTCCTCCTACTGTAAATAATAGGTATCAGAATAATACAGCATAAATGGTAAGATCTTTGAGTGTTTCTAGAACAAATCCTTAATTTGATTACCTTGACCCTTGCCTCGGCAGACTTTTTAATTTCTCCAAACTTTGGTTTCTTCACTTTAAAGGAAATGATGCTAGATTAAATGGGATAATTCATATACAGTATGATATAGAACAAGCATTGAATAAATATTAATTGCCTCTATTTGCTTCTTTAAAATGTGTTTTAACCCAGTAAGGAAGAAGATAGGTGGAATATTATATAGATGAAGTATTTTACACATATTTTCATGTACTCTAATAAAAAACAAGTAACCTACTGAGAGTATGTGTACCTTTCTCATATAAATGAGCGAACAAACTTGTTTTTAATTTTTTGGCAGACTTATGAAACCAATTAGCTTGGTAACATATATTCAACTTTAATGGGCAAGTAAATAATTAATGTTATTGCCTTTGTAAATTTAGCTTTTCAGTTATAAATTAACATAATTAAAAGAGTAATGTTTCAGTATGCATTCTACTAGCCAAATTTAAATCAAGCAATTAAACTGTAGGTTTTCTGCACCAAATGAGCTCAGCTCATAATGAGACAGACGACAGACATAAATTTGTTTTTTCATGGTCAGGTTCATTACAAAAACATGAAGGAAAATACTTGTAGTATGTGTAATCAAGTAAATTATTCTAAGCACCATAAATTGTTTTTCTGGGTCTTCTACCTTAAACTCAGAATTTAAGCACTATCATTTCTTCCTCTCGCTTTCCTGAAGAATGATTTCTTCTGGTAGAAGATTGCTTTGGTTTATATGCTGGGGTACAGATTAATAACATTAACATTAACATAATAACATTTGCATCAGAATGTTACTGGGTTGTAACTACTTAGAGTAATCCAAATCTCGTGAAGAGACAGGTTTATGTGTGGGGACAGTGCCTCAAAACCGGAGTGATCATATACATGAAAGATTAAGTCATTTTGCTGACTTGGGTTTGAAAGGCCAGCTATGTTGATAATTGTCTGACATTGGTGATGGAGAGAAGGGTCTGAGGGGGTCACTGCTGTGCTCTGAAACCCACTTGAATGTAGAAAGGTATAAAGCAGTAGTTTGTATTCTCCCTTAGAAGTGAAGCAGGTGTATTTTTCCCCCTTTGAAATCAGCGCTGTGGAGTACTATCAAGCAGATTTTAATCTAAGACAATATATTTTGGGACTGCATTGTTCCAGGCTGAAGGAGTAGAAAATGGGACCTTCTATGGGGAGATAATTGAACTGAAGACATTTTTAATCTTCAAGAAATACTGGTATATAATGAGACATGCACTGACTAATGATCTATATTTAACAATTCACCACGTTAAAGCACACTATTCAAAGTAAAATTGTGGGGCATATTAGAATGGGCATGTATATCCCATTCATCTCTTTTTGGAGATAAACACAACTGCTTCTCTTAGCCCACTGATACGTCTGTAAAGTTAATCCCCCCTTTAGTGATGTCGAGTTTATTAAAACCCATTATTTAATATTTATCTTTAATTAGTTCTATCTACAGTGATGCATTATTTTAGCATATAATATCTCCGGGTGAAAGATTTGAATTGTTTGTTAGTAACTTTTGGGAAATGTGTATCCTAATGATTATGGTCTGTTTTGGTTACAGAAGTAATTTCTTCCCCTTGATTGCCATGTGATAGGGTCCTTGCCAGTTTAGGTCTAATTGAGAGTTTTTCTAAATGGCTAGTTATTCCATTTTATTTTTCTGGGCAGCAGTTTTCTTTCCAGAGTCACTGCCCATTACTTCTGACACATATTATGGACATTTAAAAGCAAATGAAGTTGGAAATCACAAACTAACTTATACTTCTCATTAGCCCATCAAATTACCTTGGAATAAGTCTGTAAGTGACCAATTCTAAATCTTACTTTGAATCGGAAGCTGTAGACCTTCTCCCTAGGAAAATAGAAATAACAAGATGGGGTACATAAATTTTGGAGCCCCTAGAAGCTCTTTCCTGGTTTCAAGTTGAAACCTCTATAATCAGAATTACCAAGACTGGCAGTTCTCCCTTTATTATTCTGTTCCAATTCAGTAGTTCTTTGTAAAATGTTCTAAATTAGAACTCTTATTGTTCTAAACTAGACTCTATTAATGGTCCATATTGGTCATATTAACTTAAATTTATGTAATTTCTGTTTTGCAAAATGCTGGTAATTTTCCCAAGTTAAACCAAACACCACCTGTTCCTTGAAGTATGCTATCTCTCTCTCTCTCTCTCTCTCTCTTTTTTTTTTTTTTTTAAGATTTTATTTATTTATTTGAGAGCAAGAGGGAGCTTGAGCAGAGGGAGAGGCAGAGGGAGAAATAGGCTCCCCGCTAAGTGGGAACGAGATGTGAGGCTTGATCTCAGAACTCTGGGATCATGACTTTAGTGGAAGGCAGACACCCAGGTGCCTGAGGCTCTCTTCTCTTGAGTCCTCAAGTGAACCAAGAGTAGGGTAGCCTTTCTCCGTCATGTGCCCCATCAACTCCTATCCCACTTCATAGATGTATCTTTCATTCGAGTTCATATGATCAGCTGTGTTGTAGTTGTATTTCCACCACGATTTTTCAGCTTCTTCATGGAAACAAATTCTGGGATTTTTTAACCACACATTTTTATTTATATCATATTAATAGTAAATATTGTAGAATCATGCCTTTTTAAACTAGAATACCTGAAATAAGCAGGTTTGGGAACTGACATGGTTGCCTCTTAGAAGGTGCACCACTCAGCTTACTAGGGTAGAAAGCTGTGAACTCTAATTTTTGAGTAGCTTCAATTGTTTATCGTGATGTGGGCACTGGTTGCTATATTTTATAAAAGATAATGAAGAGTGTTGTCTAATTGATGAAATGGTGTATTGTAGGCCACTTTAGAGAGTTTGTTTTGCAATCAGAAAACTAATCCATTCTGACCCTACCAGTTACTAGGACAGAAAAAGAGGAGTAAACAAGATATGTGCCTTTTAGTAAATGTTGTTTAATTTTTATGTTAATTTTAACAGTTAAAGTTAACTACTTTTTACTGTTTGCATTCTGTAGTGTATTATCTAAGGACAATGAAATAAACTTGTGATACACCTCCATATAGGTTTTAAGAGCTTTTGCTATGGAATCAGTAGTTGGAAACTTTTGCCTCCTAATAGCTATACAAATTTGGGCAAATTGTTTCATTTATGGGCCTGAATTTTCTCAGCTGTAAAATGGGAATATAGTCATAACTGAGTATGGTTTATGAGACTCACTGCCCTGTACATCTATCAAATATTAAACAAATATGGTCTGTTATAAATATTAATAGGGAAGGTTATCTCATAATAGCTTTATGATATGTCCTTAATTTTGTTTATTTGAAACAGACTTTTAAAAATTCTAATTATATTTCCTTTAAGGATCTTGAGGGCATTAACACCTTGGGTGGTGTTAAGATCCAGAGCTGAAATTTCTACCAAGTCTTACTGTCTTTCTAAGTAAATGTATTGCTTTTTGCTTAATAAATTTTGTTGAGCTGTGTATCTACACAAATAGAAACTCAAGACAATGAGGGCTCATCAAGCTCAGTGTTTAGCTTCACTGTGAATGAGTGAAACCAACATGGGAGAGCAGTGAAATGCATCATAGTATATTTTTTCAGGTTTGTTACCTTTTGATATTCAAGAAGTCCATAAGGTATTGGGACATATTGAGAATGATTCCTTCACAGTAGCCTAGTTGTTTCCCCCAGCAATAATCCCACCATATTCTTCAGGGAGTATAGGCATTGGTGTGCTGACAAACCCGCTCTCCAGAAAGGGACACCTTATCTAATAGCGTTGACCAATGCTAAGAGTGTAAATATTCCCAACATGTTTGGCTTCATGACTTAACAACTAGCTCACACAATTTCTGGAAACAGAGCCTGACTCTTGCTAGCTGGCTTCCACGCATCATGCCAGATCCCTTACTCTCATCTCTCAGAGCCATCTTTTACTTGCTTGCCTGTTTAGGAAGTAAAATACCCCTTCTTTTGGACACCTTCTTTCTTCCCTTCTCTCCCTTCACATCTAGTCCTGCTGTCTGTGTGGGCTTCCTTTCGGACCCTGTGCAGATTTCATTCACTCAGTTTTGGTTCTTGTCTGATTTTTCAGTGGTGGGGTTGGTCGTGCAGTGGGAGGAGGAGGTGGGGGAACCATGGAAGTCTTGCTAGAAGTCTTGCTCTTTCCTTAACTTTACAAATAGTTCAATCTATTTAAACTCCT
Organism: Neogale vison; assembly: GCF_020171115.1. Classification (NCBI taxonomy): domain Eukaryota; kingdom Metazoa; phylum Chordata; class Mammalia; order Carnivora; family Mustelidae; genus Neogale; species Neogale vison. Next base: position 269,955,553 of record NC_058091.1, on the reverse strand, counting down.
TATCGTAGCCTGTGTGGCTTTGTGTGGCCTCATCCCAATTTATATTTTCATTGTGATGGTTATAACGTTCCTTCCTGACAATGTGTAACTCCTTCATTCATGTAGGACTTCTTTAAGTTCCTTGAAAGCACAGTGTTCTCTCTTCTAGGCTCTTCTGCAAGGAGTTTTTTCCTGCTTAGGAAGGTCTTCATATCTCTTTTCCTCTTCTCAGGTTTTCATCTAGGTAAACACTTTTCAGCCTCAGAGCTCATGGACTCTCCCTTCTCTGTGATGACTCAGATGAACGTTATCCTTGGGTGATCCCACACAGCCTGGTACTGAATTCTGTCAAACCATTTTTTATGTCTCACTCATTTGTCAATACTTGTCAACACAGAGACAAATATTTGAAAGACACCACACATATAGAAGGCAATTGAGAAACCGTGGTTGTTGAGGACACTTCTAGTTTAGGAATCAGGAGATCTTGCATCATTTGGGGCAAATCAGAAGATCTTTAATACTCAGTGTTCTTCATTTATACAATATTGTGCATTCCTCTTCTTGCATTCTCAGAAACTACTATCTTACCTGTGGTTTGGGGATCAGTGTCAAAGTGTAATATTTAACAAGTCCCTTTGTGTCTAACTTCCTTTAAGACCTGAGAAGTAGTGTTGTACCATGGTTACAAGTGTGAACCCTGGATTTAAGCCATCATTAACACAAATCCCAGCACTGCTACTTTGGGCAAGTTCCTTGTTTTCCTCTCCTGTTTCTTGGAGATGCTGATAGAACCTTCCTAGTAAGCTAGGGAGCAGAGCTGAGTCAATACATATGCATGGGACTTGGGTCTTTTTCACACACCTGTAATGGTCTTTCCCTCCTCTCCTTACAGCGTGCTTCATGTACTTCCTTCCCTGGGTTCTGGCAGACCGTACGGCCTTGGGTTGGGTATCAGCATGAGTACAAGGACTTTGAAAAAAGCCTGAAGCCGTTTCTTATTCTCTCATTTCCTCTCAGAATTGAGCTTCCTCGTGTACATTGACAATTTTATTTTTCAAATAAGTACTCTTTCCCCTATCCAAAATAACTTTTCAAATTAATATAATGATTTGTTCCATTCTGAGGGGTAATTATCTGTAATGTTTTATTTTTGGAGTAATATCCAGTAATTTTCAGAAGCTGGAGCTTGTTATAAGATCATTGAAAGATAAGTAATTTTCTTCCCACGACTCCAGGAGAGTGGCTCCATGGATTCTAGTCGCGCTGGAAAAGTGAGTGGAGTGTGCTGGTTGCCCGTTGATCCACATGGTGAGGATACGTATGTGATGGAGTGTCTGAGATTTGGGTTGGGGTGGGGAGAATGAGGAAGAGAATATGTCAGTGAGAAAAACTGAGTAGGAAAAACGGTTCCAGGAAATAGGGCATCCTTCCACTACTGAAGGAAGGACATTATCTTTACATGCATAGAACCTCTGGAGCATCCCTGGGCCGGTGAACCCACCCTCCTCACGGATGAAGGGAGCAGGAGTGGGAAAGAGGGTCTAAGTCTTCTACAGATCATCTCCAAATCTATTTTGATGTCTTTTTGAGGGTATGCGGAGCAAAGATCCTACCTTCTGTTTCCATTGTGCTGACAACCAAAGGCCAGAAGGAGCCAGACACAGAAGGGTGGCCAGTGTGGTCCATGTGGCTGGTGCACACTAAGTAGGTAGAAGTGTAGAGCACTCGACAAGACCCGTGAAATGGGCCACATCTCAGATCTGCTAAACTGCAGGGAGGATCTGGGATTTTATTCTGAAGTCAGTGGGAAATCTTTGGAAAGTTGAGGCTGAGGAGTGGAAATGGCTTATTTTTAAAAACTTAATTCCTGCTCCAGGGAACAAAAGGTATGAGATCAGCTGAAGATGCATTGATTGGAGACCAGTGAGAAGGTTGTAGAAATATTCCAGACAAGTGGAGATGTGCTTTTAGGGGTTCGGTCTAGGAGAGGGGAGTGGCCCACAGTGCCTGGAACGGCCTCCTCCCTGGGAGAGGCACTGCAGGTAAGCTGTTTAGTGGCAGTGTGGTTGGCTTCTCAACAAGGTGATGTGTGGCTTTTAGTGTGACAGGGTTTAGAAAAGCAACCACAACTCCTCCTTTATGATGTGTAGTCTGTGTGTGTGCACGCACATGTGTGTTTGGACAGGTAGAGTGTGTAACATTGCCCTAAGTTTCTCCCTTAAAACTGGAGGCTAGAGGTGGAATTCTTGGTATGCGCTCCTCTATAATGGTGAACAAGTTCAAGGATTTGACCCATTTGTTTTCCTTCTCAATAAAACATTTTCTCCTCTTAGAAATTTCTCAACTTAGAACTTTGAGTAAGTGAGATGCAAAATTAAGATCGACGTTTTTGGACTTCAGCCAAATGGTTCATGTAAGTTCATGAGCATCACTTGGTGCCAGATGGCTAAGAACAATTATCAGGCATTTCTTTCAACTTTAATGTTTTCAGAGAACTTTATGATAAGCCACTAATTTAACTTCACATTTGCCTAGTAAGAAGTGAGGGAAAAGTAATAGCCGGCTATCTAAGGCACAATTATGTAATTCATACAGCTCTGTGGGTTCTTAATAAATACTGAGTGGTAACTTAGCTTGTGCTATAGTGGGAAACAGATGGTTCTGGAAGGTTTGGGATCGGCAAACCTGTATTTCTCAGTACTTCATACCAAGGCTTCAGGAATCGTTATTATGATTTTGTTTGTGTATGTTTTGAAAACTGAAGCAGGATGCTAGACCTGTCCTATAATCTTTTCTCATTTCCAAAGCGTGGATATTAGTATGTCTCTGTCACAGGATGGAAAACGAGGCTGGGTGAGTAGGTAGGTTGTGTCAGGTTTGCAGAACAGGGATTTAGCTCAAAGGTTTGAGTGACTCCATAGTCCTTGTTCTGATGTTAGATGACAGCTTTCCTCTCTTTGTTGAGGTGACAAGGCTGTTCCTTTCCCTGTCCAGACACTTGGCCGGCCTGTCATGTATATCTGCGTTGTTTTATAAACTTTCCCTAATCTCCCTCTTGATGGGGCTAAATATGTTTCTAAATCTAATCTTTCTGGTTTCTAATGTGATTTTGGAGAAAGCTGATTTCCAATGCAATGGTTTTGCAATTATAGTAGTGTCGTAGCTTCTGTGCATTTAATTGATGCAAATTCAACTGTACGTGCATAGCAAATGAAAAGAGAACCGTTTCCATTGTTCAGAGGAGTCTGTGCCCTGGTCCATGCAATGTGCATATGCCCCCAAGTAAGAGAGGCAATATTCTCTGCTTTCCTCAGTGTCTATCCCAGTCTCTGATGCTTCTTTAGGGTAAGGATTTCATCTGAGTGAGGTCCTCTTCCTTAATAATACATACTTCCACACTACGGGACCTGAGATGAGTCCTTGCTTTGTTTATTGTTCAACCAAAGAAATGTGTGCTGTAAAATGGAAGAAAAGATTCCCCCCCCTGGATCTACTCATTTAACAAAAACTAAATGAGCATTTATTATATAGCAGCATTGTGCTAGGTACTAGGAGTACTGCCGGGGACACAGTGAACTACTGAGATAGATGACCTGCCCTCACAGAATCTAGAGCTTGGCGGCTTCTGAAATCTCTCAATTAACATACTGCGTTCCTAAGGTATTTTGAAGCATGATGTTGGTTTTATGTGATTTTTCACTTGGCTGATTTTTACCCTGAAACCCCTCTGTACAGCCACGTTGAAGACACTGTGGCAGTTTCTTAGAAAACTAAACATCTTTGTACTTGATGATGTAGTGATCGTGCTTCTTGATATTTAGCCGAGGAGCTGAAAACGTTTGTGCATAGAGAAACCTGCTTGTGAGTGTTCAGAGATTTATTCATAATTGCCAAAACTTGAAGACAACGAGGTGTCTTTCTGTCAGTGAATGAGTAAAGAAACTGTGGTCCATCTAGACAATGGAATATTAGGCAGCGCTGAAACAGATGAGCTGTCAAACCACAAAAAGACCTGGAGAGACTTAAATGTGCATTACTAAATGAAAGAAACCAATTTGAAAAAGGCTACACACTATGAGCTTCCAACTGTATGCCATTCCACAAAAGGCAAAACTATAGAGATACTTAAAAAGATGAGTGGTTTTCAGGGATTAGAGGGAGGGAAGAACGGAGAGAGTGCAGAGGACTTTTAGGACAATGAAACTATTCTGTATAATACTGCTAGACTGATGAAGACATTTCTTTACGCATTTGTCAAAACCCATAGAATGTGTAGGACCAAGTGGGATCCCTAAGGTAAGCTGTTGACATTGGGTGATGATAATGAGGATGGATTGATGTAATGGTTCATTGATGATAACCATGTAGCGGTGGTTCAGGATTTTGATGATGGAAGTGACCGTGCATGCTTAGGGACTAGAAGTAAATAAGAACTTTCTGCCCTTTCTGTTCCAATTTGCTATCAACTGAAACCTGCTGTAATAATCTATATAAATAAACCGCTGGTTCTCCTCTCAGGTACCCCCACATAAGCCATGACTCTACGTCCTACATATTCTTAACAGTTTCTTGATAATATAGTGCCAGGATCATAGTAGTATTTGGGAAGATGCTGTTGGGGGTGGCATGATTTGGAAAGAAGGGAATTGGGCATTAGAGAGCTGGATTCTTGTCACTTTCGTGACCCCAGTCAATTTTGTGACTTTGGACAAGCCCCTTTCCTCATCTGCAAAATAGTACTATTCTACCAGCTGACCTCGAGGACTCGGTCCAGTTCTTTTCTTTGAAACATTTTTAACTAAGTGATAGGGACTTGGTCCTAATTATTTAACATTATTACAGTAAAATCCCTTCAAAGTCATGAATTACAGGTCATATCTTTGTTCCCTTAAAAGTAAAAAAAAAATATTTAAAGACATACAGATCAACAGTCTCACATTGGGCTGTTCTGTGGTCTTCCCTGTAGGGCAGATTCCTATTATCTCTTACACAGTTCTTTGGAAGTGGTTGCGAAAATTGTTCTTAGATTTATGGTTAAAGTAAAATCATTTTACATTGTAGGAAACACTTTGCTTTTAGAGGTCACTTTGGAGAAAGTATTCAGTATGACCTAACAGAGATAACAGGAAAGTCCTTTTATTTTGATTGTTTATAATATTTATGATACAAGGTTATATTTTTTTCAATTAAGGAAAATGATAAAATGAATGACTGTGTATCCACCACCCAGCTTGGCAAATCCTAAGATTTTGCATATTTGCTTCCCAGTTGTTTAAGTAATAAAATACTAATGGTTAAAGCTTCATATGGGAAAAAAGTGTTTTCAAAATAAATTTCCCATTTCTGTCTGTAATGTGAGTAACACACTCATTAAGAGCAAAAAAAAAAAAAAGGGAATTAATGAGGTCAAAATCCTTCAGAATTTTACCACCTAGAGACAACTATTACCATTTTTATCACCTTCCTTTGTTAAACAGATGCTCTGTGTGCTTTTTGTCTGGCAAACAGTTTTATTTCATTATGGAAAATTTAAAACACATTTTTTTTTAAATTTTATTTTATTATGTTGTGTTAGTCACCATACAGTACATCATTAGGTTTTGATGTAGTCTTCCTTGATTCGTTTTAAAGTATATTTAAAGTAGAGGGAACAAGGTAATGAAATCCTAGGTAACCATAAATCATCTGGAAGACTTACCAGTTCACTGGCAGTCTTGTTGTATACATCACCCAGACCTCACTAGAACAAAATCCTACCTGTAATATTTCTTCCTTAAATATTGCAGTGCTCAACTCTGAAAGATGACATGCTTTTTGTAAATAAAACGATGTTGTTATTATAAGAAAGATACCAGTCATGATTTTGTACTGGCAAGTATCTAGTCTTTTTTGAGTTTACTGCTCATAATTGTTTTTTTCACTGTTCATGTATCAGGATCTAAATTTTTTATCCATTCGAAGTGACTGTGTGTTTCTTAAGTCTTTCTTAATCTTTAGGTTCCCGCCACTCTTCATTATTCTCCTTGTGATGTATTTGCTGAAAGTGATCTGGTTCTTTATCCTGTAGACAATTTCACAGCCTGGATGTTGCTGATTGTATCCCGGTGTTGTGTAAACAAATGCCTCAGACCTTGGATTTTCTGTAAACTAGCTGCTTTCATTGGGGTTGCATGGTTTGGCTGGAATGTTACCTACGTTAAGCTATTGTGCCTCCACATCTTTCTTTTGTAATGTTAGTAGCCATTGATAATTACTACCTAGATGCATTATTTCATTAGGAGTTAAACCATGATGGCATTCCAATTTTATTATTTTGTTTTAATTTTTGGGTGAGAAACTTCTACAAATGGAAACTTCCTTTTTCAGTATTTGATTATAGGATATATAAGGAAAGACAGGACAGAAGGTTGATTGTCATTTATTTACTATTTTCAAAATGATGATTTGGTTTTCTAGCATCTTTCAAAGGTGACCAATGAAATTTTTTTCTTCTTCTTCTTCTTAGTATCATTGTGAATTTACTGATTTAAATCTATCTGTGGTATTTCATTTCTTTCCAGTATTAGGATCATTCATGCTCTAATTTTCTCATGCAGAATTTGGATTTCTTATTAGGCATGTTGCTGAGTTCATAGGCTATTCGCATTTCTTTTTCTGTACGCTTCCTATTGATTTCCTTGCCTATTTTTCTGGGCACTTACTAGCACTTTTTTTTTTTTTTAAAGATTTTATTTATTTATTTGACAGACAGAGATCACAAGTAGGCAGAGAGACAGGCAGAGAGAGGAAGGGAAACAGTCTCCCTGCTGAGCAGAGAGCCCTAGCAGGATTTGATCCCAGGACCCTGGGATCATGACCTGAGCCGAAGGCAGAGGCTTTAACACACTGAGCCACCCAGGCACCTAGAGACCTTCATTACTTAACAAAAACTCTGATAATCAATTAATGGCTTGGGGGATGGGCAGTAATTCTGCTCCTCTTACCTTTAAATGATTTGGGTTTATCCAGCTCCTCAGTCCTTCCCACTTGGCCACCACAGAATTACCAAGGAAGTGGTGTAGCTTGCCTTGGAGATCAGTGAATGAAGGAAGTCAAACATAAATGATTTATGTCCGATCTCAGACTTGTGCAATGGCTCCCTATTCTAGCCTTTTTGGGGATGACTGCTCATAACTGTTTTTCACTGTTTGTGTATCAAGTTCTAAATTTTTCATCCATTAGAAGTGACTGTGTATTTCTTAAGTCATTCTTAATCTGTAGGTTCCCATCAGTCTTCATTATTCTCCTTGTGATGTGTTTGTTGAAGACGAACCGGTTCTTGATCCTGTAGACAGTTCCACAGCCTGGATGCATACTTTGTGCCTCACAGAAAGAAACATGACATAGATTTGACGTTCTCAATGACTTGGTGTAATGGGCAAGACACAAGCCTACTGTTGCGCATATTACTATTTTTCACCTCTTAAATTCCTTGTAAGAGCCCCTGAGGTTTGTTATGTCCATTTAATAGGTAAGAAAATTCATACCACTATGAATTATAAATACATTACATTAATTGAAACATAGCATCATTGTGTTAAAATTACTCCTCAAAAAGAATGCTTAGTTAGAAATATGTATTAGGACTTCTCTCTTGCAGACAAGCACTGGGAGGTAGAAAAGCATGCCCAAAGACACAGAGGGTGGGGCAGCTGAGCCAGGAGTCAAACCCAGGCAGGGATCTAATACTTTAAGCCTGTATGACCTTTGTAGTTTATGGTATCAAGGCAAAATAGTGTCCATGTTGACAGCCTTCTAGAATGATGTGGGTTTGTTAAGCATCCATTGGTGTTCATGGTGGCATAATATCATGGATCTAAATTAGCTATGTCACCAAGAATAAGAGGTTGGACACGGTGTTCCAGGGATGAGGTTATGCTGCCTGATACTTTCTTCCTGGGTTAGTATCTAGAGGTACCTGGCAAGCTGCCACTTAAGATGGCCACTGGTAATTGAATCACTGGTTCACTGAAGTAGGTACTCCAGCTGTATCTCCACGATAACGTATAATGTGGGGGATAGGTAGACTCACCATTGTCTGGGATTGAGGGGACACAGAAAGCCCACTGTCTGGGCTAGAGGCCACAGAAGATAGCATGCTGCCAATGTGAATTCCAGAGGTATCTATAAAGTTGGGTGATCCTTGGGCACATGTGGAAGTTGATAGAGAATTTGACTGAATGCATGAATCATGAGAAGATCAGTGGTATTTAGGGAATCCTGTATATATGCATATACTTGATATTAGGCTGGGAACAAGGACTGCTTCTCTGGTGATGGTGATAAATTTCCTAAAGCAACGGTGGGACCTGTATTTGTAGATCTCGAAAATAGCAAATGTGAGCCCGGAAGGAATAGTGGGTAGGGGCACAAGGAAAGGGATGTGGGTAGGTATGTATCCTTCTATGAATGCTAAATTTTAAAACTGCATTTTGGGGCCACTGTTCTTTCTACCTACAGACTGTCCGTGTCTGACCCATTTGATGAAGTTTGAGATAAATCATTTGTCAGCTAGCTAAAGCAAAATACAGATCAACAATTAGCCCAGATGCTAGCAAATTCTTTGAAGTTTCATTATAATATTCAGTTGAATTTCTTCTAGAATCCCCTTGACTTCTCTATTCAATTTTAAAGGCTAACCAGGTAAGGAATTAAGGTGCTAATGAATCGGCAAGTGACCAGGTACCTAAACGTCGTTGGACGTTTTCTATATTCCTTAAAATCCAGTGACACAAATTTTCTTTTGTTATTCCCTAGTATTTGATTGTTTGGTGTCCAGATGAGGAATAAACAGCAGGCTTCCCCATCCAGCCCAAAGGTACTGATTGCATTTACAGATGAGCGCCCAGATCTCCAAAGTATTTTATGTTTCATGGACCCACCATTGTTTCTGTAGTGTCAGCTGGCAGGATGTGTAATTAACATTTTATAAACTGAGTCCCATTACCAGCAGTGACTTGGTTCCCTGAATCTGCCCAGAAAGCTTCTGTTGCAAGCTGTGGGATGATCTCCTCTATGGCTTTGCAAGAGACCTGCCCTCTGCTTTATCTGAGTGCTTCCACTCTCCTTGGCAGAGACCCAGCTGGGCCAGTTTTCACAATTACATTCTTTAGGAGACCGAATTCTGACTTTGGAGTTAAAACGGTGGCATTTCCGGGGCGCCTGGGTGTCTCAGTGGTTTAAGCCTCTGCCTTCGGCTCTGGTCATGATCGCAGGGTCCTGGGATCGAGCTCCGCATCGGGCTCTCTGCTCCAAGGGGAGCCTGCTTTCTCCTCTCTCTCTGCCTGCCTCTCTGCCTACTTGTGATCTCTGTCTGTCAAATAAATAAATAAAATCTTTAAAAAACAAACAAACAAACAAAAAAAATGGTGACATTTCCAAGTGTCAAATCCTTTGTGATTTTCAGCATATTTGGGAAACACCCATTAGCTCCAGGGCAGGTTTCTGAGTTTAGATCCTGCCTGTCACTTTCTAGTTGTGTGACTTCACACAAATTACTTACTGACTTTCTAATATGCAAATGGAGGTAATGAACACATTAGTAAAGCGTTGCTGGCCACAGGAATGCTGTGTGCAGGTCTATGAGCCAGCCTTGGACACATACATGGTGTCTGTATCATCCCAGGACTTCTCCACTTCCCGGTAAAACCCAGTCTAATTCAATAGAGCAGAATTCACAGTTCATGCCTTCCCCCTCACACACTTCCACCCAGAATCTTCATCAAGAGCCATTTGTAGAATTCCTAGTATCTTTATGTCACTCTCCTACTCTCCTTCGTCCTGCCTTCTCTAGGGTGTATGTCTGGGTGCCTTTGTAGATCAGTGCCTGTGTGTGTTCTCTGCTCACAGGAATCACTGTTAACACAGCCCAATCATTAGAGAGGTGCGGTTCACACTCTGCCATCAGAACAGCCACTAATTGATAACTTTTGAAAAATGACATATTCCCTGGAGCATTGAAGGCTCCCCAACAGGCAAAGATTACACCCACCTCGACGATTAGCACTTGAACCGTGCAGACGCTGGTGATAGAAGACACATGTTGTTCTTTCTTGACATTATTCCCTTTGACAGTCTTCCTCGTATATCCTTTCTCAGTTTATTTTGCTACAGAATGGCATTTATCCCTTCATGTTTTCAAAGATTTCGAAAAAACTGCTTTCTGCAGCTGTGTCATCTGAGCCCAATGCCTTCTAGACCGCTGCATTCATGTAGCAGCTCGTTAATGAATAGAATATGTACTTGTGGATTTGGTGACTGCTTTTCATTTCTTTGCTGAAGGAGAGAAATAAACCAGGATCAATTAAGAAGCACTGTGTGCTGGATGAGAGCTGGGGATCAAACAGGAAATTGGCTTGTCTCTTGAGAAAACCAGGAATTGAGTTCTCTCTCTAGATCAAGCAGAAATTAGGCTCTTTGTAACAGCACACTCTATGTTACTACTTGAGTCAGTCAACAGCTTTGTAGGAATTTGCCATGTCTTCCTGTATCTGGGCGGAAGTTAGGAAAATTGCAAAAGACAATAAAAAACTGTGGAAATAAAAGCTCCATGAGGGTAGGAATAAAGTCATTAATAGTCCCTATCCTTAACAGAGTGCATAGTCAGTATTATGTACTCAAAAAAAAAAAAAAATCTGTTAGTAAATGCATTTCTGAGCAAATCCTTCAGTGACTTAGCATGGAGTAGAAGTAACTTTTCCCTGAAGCATCTTAACTTTTTATTACGCTGTGGTATAGCTAAACCTGAAAGGTAGATGACATATTTTTATGTTGTTACTACCTGAACATAGACAGTTTCTTAATATCAGTTAGGAGAAGAGAAAGAAAGATGCATTCAGATAGGATGGAGACTTGAATTCTCAAAGCAGTCAGCAAAATTTCTTCAATAACTCCGTATATCATTGTGCTGAATGATAGCCTTGTTTGCTTTCAGAGTTGTGTTTCTTGGCTTTGGAATGCGGGAATAATTGTATACTGTGGCCTTGTGATTATCAGTCTGCTGTAATACTAGGGCCAAGATCATCTCAATTTGCTGGTCGTCAGCAAGAGGACAAGAAATGAATGGGAGAACTTGAGTTGCTCATGTTACAAAGTTCTCCTGTCTGCCCTTAGGATGTGGGGGCAGTTGAGGTAAGGGCTTTCCGGAGAAAGTCATCAAGGGCCACCAGAACAATTACATATGCAGAAAGGTGGTAAAGATTCAGACTCTGCAGGCAGGTAGATTAAATCATGAAATTTGATGCAGAATATCAGCCTGCTGCAATAAAAACTAAAAATTAAGAGCAACAGATACCTATTGAGTACTTAGGCCATGCCCAGTAGCAGGCAACTGACCTCTGTAACCTTGTTTGATTTTCATAAACCCCCAAAGAAACTGGTGTTTCTGACCTCTCACCTTGACAGAGAAATGTGATAGATCAGTGGAGTGTCTTGGTTAGTTTCACGGTGGTGGAACCAGGGTGTGAATAATACTAGGACTGTCCTGAAGCCTAGTACTTAAACATTGTATCCTGCTTCCTAACCAGTCCTAGACTTCTTTCCTTTGTAATTAGTTAAAGTCTCCCTCCTACTGAGTAATCTTCCTTTCTTTCTTTCTAGCCACCACCCCCGGAGCTGGGAACTCTTTTGGGGGACATGCATTTTAAAAGCCCAGCCAGCAGTAGGCTCTCAGGAAGGTGAAGGGATCTCTGTACTGGTGGTTCAATGTGTTCATGGCCCAGTTAGATTCTGCTCCATGGTCCTTTGATTCCTGTCCCACACCTTTTCCCTAAACACATATCTTCTCTTGCCTTTATTAAATCTTGGATTCCTCCTTTTTCCCCCTGTTCTCTTGGGGAAGGAAGGCACTGAGAGTTGAGGTGGGGGGTGGTACAAGAAATAAGGGCACGGAAGAAAAGGCAGTGAAAATTGAGAAGGACAAGGTGAGTTAATAGTGAACTTGCAACATAAGGATATAAGCAGAGCCGTCCCACTCTAGGCAATATATTCTCTTAAAGAGTTTGTAGAAGTCATTTTGGGCTTTTCAGATACAATCTACATCTGTGTCACAAGCCAAACTGTACTGAACCTATTCCTAATGCCAACACCAATAGGTCTTCACGTAGTTGTCGTTCCAGTGTCAGGAAAGCTAAACACAGATGCTTTTGACTTTGACCTGGCTCAGCCACTTACCCTCTGAGGGGCTTTGAGAAGGTTTACGTCAACTTCCTGTTTGTTCATTGGTCCATCTTGAGCTCCACATTGGTGCTGGGCTTTGAGTGGAGTGGTGAAGATACAGCGGGACAACAGAGAAAAAAATGCCTTGCCTGCATGGAGCTTCTGTTTTACGGGGGCAAGGGAGCTGAGCAAGGAAACCATGTCATCTATGAGCAAGTCTTCACCAGGGGTAAGCAGAGAAGGGGGAATGAGGAGATGTGGTCAGGGTTTACTATTTTAAGTAGTTGTGAAAAGGTCACTGTGGAAGCAAGATTTAATTGATGAGGGGGAAGACAACCTTCTGGGTAAAGGGAATGGTAAGTCCCAACACTCAGGTAGAGCTACAGGGATAGCCGGGAGGCCAGCACAGCTGGAGAGGAATCTGTGAGGGAGAGGGTAGGAGGTGAAGAAGGTGGTAACACAGCTGTGTCCCATGGAGCCTTTTTGGCCGCTGTAAGGACTTTGACTTAGCTTCCAAGGGGGTGGGGGGGTGGAGGGGGGTGGGGGGCAGTTGAGTAGGGGAGTGTCATGGTCTTACTCATGGGGTTGAGTCGAGAATAAGAATGACCGCCATGGTTGGAACATGCCTGCTGTGCAGCCTTAGAGATCTGTCCTGATGCCGGAACATCATGTTAGTGAAGGAGCGGGTGAAAGTGGTCAGCCTTCACTTTCTAGTGAGAAAAACCACTAGATTTTGAAGAGGACTCGAGGAATAGGTATGAGAGACAAGAGGTAAGGTTGACTGGCAGGGTTTGCACCTGACCAGCAGGGTGAATAAAACTGCCATTGAGAAGAAAGAGATGAGGAAGAGCGTGAGCCTTTACTTGTGTTATTCAGCGGATGTTGTGTTGGTGATGGAATCAGGACTTCACTTCGGGCATGTCCTGACATGGCGACTGGAATTCCAAGCGGACTTGTTGAGTAGTCGGTTGACAGGGGAGTCTGGAGTTCAGTGAAGTAGCTGGGCCTGGAGACTGTCTCAGAGTTGTCAGTGTATGAATCGTTTCTCAAGCCCCGGAGCTAGAAGACGGCCCCTGATGAGTGTGTGCCCAGAGAGAAGAGGCTCAGGACTGAGTCCCCGGATGCTCTCACCTTGAATCTGTGAGATAGAGAGGATCTCACAGAGGCAGGATAGATGGAGCGGCCGGCAATGACTGGCAAGTGTGGTATCTTAAAAGTCAAGTGAGGGAACGATCTCAAGGCGAAGAAGTGATGCAGGGTCCCCTTGTCTCATTTTAACCTAGACTATAGCGTTAGGCACATTGTTTGTGTTTATTAAGGATTTACTTGATTCACTGGTGGAAATAGACCCCAGGTAATGAACTATCATGGGAAAACCCTTTATTGTCTCCGATCTTCAGTTTCCCTAAAAGGTAAATGAGCAAATTTGGCTAGTCCTGTCCTAAAAAATTTGCCAGCCGGGATATAGTGTGACTTTTTCTGCTTTTGTGTGATTGCTTGAGTCTAATCAAGACTAAATCCATCCTGCTCTTATTTGTATTTATGCCAGTCAGAATGTAACGTGTCTTCTGTGTAGTGTCTTCAAGCCGAATCATCTGGAATTTCAAATCCCTGTTGAAGTTTCAGTTTAGGTTTTGTTTATGCATATCTTCTTTCTCTTGTGATTTCTGTAGACGTAGAAGAAACCTCCGTCCTCAGAAGGCAGTACTGGAACCTGTGTGGAAGTTAAGAAAACTGTCCCCTTGGTGGTGGCCTGAGGAGATTATCTCAACCCCAATGTGGCCCTGAAATTTGTATTCAAGATTCAAGAAGATTAGGACTACTAAGGTATGGACGTTTGATTGTGAGACATGACACAGAGTTTATATTTATATATTATATATATGTAATTTTTTTTTTCTGAAGGCAAACACATTTAAAGGTACTTAATCATTTTAACAGCCTTTTCTCTTCTTCATGCCTCGTTTCTCTTTCCTTTCTCCCTTCCTCCTTTGAAGGAATGATCTTAATCTCTTTTGCTACCAACTTCTGGGATATGGTGGGATGAATAAAGGTGCAGTGAGAGAAACTGAAGTCCGTCCTCATTGTCTCAATGAAGTGACCTGAGGAGAGTAAGACAAGGCATGGGGAGAGGTTTGTGCAGCTGTCTCTGATAGAAAGAAGAGGGAACCTGAGGATACCACCCATGTAAGGGACTTCAGGTGCAGAGATGAGTAAAGTAGCCATTCTTTGGAATACGTGATTAATTCCTGTTTTCACTGTCCAGAGGACACTCAAGGCAAAGCTTTGTATTATCTCTTCAGATCTTGAGGAGGCCCTGTCTTGATGTTTCTTTTGGCTATATACCATGTTGGGGCAGACTGAGATTGAGTAAGGAGGTTCCATTTGTTCTTTTCTGGTTGCAGTGAGAACCCTCTGTGCATGTCTATCCATGTACATGCATGTGTATAAGGCCTATGCATTGTGTGTGTGTGTGTGTGTGTGTGTGTGTGTAGTGGTGTGTAATCTCCCTCATCCTCTCTGGGTAGGAAAAGAGAAGGACAGATGGAAGGAGGACAGGGTGAATCCCATAGAACGGCGTGTTGATAGTGTCGCAGGCATTGTGATGTAAGCTTGGGGGAGAAAGTCACATGTACAACTGATGACCAGCATCTGGAAGAGGGATTTCTGTTCTGGGAAACCAAGAGGAGCTCTATGTAAAAAGGTTTTCTGAGACTCCGTAGTAAGGAAGGGTTAAGGGTTGGACTCATTCTCAGAAATCGTGGAGTTGGGTGTGCCTGGGTGGCTCATTGGGTTAAGCATCTGCCTTTGGCTCAGGTCATGATCTCAGGGTCCTGGGATTGGGCCCCACATTGGACTCTGCTCAACAGGAAGCCTGCTTCCCCGTCTCCCACTCCCCCTGCTTGTGTTCCCTCTCTCGCTGTCTCTCTCTCTGTCGAATAAACAAATAAAATTTTAAGAAAGAACTAGTAGAGTTGACCTCTCTAGGCTCATCTCCCACACAGAACAGTGGTACTGCGGACGCCGCTGGTGACGAGCCCGGGGGAGGTGTGGTTTAACAGCCGGGGACCACGTGACCTATCCTCCAGAAAGTCTAGAATGGCTCCGAAAGTTCCCTTGATGACTCATTTGTTGTCATTTTAATTTCCTTCGAAGAAAAATAAACACCTCATAATCCTAAAACTCTGGAAACTGGGAGAACAACAGTGGCTAAGGTATGGGTTGGCTCCCTTCCTGGGCACAGAGGCCTCCCCTGGGTCATCAGCCGTGCAAGACAGAGGTCCAGCGCTGACGAAAATGAAATACATTATAGCCTTCAGTCTGTTTTCACTTTATCTCTGACTTTCTCCCTGTTGAGAGAAATGTGGTATATACTTTCGTTGACGATGAAAAGACCTTCCTTTCAGGAGGAAGTACATCGACTTTCTCTCTAGTTTTTGTCAACTCCTCCGAGGCCCCTGCCGAGGTGACTGAGCGCTGATGTCCACACTGCTCACGGTACTTCCGAAAAAAGTGCTGAGGGACAGGTGACAGCGTGACGGTGGCATTTCAAACTCCTCTTTTCCCTTTATTCGGGAGATTTAATTTTTTTTTTTCAAAGAGGAGAAAATAACCTCCTTTACAAAGGGTGCCTTTAAAGCAGTGTAAGTCTAAATAGTATTTATGAATTAATGTGAATTCATTAATGTGGTTTCAGAGGCTAAATAAATAATCAGGAGAAAAGAAGAGCACCCCTTTTTTGAGTCCTCACCCCAATCTCAACATTCTGTGTGAGAGATTCACAGTTGTGGTGCGGCCCTCTGCTCACAAGAACTTGATCTGTTGGAAAGGAAAGCTGAAAAGCTGTTCTGCGCTTGTCCTAAAAATTGAGAGAAGCTTCGGGGTCAGGGCTGGGATTTTGAGGACTGAATGCTTGGCTTTGATCGTGTCGATCTTTAATTCAGAATGCCTGTGTTCTGTCAGGGATACTACCTAGATGCTAACTACTTAAAACATGACTTCAGTGGAGAAAGTTTTAAAGGACGTGGCCCTAAACGTGTTCCTGGTTTCGAGATCAGTCAGCCCTTAAGGGGAGAAGAAAGCTTTTTCCCGTGGTTGGCAGAGGCCACAGGGAGAAGAATGTCCCCTTTGCTGGGCATGTTCCTCACTCGATTGGGTGAGATCTCGCTGTCAGGTATGCAGGTATGTGCACGCTCCCGCTCACAGACCAAAACTCAATTTCCAGGAAGGAAGGAGGAAATGAGGCAATGTTGGGACATCAATCTACCCTAATGT
The DNA here is from genome assembly GCF_020171115.1 of Neogale vison. Taxonomy (NCBI): domain Eukaryota; kingdom Metazoa; phylum Chordata; class Mammalia; order Carnivora; family Mustelidae; genus Neogale; species Neogale vison. Next base: position 269,939,101 of record NC_058091.1, on the reverse strand, counting down.
TTCCTGGCTTCCATGCTCCGGTGCCTTCAGCAGATTTTTCAGATGTCTCTTCAAGTGAAGACAGTGTAAATGAGTGGCTGTGTTCGCAGACTTTAGAAAAGGCAAATCAAGCTTCTGTATGAACATTAGAGAAGCCATTTAATTTTTTTTTTTTTTTAAGCCAGTGCCGCTCAGAGCGTTGTCCAAAAACCCGCAGCATCTGCGTCAGCTGAGCTAGTGACAATGCATGCAGAGTCTCAGGCCCTTCCCCACACTTCAAGGGACTGGAACCTCTTGAAATGAAGTCCAGGAATCTGTGTTTAAACCAGGTTTCAAGAGAAATCCTATGCCTTGCTGAAACTGGAAAACCAATGATAAATGTGGTCCCTGGTGTCTGAAAAAGAGAGTTTCTAGAAAATCTTAGATCTAAAGATGAGGATACTCTAAAAAAATGGATACACCTAAGTGCAGGGGTATACGTATATATAATCACTCACACACTCACACACACACACACACATATACAAATAGACATATATGGCACTGAAAGCGAAAATAAAAACATTTTCAAATGCCAAATCAAAGTTACTAAGGTTTGAATCATGGCATCTGAAATAACAAAAAGTGGAAAAATAATAATTAAAAGTAATATGAGGATTGCTGCCATTCTAAGTAAATGGATCGATGGAACAGAATAGCATTCTGCATTAGAGACACACGGAGAGTCAGCTGTTTCTCTGAGAGCACCGCATCATTTCAATGGCATAAAAACACTACTTCAGTAAATAGTGCAACAACTGGGTATTTACTTGAAAAATAAAGAACCTAAACGCCTACCTCATCCCATACATATAAATCAATTTGAGTCCAACTGAACACTGAAACATAAAAGCTAAAACAACAAAGATAGTAGAAGAAAAATGAGAATACCTTTATAACTTCAGAAGGCAGAGGCTTTTTATAAAGGACACAAAAGCACAAGCTGTAAAAGGGGAAAAAAAAATACACTGAACTTCATGAGAATTAAAAACATCTATTCAGCGGAAAACACCACTGGGAAGATAAAGAGATGCCCCACAGACCGGGAGAGGAGATTTAGAACACGTATATCCGACATGTACTTGAAGAGGCACTTGGTACAAGAAGATACAGAACGGCCAATGAACAGAAGCAATGGTATTTAACCTAACAGGCCTTCAGGGAAATGCAAATTGAAAACACAGTAAGATACGGTTACACGCCTACCAGAATGGCTAACATGGGAGGAGTGCCAACACCAAAACCTCAGAGGAGACGCGCCACTGGAACTCTCGTGGAGAACTGGCAGATATGTAAAATGCTCCAAGCACTTTGAAGAATGATCTGGAAGTTTCTTCGAAAGTGACACAACTGCCTTACCTAAAAGCCAGAGCTTCTAGTCCTAGGTATCGATCCACGAGGCTTGAAAACCTTTGTCCACATGTGTTCATAGGAGGGTTGTTTTTTTTTTTTAAATAGTCCAGTGCTGAAAATTAGCCAGATGTCAACAGGAAAAGGGAGGAACTTGGGTACATTTGTAAAATGAACACTATTTTGCAATAAAGAGGAACTTTATACAGATGAACAGAATAACATGAATGAATCTCAAAAACAGTATGATCAAAATTAGTTAAACAACAAAAAATACTTCATGATTTCCATGAAATTGTAGAGTCGTCAGAACTTCTCGATGATGGTAGAAATAGTTCAGTGCTTGAGTCTGGTATGATGTAATCACCTGAGGAAGGTACATGAGGGAAGATTCTGGAGCAACAGAAATGTTCTGTTGTATCTTGACCAGCATTTTCAAAACTGATTAAGTGGCAAAGTCACTTAGCATCTTACTGTATGTAAATAATGTCTATAAAAATGCCTATAATGTATTTTTAAAAATCCCATTTATTGAGGGCTTTGTCAAAAGTGCCATTTTTACTATGCATCCATTCATTTAATCCTTGAAAGCATTCTAGGGCTGGTTTGACTTTTCCTAACTGACAGACATGGAAGAGGCTGCTGAGAAAAGAAAACTAGCTCCCAGTCCTATTACGCTCCCAGTCCTATTACTCTGTTGCAGAACCGAATTCAAGAGGAGGTCCTTCCTTTTGTCTGGGAAACATGTCTTAACCATCATGTTATATCTTCAGAATAAGAGTCCCTGGCTGCATTTTCATTCCAGATCAATGGAACTCCCAGCCTCCGTGTCTCCGTTTGGAGGACGGGGATGATTCTCGTGCACGCTTGATAGAATTACAGTGACAATTAAATTAAATTATACTTGTAAAGTGCTGGTATGTGCTGGTTCCTTTTAAGCCCTGGATACATGTGAAGCTGCTGGTTTTGCTTTAGAGCTCCCAGGAGCCGTGGCAGTCCTGAGCGAGAGAATTCGCGTCCTATTCCATTGTATGTGGCCTGAGTCAGTGTGCATATTTGTGTGTTCACTTAACTAACACTGAAGGCAAAATGCTATAGTTTTCTAACAACTGTGTCAGTTGCATTACAAAATTTTAGAAACACTGGGAAGAGTTGACCCTGTTGCCAAAAAAAAAAAAAAAAAAAAAAAACCAAACCCAGTTTAAATAATATGCATGAAACGGTATTGAGGCAGAACTGTCATTAAATGTGCATATTACGGTTTATCTGTCTAGGGTGATTGAAAGGGCATCGGAAGCTACCTAACATGGTTAATGGATATCAGCAAGGTTAATTATCTTGGGAACATTGAAGAGCTGAATTCCTTTGTGTACTTCCCTGATTTGTGATACTGTCATATTATTTTTATGACACTTGGGCATCCGTCTTTATTTGAGCTGTGCTTTTTCAAGTCTCCATTTCCATGGTAGAACTTCAAATCCAGAGCTATTATGGATACGTGTAAGCGAACAGTGCTTTTCCTATAAAGGACAAATTAATCAGTTTATTACCAACCTGCTATGTAAGTAGAAAATCTCCATATGCCTCCAAAAGATGTTATGAAAGGGAGATTTGAAACTGCTTTTGGGGATGGTTTTTTTGTCCTTGTTTCTGATCGTCACCACTAAGTGTGGGAAGGTGGGCGGCTTAGGAGAAGAACCCTTCAGATACTGTCAGGGTGTGGGGTCTGTGAGGGGCTGGAGGGTAGGGTTGAGGGTGATGTGTGGGGGGGTAGGTGTGTGTGGAGGGTAGGGGTGTGTGTCTGTGGTGTAGATGTGGGTTTGTGGGGGGGTGTGGTGTGTGAGTATGCATGCAAACATGTATTTCCCATTCTTATTCTAGTTTTGTGCAAGCGTTGGTGTTGCTGTGGATCACTTTTGTATTTACCTATTATCTTTGGAAGTGAAATGGTGGTTTTTGTGTTTTCTGTGCCTCCCAGCATGTTAGCAGAACTGTGGCTAACTTACCAAGTCTTATGACCTCCCTTCTCGTGGTTTCCTTCAGCCCTCCCTGGATTTCCCCTGAAATTAATCATGCATCAACATTTCATCTCTGGTAATAAATATCTTAGTGTCAGTCATGAAAGCATCAGCAGAACTGTTTCCTTCTGAAAGGCAAAGGATCCTGCTGGGGAGTCCACAGCGTTGCTTTCTGCAGCTGGCTTTGTTTCTTTATTCAAGCCATACCTGCCAACCACAATCAGGAGCCCAGGGCTGAGGCGGGGCTTGCTGCTTGATGTCCACTTGACTCTCCTACCCATTCCTTCAGTTCTCCATGACCTCATATGGGAAATGGGAGTTGAGATCACACAAGCCTGAGGTTACCCTAGATTTGAGCAAATGGTCACGTTTCACTTAATTCCAAATAAATTAGTAACTCCTGGTGATACAGCCACATACCCCGGGCATGTTGGACACCTGTCTGTAAGGATCAATTCGAACATGGACCATGAAGGCAGAAACACATGGAGCCAAAGACATTATAAAATTTCTACACAAAACTTGAATTTTATTTTTGTGTCAATTGTTAAACATTTTTTATTCAGTTTAAATTAAAAACAGTTAACCCATTTCTCCCACCTCCCACTGCCAGCCTCTTGCCATCACCAATCTGTTCTCTGTGAGCTTGTTTTATTTTTTTGCTTTTTATTTCTTAAGTGAGATCAGAGTGTTTATCTTTCTCTGTTTCACTCATTATCATTGGTATAATGCCTTCAATCTCTGGCCACATTGTTGCAAATGACAAGATTTCATTCTTTTATAGGCTGAAGGATGTTCCCTGGTGTATATATACCTCAGCTTTTTTATCTGTTCATCCATTGTAGCCATTTAGGCTGCTTCTCGATCTTGTCTGTGGTAAATAATGCTGCAAAGAACATGGGGGTGCCTGGATCTGTTCACATTAGCACTTTTGTTTTCTTCAGATAAACTCAGAAGTAGAATTTCTGGATCATATGGTAGTTTTATTTTGAATGTTTTTGAGCAACCTGCATACTGTTTTCCATTGAGTTTGCATGAGTTTGCATTCCCACCAACAGTGCATGAGGGCTCACATCCTTCCCAACACTTGTTATTTCTTATCTTTTTTGGTACTAGATATTCTGACAGGGGTGAGGTGACTTCTCACTTTGGATTTGAGTTTCATTTCCCTTACGATTAGTGATGTTGGGGGTGTTTTCATGTCCTAGTTGGCCATCTGTAGGTCTTCTTTGGAAGAATGGGTATTCAGGTCTTCTGCCCAATTTTTAAATCAGATTTTGTTGCTGCTGTTGTCGGAGTTTTTTGTTTTTTTTTTTTAATCTACTTTGAATTTTAACCCCATATCCATTATGTGAGCTGCAGTGATTTTTCTCCCATTCAGTCTGTCGCCTTGTTATTTTTGTGGATGGTTTCTTTTGCTGGGCAGAAGCTTTTTAATTTGATGCAGTCCCACTTGTTTGTTGGTGCTTTTGTTGTATTTGTTCTTGGTGTCCTGTTTGAAAAATCATCACCAACACCTATGTCAAGGTGTCCATGGGGTGGTCATCACAAAATCTGGGGTCCTAGACCTGTGCACAAGCTCCTTCCCAGGAGCTCCTGGAAAGCTGGAGCGAGACTGGAGAGTGTCAAGATGGCATCACAGCCTACGTTCCTTGAGACCAGCCCCATTAGGCCACTTGGTTGTGCCAAACTTGAAGCCTGCTTCTCTGTCTGAAGCTCCCAGACAAGCAAAGTGACCTCCTTCACAGAAATACTTAAAGATCATGGCTTGGCTCCCTGCCTGTCTGTGTAGTGCCCTGGGAGTGGTAGCCTGCTGAGAACCATCTTGCCAATTACCTCAGTCCTGTGAGACCCAGGAAGGCAGATTCCTCTGTCCCTCAAACCAGGGAATCAAAAGAAGTCTCCTGGGTGCTAGCTACAAAAAGCAGGCCCCAGAAGGATGTCAATCTCCCCTTCCATAGAGGTGTCCTGGAACACAACAGGAAGAGCATGAAGACTGTTCACCATCTGAAGTCTGTGGAAGCATTCCAGTCAGCCCCTCGATGTGTGTTCAGTGAGAAGCCTGCCCCTCAGGCTGTAGTCATGGTGAGCAGTAGACCTCCACAGAAAGACCAGCTGCTGGGTCTGTTGCCTCTTGCTGTGCTCTTAGGGAGGTAGCTGTTCATGAGTTCTTTCTCCGTTGGTTACAGTCCTGTGGGACCTACAAGCCCAAGTCCCACTGGCCATGAGCCATGCCATGCAGAGGGGTCCCCTGGCAGCCGTCACAAAAATTGAGGCACCAGACAGGTATGAGCTCCTTTTTGGGTCACATCAATGATAGTTTCATGTGATCAGGAACACAAGTTCCCCTGGCCTCTGATGCTAGGGCATCTACTCCCTGAGCAGCAGCCACTGAAATTGGAGTACTAGTTGCACATAATAAAGGCATCCTGTCAGGTGCCTGAGCACAGCAAAGGGAGAGCGTGAGGATAGACACCTGGCAGTCACAATCCACAGGGAGTGTTCTAGCAGTCTCCCAGGTGTGTGTGTGTTAAGTTAGAGATCTGCCAAGGTTGGAGTATAAATAGGTGAACTTCCTTCATTTGAAGTATGGGTACCATCAGCTAGCTCTGAGCTGAGCCCTGGGACAGGTGAGTTGGAGCCCATAGGCCCTTTGAAAGATGTTTCTCAGACGCTGATGTCTTAAGAGTCTTTAGATAAGAGTCTTGTGAATTTCAAAATGAGATATTTAGGAGGGCTTATTTCTTAAGTATATATCATATATATATGATTTTATGTATTTATTTGAGAGAGAGAGAGCTTAAGCAGGGAGAGGGGGAGAGGGAAGAGCAGACTCTGTGCTGAGCAGGGAGCCTGACGTGGGGCTCGATCCCAGAACCTCAGAATGGACCTGAGCTGAAGGCAGATGTCTAACCAATTGAGCCACCCTGGTACCCCTTCAAGTACATGTCTTAAGAGCTGGTGTGCATGACGTGATTTGAATCCTTTGTTCCTCCGGGCAAAGCTCTGAGTTTTGAGTTCCCTTCTAGTTGTGGACCACCCTTCCAGGTATAAGGTTTACGGTCAGACAGTGCCCTAGCCTCTCCTACTGGCCTTGATGCAGTTTTCTTCTCATTTGCCTCATGTGGGTTCATCACACCACCAGCCTTTAGCAATTTTGAGAAAAATTGTTCTATATGTAGTGTAGACTCCGTGGGTTGGTGGCAGGAGGTAAGTTCAGGATCTTCCTGTGTCCCCATGGTGAATGGTATTTCTACTTGTTGGGTTTTTGTGCTTATTGTATACCATGAGATGTTAGAACACCATTCAGAAAGGCTTCTTTGGGATATGGTCTAATTTTTTCTTTTATTCTAGAGGTTTTTTGGTTTTTGTTTTTCTCTACCTCAAGTAGTGGCTCTTAAGAGGCTATCCAATTCTATACATGGGGAAATTGAGGAACAGAGATATTGATTTCTGAAAACCACCCTGGTAGAATGAGAAACTCTCTGATCTTCGGGTTAGGCCCTCAAAATGCAGGTAATGGGCCCTGCTCCATTCACAGAGTGTTTTACCCTGCCCTGAAGCATACCGACTACTGGAAAGCTGCTGCCATGGTCTTTGATTCTGCTTCCAACGTGGTAGCACCTTTTTGCCTGTCTGTTTTGTTTCTAATTCAAAGAGCGCCCATTTTAGGAATCATCTCCGTTTGACAGTTTCTGAAGTAAAAGATGTGTGTTTCTCCCCTTGAGCATGATGTTTTGGAGTCTGTTTGTTTACCTGGGCTGAATTTTACCCAAGGCCTTTGAAACTAACGAAATCTGAGCTGTGGCTGTGTTCAAAATCTTGTACAGATTGAGGTCTTAGTTGCCAGGTTAAAACAGAGGCCACAACACCAGCACTCCCACTGACAATGACAATGACAGTGACAAAATGGCCATTTTAACTTTTCCTGCAACTGGACACACTGTTTTTATAACTATGCACACAGAGCCGAGGTTAAAAATCTATGAACTGCAAATTCCTGTCTACAAAAGATCTCTTCAGAAAGACTTTCTTTCCAACTTGCTTATTCTTCCCCTTTGCCACTGAAACCATCCCCACTTTGCCATTTTTTCTTCATGATGATTTTTTGAAATGTTCACACCAGCATTTTCTTCACCTTTAGCGTGAGTGGCAGAGTGGTTGGATGCCCATCCTCTATATCTGTTGTGAGGATCAAATGGGAATAATTGAGAAAACTACCTTGAAAATCACCCCTGAAGAGCTGTCTGAAGACCTCAGTGTCCAACACACAGTCTTCCTGCTCTATTTGGTCTGTGCCACAGCTCCGTCTGCTGTCCTCCCTCTCCCTGTAATCCCGGCCTTTGTACACACTTGAAGTGACCTTCTCCATTTTTCCAGAAATAGGCCATGTCCTTTTAAATCACCACTCCTTTGTACCTGCTGGTCCTTTTGCCCAGAGTCACTCGTCGCTACTCCTGGACCCCAAAAAACAAAAACAAAACAAAACAAAAAAACCCAAAACTAAAAACTGAAAAACTCACATTTTTTGAGATCCAATTCACTGAAAGCCTTCTGGGACGCCCCCGAGCTATGTGTCACTTCTTCCCTTTGACTTCATGGCATTTTTTTCAAACCTTCGTTGTAACGACTAGGATGAAGAGAAGTCAGTATAATTGTGTTTAGAAGTCACTCTCCTTCTAGTTCCCAGCTCTTCTTGGAAAGTAGTCGGTAGTCAACAGACATTGGAACTGAGAAGGTGCTTAAATATATTGTAGAATGGATTCAGTTTAAAAATAGGTCAGTTCCTTATGGTTTATTGGTTCTTTTTAGATTTCTAACTTTTGGTTGTTTTCTATTTTTGTTTTGGCTTCTGTCTGATTCTCCAGATTTTTCTATCTATATAATCTATTCTAGAAGTTTTCTTTATATTTTATTTTCTTTTATTATATTTTATTTTAGAGAGTGTGCATATGGCGGATGGGGAGACAAGAGGATGAGAGGGAGTGGGGGGAGAGAATTTCAAGCAGGCTCCATGCTGGCATGAAGCCCAATGCAGGGCTTGATCTCAAGACCCTGAGATCACAACCTGAGCTGAAATGAAGAGTCAGACACTTACCCAACTGAGCCACTCAGGCACCCTTAGAGGTCTTCTATTCTTATTTTCTTTCTAACTGCACTATCTATTCTTGTTATCTGTCTCACACAGTACTGTGCTTTACAGCCTTTAAGTCTTCTCCTGACTACAGGGCTGGGGGCCATCTTGCAGGTTCTAAATTACCCCCTTTCCTGTGCCCTGTGCAGACATCGCTCTTTAATCCTAGCTCAGGAGCTCTAGAATCCTCCCCAACACATCACTCCAGAAAACAGCTGATTGCACCATGGAAATGAAAACCTATTTGCCATTCTGGGCTGGAAGATTTCCTTTCCAGAGAACTTCCAGTTATTCTTTCCAAGGTCAGGACCTGTTTTCTTACAGAGTAAATACATTTAGGTACCCCTTGCCTTCCCTGTATCCAAAGTATAACTCCTTCCTGAGAGGTTATGGGTCTTGTGTTAGGATCTTGGAAAGATTGAAGAAGCTATCCATTTGATCAATTAGACTTGGGAAGCCAAGAATCACTTGTGCAACATTGGTTGCACAATGTCTATGGTTTGAATTTGATATAAATCAATGTTAATGTCCTTGGAAATTAATCAGGTTAAAAAAACTTATTCTTTTAACAGAGGATTTTCAATATTTTAGACTTCTGAAGGCTTGATTTAGTTGCATAGCCCTTTTGATTGTGTTTTGTGACAGGTGACATCTTATCTGCAAATAATGTTTTGATGTCATTATTGTTGGTCTAATAATATAGGAGAGTCTGATGAAAAATTGATATACAGCCATAATAAAGCTGATAAATGCTCCCTTCTCCAGAAACAGAAATTTAATCCATTCATTGTGGCCACTAATTTTCTGGTACCTTTCTTCAATCACATGACATTCTATCAGTCTCTACAGTGAAACCACAGAATTTCTTCTTCCAATACGATGACTACATGTAAAAATGCATGGTCCATATATAATCTCAGGGTGTGTTTGGATCCACTTCATCCATGGGTTAAAAATTAAGAAGTCTTCCTATAGTGACATAAAAGGCATTCGTACCCTAGTTTTAATGAGTTTGTGGCTTTATTCTTATTTCTCTTTGGGAGATACAGGACACAGATAAAATAGGAAGAGAGGCCAAGGTTCCATATTAAGCAAGTATGTGACCTATAGGAGAGATTATAAATGAAGAAAACAACCAGAAATAGTCTTTGGCATTTAATGATATTCATGGCATTGATCTCTGACCTTTTACTTGAAGCTGTGAGATTGAACTCAAGCAAATGTTTCTGCTTCCCTCTGTATAGTTTTTGGTCAAACCTCAACTAGTAGAAAGGATGGGAAAAGGGATAAACTGTAAGTAGGACTTCAAAATATCTTTGGAAGATGTATAAAGGAAATGTCATTTTTTGATACATAAAACCTAGTTCGGTAAAGACATCAGAGGACACCCCTCAGTAGATGATCTAAAATTGGGAAATATGACAAAGTATGAGCCTAAAGGAGGAAAGAAGAAAAGAGAAAGGATTAATTAAAAAATCTGCCTGTGGTGTGAATGATTCATCTCTTTTCCATTGCCTCTCATTAATAAAGCTGATAAGATCCTTCTGCCCTTAGCCAAAACAAATTGGAAGGGTCTTTTCTGAAGACACTGAGTGAGCTTCCAGAGGGAAGATGTAGTGCTTAGCTGTTTAGTTGGATGGATGTCCTCCTAAGAAGATCCTTTGCCTTGCCTTCTAAGGGCATCCCAAGCCCGAGATTAGTTTCCTGCCTGTCCATCTTTGAGGAAAGTCAGCCAGTGCTGCACCTCTGTCACACGGGCAGAATGGCCAGCCAGGTAGCCATCCGAGTCCTAGGTAGAACCTTGTGGTGATACCTGAATATAAAAGACTGCTTTATAGTATGTACCTTTAACTTAGCTCAATTCAATTATATATGATTGATAAAAATATTGAGAAACATAGTTTAAGTCTCTGTTCTTCTACTCAATAAGAGCATGTTCTACACTGATAGTGAGATAGGGCATGTATTTGTTAACTTATTAGGTCCCCATTCTTTCATGCTTTCAATACATCTCACTGTATTGAATATAACTTGGCTATATGAAGATGTTCAGTGTAATAATAGATTAAAAATATATAAGGCAATTATTTCATGCTGTGTTGAGTTTGATTTCTTCTCTAGAGCAAGATCTTTGTGATATATCTATTGTGAAATACTGGACACATTTCTACTAGTGTTTCAAGGGTCATTTTGACTGTACATGAATTTTGCATCAAATATGGGTCATTCTGTTTTCTAATCCTTCTGTAGGAGGACTACACTACAGCAGAGGGAATGTCATCTCTAATAAAATAATTAACGCAATCTCCCCATTCCTTTTTTTAAAATCAATTTTCCTGAGATAACCTATTATAAGTGTATAGTTTGAATTTTGCAAACATACATACTTCTGTAACTATAGACATGATCAAGATGAGGAACATTTCCAACACTAGAAAGTTTCCTTAGTCCTTAGTCCTGAAATTTTTCTCCTCATGTTTTTTTGAGGAAAGAGTGATCTTTACCTTTTAACTTATAAATGGCCATCCATGATATATTCTGTTGTCTCTCACTTCTTTCATTCAGAATGATGGTTTGGGGAAATAGCCATGTTTTTGTGTGTATTATTAGATTGTTCACTATTATTTCTCACCAGTACCCTTGAATGAATATATCATATTTTGTTCTTTTTTTATTTTTATTTTTATTTTTTTTTGGTGCATGTCTGGGCTGATTCCAGTCTGGTAATATTAAAGAATCATGCTCTTAGGAACATTTGTGAACAAATCTTTGTGTGGATATAATTTTTTAATTTCTTAGGGTAAATACCAAGGAGTGGAATTGCTGAGTCATGGATAGGTGTATATTTATTTTCATAAGGAATCACCAAATTGTTCTCCAATGTTTTTCATTCCTACTTTATATCCTCACAAGAGATACGTAAGATCCAGTTGTTCTTTCTGTTAACAATTTTGCTAAACTTGCTAATTTTAACTATTTTAGTCAATATGAAATGGTATCTTTTAAACTTGCATTTTTGTGCTGAGTAAAAATGTTAAGCACTTCAGGTTTTATTTATTGGTCATTTGTATCTGTTTTGTGAAGAGTTTGTTCAAGTCTTTCACCCAGTTTTTAACTGCATTGTCTTTTTCATTATTTAGTTATAGGAATGATTTAAATGTTTTGGATATAAGTTCTGTGTCTTTTGTATCCTACAGATAGGTTCTTCCAGTTTGTTACCTGACTTTTCATTTTCTTCATGGTGTTTTCTGAAGAGCAGGAGTTTTAAATTTTGATGAAGTGTCTCTTTATTCACATTTTCATTTTAGGGTCTGTGCTGTTTGAGTCCTACCTGTGAAATCTTTGCCTGAGATAAAATCACAAAGATATTCTTCTATACTTTCTTCTAGAAGTTCTATGGCTCTAGCTTTTACATTTAGTTCTGTGGAATGAATTTTTGCATTTTGGTTATTTCTAGATTCATTTCCCATCATTTCCCATGCTAACTTACACATTCATCCATAGTTGGCTAGTTTCTCCTGGTCAAACAAAGGCTGTCCTTCTCTAACGGGCTTGTTACTCTGCTCGCCCTCCTTCTGACCTCTGTACCTCTTTTTAAGTATGAAATCATTCTCTGGAGTTTCTTTTAGATTCCTTTGAATCTACAGCTCTTCGGTGAAGATCGTTAAAGAAAGGTATCCACTGGGTTTATCTGGCTAGTTTATATAATTGTGGCAGGAGTGACATTTATTCATGTTTTTCTACATCAAAACTGTAAGTGAAACATTAATTTTCCTATTATTAAACAATAAAAAAAGAATCACATCGATGAAGAAAACCACTTGCATAGCAGACATCATGAAGGAAAGCAAGTATTACTAAAATGTATAAGCAATGCAAAAATAGATAATGTGAGGGACAAAGGAGTATATTTTAAAACATTCTTATCAGTATCCTTAAAAATAGTAAAAGGTAATCCATACTGGAGAGTAGTTAAGAAACAGAATAAGAGGGGTGCCTCGGTTGCTCAGGGGTTAGAGCCTCTGCCTTTGGCTCGGGTCATGATTCCCTGGGCTTGGGATTGAGCCCTGCATCTGGTTCTCTTCTCAGCAGGGGGCCTGCTTCCCTCTCTCTCTCTCTCTGCCTGCCTCTCTGCCTACTTGTGATCTCTGTCAAATAAATTAATAAAATCTTTTAAAAAAACAGAATAAGAGATATCTCTTGTATTTAGTTGTTTTTTTTTTTAATTAATGAAAGGGTTGTGAAATAAAGTATAGATCTAGGTCATAGCATATTTAGTGGAAATAAAGAGTCAAATATAGTAGATAAATCCCATTGTAAGTTCTCCAGAGATAACAGATATGGGAGGTGGGTGTATTTGATTATCAAAGAAATTTTAAAATATTATTCAAGGGAGTCAATAGGTTGAATTTACATGTCATAATCCAAGTGACCTAAATAGGAATTAAGCACAAGTTCCTAATGTATAAGATTCCATTTTCAAAATTCTAGGACTAAAAGAATTTTAAAAGCTTTGGTTGTGAAAGAGAAAAAAAACCTTATATAAAAAGAAATTATTTTTAAACTGGTATCAAACTTTCTATCAATAACACTAGAGTCAAGAAGACATTAGACAATTTCTGAGGGAAGAGTATTTTGAGTCTAGAATTCAGTTCTGAGCCTGAACTATAAGTGAGAACAAGATAAAGGTGTTGAAATACATCAGGATAACTAGACCTCTCATGTACCCTTTCTGAATATATTTTTCTGAACTGACAATGAAATTTAATATTTCTTAATGATACCAAGAAATGGGGAAACGAGAAAAGAAAGCCCCTTCCAAAAGTGAAAGGTAAGGTATACAGCAAGTGTAGAAAGTGTGTGGTTAAAATTAGAGAAATCAGGACCTCTAAGAAGGATATCTTCAGGAAGAAAATTGGAGCAGATGATCATAATCAGTTTTGCTAAAGAACCAAGTGATGTGATATGAGGAAAGCATGTGTGTCTTCTCTAAAGAAATCAGACTGAACAAGAACAGTAGCAAAAACCACATGAAGAAACCGTGGTCCAAATAAGAAGCATAAGAACAACAAAGAATCCAGTTGTTTGGGGGTACAACATTTAATTCAGAGCAATAAATGGCATTTTAGTATATTCCCTGGTTCTCCAGTGGACAATTTGTATCATCATAATAAACTCTTTTCTAACTTTAGTATCATCTTTTAGAGCAAACATACAAGTAAGTAAACCAAATCTTATAAGGCTTCCTCCACCCCCCTGCCTTTTTGGGTGGGGGGGGGGATTTTGTTATTATTTGAGAGAGAGAGCAAGAAAAGAGAGAGCACACAAGCTGGAAGAGAGGCAGAGGGAGAGGGCCAAGCTGCTCCCCACTGAGCAGGGAGCCGGATAACGGGACTCAGTCCCAGGACTCCAGGATCATGGCCCCAGCTAAAGGCAGACACCCTACTGGCTGAGTCACCCAGGAGCCTCAAAATGTTACAAACCTTGACAGTGGGAGTAAGAGCAAGGTTGAAAGATGACAGTAGATAGGAAGGCAAGAGAAAGAGAGATTAAAGGGAATGTGGTAACATGGAGCTCTTTAACAAAAGGGGAAGATGAGATATTTTTTCCTTCAAGGTTAATGAAACATGACAAAGGTTAGATGTATTACTTCAGTTACAAGTAAAGCCACAGAAGAATTAAAAAAAAAAAAAACTGGGGGAGGGAGGAATAAGCTAAATCCTTATATTTCAGAGTTATAATAAAATATGTGATCTCATAAAAAGGTAAATTATGAGAAAGGAAAAGAAGCCTAAAAAGGAGTGTGGCATAACCATAAATTACATACTGAAGCCTCTAAATATGGTTGACTTGCTTCTGGGAAGCCCAGGCTGGGAGGAAGTCAGCTGTTGTGTTTCAGCATACTTACATTTTCCTCTGTATTTGTGTTCTTTTGGGGAAAAATTAAATAGAAGTAATTCACTCTGACTTTCAGGTAGATGTTTACTGATCCTTAAAGACTGACTTTGTCAAAGTATAATATTAAAAAAGTACAAACATGACTCTTATCCTAATAGGTAATGAATATACGTCAAATGTTTTATTCAACTCATTAATAAATGTGAATAAAGGAAGATAGAAAAGCTGCATCAAAGAGCATTTTAAGGAGCAAGGAGCAGAGTGTCTGTAGTGTACCATTAAAGCTGTGTGGAAACAGATTTGATCAGAGACAAAAGAGTCCTATAGAGAAATAAAACTGTAGCCTTGGAATAACCTTTTCTATAGGTCTTAAGGTATGGTAACAAGTAACTTCTCAAAGTCTGACGTTTAGTGAACTAGTAAATAGCAAAGTCAAACACTGGTGAAGTCTCCTAGAGGGTTAAATAATCCTTGGGTAAGTTTGTTGAACAGTGTCTAGGTCTACCTTTGCAAGTAAATATTTTATGCTCTTGATTGCCAAGTTTTAGACAGTGTTTGTTTCTGAAAGCTCTCAAATACTCCCATGAAATTTTCCCTAACCCTCTTAACATCTGATTTCTTCTCTCCTTGTCTGTTCCCATAGCATATCTCTATTACAACAAATGGCGACTTTTAAAATTTGTTAGTTTTTCCTTGCTTGCTTCATTCCCCCACTAGAAAGCAAGCTTTCTGCGCACAAGCCTTCTACGTAGTAGATTCTTAAGATATTGGTTGAATTAATGGTTGGCTTTAAAAAAAATATTGGCTGGTTTTATAGCACAGAGACAGGAAATTAGAGATAAGAACATAGGAAGAGAAAGATCAGTAAATAAATAGCCAGAAGGGGAAAACTTAAATCTACAAAATCTGTTGATGTGGCAGTTTGTAAGTTGTCCAATAAATAGCTGGGAGAAACTTTGTTTTTTAATGCAGTTACATTCAGATATTCGAGAAATAGAATTCAGATAGACATACTCTCAGGTTAAATGCCTTATTAAAGCCTCCTGTCTTTCTTAGATCTTTCATAAACTTTGCATCTTCATGCCAAACATACTCCTGAATGAAACAAAAGAGAAGATTTCACGGAGAAAAGGCCCTCCCATTTATTTCATACTTGGTGTTAGGAAATGGAGGCTGCTGGCACTTTCTGGTACTTTCTGAAAATCCATAATCATAAGCTTTTTTGTGGTTGTTCTTTCCCCCTGCTGCTAGGATGGCCTCTTTCCCACACAGACCATATGCAAACATTGGCTCTTCTTGTTTCAAAGCATATTGGGCTTTCTAGCCAGGCTCCAGAGTCTAAAGGTTCTACCCACTCAGGAGAAGTGGTGTGGTCTTAGCCGTTGGGCCTCCATATTTGTGTCTGTCTGACTAGGAGGTGGTTTCTACCCCACAAATCCAGGGTCTGTATTTGAAGCTTCTTAGAATTGCCTGTTGCTACAACTGGACCATGGTCTTTCAAGTTAAGCTTGCAGTGTACTTTGATAAATGAACCATGCCATGATTTGGATGTTACCGTTCAGATGATCTGTTGCTTGGTCCTTGGATAAAACATTTCAGCTTCTCTCAGGATGCCAGAGTCTGGGATGGCTCTTGGGTACCCCTTTCTTAGTCTTGGGTAGCCTCCTGATGAACGGCTTGCCACTTCAGTCCTTGCAGCACACGCTTTTTAATTTCTGCCTATCTTGAGTCTGATCACTAGCTGGTTCTGCTCTGGAGGTCAAGTACTATGGTTTCAATACAGAAGCCAGAAATGAGGGGGTGTGGTAAGGCGGGGAGCTTGGGAAATGGGAGGCCAGCGCCCTGCCTGAGAGAGACTGGCGCTCCTCCGCTCCAGCTGGATGTTGAGGATACCCAAGTGAGCCTGTGGTTTCCAAGGCTGTGTTAGGAGATGCTGGAAATGCAGATTTTTCACATGCAATTGTTAATTTTCATAATGGTTCATGGATGAAACGAGATGTATTGGCAGGCTCCGTTCACGGGGGAGCGAGCTTACCCCCAAGCCTGGGCCTTGACCCTTCTAGATTCCTACCTAATTGGTCCCCTTGCAACCATCCCTGTCCTCTCCTCTGTTCTCCACACTGCAGCTAGAATCTTCTTTTTAAAAGGCAGACCTAATTGTGTCTTGTCTTTGTTTAACACCCTTTGGTGGCTTCCATTAAGAGCTGGGGTAAAGGCCAAAGTCTTTATCATGGTTTATGGGGTCCTTTGCGGTCTTCAGGGTTCTACCCCATCCACATGGCACCTTATTCTTTCCATCCCCTCTCGGTGACTTCTGGTTCATTTAAACCAGCATACCAGCACCTCCAGCTTTTGCCAGTGCTAGCCTGCCATGAGGGATGCTTCTCTACCCTTCTACAACTGTTCTTTTTGGACACCTTTTGGACACCTTTTGAGGCTCAGCTTATGCTCTAAGGGACCTTTATTAACTCCCTTCATGAGGCTGGTTCCATTTCCTTTATATACATCCAGCATGACCTGATTGCCCTGCATCATCGTGTCCATAGAACCCTAAATTATCATCATAATTTTGGGACATAGTATCGTTTCTTTAACGGACAGGATGATGTTTGTCTTGTTCGTGCTTTATCTTTGGTACCTGGTACAATGTCATGTCCACAGTGTAGAGTTTGTCAAATGGGCATTTTTGTCGCATTAAATTAACATTGCCTGTGGTAAGCATGGGATACTGTGAGGGTATAGGATTTTATAAAAGGGGGAAGATGATCTTCAGCCTGGTGGTTTCTTGGAGTCTGGTAAAATCTCTGATTTTGAGAGAAGAGGCAATTCTATGTAATGATTTTGCTGTTTTTGGTGACAAACTTATTTTCCTTTTGAAAGATAGGTCTTTAATTTTTCTTTCTTTCTTTTTTTCTCTTCTGAAAGGCTCTCACTGGTCTTTAGATTTCTTTTGTGACTTCATGAAGACTGGAAGGGCTCTCAAGAACTCAAATCCATTGTCTAATTTCATGTAGGCCAGTGGTTGAAAACTTCTGTACCTCTCGGGTTCTTAACATAACTGGCATAGAAAAATATGATGCCGTCAGTAGGTAAACATTTCTTGAAAAGAAAAACATAAAACAGTTCATTACTTGCATTTAAACTGAGAACAGGGAAGAACATAAGCCATTCAGGCGCACAATTATATGAGCAGAGACGCATCAAGCGCAGCCAGTGGGGGAAGGTGGTAAACAGAAGGGGAGCCAGAGAGAAGCTGGGAGGCAGATACAAGAAATTCTTTAATTTGTCTGTTTTTTTTTTTAGTGTTCTTTTTTTTTTTAAATCTATTCGCTCCCGCAAGTGACATAGAACATAGAAGATGAAGGGCTGAACTTCTGACGCGTCAAATGCCGTTTACTGACAATATCATGGGATAGAGAAGGGAGCTAAAGAGGAGATAGCCTAAATGCACATGATAGTTGGTATGTGCTGTGTGTGTATAAAAACACATAAGCTTTCCAAGACTTCATCTTTAAAAAATGTAAAATATCTGTAATAATTTTAGCAGTATATTGATCCATGATTCCCCTCTTGTATAATTCACCTGTTTCTGATATAGTAAATCCTGATTACATGTTGAAATGGTAAATTTTTTTTATATCTCAAGTTAAAATACATCAAAACTCATTATACCTTTTCTTTTTACATTTTAATATGGCTGTTGAAAAATTTGAAGTAAGGTGTCCCTCATGATCTATTTCTGTTTGACAGCACTGACTTAAATAATGGCTTGGGAGTATATGATTTGTTGAAGAAAATGCAATAAAAGTACCCTCTGACCAGTTAATACATACCTTGTTCAAAACTAGAAATTTCACGGGTCTGCTGCACCTCTTGTATTATTTACCAAAATATGTCAGGAGATGTCTCTTTCTCTCTCTCAGACAGTTAGAAAATGATCTTGGTGCATTTCGATTAGCAAAACAGGGGGAAAAAATGCTATAATCTCTTTTTTTCCAAAGATGACAAACCTCTCTGGGTATAAACACAACTTGATACGTATTTGTCAGTTAATTTTTCATAGCTAAGTTGCTATATTATCTTGTTCAAATGTTTCAGTGTATCAGTAGCTCTGCCCATGTATACCTTTATATTGGCTCTATGAACTGAAATGTTTTCATTTTGCCACAAAGTCCTACTAAAATAACTGTTGCAGGCACTGTCATTGTGAGGTGAATCAAAATTAATTTTTTCTTTCTGGCAAAAGTAGGGCTTTTGTTCCTTGTAGACTGAGTCGGAATCTAGGCTATGATGTAGGGGTTTTTTTTGTTTTGTTTTGTTTTGTTTTAGTGCACCATGGTTTTCCATAACTCTTCTAAAACTGAACTTACATTGTCTTTTACTCTCTCCATGAAGGAAAACAATTGGACATCAAGTCTTTAAGAAAACAAGTAAACATCAGTGGCATTCTTGAAGGGTCTGAAACACTCTATGGAACTGGATTTTTTTTCCTTATGCTTCATGGGATCTTTACATTGAAAAACTGAAGGCAGACCATTGGATAACCTTGGCTTTGTCTTGGCTAATATTTTCAAGGCCAAATCAGTGGAGAGGCATTTGCACATCTGGACAGCCAGGCCACTCTTAACGACCATTTAAACTGATCCCTGAGCTAAGTTCAGTGCATCTGTATTTTCTTAGCTCCTTGAAGTGACTCCAACATGCTGCCAAGTTTGAGAACCACTGCTTTTATTTTTTATTATTTTTAAAAGATTATTTATTTATTTATTTGACAGAGGGAGAGACACACAGCGGAGAGAGAGGACACAAGCAGGGGAAGTGGGAGAAGGAGAAGCAGGCTTCCTGCAGAGCAGGGAGCCTGATGCGGGCCTCCATCCCAGGACCTGGGCTCATGACCTGAGCTGACGGCAAAGGCTTAATATCTGAGCCACCCAGGCACCCCAGAACCACCGCTTTTAAGATTATCAAACCCCATTGTTTGAAACACTTGGGAAGCAGCAAAAACGCTTTTGACACATCCAGTATTATGAGGAATCTCCGTCCAAGCTGCTCTGCTCTCTAAAGCAGGGCTGGGTCTGAAACCTGCCCACTTCACCTCCCTCTGGCTCTCTCCAAGGTTAGTCCTTGGGGAGCACAAATAGAAAGCCTTGGTTATGGGGGCGCCTGGGTGGCTCAGTTGGTTAAGTCTCTGCCTTTGGCTCAGGTCATGATCTAAGGGTCCTGGGATTGAGCCCCACATCAGGCTCTCTGCTCAGCGGGGAGCCTGCTTCCTCCTCTCTCTCTGCCTGCTGCTCTGCCTACTTGTGATCTCTCTCTGTCAAATAAATAAATAAAATCTTAAAAAAAAAAAAAAGAAAAGAAAGCCTTGGATCTAATTGGAAATCTCACTTTCTCAGTTCATCCCCATTCAGGGACTTTGTCTAAGGACACCTTTTTCTTCTCCCTTTTCTCCTTCTACCTCCACTTTGTTTCCTGTAAAAGAGGATAGCGGTGAGTTTGGGAGCAAAAACATAATTCAAGCCCCATGTTTTGAATTGGACTTGTGACCTTACCTCTTGCCACCCTCTTCACCTTTGACCTCAAAGCCCTTGGAGACAGTGAGGAAGACTGAACTCCTGAACCACCAAGTATGGTTGATGGACTGAATAAATAATGTCTGAGGAATACATATGCTACTGTTTTTCCTGTGCGTGCAGATGCCCCTGGGAATAATGGCAAAGAAATCCATTTCCACGTCATGTACACATACCAGCTATATGTCATTATGCATTTTATCTATCAATAATGGAAATATTAAGAACCCTTACTGAGCACTTACTATCTGCCAGATGCTGCATTTAGTGCTTTTTATGCATTTTATTTAAGTATCCTAAGAACCCTAGGAGGTAAGGATCATTAATTATCTCCATGTGACAAACAGGCAGAAAGATTAAGTAACTAGATGGTTTTTATTTTTTTATTTTTTTTTTTTTCCCAATTTATTTATTTTCAGAAAAACAGTATTCATTATTTTTTCACCACACCCAGTGCTCCATGCAAGCTGTGCCCTCTATAATACCCACCACCTGGTACCCCAACCTCCCACCCCCCCGCCACTTCAAACCCCTCAGACTGTTTTTCAGAGTCCATAGTCTCTCATGGTTCACCTCCCCTTCCAATTTACCCAAATTCCCTACTACTCTCTAACGCCCCTTGTCCTCCATGCTATTGGTTATGCTCCACAAATGAGTGAAACCATATGATAATTGACTCTCTCTGCTTGACTGATTTCACTCAGCATAATCTCTTCCAGTCCCGTCCATGTTGCTACAAAAGTTGGATATTCGTCCTTTCTGATGGAGGCATAATACTCCATAGTGTATATGGACCACATCTTCCTTATCCATTCATCCGTTGAAGGGCATCTTGGTTCTTTCCATAGTTTGGCGACTGTGGCCATTGCTGCTATAAACATTGGGGTACAGATGGCCCTTCTTTTCACGACATCTGTATCTTTGGGGTAAATACCCAGGAGTGCAATTGCAGGGTCGTAGGGAAGCTCTATTTTTAATTTCTTGAGGAATCTCCACACTGTTCTCCAAAGAGGCTGCACCAACTTGCATTCCCACCAACAGTGTAAGAGGGTTCCCCTTTCTCCACATCCTCTCCAACACATGTTGTTTCCTGTTTTGTTAATTTTGGCCATTCTAACTGGTGTAAGGTGATATCTCAATGTGGTTTTAATTTGAATCTCCCTGAGGGCTAATGATGATGAGCATTTTTTCATGTGTCTGATAGCCATTTGTATTTCTTGATTGGAGAAGTGTCTGTTCATATCTTCTGCCCATTTTTTGATGTGTTTGTCTGTTTCGTGTGGGTTGAGTTTGAGGAGTTCATTATAGATCCTGGATATCAACCTTTTGTCTGTACTGTCATTTGCAAATATCTTCTCCCATTCCGTGGGTTGCCTCTTTGTTTTTTTGACTGTTTCCTTTGCTGTGCAGAAGCTTTTGATTTTGATGAAGTCCCAGAAGTCTATTTTCGCTTTTGTTTCCTTTGCCTTTGGAGACGTATCTTGAAAGAAGTTGCTGTGGCTGATATCGAAGAGATTACTGCCTATGTTCTCCTCTAAGATTCTGATAGATTCCTGTCTCACGTTGAGGTCTTTTATCCATTTTGAGTTGATCTTTGTGTACGGTGTAAGAGAATGGTCGAGTTTCATTCTTCTACATATAGCTGTCCAGTTTTCCCAGCACCATTTATTGAAGAGACTGTCTTTTTTCCACTGTATATTTTTTCCTGTTTTGTCGAAGATTAATTGACCATAGAGTTGAGGGTCCATATCAGGGCTCTCTACTCTGTTCCACTGGTCTATGTGTCTGTTTTTATGCCAGTACCATGCTGTCTTGGTGATCACAGCTTTGTAATAAAGCTTGAAATCAGGTAAGGTGATGCCGCCAGCTTTATTTTTGTTTTTCAACGTTTCCTTAGCGATTCGGGGTCTCTTCTGATTCCATACAAATTTTTGGATTATTTGCTCCAGCTCTTTGAAGAATGCCGGTGGAATTTTGATCGGAATGGCATTAAAAGTATAGATTGCTCTAGGCAGTATAGACATTTTAACGATGTTTATTCTTCCGATCCAAGAGCATGGAATGGTCTTCCATCTTTTTGTGTCTTCTTCAATTTCTTTCATGAGTGTTCTATAGTTCCTCAAGTATAGATCCTTTACCTCTTTAGTTAGGTTTATTCCCAGGTATCTTATGGTTCTTGGTGCTATAGTAAATGGAATCGATTCTCTAATTTCCCTTTCTGTATTTTCCTTGTTAGTGTATAAGAAAGCCACTGATTTCTGCACATTGACTTTGTATCCTGCCACGCTGCTGAATTGCTGTATGAGTTCTAGTAGTTTGGGGGTGGAGTCTTTTGGGTTTTCCATATAAAGAATCATGTCATCTGCGAAGAGAGAGAGTTTGACTTCTTCATTACCAATTTGGATACCTTTTATTTCTCTCTGTTGTCTGATTGCTGTTGCTAGGACTTCTAATACTATGTTGAACAAGAGTGGTGAAAGTGGGCATCCTTGTCTTGTTCCTGATCTCAACGGGAAGGCTGCAAGCTTTTTCCCATTGAGGATGATATTTGC
The DNA here is from genome assembly GCF_020171115.1 of Neogale vison. Taxonomy (NCBI): domain Eukaryota; kingdom Metazoa; phylum Chordata; class Mammalia; order Carnivora; family Mustelidae; genus Neogale; species Neogale vison. The sequence goes on along the minus strand of NC_058091.1, from coordinate 269,916,558 downwards.
TGTGGGTCTTTCATAGATAGATTTGATGAGGTTCAGGAATGTTCCCTCTATCCCTATACTTTGAAGCGTTTTAATCAGGAACGGATGTTGGATTTTGTCAAATGCTTTTTCTGCATCAATTGAGAGGACCATGTGGTTCTTCTCTCTTCTCCTATTAATTTGTTGTATCACATTGATTGATTTACGAATGTTGAACCATCCTTGTAGCCCAGGGATGAATCCCACCTGATCATGGTGGATAATCTTTTTAATGTGTTGTTGGATCCTGTTGGCTAGGATCTTGTTGAGAATCTTAGCATCCATATTCATCAGTGATATTGGTCTGAAATTCTCCTTTTTGGTATGGTCCTTGCCTGGTTTGGGGATCAGGGTAATGCTGGCTTCATAGAAAGAGTCTGGAAGTTTTCCTTCTGCTTCAATTTTTTGAAACAGCTTCAGGAGAATAGGTGTTATTTCTTCTTGGAAGGTTTGGTAGAATTCCCCAGGGAATCCGTCAGGTCCTGGGCTCTTGTTTTTTGGGAGATTTTTGATCACTGCTTCAATCTCGTTATTAGATATCGGTCTATTCAGGTTGTCGATTTCTTCCTGGTTCAATTTTGGTAGTTTATATTTTTCCAGGAATGCATCCATTTCATCAAGGTTGCTAAGCTTATTGGCATATAACTGTTCGTAGTAACTTCTGATGATTGTTTCTACTTCCTTGGTGTTAGTTGTGATCTCTCCCCTTTCATTCATAATTTTATGAATTTGGGATTTCTCTCTTTTCTTTTGGATTAGTGTAGCCAGTGGCTTATCGATCTTATTGATTCTTTCAAAAAACCAGCTTCTAGTTTCATTGATACGTTCTACTGTATCTCTGGTTTCTCCCTCATTGATCTCAGCTCTAATCTTGATGATTTCCCTTCTTATGTGTGGAGTTGGTTTGATTTGTTGTTGATCCTCCAGTTCTTTAAGGTGTAGAGACAGCTGGTGTGTTCTGGATTTTTCAATTTTTTTGAGCAAGGCTTGGATGGCTATATATTTTCCCCTTAGGACCGCCTTTGCTGTATCCCATAGGTTTTGGACCGAAGTGTCTTCATTCTCATTGGTTTCCATGAATTGTTTCAGTTCTTCTTTGATCTCCTGGTTGATCCAAGCATTCTTAAGCAAGGTGGTCTTTAGCTTCCAGGTGTTTGAGTTCCTTCGGAACTTTTCCTTGTGATTGAGCTCCAGTTTCAAAGCATTGTGATCTGAGAATATGCAGGGAATAATCTCAGTCTTTTGGTATCGGCTGAGTTCTGATTTGTGACCCAGTATGTGGTCTATTCTGGAGAAGGTTCCGTGTGCACTTGAGAAGAATGAGTATTCTGCTGTTTTAGGGTGGAATGTTCTGTATATATCTATGAGGTCCATCTGGTCCAATGTGTCGTTCAATGCTCTTGTTTCTTTATTGATTTTCTGCTTCGATGATCTGTCTAATTCTGAAAGAGGCGTGTTAAGATCACCTACGATTAGTGTATTCATATCAATATGACTCTTTATCTTGATTAACAGTTTTCTTAAGTAATTGGTTGCTCCCATATTGGGAGCATAGATATTTACAATTGTTAGATCATCTTGGTGGATAGTCCCTTTAAGGATTATGTAGTGTCCTTCTGTATCTCTGACTACAGTCTTTAGTTTGAAGTCTAATTTATCTGATATGAGAATCGCTACCCCAGCCTTCTTTTGAGTCCCATTGGCATGAAAGATGCTTCTCCACCCCTTCACTTTCAGTCTGCGTGTATCTTTAGGTTCAAAATGGGTCTCTTGTAGACAGCATATGGATGGGTCCTGTCGTTTTATCCAATCTGCAACCCTGTGCCGTTTTATGGGTGCATTGAGGCCATTCACATTGAGAGTGATTATTGATAGATACGTTTTTATTGACATCGAGTTACCTTTGAAGTCTTTCTTTCTGTAGACTGTCTCTATATTTCTGTTCAATGCTATTCTTGGGATTTTTCCTCTTTTATAGAACCCCCCTTAATATTTCCTGCAGTATCGGCTTGGTGGTTGCATAGTCTTTTAAGTCTTGCCGGTCTTGGAAACTCTTTATCTGTCCATCCATTTTGAATGTCAGTCTTGCTGGATAAAGTATTCTTGGCTGCATGTTCTTCTCATTTAGTGCCCTGAATATATCTTGCCAGCCTCTTCTGGCTTGCCAGGTCTCTGTGGACAGGTCTGACGTTATTCTGATGGGCTTCCCTCTGTAAGTAAGGAGCCTCTTTGCCCTGGCAGCTTTCAAGAGATTATACCTACAATTATAATTTCTCAATTTGACTATCAGGTGTCGTGATGTTTTTTTGGAGTGTATAATCTTGGGTGGAGACCGTTCAGCCTCTAGTACATGAACGCTGCTTTCATTCGCGAGATTCGGAAAGTTTTCATGAAGGACTTGTTCCACTACATCTTCTAGACTTCTTTCTTTCTCCTCCCCTTCAGGAATTCCAATAATTCTGACGTTGGAACGCTTCATGGCATCACTTATTTCCCTAATTCTGCTTTCGTGGGATCTAAGCTGTTTGTTCCAGGCTTCCTCCTGATCCTTTCTCTCTATCTGTTTGTCTTCCAGATCACTAATTCTATCTTCTGTCTCAGTTACCCTAGCTTTGAGAGAGTTTAGATTGGATTGGAACTCATTGAGAGCATTGTGGACCTCCTCCCTGGTAGCTTTAAGCTCCGCCCTAACATTGTGAACATCCTGTCTGGTCGCTTTCAGTTCGGCTCTAATCAATTCTGTTTGGTCATCCATGGCTTTCTCCAACCTAGCTATTGCCTGGATAATTGTTAGCCTGAATTCTCTTTCCGACATATTGTCTATGTTGATAGCCGTTAGCTCTGTTGTGGAAGGTCCATCCTCTGTATTTTTCTTCTGTTGGGCATTCCTCCTCCTAGTCATTTTGGTGGGAGAAGACTGAACAGATGTAGCTGGATGTATCAACTCTGGTGCAGTCAAGGTGCACCCTGGAACACTTCCTGATCTCCGTCTCAGAAGCCTCAGTCTGGGTGCAGAAGCTGAATAAATTCCCCCTTGGATGCTGGCAGTGCAGGTTCCAAGTTAAAGACCCTGAGGGCGCAGGATCTTTTGCTCGTCCCCAAAGCCAAGGCAGTGGCGGCTGTCTGGGAGCTCCTGACCGCCAGAGAGGTTCCAAGCAGCGATCGCACACTGAGATTTTGCCGCCGGCCCAGGCTGGGAGTGCCCGGCCTGCGCGTACCTCTTTTCAGAGGCGGCTGTGGGTCGGGCGCGCGTCTGGGGCACTGAGAACGGGGCGCTGGTCCGTAAGCCGCAGGCTGGGCTTTTGCGCGCCTCTGTCCGGGGAAGAGTTTCGCGGGCGCGAGGCTTAGACTTTGAAACAATGGCCCGGGTCAAGAAGCGCCCCAGGGCCTTAGAAACCCAGGAGAGCTGGAGCGACGTGCACGCGCATCTCAAGCTTTGTGGTAGGGCGAGCGCGCGTTCTGCAGACCGGCTCCCATCCCCTCACAGGAGCCGGAACCCTGCGCTCTGGGGCGCGCTGGCGGCTTAGGGACCAGGAGCCGGTTTCTCCGCCGCACTCTCTCTGCCTCCGCGCCGGGGAGGCCGTCTGGGACCGGGGACTCAAGCCCCTGTCCCTAGCCGCCCCGATTCCCACAGTTTGCCCCCGCGATCCTTTGCTCTTTTGGAGTGCTTTCAACCAGTCTCCGAGTTAATGCTGGTCCCCAGACGCAGGGCGCTCTCGCTCGTATCGGGGTATTACTTTCGCACCGGTCGCCTCTGGTGGCTCCCTCCCCCTTTTGTTTATCTTCCGATATCAGTCCGCTGTTCCCATTCCGCTTTACCTGCTCACTGGCGTCTTCTGCCCCTGTAGAGATCCAGACGTGTATAATTCTGATCTCAGGCTGATTTCATGGGTGATCGGAGTTCTTTGGTAGGTAATCAGCTCACTTTGGGGTACCAGCTGAAAAGACGCCTCTTCCTAGTACCCCGCCATCTTGTCCCCCCTAGATGGTTTTTATATTAGGCTGTCTGACTTTAAAACTTTGCCCTTAACTGCTCAACATAACTGCCTCTCAACAGATAACCAATAGAGATTGTTTTTATTTCATTTTTTTTTAAAGGTTTTATTTATTTATTTATTTGACAGACAGAGATCACAAGTAGGCAGAGAGGCAGGCAGAGACAGAGAGAGAGAAGAGGAAGCAGTCTCCCTGCTGAGCAGAGAGCCCAATGTGGGGCTCGATCCCAGGACCCTGGGATCATGACCTGAGCCGAAGGCAGAGGCTTTAACCCACTGAGCCACCCAGGCGTCCCAAGAATTTTTTTTTCTACAATCACTTTCTGTTTAAGGGATCTTCATTTGGGGGGCCTGAACACCACTGCCCTATAATGCACTGCTTCTTACCCCGTTCCCTGGTTTCCTAGTGAGCTTTGGCCATAGTTCTGTTACTAGACTTGGCTCCTTGGACTACCAGTCAACAGTAGGAATGAGGCTGGATGCAAAATGCACAAACACAGGCTAGGCTTTAGTGGGGGCAGTGGCTCTGGCAGAAGGGAGAACTGTCACCCCTGCAGTGTTAAAATGGCTCCTAGAACAACAGCCAGGGAAAGTTTTAATGGGCCTGAGGCAGGAAAGGAATGACATCTAAGCGTATGGGGGCGGGCGGAATACAGGGAATTGGGCACACAGGTGCACTTGGCAGAACGTACTTCTAAATACACTGTTGCAATTGCATGCTACCTCTCCCCCACCCCCTTGATTTTTAGCATTTTAATTAAAAAAGTTGGTGCAAGGTCAGATTGGGTATCCGTCTTCTCTCTGACTAGTCGGAACCGGTATGAGCCTACTCCTTTGTGTTTTGCACGTCAAGAAAAGTGGTAACAGCCAGGCTGGAGTGTCCAGGGTACGCCGGGGCCTGTTCCTCATGTCCCTGACTGTCTCAGCTCAACCCTCCTATTAAGGAAGGGGTTAGAAATCCAGTATCTCCAGGGATAAGGTGGGGAATGCTACTCAGTGAAATGGGTCAGGTTTGCATATTAAGCATTTACAAAAGTTCTGTAACCTCATCCTAGTTTTCTGAAACATAACAATCTCTTTGACCAGCCCTTTTTCTTCCCTTGCTTTTGTTGGAAATGTAGCTGCCAAAGTGTTTGTCTATTTTATTATTTTATTTTTATTTATTTATTTTTTTAAAAGATTTTATTTATTTATTTGACAGACAGAAATCACAAGTAGGCAGAGAGAGAGGGGGAAGCAGGCTCCCTGCTGAGCAGAGAGCCCGATGCGGGGCTCCATCCCAGGATCCTGGGACCATGACCTGAGCCGAAGGCAGAGGCTTTAACCCACTGAACCACCCAGGTGCCCCATGTTTGTCTATTTTAAAACAAACAAAAGATACTTGGAGCAAGAGAGTAACTGACCAGACGTTAGACTTCCACACCGGGGAGGCAGTAGTGGTACTCTGGGGTATATATGTTCCCTCTGAATGGAAACAGCCCATGGTTCAGTTCTAAAAGATTATGGGTGGGCCTTTGTTGGCAGACTTATAGGATTTTTCAGGAGAATATGGAAGATTCTGTTTTTATGTGGAATATTCCAGTTTTCAAAGTTGGCTTAAATGCTACAAAAACAGTGCAAAGGCCAAACAGATTATGTTTTCAATCTAGTTCTGGGTCTGGCCCTCTAGATCACAAGCTTTTCTGTCAATGGGGAAGAAATAAAAACAAGGTGAAAAGCAGGACAGACCTATTAATGTTGTGAGCTAGGCCTAGAACCAAAGCACAGCGATTTCGCTCCTGCCTAATTTCTGCATTTTGGTACATTCATCAGCTTCTTGGCCATTCTGTGTCCTTGTCAACAGGTGGCTGCTGGAGCCAAGTGGCTGTCTTCCCTCTTCGCCGACTGACTTGTGCTCTCTTGCCAGTGACCAAGAAAGTTGAGGGGTGACAGCAGGCTTCTTGCCAAGGCTCAGTTTTTCATTCATCGTAACTTGATAAATACTTTGCCTCCACGCTGCCAGTTTCCAGCAAGACCAGAGGCAGCCAGCCTCTGAGATAAGAGGCAGCCGAGGGTTGTGGGTTATGTTTTTGCTTTGAATGGTGGGAGAGCCTTTCAAAGAGCTATCCAAAAAAAAATCACTTGCCCTGTCAAAACTCTATCTGATTGGCCAAATGTGCATTGACCTTTTTCACATTTAGCATGATATTTCCTCTTTCTAGCTATTTCCACTTAGTTTTAGCCTTCTAAGTAAAATGGCAGAGTCAGGAAGAGATTTTTTTTTCTTTCTAAAAAATTAATTAAGTAATTTTATTTTATTTTATTTTTTCAGTGTTCCAAGATTCATTGTTTATGTACCACACCCAGGGTTCCATGCAATACGTGCCCTCCTTAATACCCACCACCAGGCTTTTATTTCCTAAAGATGCTAGTGATGCAGTCCCTTGGTGTTGCAAATTTGTGAATTGAGGCCAAGAGAGAACAGAGTTGTGAAGGGCACTCTAAGATTAGCCTGCCTAGGACGGATTCTTCATGACTCATAGTTGCTTCATTTTTCAGGGATTCCCAAATCTGGCTGTGCAACAGAATAACCATGAAGAACATTAAAACCCAACTATGCAGCTCACCTCAGGCTTACTGATTTAGAATTCCAGGTGTGAGGACTGGGAATGTGTATTTTCCCAGGTCCCTGGATCACTCTCAGGTAGTCCTCCCATGGAGAGGTAGTTGGGAATCATTGGCTTCTGCTGGGCTCCACACCCAGGTGAGTCCCAACTGAATCCTGGTGTAGATATTCTTAGAACTCTTGATACTGATGTTTCTTGGTAACGCTGGGTTCTAAGGCAGAGTAGTTGACTTTTGCCTTCAGAGATAAATTCAAGAGGTTAGAAGTTGTTATACATTGTGTGGAGATGGTTCTCATGGATGTCTGATGCTTGACAAATTTTAGTTGAAGCATGCTCAAAGATTTATTGGATTTGAGTTTCTAAATGATTATGTGAATAACATTCCTGGAATCTCTAAGACTAGAATAATGAAATATACCAAAGTTACTGGCAAGCAGATTTTTTCCAAAGGTGCTTAACTTTGGTCTCTGAGATCTTTAATGTCTTCTCTGACCATGAATGATTAGCCCTTGTCAACGCCGTGATAGTAATTAAACAAGTAGCACAGTTTATGGAGTCCAGACCAGGTGCTGGTACTAAAGGCTGTTATAAACTAGACTAAATGCTGTTAGAAACATCTCATGTAGACCTTACATGGACTGTGAGGACTATTATTTTCACTATTTTGCACATGAGAAGACTGAGACTCAGATAATAAAATTTATGTCCAAAAAAACATAGTTAAGAATTCGCAGAGGGATGCCTGGGTGGCTCAGTTGGTTAAGCAGCTGCCTTCGGCTCAGGTCATGATCCCAGCGTCCTGGGATCGAGTCCCACATCGGGCTCCTTGCTCGGCAGGGAGCCTGCTTCTCCCTCTGCCTCTGCCTGCCATTCTGTCTGCCTGTGCTCACTCTCCCCCCCCCCCGATAAATAAATAAAATCTTAAAAAAAAAAAAAAGATTCGCAGAGTCAAGTGTTGACTTTGAAATTTGACCGCTCAGCCTTGGGTCTAGGTCTGACGGGTGACTGTCCACTCAACTTCCTTTATAAAAGACCTTCAATCCCACCTGCTCAGAACCTCTGTCCATCACTCACTCTCACCTCAATTTGGCCATGGACTCTATAGCTGCTAGAATATAGTGTTTAGCCAGATGAAAAACATTTTTCTACCAAGTATGCAATCAGAAATAGAAACTGTTGTCTGTAGCATATAAACAAGAGAATTTTTTCATTCTGGGTATCTTCATTGTGGGAACAAAGCATTATTCTGTAGCTTTGTTTCACTAACCTACTCGTGACTTTTATAATGCATGCTGTAACACAATGGGTTTTGAAAATGGAACTTTTAATTAAGGATATATTAAAAGGATCTATAATTAGTATAATAGTTAGGTGCATTAACTAGGTCCTTTGTATAACTCATTGTTGGCTAGGAAATAGGGTCCAACCAGTCTTCTGAGTGTTTGAATTTGAGGATTTTAAAATAATATATCAAAATATAAACATCTGAATTTATATTCAAAGTTTGAAATAATGTGAATCACCCACATTGATAGGCTTCAAGAAATGCATAATAACAAAGTCGGTGATCCACATGGACACTAAAGCTTGTGTTCTGAACTGACACATGCTGTGTTTCACCATTTCCATATCTGTAGAACGACTGCATTGGCTCTAGCACGACCCCTCCTCTAACCTTCTAGGAGTCCCCATCAGTCCTGGAGATTGTGTGAAATCCCCCATTTGGGAAAGAATGGCTTTCTTCTGTGGAGTCCAAAGAAAGAACTTTCCTTTGCTTTTCTAAAGATTTTGCTCCTGCATAATTTCTGCAACTTTGGTACATTCATCAGCTTCTGGGTTGATGGCATACCCAAACTGAGAATGTAGGAAGGTTTAAAGAAACTGTGGATAGTGCTGTACTCTGGGCCCAGCAGTAGCAGGGGGGTACACCTGCTTCTCATCCTGGAGGGGCAAGAAAAGGAGGTCAGAGGACTAGTTAGCCCAACCCTGCTCTTCTTCTGCTCCCTGATCACCTGCTAATCATCTGGTCCTCAACAGGGTGTTCACTGATGATGCCCATATAGACCAGCACACTGACCCTCGTTTCCACTGTTAAGGGAATAGTAAGATCTGTCCTGGCTATTTCACAAGATTATTTGGAAGATCAAAGAGCCTTATAAAATTATGTCATGTGCTATCTATATGAAAATTTTATAGCTGTTAATGATCAGAATAGAATCATAAGGTAAAACTGTGAATCTTTGTTAAGGAATAAAAATAGGTGAATTTTTATTTATTTATTTATTTATTTACGTTATTTTATTTTTATTTATTTATTGTATTTATTTTATAAAAAATGGTTAATTTCATTGATTTTTTTCTTATGCTCTGAATATCTACTGAATAGTGGGAAACATTTCAACTTTAAATTTCAAATTTTTACTTATCAATTCTTTGATACTAGGTTTTAGGCAAAGGAAAAAAAATCAAGCCACAAAAAGTTAGAATCCAATCACTATATTACATGCTTTTTCTCCCAACTACCCATTATAAATGAAAGCTATCATACCTCTTGCTTCATGAGGGGTGTTAATTTTTTAGTTTGTAATAATCATTTTCTTTGGAATTTAAATACTGTGTATGAAACATTTAATAGAATTATTCTTCCTGTTAACTATAGATGGAATAAACATTGAGCAAATAAAATTCATAAAACATAAAAGGGAAATTAAGTTACTAATCTCCCAGCTCCAGAAAGAATTACTCTGTATTAAATATTTACACACATTTTTTTAATAAAATGGGAATTCATTGTTGTAACATTTTCATTTGATAATATTATAAACATATTTTCTCTGTCTTTCAATATTGCAACATAATTGTAATGGCTCTATGAGAATTCCTTAATGCTGCTATATATGTAGATTTTTGAAAAGTGTCTTTGATTATCAAGAATAGGTGACATTTTCCCCTTATTAAGTACTTAAGGGAGACTGGAGCTTGAAAAACAATAGGGAATTGTATTTTCTTTTAACAAATGAATGAGTTCTTCAGCAAATTTAGTTTTCAGTAAATGTTTGAGTCAGTGTGATTCCCTGCATTAGATCAGTTTAGACATATCATTAAATCTTTAACTCATTTTCTTCAAGTGCCCCAAAAAAGATACAATAATTACATAAAGAATAAAACTACCTCAGAAAAGAAAATGTGTCATAATCTTAATCTAAACTTTTTAGAGATGACAATAGGAAACTAGAAGCAAATAAACTGTCTTTTTAATAGGGGCATATTGATGTGCAGATGATCTGGTCCAATGTCAATCTTATATATACTAATTTAAAAGTGTTAAATAATTGATCTTTTGAGTTTTTCTATTAAAAAACCCTCTCCATTTCCTGTATTTTATTTCCTCAATTCATTTATTGAAGTAATAAAGTAAAAATGCTACAGAATTATATTTAATCAAGGTATCTTTATAGTCTCAAAGATGTTTTGGTAATAATCATATTAAATCAACAGCGAAAACAAATTAAATCCAATTTTTATTGCATTCAGTTCACAGAAGAGGCTGTCTCTTAACATGTGCATTTTTTTTTAAACTATATTTCCTGAGATTAAGCATTTTTACTTTAAGACCCTGGAGGAGAAACACATGACCATTCTTATGCAGCTCTAAGTAGCATTTCTGCCGTTAGTCTTTTGCTAACAATGAACTTCACTTCTCTGGGTTATTTCTTGGCCTCTCCTCCATTTGCACCCATTCTCATGTATGAAATCCTTGCTTTTATCATTTGAAGCCACCTCCCTTATTTGCGCAATTTTTTGCTTTCAGTTTATCTCTAGGATTTTTGGTTCTTGCCTCAAGTTCTTCTTTTAGATAAGAGGTCGGAGATCTAGTTCTCCAAGGAGCCAAATAGTAAATGTTTTAGGCTTTGTGGACCCATAACCTTCCTCTTTGCCGGAGAGCAGCCTGAGACAATATGTAAATGAATGGCTGAGTTCTAGTTAAACATTTATATTGCGGGGCACCTGGCTGGCTCAGTGGGTTAAGCCTCTGCCTTTCTCTTGGGTCATGGTCTTGGGGTCCCGGGATCTAGGCTCATGTCGGGCTCTCTGCTCAGCAGAGAGCCAGCTTCCCCTTCTCTCTCTGTCTGCCTCTCTGCCTGCTTGTGACCTCTCTCTCTGTCAAATAATAAAATCTAAAAAAAAGAAAAAAAACAAAACCAAACATTTATTTTGCAAAGACACACAGGGCCTTTATTTACCTTTGGGCCTGGTCTTAGATGTTGGCATTGAATCTCTTTACCATGTGTATTTTTTTTTAAAGATTTTATTTATTTATTTGGTAGAGATCACAAGTAGGCAGAAGCAGGCAGAGAGAGAGGAGGAAGCAGGCTCCCCGCTGAACACAGAGCCCAATGTGGGGCTCGATTCCAGGACCCGGGATCATGACCTGAGCTGAAGGCAGAGACCGCAACCACTGAGCCACCCAGGTGCCCTACCATGTGTATTTTTACATGTGAATCCCTCCATCTTTCTATGTCTGCTGTTAAGAGTTTTGAAACTAAGGGAATCAATGGCCAAACGTATCAAAGGTTGGGGGTTTGTGTTTTATCCTGAAGACACCCTATTGACTATTTTGTTGTGGGGAGGAGGGACAAGCTCATAAAGATGGAGAACAATAAAAACTTCTTTTCTCTTTCTAATTCGGAAAAGAGGACTAGGCTCTTTGTTGAGTTAATGGATGAACTTTTCAAATTGCACTCAACTTAACAGCCTGATCATCATCATCAACCTAGCACACATCCATTAAGTGCTTACTCTCTTCCCGGCCCCGGCCCCGTGCTAGGGACTGTATGATCGCATTCAAAAGTGGATCTCAGAGGTATGTGCTCTTGTCTCTATTTTATGGATAAGGAGGCAGCGTCAGTCAGTTGCCCAAGGGTGCCAAGGCTGGTGAATGGCAGAACGAATACGACATCCGTGCTCTTCCACACTTAGCTGCTGCTTATACTTGGCCGTCATACTGTGAAATGAGGACCGCCTGACCTGGAAGAGGTGGGGAAGCTACTGTGTATCTGTACTCTAGATGTAAACCCTTTCCTTTGCTCTTTCCTGTAGGGCCCTGGATTTTGGATTGTATGTTTCAAGCCTTAAGGCAAAGGGTTTTCATGAAGTTTGAGTTTTTTAATATTCCTGAATATAACAGCTATTTAATTGATAAGTGAAAAGTTTGATGGATAAAGATGGAACTATGTTTTTTTTCCTGTGGCCTTAATTCCTTTGTCAGCCTCCCAGTCTACTCCAGCCAATTTTAGTCAGATTTATCCATTTCTTATTCATTTCAAGTCATCTTCAGATGTTTTCTCCCCTCTTCTATTCCTGCCTAGAGTTAATGTTACTAAGTACCACTACTTGGCGCACATTCTCTAGGCAAGGAAGTGTGAGACAAAACCTACATACTTTGGACTAGCACGGTGGGTGGGGCGAGGGAGGGGAAAAAGCGCCCCAGGAAGGAAGGAAGCAAACACAAGTTAGGACATGAACTGGCTGCAGTTAGACAGATAAACACAGATGACTCCTGCCCATTGGTCAAAGCTTCGTCTACCCTTTGGGGTTTTGTCAAAGCTCCTCACCAGGCAACTGTGGGGGAAACTACATCCCACATCCCAAGAGCAGTCCTTCACTTGCATCTGGAAGAGAAGAGGCAGAACCCTCTGTGACCTGATGGCGTTGGGCTTGGCAGCAACAGATGTTGGAGTTCCTTGGATGTGGTTTGATAGAGGGTGTGCTGCAGCCCAGCGCTCATAGGGGGATGAGGTGGGATGTGAACAGATGAGGCCAGGTGGTTGTGAACACTCTCTCACTGAGCAAATGGCCAATGACAGGGAGGCAGGTGGGACTGAGTAAGTCTGAGGAGGACCATCAACCAGGTCCCATACCAGGACTTCCCATGTATCTCGGCATCTGCAGAGAAGTAGCCAGACCACTTTTTAGATTGGACTCCTTGTTTCTTCTGGCTTGCTCTGCTGAGATGTACAGTCCTCCTCTCACGGCCAACCACGGTCTCTGAAGAAATGCTGCATTACCACTCCTCTTTGTTTTGACCTGGGGGGCTGGTTTCTCTCTTCAGCGGATGCCGTTTACCTGCTCAGGGGATGGAAGGTTTTACTGTTTCTCCAAGTTGTTTTGGATGTGTGGGAAGTGGCTCCTGTTCACCTCGCAACACCAGTATAGGGCAGATCTGAAGAACTCCACTGGCCTAATTCCATGCAGGTTTTGGGCCACAATTGTCCTCAACTCTAAAATTCTGAAAACTGAATTGGATTCTGTAATCTCTACACCTACAGGGCCTGAAGGAGGAGCCAGGCAGGAGTTTATTATCACATCAACTTCTTTCTTTTCTCTCTCTTTTTTTTTTTTTTTAAGATTTTATTTATTTATTTGACAGAGAGAGATCACAAGTAGGCAGAGAGGAAGGCAGAGAGAGAGAGGAGGAAGCAGGCTCCCCGCCAAGCAGAGAGCTGTGAGACTTCTGTTCTCCTCAGCTAAGGAATTCACTTTTCTAGATTTGGCTGGTGGATATTGGGGCGGGAACGTATTCAAGCTGCTGTCTAAATTTTCCTGTCTAAGGTGGATTTCAGAGACTTTTACACTTAACGGTCAAACATTTTAATTCTTTTTTCTTTCAAGGATGATGGTACACTTTCTTCCTTTTGCAGAATGCTGAATTCCATTTTCCTGGTAGTAGATCACAAGAAAATACTAAGGTAATTGGAGTTTAGGGAAATAGTAGAGAATATATATGTAATCTCACCACTTGTGTATACAAATTGAGGAATGAAATCTACTCCTGTTGAGGAACTGGGTTAGGGCTTATACTTCTTTGGGAAACCATCATTTTCCCTGGAAAAATCCACTAGTTTGTCAGTGACCTTGGCTTCCTATCTCAGAGTCCATGACAGACACCATCATTAATTAAGCACACACAGTTCTCTCTATAGGGAGATGTCTTCAGTCCTCATTCTTGCTCACTGTGCTTTCTCCACCAGCATATCTGTTGGGTGCTAAGCATAATGGCTTCTCTGCCCTCCCTACCCCCCATTTCTAACCTCAGGTACTATATTCCATGGACTACTTATGCTGAAATTTACTCCCGTAGCCCAAAGCCATGACCAGGCATCACTCAGCAAGCTCTCAAAAATAAGCACGAGCTGATTTCTGGGTTTGGAATCTACCAGTGCTATTATCAAAAGAAATCATTTACATTTTCTGCACGTCTGAACTTTGCCTGCCTTGGAGAATGGCAGGGAAGGAAAGCTAATACAATTTGATAAAATGGCTAAAATGAGTCTATTTACAGTCCTGCAGCTTTTAGAGCTGAGAATTTAAATATAGCCACATAGTCACCCATAAATGTAAATGTATGTGTATTTGGGCAGAGAATGGGAGCTGAGAGTCGATTTTGGACTTGAGGTTCAATTTTCCTGCTGGAATAAATATTGAAGCTTAGGTTGACTGCATTGAAAATTCTATCAATTGTGGGACTGGCTTCTTATTCTCCTTTCCTTGGATTTTTTAATCCACAGGATGTGAATGTCTGTTGTTATTTTTCCCCCCTCCCTTTCTTTTCTCTCTGCCTTTTCAGCTTTGTTCCCTGCACCCTCCCTTGCAGTTCCTTTCCTGAAATGGCAGTGAACCCTGGTGTCAGCATCATTGTTTTACAATGAGGGAGCCCACATTTCTGACAGTTTCCACCCTGCTCCTGCCCATGCTAGAAATACCAGAAGAATGGCAGACATGGAAATGCCTCCCATTTATATTCATTTGGTATTTGGTTCTAGTACCAAATATGAATGGGTATTGAATTTTATTTCCAAGTCAATATTGAACTCAAATGTCAGTCATTTGTAGAGGGTACATTTTAAGTAAGCATTACCTCTCTGGTCTTTTCAATATCAAATCAAAGCGTATCGGCGTATGCAAGTTCATGTTGTGCACAAGACCGTGTGCCAAGCTTTCCAGGGGATGCAGCAGTAGACAGAATGGGTCCTGGCTCTCCAAAGTTGCAGTGCTCTTTGGAGAGGCAGGACACATGCAATTGCCTTCCTAAGTTCATAAATAACTCAAAGATTGTAGTGGTTGATATGGAAATCTCTTCAGTTAAGTCCTCTGGAAAATGGACATGATAATGTTCTTTTATTTTTTAGAGTTGTGCTGATTGGTGAAAAAAATTGAGAGGACATAGGAATTTCATTGGGTCATGAAGAGAGGTTTGCTATAAAGAGAGATGGAGAAAAGACTTGGCCAATGGACACTCTGAGGGGCAGGACAACATCCCTTTATGTTCCTTTTCCCCTTTCCTCTTGCTTCTCAACATTGTGTGAAATAAAAACTCCAGAGGCAAAAAAGGACTGATACAGACTCAGAAAGAACCAGCTTAGCAAGGAAATTGTTCAGCCTATATCCTCTAAGCAAGGTAGCCAAGTCCCATTTGAACACTTCTTCCCTTGACCTTTAGGACTTGATCTTTGTGTTGCCGGACATGCAAGATGAGCAAGCCCGAGTCCTTTGGTGCCTACGGCTCACTGCCTGGAAATCTGCTGGATCTTTCTGGTTGCATGTACGAGCCTGCAGGTGCATGAAGTTGTAAGACTGCTCCAGACCTCCATGGCATTGAGAGTTGCCTTTGGCTTTTGTATCCAAGTTTTAGGTATCATCCAAGTGTTGGTCTCTAAGGGTAAATGCTTCCAGCTGTTTGAAAGTAGCAAGCAGACAATTTGAGGAAGATGTGTCATTATATTCTCTAGATTACCCACTGTCTTTTGTTTCCAGTATTGCTTGATTGTGAAAATTTAGTACTAGATGTAAAGAAGAAGAAGAAGAAAAAAAAAGACTTAGGTGTGCCTGAAGAATTCAGGATGAGTACATCTTATAGGGCTTTCAGGAAGAGTTCAGGAAGTGACAAACATGTTTTGGGTGCACTGAAAAACCTAGAATGTCAAATCAGCTTTTTTTTTTTTTTAATTTTAATTTTTTTGCAAATCAACTTTTATAATTAAAGTCCTTTAAAAAACCATTTTGGATGAAGATGCTAGAATTATGGCAAGGAGATAATATTTTTTCTTCCTCTTTGACTTAGCTTTGTGTGAAAAATGTTTCTGTAGTAATCGGCGCTTGGCGGTTTCTCAAATGCTTAGATTCTAGCATCTCTTTCTCTTCCCGTGTCTGTTCCTTGTATTGCCTTTTCGGGATTATCATAGGTTTCTGGAATTTAATTTATTATTTTTAAAATTACATGTGATGTGTTTTTTTGGAGTAGTGTTGTTGGGGTTCAGAGTGAAGAGCCAAGGAAAAAACTCCTGAGACATTTTCAGTGTAAAAAAGTGGTTTTAGTAAAGCTTGGGGACAGGACCCGAGGGCAGAAGGAGCTGCTGGCCCTGGATCATGAGGGGCATCTGATGAAATAATTTGGGTTTGGGGGAAGTGAAGATAAAGGGAAATTCCGAAAGGATTTTCTTTTTCTTTTCTTTTCTATTTTTTTTTAAGATTTTATTTATTTATGTTATCAGAGAGAGAGAGAAAGAGAGAGAGAGAGAGAGAGAGGCAGAGGCAGAGGGAGAAGCAGGCTCCCTGTGGAGCAGGAAGTCCTATGTGGGACTCATCCCAGGACCCGGAGATCATGACTTGAACTGAAGGCAGAAGCTTAACTGAGGGCCCACCCCACCCCGCCCCGAAAAGGATTTTCATATGCTAAAGGTTCACAGGATTCTGACTCCTTGCTATTGTCAAGCAGGGCTTGTCTTTCCTGGTAGCAAAGCATTAGCGGCAGGACAGCTGGGAGTGTCCCAGAAGAAGGTTATCCTCTCTGCCTGTCCCAACTATTTGTCAATGGGCTGCAGGTTATAAGGACATTCACTTTTTTTAAAAAAAAGATTTTATTTATTTATATGACAGCGATCATAAGTAGGCAGAGAGGCAGACAGAGAGAGATGGAGAAACAGGCTCTGCGCTGAGCAGAGAGCCCGATGTAGGTGGGGCTCCATCCCAGGACCCTGGAATCACGACCTGAGCCAAAGGCAGAGGCTTCCAGAGCCACCCAGGTACCCCAAGGACATTTACTTTTATCTACATTTCTTTCTGCCTTTGTTTCCCAGAACACATGCACCTTGTTTTCCCTTAATAGGTCAGTGAAGTATATCACTTGATCGTATCTTTTCAAAAAATACTAGCTGGTGCTTTAGAGGGACATAAAGTACTTGGGAGAGGCTGCAGTGGCGCAGCTTCCAGGGTGTGCGGGTAAAGCTGAGGTCACCCCCAGCCTCGGGAGAGCAGAGCTCGGTGACATTACGCCTTTGGACTGAACACAGTTGGACACCCCACTTGTCCGCCTGACTGAGTTTGGGGGCAGTAATTTTAGACAACTGTGGACTCTGCCCTTCATGCTTATCCATACAGTACTCAAATCCCTTCCAGTGAAAAAATGAATTTAGTCGCACCGAGAGAGCAGTGTTCTTCCTGGCCACTGGGTCCATCCCCCTAACTTGTAAACAGTGCTCGGACCTGCGCGGTGAAGGCACTCACAGCCGCCGCAGGCTCCAGCAATCCTCCCGCTTGTCCCGAGCAGGCTGGCCGGCCCCCACTCGGATTCTGCAGTCGGACGTTTTGGGCCTCGTCTCTGATCTCTGGTGTCGGCTTCTGCCCGGCTCCAACAGAACACACCGGCACCCTGCCGTCCCTCTCAGCTCACACGTCCGGTTCATTTTAGAGGGTCCTTCCTTGACTGATGAGCCACATCTGTGCCCCCGGTCACTTCTCCTTGTGGTATCCAGTATTCTCATAGTGCCCTGAAGATTTCCTTCTCAACGTTTGCTGTAATTAGGAATTATGTGCTCCTTTGCTTGGTTGTTTGCTTAATCCTATTTTCCTAGGCTAGATTTTAAGCTCTTCCAGGGCAGAACTGTTCCTCTTTTCTGTTATATTTCTCAGCAGCTACTACTGGTCCTGTCATGCGGTAGCTGCTTATAGAGCTCTGTTACCTGGATGAATGGATGGATAGATGGATGGATGGACAGATGGACAGACGCACAGGTGCCTGGATGGAAGGGAGGAAAGATGGTTCATCTTGGCCCATTTCAGGGAGGCAGGATGGTGGTGTATTTGTCACACCACAGTGCATGGGTCGATGATCTGCTGAATCTCTTGGCTGTGTGACCTTGAGCAAGGGGTTTAAGTTCTCTGTGCCTCCAGGATATGGAAGAAACACACATAACAGAATGGTTTTGAAGAACAAGGAGGTCATCCACGTAAGGCACTTAAAAAAGTACCTAGCACATAGTAAATTAGAAAATCATTGCTAAGATAGAGGTGCCCAGATGCCTCAGTTAGTTAAGTGTCTGGTGTAGGTCATGATCTCAGGGTCATGAGATGGAGCCCATGCTGGGCTCCTTGCTCAGTGCAGAGTCAACCTGAGATTCACTCTCTTCTCTTTCCCTCTACTACTACCCCACCCACCTGCACACACTCTCTTTAAACAAATGAACAAACAAAAATGGTAACTAAGATAAAGTCATTTTTTTAGACTATCTGGTTACAATAAGTAAATACTAAGTATTAGACTAATGTAGAGCGATATTATTGACGCAATTTGCAACATGCTTTTTGTCATCAGATGGAGCAAATTAAAATATTTATTAATTCCTTGGTGAATGTAGAATTTAATTTCCTTCCTCTGACGTTAAGTGTCACTCCCTAAATGAATAAGTAGCTCCAATAAAAATCTGAATTTTTCCTTTTCTAAAACTGCATTTTATGACAAGTGAGGTAATGTCATGGCCCCTGAAAGACTTAGAGCATGTTTGTTTTACTTTTGAAACTTAAAGAAAACCAATACATCTTGTGTGTGCTATTAAGAAAAAAAAAATCTATTTGATCTCATTTGTTCACCCAATAATCCTTGTAGATAGATTCACTCTCCCCATTTGACAGATAAGAAAACCAGACCTGGACTGATTGAATGAACTGCCAATTCAGTATAACAGAGATTTATTGAACACCTGCTCTGTGCCAGGTGCTCTGAGAGATAGAAAGAGGACCGAGGCTCTGGTTGGCCTCCCAAGTTGTTGAGGTTCAGCAGGAAGGAATGTAGTGTGTGATGTGCAGGCATGGAGCTGCTGACTCAGAGCCTCCCCCCACCCCGCCAACCCCCTCCCTCTGCATGTCCTGGAGGCAATGAGCCCGTTCGTGGAGGAAGCCAGGCTGAGCACCGCAGCCCTTGTAAATGGGAATCAAAATGGCTGACATGAGGAACATCTGATCTTCAGGCCTAATAAAGAACTTTCGGAGCATGACAACAATTCCTAAATCGCTGAGGCTTCCCCACTTCCTCACTGTCAAAACAGTAAAACTAATTGCCCCCAGGCTCCTTGATTATCTGCAATCCAGCTGCTGCTTTGACCTCTTGAAAAATGAACAGGCCCCCCACAAGAGGTTTGTTTCCAGGAAATGGTGGATTTCTTGCTGAGTAGGTACCCGCCCGCTGACTGTACCTGGTCAGGCCTCCTCTTGGGCCCCTGGTGTTCCAGGATCCTGGGTAAGTTGCTAGCAGTCTTCTTGTCCCGTGTCCTTCTTTATATAGCCACATATTTTGTAAGCTTTTTTCTCCCTTGAGGTAGAAAAACAACAGTTTTCATTATTTGAGCTTCTGCAAATCACTGAAACTCACTGAACTTAATTTCCTCACCTGTACATGGAAATAATAGCGATCTTAAAGTCTGCCTCTAAGGCTGGTTGACACTGGATCAGTAATGGAATACCCCTTTTTTCTCACCCCCTTGATTTATATTCTTCTTGGAGGGGGAACAAACTATAAACAAGCAAATGACTATAGAAGATGTTGGGTGGTGCAGTGCTGTGCAGACATTGAGGAGGGGCTGGAGAGAAGATGGGCAGGGGGCAGTTGCTCATAGGGTGAACAGAAGGTCGCTCTGAGACAGTGACCTATCAGAACGTGAGCTCTGGTGGGAATTGTTCAATGTGGACCTAACCAGATAGCCATCTGTGCAAAGGCCCTAAGGTGGGAAAATAGGAAGGCTGTTGGTGTGGCTGGAGCTGAATGAACAAAGGGGAGTTGGTAGGTCAGTCATCAGGGGAAGAGGGAGTGGGGGGTCGACCCAGACGACAGTGAACCCTGCAGGTCTTGGCAAGAATTGGGGGTTTCATTCTAAGTGAAGACTCACGGAGGGTTCTGGGCAGTGGCATGACATGATCTGATTGACGATTTAAAAGTAGGACTCTGGCAGCACCAGGGAGGCTCAGTCAGTGAAACAAGTGCCTGATTGTTGATGTGGGGTCCAGTCATGATCTCAGGGTCATGACCTCGAGCCCTGCATCCGGCTCAGTGCAGAGTCGGCTTGAGATTCTCTCTCTCCCTCTCCTGCTCTTCCTCCTGCTTGTTCACGCATGTGCGCTCTCTCTCTCTCTCAAAATTGAAACAAAGTATAAATATATCACTCTCTTTTTGGGTGGGAAGTATACTGTGAGGAGGCAAGGTAGAACGAGAGCAGTTTTTGTGTGTGTGATAGATATAATGTTTCTGAGATGTTGAACTGAGTAGTCTAATGGGAATCTAAGTGTTCTAAGGGTTTCCGAGAGCTGAAAATGGATTATGCGTATTGGTTGGTACATTTTCCACTTGTGGATTATGAGGGGCTCTACAGCCAGGACCTGGAAAGTCAGCACGGGCCAAGTCCAAAGGGAGGTAGAGTCACAAGGCCGGAGCTACCAGGACTTGAATCTGCTAATGACCCGTCCATACAGGCGTCACCCACTGTACACACTATGGGTCCTGAGAGGACGCACCCTCCCTCTCAGGTTGTCAAGGAAGGTTTCTTCTGGGTACAGTCCACGATTAAGGACACTCTCTGAAATAAGATATACTTGCTTAAAGAAAACTAAGTTTCCAAACAGAGGAAAGATGAACTTCTGTCACAAAGGGAGATTTGGTATTGTGCTTGCAGATGGGGACTAGAAACGAGAGGAGATAAATTATGGAAAATGGTCACACTTTCTTCTGCCCGCAGGATTTGCAGTGGGGACACTTTGACCCTGATAAATAACAAAAGTTTTTGGCATAGAGTCTGGGCCTAGTGAGTACCTGGTGAATGTTACCCCACGGGCTCACACAACAGTCAGGAAAGAATCGAATGTGGGAGGACCATGCCACTCGACGGCACTTTGCCCAGAGAGCCAGTGTTCTGTGATAGTCAGGACGCCCAGAATGAGAAAATGTCCTTTGTCCTCTCTCTCCAACTATTGACAATCAAATGGGGCCAGAAAACCCCTCTCTAGTCCCTCTTGCTCCTGCTAGCTACTGTGCAAGGCCAGGTAACAAATAAAGAAGACACACAGCAGAGCATCAGTCACACCAGCAAAGCCATTCGTTACCCTAGGCAGAGACCAGCACCCCGTTACCCTCTCGCCCTGGCTCATGACCGGGCCATAATCACATCCTATCTCCCCATAAATCCCCATGTGGCTCTTACAGGAGAAGAAATGACTGCGTTTCCAGGGTTCTCTACAAGTGCTTTCTCTTTGCAGTGCTTGGAATTAGTATTTGGAAGACTCTAGGCATTTATAAAATGTTGCCAGACACTATCCATTAGGGATGCTCTTAAGCCATCTCCAAGCTGGGGAATAAGCTTCTCCTTCTTCTGTGAATGAGTGGCCTGTCTTAAGATCTGTCTGATTTCCTTGGGCAGGACTTTTTTCTTTATTTAAAGGTTATGTCCTTGTGGCTTCAGCATCAGAAACAGCAATGGGTAATGCCTCATGGATGAAAATAGGCTACCAGTGCATGTTAATCAACAGTGCCCATATCTGCTCTTTTAAACTCAATGTTCCAAGACATAAAAAGAAAAGATGGAGCATAGCTCTGTGCTGTGCTCAGTGGATTCTTGCAGAACTGATGACATTTCAGTCTTAGTCCCTGGCGGATTTGTTAATGCCAGCCCGTGGCACTTATTGCCACGAGGAAGTGGAGCCTTTCACAGTGTTCTCTGCTGACCTGTCAGCCGCCTTGATTTTGGTCACTGGATCTGAGCTGCTACGTTCTTAATCAGATCAAGATAAGATCTAATTTCGGGCTGAGGTTATACTAAATGTAGTATGATATCCTGGGTTGAGTCTTGGAACAGGAGGAGGACAATAGTAGATAAAGTAGAGGAAATGCCAATAATTTCTTTAGTTAATGGTAATGGCTCAACTGAGAAGTATTGTACCAATGCCAATTTATTGGTTTTGATGAATGTAACATGGTTATGGGACATGGGAGCAGTGGAAGAAGCTGAGGGACAGGTATACAATGGCATACTGTACACTCTGTGCAACTCTACTGAAGTCTACTTTTTTTTTTTTTTCTTCCCACAATGAAAAGTTAAATAAAGGGGTACCTGGGTGGCTCAGTGGGTTAAGCCTCTGCTTTCAGCTCAGGTCATGATCTCAGGGTCCTGGGATCGAACCCTGTGTCGGGCTCTCTGCTCAGCAGGGAGCCTGCTTCCCCCTCTCTCTGCCTGCCTCTCTGCCTACTTGTGAGCTCTTGCAAATAAATAAAAATCTTAAAAAAAAAAAAAAAGTTAAATAAAAAGTAGGTCTCATATAGAGGGAGGTGGTTTTTGGATCTTATGCCATCCAATCTATCCCTAGAGGCAATGTCCCTGAGCACCTACAATTCAATGAGAAGCATGTGTGGAAGAATAATGTGCAACTCTAGAAGCCGTGTAGCCCAAGCGGTAAGCAGTCAGTGACACTGGGAGGCCGGTTATAGTTGGGTCTGTAGTGCACGGGTGAGGAGACAAAGTAGGAGGGAAGTCCTCCAAAGAGCACAGTTGGTCATAGTAGACTCAGAATTGTAGCCCCTGCTCCTGGATGCACACATCTACTCTCACCCCAGGAGTTTGAATGCATTTGTTTCAATCATGTCCCTGCAGTTTACTAACTGTGATATTGACAAATTCCTAAACTTCTCTGGTTGTCCATTTCCTCAACATAAATGAAAGCAATTGGGTTTCATGGCCCTTAAGGATTTGTGCAGCTTCAGAATGCTCTGACTTGCTGACCTACATGCAAAGTACTTTTTAATTGAAATGTTACCATTCAACTTTTCTATCCAGTGGAAATCCTTTCAAGACTTAGGGAAAATAACCTTTGGATCTGTAGGGGGCTTATGTGACCTGTGAGCTCTCATCCACATTAATTTTTTTCTCTGAATAATCCTCCCAAATCCTTACTTCTGACTAAATCTGTACCAACCCCAGAAAGTGTGAGTGGTTGTAAGAGAAGTTTTTTTCATAATTTATCGTCAAATTTTCAATAGTGACTTTTTGCAGGTATTTGTATAGATCTATTTTTTATCTTAAACATGTTATTGACAATACAGGAATGAGGAGAGATTGACAGAGACAAGCTCTTCCAAAAGGAGGTACATATCACAGGTTGGCTTATAATGGAAAAATCACTATTACCTTACCAAATTTTATCCGAATTAATCAGAATGACTTTCTGATTCATAGATCAATGTGATTGTGTCTTGCTTATATAAGTTTAAGTATCATCTTAACGACCCCTTAGTTATTCTTATAATGTTTGATGTTGGCAAATCAATATTAAGCAGATTAGGATCAACTGGTATTAAAATTTAAAATTTCTTAATCCTGGAAAAAATTTAACCAATGTGGATAGATTTTTGAAATTTCAATAATACTTGATTATGACCCACTTTATTACATAAGACCAAAATTTGAAAAAAAAAAATTGTGTTCAGTTGCCAAAAAGATCAGTTCCTGGTGTGTAATATAAAATCACTTTTCAATTTTTTTTTACTAATCTTTGCAAGACGTTGAGGATAGGTAAAGTTCTTCAGTGGATTAGTCTACACAGAAATACACAAATACCCAAGTTAATGCCATTTCTTTTCTTCATAAAAATAAATGAAAGAAGCAGATAAGCACTTGTTCAACCGAAAGGGATAAAACTGAAAGGAAAAATAATCGTCATTTTGCTAAATGCTGTTAACACCCAGGAAAAATAGGGTGAATCAACCAAGTCAGTACCTACGCCTTTACATTTGTTTTAATACACAGGTTAAAGTGATGTCTTCATACATTATTGCTTCCATGCATAGAGTCATTTCTCATTCCACCATTCCAGTGCCCTTTTAACTAATTTTGATGCAGGAGTCTTAGTGAAATCCTGAAATTCCCCAAACTATGTTAAATATCTAAATTTATTTCCTTTTCCTTCAAATAATGAAGTAATAACTTCTTTTATAGTTAACTTGACCTTTAATCATTATCCCTCTGATAGTAAATTAAAAAAACACTGTAGTTTTTAAATGATGATCAATCATATGGAAAATTAAGTTCTTTGTATTGCACCTGCAATTAATAGTTCTGTAACTTTACAAAGTCTTGTAAAGTCTCCATTTTCTTAGGCATACAATGAGCTTAAAGTCTTGCTGAATTTACATCAGGGGCTTAGTGGATTTCAGAGGGCACTGTAAAATACACAGAGCTATATTATGGGCAGAGTAGTTCATCTGGTGTTGATTGTGTGCTTACTGTGTGCCAAGCTCTACATTCATGGTGCACCAGTGAGCACGGCAAAATAGTTAATTAATTAATTTTTTAAAGGATCTGGGGATGCCTGGGTGGCTCAATTGGCTAAGCATCTGCCTTTGGCTCAGGTCATGATCCCGGGGTCCTGGGTTCCAGCCCTACATCAAGTTCCCTGCTCAGCTGAAAGTCTGCTTCTCCCTTCCCCCCACCCCTGCTTGTGGTCTCTTTTGCTCTGTCTAAAATAAATAAAATCTTGAAATAAAAATTTAAAAAAAGGATTTGTACTCACGGGGTTGCAGTTGCAATTAGGGAAGACAACCAGTGAGAAGTCAAGTAAGCTATTTCAAGCAGAGATGAAAAAATGTGAAATAAATGGAAGAGGGTAATGGGTTTGCAGAAGGGAGAGGCTTACTTGAGGTAAACGGTTGCAGAAAGCCTCTTTGAGAAGATGAACTTTGGTTTAAGAGCCAGTAGTGAGGGAATACGTGGAAAGAGCATTCCAGTGGAGGAACAAGCTAGGTTTAAGGACTGAACAGTTGGTCGGTCCAGAGCATGCTGAAGTTCGTGGAAGACGAGTCCGCGGAGGAGCATGCATGTGCACAGGGGCCAGGTCTCACTGGGGCCTCTACACCAAGCTGTTCTGGAGTCCTGGATAAGCTTTGTGATTGTGTTACCAATCAGAGTTAATCCATCGACGTTCCCAAGAATAAAGCACAGAGGCAGTGGTCCTATGGGGCAGCTGGCTTTCTTGATTTGTTCAAGGCTTGTTTCCTGTTGACACTTTATTTCATAATAGCCACAGAGTTAGTCAGAGGTAGAATCTATAGATGAAAGCATAATGTTCCAAGGTAAATATTTGGCCTCTTCCCAGATTCTTCCTTCATAACTCATGTTAGTTGATGATCGTGATCATTATTTCTATCTTTTAAATAACTCCTTATGAACAGATAAAGAAGATGTGTTCTATATATTTATATATATATCATATATGTGACATATGTATACGTCATATATATGTCATACGTATACATATGTCACATATATGGAATATATGTCATACACATGTCACACATATATGGAATATATACGTCATATATATGTCATATATGTGACATATGTCATACACATATACACATGGAATATATATGACATATACATGTATGATATGTCATATATATGTATATACATATATATGATATATACATACAGAATATATATGACATATACATATATGTCGTATATGTGTATATATATACATTTTTATATATACATATACATATATATATGGAATACGACCCAGCCATCAAAAAGTGTGGAATCTTGTTATTTGCAATGACATGTATGGAACTAAAGGGTATTATGCTAAGCAAATCAGTCAGAGAAAGACTAATACCATATGACTTCACTCATATGTGGAATTTAAGAAGCAAAACAGATGAACATAGGGGAAGAGAAGGAAATATAAAATAAACACAAAGAGGGAGGCAAAACATAAGAGACTCTTAACTCTAGGAAACAACTGAGGGTTGCTGGAGGTGAGGGGGGCAGGTAGCTGGGTGATGGACGTTAAGGAGGGCACGTGATGTATTGAGCACTGGGTGTTATATGCCACTGATGCATCACTAAATTCTACCCCTGAAACTAATAATACACAATATGTTAACTAAACTGAATTTAAATAAATATATTTTTTAAAAAAAAGTATCGCTTTCAGCTCTCCCTTATTTTGCTTCCCCCTGCCAGTATCTTAGTTCAGTCCATCATCATTTCTCTCTTGTACCAGTACAGGTTCTAAAGTTGCTCTTTGCAATCTGTCTTCCAAATGATGTCTTAAGTGCTTGGTTCTAGAAATCACATCTGATCATGCTGTTGCCTTCTCCATTCATCCACGCTCACCTTCTCCCAAATGCTTAAAACCATTGTGTGATTTCAATTGTCTTTGCATGGGACATGAAGCAGTTCATTTTCAGACTTTTCACCACTGACCACCCCCCACCCAGACATTTTTATATGGGCTCTTTTTCGTGCTTCTCTAAGTGGCATACTAGGCCCTTCCCCACCCTCTCCCACACCGCTGCATATATATTCTTCCTTCTACATAGAACACTTTGTGAATGTCCATTCCCAAAATGCAGTTTGTTCCTCTGCGATTCCAGAGCCTCAGGGATCTAATGTGATAATAACCAAATATTCTTGTTGTTTGGTTAATTTTTTGTTCTGCCAACTAAAACCATAAGCCTCTCAAGGTCAGGGACCAGGTCCTGCTTATCTTTACAGCTGTAGTACCTATGCCTTGCTTTCACAAAACAGGCTGTTCAAAAATGCTTAGTGACGGGATGCATTTTAGATCACGCTATTATGTCTTTGGCTTTGGCCAAAATTTTAAAAGCATGAAAGCACCTGTTCTGTGCATTGCTCTCTGTTTAATAACCCATTCTGCTTTTGTTTCCTTACCTCTAAAAGGGAGATGGTAACTCCTGTCTGGCAGTGCTAAAATGATTGCCTGCATCCGCTGTATTAAAAATGATAAGTACAGTGCCTTGTGACTGTTGTCACTAACAGCACTAATAATATAATCGTTAGGAGGAGGAATAAAGAATTGAGGACACGGTTTCTGCCCTTAAAACTTTAACTCACTGGCAGAGCAAGATCCATGTGTATGATGAACTAGCAGCCTACCTGATTTTGAATTAAGAAGTTCCAGAATACTTTGAAATTTTGATGTATCACAGTAATTCAGGGAAGAAGAAAAACACTCAGGGATGAGGAGAAAAATAACGATGCTAATGACAATGTCTGACAGGTATTAAGCTAATATTCTGTGCCAGGCTAAGTGCTCAGCTTTTCACATGGATTATATCATTGACTATTTGGAGTAAACATAGGAGTTGGGTCCTTTATGTACCTCCTAGATAATGAGTCAGAAGCTCAGAGAAGTCCAGTAATCTGCCCAACACCACACTGTAGGACATGCGGGGAGACCACATTTGAACCCACGTATTCTGGCTACAGAGCTTTAGCTTTGTTCTATGGCTTCAGCAAAACTATCCTGGAGGAGGGTAAGATTGACACAGACCATGGAAAGAATCGAGCTTGTCATTAAAGAAAGTGTGGGGGGGTGGTCGTCGTGGGAAAGAGGAGTATTCCTTGTGAATGGGGGGATGGATGAAAGTAGGTTACTGGGGTGGGCACAGCAGAGCACTTAGGAGTCTGGAATGCAGCCTTTGAAGTTAATCTGAGAACAAAGAGATCATATGAAACAATAATGAAAACATGATTATCAAACGTTCTCTCCCAGTCCTTCATCATGTTCTGGCTAGACTCCTCTGTGGTAGGTAGTCTGGGTTTTCCACTTGCCAATAAATATTCAATCCATTCTGTAAACTAGGGGGATGGGCATTCCAGTGATGGTATTCTCCCCATCTCAAGGTCTTGCAAACAAAAAACAAAACAAAACACTACTACTGTGGCTTTCTGTTGCCTCAACCCCTCACAGGCTTTGCCTTTGTGGTTGGACCTGCCCTTTGATCCACTTATGGTTTTCACTGTTGGAATTGGCATGCAAGAAGTCGGTGATAATTCAGGTTTGAGATACAAACTGAGAGGTGTAGTTCAAAGTCTGAAACTGTGGAGTTTCTGGAGTATTTGGAGGTTTAGAAGGCAGCACAGTATGGGATGATGATACCTGGAGTGGGGAGAATGGGAAATGCATGGTCGCGATGGGTGTTGTGAAGAGCCCACCAGGGGACTTTGATTTCCCATGTGAGTGGCCGAAAGAAGACGTCCAACAAGACTTCCCGATTTCTCGTCTGAAGTTCCAGAAGGACACAGATAACAGTTAAGGTTTTAAGAACAGAATAGGTTCTGTGGGATGGAATGCAGACGAAGGTTGAGTTATGGGTGAAAATGGACTCTAGGGAGCTGCCTCCTGCCCGAGGTTTGGGAATAGAAGTGAAAAAATCAAAAAGGGAAGAAGGAAAGGGAGGAAAAACAGTGAACCTCCCCAGAGAGATGAGTTGGTGTAGGGAAAGAGTGTGGTTTAGTTACGATGGGATACATTGAATGGAGCAACAGTAGAACATTCGTTGGTGACAGATAGTTACGTCGATAATACCACCATAATTGGTAGCCTAGAATTCATTTGACTGGTGAGTAGGGGAAAGACACTCTAAAAATAACCTAGAATACTTAGAGTGAGTTGTATATAGGTCTTACTCACTAAATATTCATCAGTCATGTACTCCTGCCTGTTTCCAGTACACAGGCAGTCCTTGAAGGGTTTGCTATGCGTGTCAGTCCTTTCTGAATGCAGAGAAAAGCAAAAAGCAGTAAAGCAAGGAAGTAGTAAGAAAAAAAAAAATGAATGAATAGAGAAAAGAATTACAAATGCATCTAGCTCTTACTTTGGGAGAGCATTCTATTCAGAAAAAAAAAATATGTTGTGTGTCTTACTGTCTACCAAATCACCAACTACAATAGGTTTTTATCACCAATATAGGCTCATTTCTGTTGTGTACACAGAGCCAGTTTTAATCAATCATATTCTTGTTCTCCAGCAAAGAATATTATCCCAAGATGTAGTAATTAATCTGGGAAAATGTATCATTCTCAGAGACTGACTCAGTGGAAAAGGAAAGGCAACAAGGAGTTTCTGGTTTTAATTTATCTTTTAAAAAATAAATAGGGAGCCAGTAAGTACATGTACATAAAAGAAAAATGGAAATATGCTCCAAATAAATTCACTTGGAAGTCTTGGGCTCAGAAAGATATGGTGTTATTTAGACTTTGTATGAAGGTTAATTAATATAATTTTGTTGGTACTAATCAATAATGAGGAAAGTAAATTAAATTATACTTAAAGGATACAGAATTACTTGGCTCTCATTTGGAAGAGGAAAGATTAGTGCTCATCAAATGGACACATTCTTAGCTAAATATGCACTCAGATGGCTGTTTTTCACTGGTCATTTCTCTTATTTTGGGGATAAGTAAAAGAAATTGCTTGATTAGCATAAGTAGAACGGCTGCCACAGAAATCACCTTCCACTGATTGGTTGCAATCTTGATTTCTCTTAGTTTCTGCTTAGTGCGGTGGGTGTGGAATTCAGTTAAGAAACACTGTTTTCAGTGGCGGTAGTGTGCTTAGTGCTTGGTGACAGCGTGGCTACTCTCCTGGGTTCACGGATTTGGGATGTCAGTGGTGCATTCTCCTATTCGATCATCTCCAGCCAGGCAAAGCTGTCTAGTTTTTGTGCTTAGAGGTGCCAGAGTCAAATCTCAGGACAAAGTACATAGAGTTATTTACTCACAGGTTTGTTCAAAGAAATATGCCATAGATAGAAAGAATGGCAAGAAAAATAGGTTAGAGACATCTCCAAGGAAAACCTGATGCCATTTTTTTATACACACAAGGAGATAAAGAATCTTGAAAAAGAATAAAATCTTTCTGTCCCATAGCAAGCTATGTTCTGTTTTTGAAATCTTAATTTTAATGTAGTTCTACTGTTGTAGTTACTGTGATTACTCTTTTAAAAAAATGACATGTGCGATTTTATTTACTTTGGGGAGCAGGTGAAGAACTCCGTGTGTTTATCCTTCAAGACTCAGGAATTATTCGTAGTATAAAGTAATAATTATTCTGACAGATTTCACAGACCTTTAGAAGTCTGAAGTCTTTATCTTCTTACGTTGGAGGCTGAAAAGATTGTAGTAATATGTTTTGTAATCATATGTGAAAAAGATATCCATTAATTGTGTTTTTTTCTTTCTAACTATGTCTGCCTTCAAAAAAATATTAGTTCTCCTTCAATACCCACCTCTTCAGCTTGGGATAGTTATAAGATGACAAGTTATCAAGGATTATGCTAAAAAAAAAAAGGATACTGGGACCCCCTTTTTTCTTTATCTCTAACCAATGATATACACTATGAACAGGTCTTTGAATGCTGGCTCTAAAACAAAAATGAATGAATCCCAGGTAACCTTTTCTAAATTGAAATATTTAAAATGGGATCTACCTGGGTGGTCTGAAAAGTGGCCAGTCTGTCTTTTTTTGAGCTAGATAAAGAGCAAATAGACGCTTCAGGAGAATAGAGTTGTTACTTGATCATAAGTTCTCCTGAGAGTGTTGCATACCACTTACCTAGGGAGTTTGTTTAATCAACTTTATTAAGGTATCATTTCCATGTAGTACACTGCTTTCATTTTAAGTACTCTGTTCAGTTTTGTCAGATGTACGCATGCATGAAATTACCACTACCACCATGAAGATAGCGGATATTTCCATCATACCCATACCTTAAATCCTTACGCAGCCTACTCCTCTACAAATCCTGGGGGACCAGCGATCTGATTCTTGTCAATGTAGACGAACTTGGCAGGGCAGTCTTGTAAGTATACAGTATTTGTTCAATGCAGAACATTGACCAGTTTGACAAGATGCAGAGAGGAACAATGACATTAAGGGTAGGGAGGCCTTAGTGTGAATTTTATGTCCTTTGTCTAAATAGTAACCAAAGAGAATGCTTTTTAATAATGCTTCAAGGGTATGAACATGGACCGAGAAGATTTATAATGAAATAGCTTGCCCTGTTCTAGTATAATGTCAGTTAATAACTAGCATGTCAAAGACTTAGTTCATTGAGTGCACTTCAACAGAAATACATGAATACCAAAGCAGTAAATAGCAATCCTCTCTTACAAACTAGAGAGGTAGGTCTCTATAGATATGTATCTCAGGTTCGTCTTCTTTGACTTGCTATATACCTGCCACAAGTGTGTAAGTGAATTTCTTAATGTAATTTTATCTATATAGGTAAATGATAAATGTTGCTCTCCAGAGCCTTAGTTTTCCTCTTCTACAGAGTTCTGTAGAAGATGCAAAACACTTAGCATATGTCAGGTCACATACATGCTTGACGAAGGGTAGTGATCATTAATACAGTTGAGTGGTCTAGCAGAGATCAGATCCCACATTTACCTGAATTTGTTAGTAGTTGTCAATATATATTGTTTGAGTTTCTAGCAGTGTCTCACATTTCACACTAATTTTTTTTTAAAGATTTTATTTATTTGACAGAGATCACAAGTAGGCAGAGAGAGAGAGGAAGGGAAGCAGGCTCCCCCTGAGCAGAGAGCCCGATGCAGTGCTCTATCCCAGGACCCCAAGACCATAACCCAAGCTGAAGGCAGAGGCTTTAACCCACTGAGCCACCCAGGCGCCCCTTACACTAATATTTTTCTAAAGTCTCCAGTGCTCTGTCACTCTTCTTAGAAGTGAATAATCAAGGCCAGGCTCAGTCTTAGGCTAATAAATAACAATCCCTCAAATCAAATAGAAACAAAGGCTGTTGATATCTTTCCTGCTGTCATCATTGCTTCCTTGTGGTGCTATTTTTTTAAACACATGTATAAGCTTATGTTTTAGAGACATTTTGTGTAGTTCATTAGGTGTTAACTATGAGCATTTTAATATGTACTCACACTCTGATGCATGCATATACATTTAAATTTTTTTAACAAAAATAATTTATACCACATGTGTGGACTTCTTTTTAAAAATTGAATGTACTGATAACATATTTGGCAATAAATGCAGTTGTATTTATCCATTCCTCTTTTGCTATGTATTTGAATTATTTTTTTTCTCTATTAAAAACAATGCTTCTGGGGCACCTGGGTGGCTCAGTGGATTAAAGCCTCTGCCTTTGGCTCAGGTCATGATCCCAGGGTCCTGGGATCGAGCCCCACATCGGGCTCTCTGCTCCGTAGGGAGCCTGCTTTCTCCTCTCTCTCTGCCTGCTTGTGATCTCTGTCTGTCAAATAAATAAATAAAAGCTTTAAAAAAAAAACCAACAATGCTTCTATAAACCGTACTGTATATAGGTAATTGCATACTTGGAGGATTTGGTGCCTAAAAACATCACTTCTAAGAAAACATCTTTGGATCGAATTATGGGCGTGTTAGGCTTTTAAAGATATTCATGAATTGTCCTCTATAAAGATTGTGCAGTTTATTCTATCCCTCCTGCCCAAATGGATGCATATAAATAAGTTCCCGATTTTCTAACTTTTTCATATATTGCTGCAGTTGAACATGCAAACATAAAAAAACACAAGAGGATATATTCATTATTTTCTGGATTAGTCAGTGAGTACAAAAAGCTCAGCTAATCATTTCTGAGCCAAAGAATGGTAATTTGGAGGACATGTGTCTGGATTTGTCCTAGATAAACAAAGTGTCCGTCTTTGCATCTTCCCTAAGTTATTAGGAGGGAGGATAGCTCTTACAGTAAGCTCTTTTCCAGAACACAAAAGGGTAGGGAGATTTCTTGACCTTTGCGGTTTTCCAGGAGCCCAGGGCTCAGGTCCCATTCCACATTGTTGGTTCAATGCAATCCCAATTAAAATCACAAAGGATACTTGTGTGGAAATTAACACACCGGATTCTAAAATTTATATAGAAATGCAATGAGGCAAAAATAAGCAAGGCAATTATGAAGAACAACAAATTCTAAGATTTAACATGGTAAGCGTTAAATAACAAAATTTAGCCAAGCAAATTTCAAGATATAATTGGCTTTATTAAACGATTTATGAACCTGGCAGCTCTGCATCTAGCAGACAGTCCAGTGAGTGTCTAGAAGGGTTTTATAGGAGGAAGGTGGGGGCACAGAAGTTAAAAGCAAAAGACAAGGGTTTTTCCAGGCAAGGCACCTTGTAGGGTGCCAATGCCTTCCGCTTCCTTTGAGGGATGAAGAGGCTCATGTGGCAGACTCACTGGTGCTGCTGAGCAGTTCCTGACTGGTAGTTGAGAATAATTTTTGCGGGAGCTTGAAACTGATAATGTATTAAGCACTGTTTTGGGAACGTGGTCTTGGTGACAGCATTTTGGCCCTTGAGAATTTTGTTTTTGTTTCATAACACAAATTATTAAGACCTATATGAAGGCATTAGACCCCTAATGAAGGCATTAGAGTATTGGCGTGAGTAGGACAAATGAAAAGAACAAGCTAGAGAATCAGAAACAGACCCGGTCACCTGATTAGTGACTGTGAAAGACTGATTCAAGCAAGGACCTGAGTCTTCCTCCCTTCCGTTCTCTTTAGTCCTCTGACATGTGATCGAGGTTTTCACACCGAGGGGTCAGTCTTTTTCTCTGCCTCTTTTTTTTTTTTTTTTAAAGATTATTTATTTATTTATTTATTTGACAGAGAGAGATCACAAGTAGGCAGAGAGGCAGGCAGAGAGAGAGAGAGAGAGGGAAGCAGACTCCCTGCTGAGCAGAGAGCCCGATGCGGGACTCGATCCCAGGACCCTGAGATCATGACCTGAGCCGAAGGCAGCGGCTTAACCCACTGAGCCACCCAGGCGCCCCTTTCTCTGCCTCTTGAATCTGAGTTTGGCTGTGTGACTGGCCTTGGCCAGTGAGATGGTAGCAAGTGTAATCTGTGCAAAGGCTCAGGGGAAAAAAACAAAAACAAAAACCCACACGGCCACTGGTGTTTACTCTTGGCCAGCATGAAGAGGCATCCAGACTAGGCTGTTGGATGAGCTACGTAGAGCAGTGCCGGGTTACTCTAGTTGACCCAGCTGCGGCCATCTCCTAGAGGTAGAAAGCTGGCGTGTCAAGCAGGCCTTAGCCAGATTTCAAGGGAAGACCAACATGTAAGGAATAAAAGGGGCAGTTAACTCTAGGCAAAATGAAAAGTGGAAATGGAATGAGATTGAAATAGTTCTTGACTTGGTTTAGTAATGAAAAATATTTACATAGTCAGAATAACAATTCAGTGCTACATATGGATTTTATTAACGATGTGAGGAAATGATACCAGGAGAAGGAAGGAGGGGACCTGGATGAGGGTGCGAAGGGAGAGGTGAGAGTTAGGTCATCATCTTTCACAGGAACAAATCAGGGAGTAACAGCTAAACATGGAAGAGCAGTAGCCCTAGTAGTGTACTCATGTGAATCGAAAATACGAAGGCAAATACCGGAAGGAAAAACTGAAAGGGTTGAAAACATGTCTCTGGGATGTGGGAGGCTAGGGAAGGATGACAAGGGGACAGATGTTTTTCATTGTAAGTCATCTTTTTAGTTGGTCTTTGAATGATTGTAAAAAAATTTTTGGATAAAAAATTTTTTTAATAGTTGGTATCAGGAGCTATCTCTACTAAGCTCTCTGAAAACCTTGATATTATAATGTATCCTCCTGTTTTCATTGATTCCTTTTTTCCTCTCCTGTCTGAAATTCATGAGATTATTTAAGACATTGCAAGTCTGGGGCCCTAGTAATGACGCTTTGATTCAATACAAATAAAAGGAGTACAGCTGATTCTAAAGACCATCCCATCCCTACCCCTTGAGTCCCTCCATGCCTGCTAGTTCCCTGCCGCCAAGAATTCATTATGTCTGTAAGTGGAAGACAAGACCAGCAGGATAAGAACACAAATGACGCAAGGATCACCAGCCCGTGGTGATGCCAGTTACATCAAAAACACCTAAGTGACCCAGTGCTGCCTGCGGTTGCCCTAAGGCTAAGACTGGGTCCTGCCTTTTATTTCTTTGGAAGAGCTAATTATCCAAAACAATAAATTTACACAGTAAACTGAGTTTACACAATAAACTGGGATGCATACTTTAATACTCAGTATGCTTATGTCCTCCAATAGGCCTTCAAACACCCATTCAAGGAATTCTTATTCTCCACGGATTCTCACTTTTTACCTGTTTTTCCTTTTAACTTCGTCTCTCTGAATTCTTTTATTTGTAAAATTGAAATGTAAGTCCTCTGGTTCAAATGTTCCAGTAGTGGTGGTGGTCAGATAGTAAAATGACGTGATTTATTATACGATGTCTCTTTTGTTTCCCCTTCATTTTTTTTTTCCTATCCTCAGTCTTTAGCTATGTATTTGTTGTTTGTTTTGTTTTTTAAATCTATGCATTAATATCTTTTTTTTTTTTTTTTTGCCCTTGATCAAAAATGAAGGCCTGCCATTGTCTGATATGTACAAATTAACTTGAAGTTCAGGATATTCCAATATTTAGCCTTCCCCAAGGAAAACTTGGCAGAAACCGTGTGTTTCATTTATAACAAATTTCACAAAGGCCCTCTCTGGTGGGACCTCAACAAATGTCACCTCTGTTGTGGGTCTTAAGAACTCAGTGGACTGTGATTTTTACAAACCAAAATAAAATAGCAGTACCTCTCATGTGCTTTCTTTCTTTTTTTTTTTTTAAAGATTTTATTTATTTATTTGACAGACAGAGATCACAAGTAGGCAGAGAAGCAGGCAGAGAGAGAGGAGGAAGCAGGCTTCCTGCTGAGCAGAGAGCTGGATGTGGGGCTCGATCCCAGGACCCTGAGATTATGACCTGAGCCAAAGGTAGAGGTTTTAACCCACTGAGCCACCCAAGCACCCCTCTCATCTGCTTTCTTGACACCGTTCATTACTGCTGTGTGTTCCAGAACTCACTCAGGACTTGGGAGTGTTTTTGATCTGTACTGAACAGCTGTGATTAGATGGGGAATAATGAGCCACAATAGAGGCATCTGCTTCGTGATTCTTGTAACTGGCCACTCTGATGACTACCTATGTCACTGGAGGGTTTTCCTGGCAAAAATATCCATTTTCAAATGTATGAGATTCACTCTACTTCATGCATTTACAAATATGTGTTGAGCATCCCCTATACCAGGGCTGGAACTGGGGAACTGACCATAATAAGGGAAACTGATCATAATAAGGGAACTGACCATAATAAGGGAAACACAATAATAAGGTACAAAGTGAAGGTCAGACATGTGGTGAGGACTGTCCGAGTTCTAAGGTATCAGGATCACAGTTGAGGGGAGGTGGGTATTGAAAGGGACTGATCACGATCTGTCTGTGCTGATACCTGCCTAATACTCTTGTTGCCACGTGCTCTGTCGGCTGTTGAAGACACTGCTGAATCACCCATCATCCCTACCGTTCAAGTACAGCTTTTCCTCAGCTCTTCATAAAGTGCTTTGGGGCATGTGAAATCCTCCTGCTGTTCAGACACCGTGTTCGCTTCAGGGAGCACCTTTAGCACTAAGACTCTGTCTGGTTGGAAGGTGCTTTGGGGCACATGAGTTGTTTTGTTGCCCTGAGTCACTCTCCGACTGTGTGCAGAATGCCCTTTCTGCCTACGTATAAAGCAACAGGTTTTCTCCTTTGAGTTCTGCTCCTTCCTTGGGCTCTAGCCTACAGCTGATACTCAGGTCCTCTCTGCTTTCCCGTCTTTCTAAACCAACACCAGTTTGTCGCGTCTGCACTTGTTGAAGGGCTCCCCACTTTTTATGAAAGTAAAATCTCTTTACTCCTTGCCTTTCCCTCTATGCGTCATCCTAGTTGGGGATTTTTATCTAATTGGGGAGGGTGGAATTGGAAGCCATCCAGATAGCCGGGGCCTTTACTTAAACTTCTCTTCTAGGAGACTGTGCTAGGCTTTTGAAAGTCAAGAGCCTGGAGTTTAGTTTTTTTCTTCATGGTGTTTTTTTCTGTTTGTTTGTTTTTTGTTTTGTTTTCTTCTTCCCCTCAGAAGCACGGAATATGGATTGGCATGGGCAGTGCTTTAATGAAAGACAATGGGTATAGGAGATCAGGCTTAATAAGGGTTTGTGTTTCAAAATATTTAATCAGATCTGGTTCGTTGTGCACCTAACCTAATGTAGATAAAACAATGGAGAAACCAAGTTAAATGACAACAGGAGAGGGAAGCATACTTCACACCATGGTGTTTGAAGATGGCTTGGTGAAGGAAATGGAAGCTTACTTGGATACTCTGGTGGATGGGGGGAGGAGGGGCAGTGGGGGATGGGTGTGACTTTAATGGGGTGGATTTTGGCAGAAGAGTGACTGGAAAAGGCTTTCTCAGAGAAGAGTTGAATAAAGAGAAGAAATCTGAGGGGACCTAGGACATGCATGACAGTAGTGTACTTGGGGTCAGAATATTAAAAGCATTCTCTCTAGATTTTAGTCTCTACAAATGTGTCCTTGCTGTGAAACCGCAGGTGACTTAAGCTTTCTCTGGCAGTTTTCTCCTAGGTCAGTGGCAACGATGGTGGAACCTATCACGTGGCCTTGTATGACAATTAGGTGCATTATACGCAGTAACCTGGGAACAGTGCTTGGAGCCTAGAAAACACTACACATTAGCTGCTGGTAGAATTTTTTCAGGGAAAAGAAGGGAAAGCTTAGCTACAGAAAGTTCGTGAAGGGCCTTGAAGGAGATGAACGTACTGGCTCACGATGGCTTAGGGATGGCAAGCTGCTGAATTTAAAGTAGTGATTCTGAAATAACCCTGCATGTAGGCATGCCCAAGTAGTGAGATCCCAGGCTACCATTTCCCCTGACAGTGGTGGTGATTTAGTGGGTACACGGTGTGGTGAAAGATGGTAGGTTTTTAAAATTATTTTTTATTATTTTTTAAAGATTTTATTGATGTATTTTAGGGTGCTAGCAGGGGAGGAGAGCAAGGGGAGAGGGACAAGCGGATTCCCTGCTGAGTTCGGAGCACAACTGGGGGCGGGGGCTCAGTCTCATGACCCTGAGACCCTGACCTGAGCTAAAACCAAGGGTCAGATGCTCAACAGACTGAGCCACCCAGGCCACCCTGAAAAACGTGTTTTTAACAGTGATGGTTTTCAGACCTGGGATTGGAGTGAGGAAAGGGAGGTACCTAGGGGGCAAAACAGAAGGAGTCCTCTTACCTCCCTGTGGACATGTTTGTGCCGTGTTGGTCCTGAGAGTGAGCGCCTCCTTCAATTTTGCCCTCTAGAGGCCTCATTCACTTCATTCTGGCCTGGACCTGATGCTGGTGGAGCAAGAAATTATTCATTCTTTCATTAGACAGATTTCTTGAGTACCTGCTGTGTGCCTGGCATTATTCCAGATTCTTGGCCTGCAATCAGTGACCTCAATGGACAGAGATTTAGCAAGAGAGGTAACAGAATAAACACAAGAATTAAGTAAATAATATAATATGTAAGAGTATATTCTGTGGGGGAAAAGGGAACCTAATAAAGGTAGTAACTCATTCTTGGAGAGGCTGTATTCTAAAGGAAGAGTCCAGCCACTTCTGAGGTCTGATTTCCAGTCTCTACTCCCATTCAACGGGAATGGTTTCCTGAAGCCTCCTGTATGGTACAAGCAATCCGACACTACCTCCTTCCTCAGCTGGAAGTGTGTTCTCGAAGCCACGGGCACGGTCCACCATGGGTTCAGTCAGGAAGAAGGGGGTTATCCTTTCCATCTCTTTGCCTCCTCTCATATACATCAACATTTTTAGCTCTTTCAACACCTACCATTAAGGCAGCCTCTGGCGTACTTGTCAGTGACACAGATGTTCTGTGTTTTTTGGAAGCTAAAAAACCTCCAGTTGTTGGAGAAGAGTCTGTGAGGAAAATCTAAAGGCAAATTGACTGTAAAATATCACTGAAATGAGAAAGCAGGCTGTAATACTAAAAAATGTAGAGAAGAATGATGAATTCTATGATCTCCTTAGTATTTGTCACGCCCAAATGTCATAGAATTTTAGAACTGGAAGGGGACCTTGGCGATCATCTTGCAAAGCAGATATGAAATGAGCACTAGGAAATGATGAGTGCAAAGATCATTTAATTAAGAAAATCTCCTTTGTAAAAAGAGTGATAAAGGGAGAAAGCCGCTATTACTGAAAACAGGAGCCCACGGCTGGGCTTATCCATCAGAACACATGGCAATTAGTTGTTTGAAGACAAAGCAGAGGAGACTAAGGGCACAAAAGGACAAGAATAAATCAGGAAAATAAATGAGCTGCTCCCCCCAACCCAAGAAAAGAGAGAGAGAGACATGAAGCACTGGGGTTTTGAAGTTCATTCGTTAGGTTCTGTTTTATGCCATTTCTAACGTACAAACAGAAGAACATGTTATTGAGTGCAGGATATCTTAAAACTCCATATGACAGCAATTTTTTTTTAATACTACATTAAGTAAATGAGCCACAATTAAAGGCTGCTGATTCTGTGGTTGGGAGCACTGGGGAAAACACATTTGAGCATTTGCTCATTCATTCACTGGTTATTCATTGCACAGAAACTAGGTTTCCTTTAGAAGATATTGACAAAAAAGAGAATGGTGCCTGCAGTCTGCCTAAGTCCAGGGGAGGTTGGTTTCCTTCCTGGTATTTAGGAAAAACCAGCCTTTGGCGTTTTTGCCACATTCAGTTACCTAGCATGGAACTGAGCTTGGACAGAATTGTTTGGCCTGGCTAGTTCAGTTATTTTGTCCAAATGGTCATGTGGACCCAGAAAGTTTTGTCCTAAAATGTACATCTGTTCCATTAATAGTGGCAACCTAATAGTCCATACTCCGGCTTGGCCAGAGAGAATGCCAACCGAGGAAATTATCTAGCGAAGTGCTTAGCATGTAGTAGGTGCTAAATAAGTATTTGTTAAATGAGTCAATAAGCTGGTGACCCATCTGATATGTATTTTAGACAGATGCAAAAAGAAAAAAAAAGGCATCTGCTTAGAAATAACTTCTTTGGAAAATTAATAGGTTTATGAGGGCCCTATATTGGGGTAGATAAAAATTGTCTAGATCATAATATGTGCTATTACCCTACTGGACACCTGCCATTAATTCCAGGTGCTTGCCGGTGAACACAGCAGACGAAGATACCCATTCTTCAGGAGCTAAACAGAAGAGACAAAAAACTAAAAAACATAGTTACTAAGTAAATCCCGTTATGTCAAAAGGTGATACGTGTTACGGGATAAGCGGTAGAGCAGGATAAAGATGGTAGTTCACGCTTTCAGATGCCCCACTTTAAAGGAGGACTCAGCTCAGCTCTAAGAATTTGTCTTCTGTCGCAATTCAAATTCATCAGGAGTGGTGACCGCGGTAGCCTTATTTACAATTGAAAACCTGATAAAAATTGAAAACCTGGTAGAGTTAACTTCAGAAGAATGTTTTGTCAAATAATACGATTTTGGATATGTATGAATGTTGTACTTTTTATGGGAATGTCCTACACAAAATAAGGATCATCGATTTTCACAGTCGTCCTGTGAATTAGGCACATCAAAAGGTGAATTCTTTCTGTCCCTTTTTTTTTTTTATCATGGCAAAATGCATGTAATGAAAAACTTTCCATCTTAAGTGTGTAGTTCAGTGGCATTAAATAAATTCACAGTGATGTGCCTCCATTTTCATACTGTCTTCATCTGGAAAAGTTGGAAACTCTCTACTCTTTATTAAATACTCATGCCATTCTTCCCTCCCCCAGTCCCTGGCAAGCACCATTCCACTTTCTGTCTCTGTCATTTTGACTACTCTATGTATCTGGCATAGGTGGGAATGAAACAATATTTACTCCTTTGTGACTGATTTATTTCACTCAGTATAATGTTCAGGTTCATCTGTCCCCTAATGTAGATTAAAATTTTCTTTTTAAGGCTGAATCATCATTGTGTATACCACATTTTCATTATCCATTCATCTGTCAGTGGACGCTTGGGTTGCTTTCCTAGTTTCACTATTATGAATAATGCAGCTCTAGACATCAGTGTACAGATACCATAGGTTTGCAAATACAAATATCTGAGGCCCTACTTTTGGAGGTATATACCCAAGAGTGGAATTGCTGGGTCACAGGGCAAGTTTCTTTTCATTATCTGAGGAGCCCATCTTACCATTGTCCACAGTGAATATGCCATTTGCCTTCCCGTCAGCCATGTACAAGTGTTGCAATTACTCCATATCCTTGCTAATACATTAAAAAAAAAAATCTATCCCAGTGCGTGCGAGGTCATATCTCACCGTAGTTTTGATTGTATTTCCTAATAATTAGTGACGTTGGGCATCTTTTCATGTGCTTATTGGCCTTTGTATATATTCTTTGGAGAAATATTTATTGAAATCTTATGCCCATTTTAACATTGTGTGTTTTCTTGTTGTTGGGTTTTAGGAGTTCTCTCTGTATTCTAGTTATTAACCCCTTATCAGGTACACAGTATGCAAATGTTTTCTCCCTTTTCATGAGCTGCCTTTTTGCTCTGTTGATAGTGTCCTCCAATGCACGAATTTTTAAATTTTCATGAAGTTCAGTTTCTCAGCTTTTGTTTTCTTCCTGGGCCTTTGATGTCCTATCCAAGAAATTCTTGCTAAATCCAGTGGTGTGAAGTTTTGTTTTATGTTTTCTTCCAAGACTTTTATAGTTTCTGGTCTTACATTTAAGTCTTTAATCCATTTTGACTTAATTTTTATATATGATACCAACTAAGGATCCGCCTTATAGTTCTGTATGCTGACGTCCTAATTTTTCCAGCACCATTTTATGAAATGACCATCCTTTGCCCTGATGGATTATCCTGACAACCTGTCAAAAATCATTTGCGTATGTTATGGTTTATTTCTGGATTCTCTATTCTGTTCCACTAGTCTAAATGTTAATCTTTCTGCCAGTACAACACACAGTTTTGAATATTGTAGCATTGTAGTACAATTTGAAATCAGCAAGTGTGAGTATTTCTTGGTTGTTGTTTTTCAAGATTATTTTGGCTATTTGGGGTCCTTTGAAGTTCCATATGAATTTTGGGGTAAGATTTTTATTTCTGAAAATAAATTTACTTGGATTTTGATAGGTATTACATTGAATCTGTAGGTTGCTTTAGATAGTATCGACTAACATCAAAACAGTATTAATACTATTAAGTCCTTCAACCTATGAACATGTTGTTTTTCCATTTATTGAAGTTTTCTTTATTTTAATGTGTTTTATAGTTTCTGTTGTACAAGCTTTTTCTATCTTTGGTTAAAGATGAATTAATTTTTATTTAGTAGATGGGAGCTAAGTGGCGGAATCTTGGTTTTATAGAGTAGATGATGTTCAGGGTGATAGTTTAGAATCACCTGATTTCTATTATAGTAATTAAAGCTATATCTTGTTGAGGTGACAAAAGAAAAGACTATCAGGTTCCTGAAATCAAGATCCCCACTTTTAGTTTAATATCCCAGTTTTGAGTCCAGAGTCTAGATTTTTATCACTTACCCTACTAGTGAGAGATTAAGCATTGAGGGATGGATTTGTCCCTCTCAATGTAACAAAAGGTGATTTAATAAGGGTGATGGTTTCTTGATTTATAATATGAACACATATTTGCAGTTGCCAGAATATATGTGTCTGGTTCCTAGACATCATCTTCCTAAGACTCGTGATTCAAAATATGTGAGGTATGTTACTGTCTAAAACCCCAAGTTTGTAGAATATTAATTTCATGTGCCCCAATAATTGGTTTTACATGTCTAGTTTTCTCCTTCTCTTTTTGCCAGAGTTCCCTTCCTCCTCCCACCTATTTCCTTGAGAGAACATGAAGGACACAAAACTTTGAGATGTGGCTCATGACTCTTACTTCCACTCTTAGCAGCTAGCTATGCAGGTGCACTGCTGAAGGCAAGAAATCACTGGCAAGGCTCAGGGAGATAGTGAAGCTGTCAATCAGGATCAGAGCTCAGCGGGAATCAACCAATGGGTCTTGGGCTCAGTGGGAACCAGCCAATCACTTTCACAGCTCCGCTGCAGGAGAGCCTGGCTAGCAACCAGCGGGCCACACAGGGGTTTGGGATTCCCTGTTAGAGTTCCATCTGTCTCTCCTTCAGAAAATTGTAAAAATAAGCAAATGATAAGCTTTAATACAATTTAAAAGTGAATCATGATAGAGAAAGTTGTCAGATTATCTAAACTGTAGAAAGTGACTTCTAAGGATTCAGAATAGGAAAAAACAAAACAAAACAAAACAACCCTCCCCCCACCAACAACCAAAAAACAAAACAAAACAAAAAACCCAGCGATCTCCACTTCTTTTTTTCAGTGGGTTCCTATTCTTCAAGAAAGGTGAGCCTAAGGGAGATTTGATCATGTTGGGGAATTTCTCCAAAAAGGTCATCATCTGATGGTGATGCATTTGGATACTTGACAGATGTCCTAGAGGTGATATATTTGTGAAATTTTGGCATTCTCAATCAGAAAATTTTAGTAATGGGCACACTCCCCTAAAGAGCTCTATTGGTTGTTTATGTCAATAGGGATTGACAATTTTTTCCTGTAACACTCCTGATAGTATATATTTTAGACTTTGCAGCAAGGTTGCATCTGTGTTGCAACTGTGCTGTCATTGTAAAAGGAACAATAGACTATATGTAAACTAATGACCAGGGCTATAGTCCAATAAAATGTGATTTATGGACACCGAAATTTTAATTTCCTATAACTTCAACTTGTCATGAAAGAGCCTTTAGGTTTGTTGTTGTTGTTGTTGTTGTTGTTGTTGTTTTAACCATTTAAGCAGTAAAATCTGTTATTAGCTCTTAGGTCGTAATTGGCTGATTCCAGTCTCTTACAATCTAATCAACACAATAAATTTGTTCTCAATAAAATGGAAGCCTAATTCTCCCAAGCACGTTTGTGGAGAACGGTACCTAGAGTTTTATGCCTCGCGATTCTCTCTTTTTTAAAGGGCTTTCTCAAGTCACCAGCATCTCAATAGTCTAGCCATTCAGGAGCGCCTGGCTCCTCCCTGATTTCCCTGTGGGTTAGCTTAATCGGAACACTTAAGCTACATTTTATTCTCTTCTCCAATTTTCTTTGTTACTTTGTGAAAATGGTTAACAGGACTGTTCAGTTTAGTCCTGTCTGCAGGATGCATGGCTCCCCCTTGCCTCTTTGTGGGAAACAACACATTCCTTCAGCTCAGCCCCTATGTCCCAGTATGTCTGACCACCTTACAGGCTAGTCATAATGGCATCTCAGAGAGAGAGAGAGAGAGAGAGAGTAGAGTATCCACTTGGCTACCAGTTGAAGGCTTAATTTCCTACTCTTGTCACAGGATCTTCTTTTTACCAGATATACCAGAATGTCCACTCCCTTCAGAGGAAACCCAATCACCCACCCACAGAGAAGAAGCCTCATTCTTTGATCTGAACATCTAAGAAGTTTAATCTTTCATACTTAATATGATTAATCAAGAGTGCTTTTCTGGGGCATTGATTTTATTATTTGTTCAGCTTCATTGAATTATAATTGACAAATGAAATTGTAATATATTTAAAGTATAATGATTTGATACATATGTACATTGTGAAAAAATTCCCAGCATTGAGTTGATTGATAGATCCATCACCTCACATATTTACTTCTTTTTTTGTGTGGGAGAACATTTAAGTTCTGCTCTCTTAGCAGATTCCATTAGACATTACAGTGTCACCAAGTGTAGTCACCAGGTTTATAGTAGACCCTCAGGCCTTACTTAAAACAGAAAGTTTCCCTTTACTAGCCTCTCCTTATCCTCCACCCACCTTTCCTAGGCAGTGATTGTTTTATTGTTTCTATGAATTCAACTTTTTAATTTTCTTTTCTTTTCTTTCTTTCTTTCTTTCCTTTTTTTTTTTTTTTTTTTTTTGAGAGAGGAAAGCATGAATGCAAAAAGCATGCAGGCTCCATGCCCAGCGTAGAGACCGATGTGGAGCTCAATCTCATGACCCTGAGATCATGACCTGAGCTAAAATCGAGACTCAGATGTTCAACTAACTGAGCCACCCAGACAACCCATTTCTGATTTTATTTGAGTGCTCTCTCTTCTCTGAGTTAGGCTGAAGATTTGTCTATTTCTTATTTTAAAGAAAATTAGCTTTTAGTTTTATTGATCCTTTCTGTTAATTTCTAGTCTATATTT
This sequence comes from Neogale vison, assembly GCF_020171115.1. Lineage (NCBI taxonomy): Eukaryota > Metazoa > Chordata > Mammalia > Carnivora > Mustelidae > Neogale > Neogale vison. The sequence continues at coordinate 269,871,612 of NC_058091.1, read as the reverse complement.
CAGTGATTTCCCTCTTCAACTTTATTTCCTTTTTTTTTTTTCTAACCCCTACTAACTTTAGGGTCAGTTTGTTCTTGTTTTTTCTAGTACTTTAAGTATAAAGTTAGGTTGTTTATTTCAAATCTTTTTTCCTCTTAACTAGGCATTTATTCCTCAAAACTTCCTAGAATTGCTTTTGCCCTATCTCATAAATTTTGGTATATTGTATTTTCATTTTCATTTGTCTCAGGATAGTGTTTGATTTCTCATTTGATTTCTTCTTTGACCCATTGATTGTTAAAGAGCGTGTTGATTAATCTCCACATATTTGTATATTTTCCAGTTTTCTTCTTGTAATTCATTTCTAGTTTCGTATATTTGTGATCAGAAAAGAAAATCCTTGATAGGATTTCAATCTTCTCTAAGTCATTAACACTTGTTTTTCAACCTAGTATGTGTTCTGTCCTCAGTGTTCCATTGTGCCTGGGAAGAATGTGTGTTGTGTTGCTGTTAGGTGGAATTTTCCCTCTATGTCTATTAGGTCCATTTAGTCTAATGTGTAGTTGAAGTCCAGTGTTTTCTAATTTTTCTGATGAGATGATCTATCCACTTTTGGCAGTTATATATAAGTTCCCTGTTATTACTGTATTGCTGTTTATTTCTCCCCTGTGATCTATTAATATGTGCTGTATATATTTAGGTGCTCCAGTATTGGGTACATACATATTTACAATTGCTATATCCTCTTGATTAATTGACCCTTTTATCATTATGTAATGATCATCTCTGTCTCTTGTTACAATTTTTATCTTAAAGTCTATATTGTTTGATGTGAATATAGTGACCCTGTTTTCTTTTGGTTTCCATTTGGGTAGAGTATCTTTTTCCTCCTCCTCACTTTGTCTATGCATGTCCTTAAAGCTGAAGTAAGTCTCTTATAGACAGCAAATGGTTAGATGTTATATTTTTATCCATTTAGTTTAGTCAATCTGTGACTTCTCCTTGGAGGATTTATTCCATTTACATTTAATCATTGATAAGTACAGACTTACTGTTGCCATTTTGTTAATGTGTGTGTGTGTGTGTGTGTGTGTAGTTTTTGGTTGCTTTATTCCACGTGTGCTGTCTTCCTTTGTTTTTTGATGATCTTCTCTAGTGGTGTGCCTTGATTACTTTCTCTGTATTTTGTAGGTATTTGCTGTAGGATTTTGCTTTGTGGTTATCAGGAGGCTTATATAAAGTAAACTATAGTTATGACAGTTTATTTTAATCCAAGAAAAACTTAACTTTATATACATATTATAAAAGCTCTATACTTTTATACTCTCGCCCAACATTTTATTGTGATGTCACAATTACATTTTATGCTGATATTGTATATCTACTAACACATTATTGTAGTTATGGTTACCTTTTAATACTTTTAGAGTCTTTGTACTAGAGTTATACTTTTTTGTTACCATTTATTGGGTTTTCTTGTCACATTTATATAGAGAGTATTCCAACTTTGAATATGTATTTTTTACTAACAAGTTTTTTTTTTTTTAAAGATTTTATTTATTTATTTGACAGAGAGAAATCGCAAGTAGATGGAGAGGCAGGCAGAGAGAGAGAGGGAAGCAGGATCCCTGCTGAGCAGAGAGCCCGATGCGGGACTCGATCCCAGGACCCTGAGATCACGACCTGAGCCGAAGGCAGTGGCTTAACCCACTGAGCCACCCAACATGTTTTATACTTTAATGTTTTTCTGTTCTAATTAGCATCTTGTTCTAATTATTTATTTAGCTTCCGTTCTAATTATTTTAGCTTGAGGAACTCTATTAACATTTTTTGTAAAGCTGGTCTGTGGCAATGAAGTCCTTCAGCTTTTCCTTCTCTATAGCTATATCTCTTTGAGTTCTGAAGGGCAACTTTGTTGACAGAGTATTGGTACAATATCTTGGTTTGCAGTCTTTCTCTTTCAGCACTTTGTATCATACCATTCTCTTCTGGATTGCAAAGTTTCTGCTAAAAACACCTGCTGATTGGGGTGCCTGGGTGGCTCAGTGGGTTAAGCCTCTGACTTCAGCACAGGTCATGATCTCAGGGTCCTGGGATCCAGCCCTGCATTGGGCTCTCTGCTCGGCAGGGAGCCTGCTTCCCCCTTCTCTCTCTGCCTACTTGTGATCTCTCTCTCTCTCTTTGTCAACTAAATAAATGAAATCTTAAAACAAACAAACAAACCTGCTGATTGTCTTATTGGGGGGGTGGTTCCTGATTGCCTTTAGGATTCTCTCCTTGTATTTAACTTTTGGCAGTTTAACTGTAACATGTTTAGGGTGAGTCTCTTTGTATTTATCTTATTTGAAACTTTCTGTACTTCCTAGATCTGAATATCTTTTGCTTTCCTTAAGTTAGTAATTTTCAGCCACCTTTCTTTGAATAAGTTGTCTTTCCCTTTATCTTATTCTGGGGTCCCTATAATGCATATATTGGTTTAAAGGGTGATATCTTGCAAATCCCTTAAGCTATCTTTACCCCTTTCTTCTTCCTCTTTCTCCCCTTCTTCTTCTTCTTCTTCTTCCTTTTCCTCCTCCTCCTCCTTCTTCTTCTTTATCTTCTTCTTCTTCTTCTAATTCTTTTCATTTTGCTCCTCTGATTGGATGGCTTTCACTGCCCTGTCTTTAATTTCACTGATTCTTTCTTTTACTAGATCTAGGCTATTGTTGAAAATGCCCCATCAACTTTTGCTTTTTTGTTTAGTTATTATGTTCTTCAGTTTCATGATTTTCACTTGATATTTTCTTGTTTTCTCTTTATTGAAATTCTTACTTTATTGATGCATTGTTCTCCTGGCCTTGGCAAGCACCTTTCTGACCATTATTTTGAAAACTCTATCAAGTATTCATGTCTGTTTCATTAAGATAGGTTTCTTGTTCACCCTGTTTTTCTTTTTCCCCCTTGGGAGTATATTCCCCAGTTTGTTGATTTTCCTTGATTCTATAGTTTTCTGCATATTAGATAAAATAGCCACCTCTTCTAGTCTCAATGGACTGGTCACATGTAGGAGATGAAGCTCATCAATCAGCTTAGCCTGAGCTTCTGCTTCCCACTCAAACCTTTTGATTGTTCAAGTAAGCAGCTTTGTTTTTAGTGGCTCCCAGATGTTGGGGTGTTCCCCCAAAGGTGAGGATCACAGCCAATGACTAGATGCAGGCTGATAAGAAGCCATATCCGCAGGTAGCATCTAGCAAAGTATGCACTTAAATCCTTTCCAGGGTAAAACTGGAATATGAGCTTTCCTGCCTACTGTCTCTGTGCTGAGTCTCAGTGTATAGATATGGGGGGGGGGCGGTCTTGTGTCAATTTAAAAAGTGCTTCTTTGTTTGCTATAGTCCTGTTGTAATTATGAATGCAAGCCTTGTTGGCTTTCCTAGCTCAGTAATTTCAGGGCTTGTACCTGGGGTGGCTATTATAAAAATTGGGCTATTGCATGTGTGGAAAACTCCTTACATGGAGATATTTCTGATTAGTTTTATTTATGCAGTAAGTTGGAGGGTAAAGTTATAGGATGTGCCTCCTGGCTCTTCTGGACTCCAAGGAGGATCCTACTGCAGCTCCTAGATGTCTTCCAATAAGGAGCCAAATCCTTAGGCAGCAGCTTGTAAATCAGCCACTCAAACTTCTTTTAGGGAAAGATTCAGAGATGGTCATTTTTGGCTGCTCCTTATATGCTGAGGCCTGTGGGGATAGCCATGGCAAGTCTTCCTGCACAACAGACAACAGTATTTTTTTGTTTGCTATAGTCCTATCAGACTTGTGAATATAAGCCATATTGGTTTTCCCTTAGGTGATTGGAGAGTCCATCCCTTAAAGGCTGGGATCCTAGATATGTGATCTGAACCCTTTACTCTTTAAAGACAAGTTGGGAGTTGGATGTTCCCTCAAGGCTATATGGTGCTATGCCATGAGTTGTGTTAATGGCAAGAATGTGCCTCAGCCTTTCTTACCCATTTTGATATAGGTATTTTCTCATTTGCTTTATGGATAAAAATCATTCAGTCATTGGAATTCTCTCAGAGAAACTTTTTCTATGTGTTACTATAATTTGGATGTGTCTTTGGAAGGAGGGAAATTCAGGAGCCTCTTCGGCTGCCATCTTGGTCTGCAGTCATGCTCTTCTCCACATAGACCTTCATTTACATGATTATGTTTGCTAATTTATTTAAAAAGATGAAAACTCATGAATATTCAGTTAGAAGAGACTCATAGAATAGTGTGTGGACTGAGGTGGGGGCTTTCTATCCTCCTGGCACCTCCATATATTCCCAACCCAGAAGCTCCATGTGTTGTTACATTTTATGTCATAAATGGTTCCTGTGGAAGTAAGTTCAGTGATTTGCCTTAATGGGTGCAGGAAGGAAGAGTGGCAGCACTCATACGGTAGGCATCCCAGCCCTGGCATATATCCTTAAGAAACTACTATTATCAAAAACAGGGCCAAAAAAACAAAAACCAAAAAGAGTCCCAGAGGCACTTCCAATTTCAAGTGAGATAATATGCTATAAAGGTAGACCATTCTCTGAATATTAAAATTTTAAATGGGCATTCATTTGAGGTAAAATATCTGAGCATTAATACTCTGTGTGAAATGTATATTTAGTATATGAAGCTTTCTTATTTTTGTTATTGTTGGGAAATTATCAGCTATGTTATAATTTAAATAATGTACATTGGCATGGGGAGAGACAAAGGTATTATATTCTATCTTAGGAACTTAAGGTATTTTACATATTTGGGCCATAGTAAAGTAGCACAGTGACAAAATAAATAATTGGAATGTGAATTGATATACTTGGAGTGATTAATATTATAATACTATTTAAGTTTGTTAATGATATTACTTTATTTTTATTTTTTAAAAAATATTTTATTTATTTATTTGAGAGAGAGAGAATGAGAGAAGAGAGGTCAGTGGGAAAAACAGACTCCTTGGTGAGCAGAGAGAATGGTACTACTTTAAATCAATCATATTAAAATACCCTGAAGAAATTCAGCTCCTTTAATGTCCTGACTCTGCTTGACTGCTTGTTTGATTTTGAGCAAGATAGTTAAACCATTTGTGGCTCAATTTTCTGAACTCAAAAATGGAAATGATTGCCCAAATTCCATAGGATCGTTGTGAGGAAACGAAGTAATGCTACAGGATTACTACTTCCTGTAGCACATATTGAGATACAGTAAGTGCTCAATAATTGTACTAGTGGTGGCGGCAGAGGGGATAGTGATTACAATCATGAACAAGGAAAATCTAAAACATGCCACAGAAACAAACAGGTCATATCCATTATTGCTCTATTTAATGTTCTTTAGGGAATGCTTATTTCTCTAATAATTAGTTATTAGCAATCCCAGTTTTGTTGCAAATAGTTGTTGACAAAATTATTAACCAGTTGATTAATCTTTGGTTTTGATCTAGCAACCTCATTCAAACCCTGTGCTAGCCTATTTCACAAAACCATTACCATGTTCAAACAGTAAAACTCTTCATTAGTCTTACCATGTGTTTCCATATACTTAGCATTAATCATTGTTTAGCTGGGTAAACAGGGGCTTGCATTTTATTCTTGATGCCATTAGGGAAATCAGTGTAAATGAGAAATTTCATTTTAAAAAGCCCTCAAACATACCAGAGGCTTTCACATCCAAATGTTACATGATATCATTTAACATTCTTTTAATCAGAAGTCAGCTTTTTTGTATAAGAAAATTGTTATGACTTATTTTTTGTGGAAGAATTAGAAAATGAAGGAAAGCTCCAAGGGAATTAAATCATTCATAGACTCTCCACATCCAGTAATAACCACTGCCAGCCCGTTGATGACTATGCTGCTTTCCCCCCCTCCCTATGAGTATTTATACATATGTTTTTTATGAGTTTCTTTTTTTTTTTTTAAGATTGTATTTATTTGACACAGAAAGAAAGAGCACAGCAGGGGAAGGGCAGAGGGAAAGGGAGAAGCAGACTCCCTGCTGAGGAGGGAACTGGACTTGGAACCTGATCCCAGAACCCTGAGATCATGACCTGACCCAAAGGCAGATGCTTAATGACTGAGCCACCTAGGTGCCCCCTTTTTTTAAGTTCTTAACACTCAACTCCAAATCTGTTCTGTATCTTGTTTGGTGATACTGTGGCTGGGACTGGGCAAAGTAATCTTCCTTTGCTTTTGGTTCCCTGATAGGTCTTGCAACTGGGAGAGTAAGAGGTAAATTGAGGTATGGTAGGGAGGCAAAGGAATTACTTTCTTATATTTCCTCATTATTTTGTCAGCTGTATCACACCAAGGGTTTACTACCCTTGGAAGCAGTTGATTCCTATGTTGGGTCATGTTAGTTTCCATATTCTTATGCTCCCAGAGTGAAATTCAGGCACCCTTTTCTGAATAAGGGCTGTGGTTTGTAACTTTGTGGACCTTCCCCTCAGAGCTCTGAAGTTACCATCACCAGCCAAGATGAGCCCCGCACCCCAGAAGTCTAGATCCTAGATCCTTTGGGGGTTCCTTGGATATTCTCATTTCTGATAGGGCCAATTTCATTGGCTGCCTCTGTTCAGTGTGGTTACTACCATTGTGATGCCTACGCATTGCCCTTTGCCTCTCTAGTGCTCCTGTATACCTTCAGCAGTTTTTTATTTTTATTTTCTTTCTTCCTGTTTTTTTTTTTTTTTAGTTGTTTACATTTGTCACCATACAGTACATCATTAGTTTTTGATGTAGTGTTCCAGGACTCATTGTTTGCATCTAACATCCAGTGCTCCATGCAACATGTGCCCTCCTTATACCTACCACCAGGCTCACCCATCCCTTCACCTCCCTCCCCTCTAAAACCCTCAGCCCATTTCTCGGAGCCCACAGTCTCTCATGGTCATCTCCCCCTCTGATTTCCCCCACTTCATGCTTCCCTCCTTTCTCCTAATGTCCTCCATGTTATTCCTTATGCTCCACTAGTAAGTGAAACCATATGATAATTGACTCTCTCTGCTTGACTTATTTCACTCAGCATAATCTCCTCATCCCATCCATGTTGATATAAAAGTTGGGTATTCATCCTTTCTGATGGCTGAGTAATATTCCATTGTATCTATGGACCACATCTTTATCCTTTCGTCCGTTGAAGAGCATCTCAGCTCTTTCCACAGTTTGTTCAGTAATTTTCATAGATTAAATTCTATGAGTTAAAAGAATTGATGGACCCTGACATGCTCACATATCATGTTTCCTAGCTGCTTCTTTCAGTTTTCATCCATTGCTTGAACATGACTCATGAGACCCAGAACTGTCGTTCACAAGCCAGCTTGCCGCTTGCTGCTTCCCCGAAGTGCTGACATTTAGACGGTAGTGTCAGGGTGCTGCCTGCCTGCTAATTGGTCCATCGTTTCAGTATCGCAATCTCTGCATGCCATGTTCTGATGCAACTTTTAATATGATAGGCATTTAGTGCTCGTTAAAAAAAAGGGTAAAAGTATTGAGAGTAAATCTACACCTGTTGGTCATGAGTTTAACTGCAATTTGGGGGAGAATGTGGAACTCAGGAAAATGTAAAAATTGCATTATGAAGGAAAGGACAAAAATGAGTCATGTGACCCAAACTCTAGAAGTACATTATTAAAGATGGTGTCTGAAAGGCTACGTATAATTAGGTATGTATTATGTATTTTAGTTCTTTGGAAGTAAAATCTGTTTTAGCACAGCTAAGTATGGCCAAAATATCTTCTCACACTGAAGTCTTCCCTGAATTTTGCATTTATTAAAGAAGGAGCTTTCTACCTTTTGTTAAATTAAAATGACTTGTGAACTGGGCAATGCTTCATAATCTATCCATATACTTAATCCCGTCTGAACATCTACACATGCCATCAATCCTCTCTCAATGAATGGTTCTGAATAGGCATTTATTTAGTTAGTCCTCCAATGTCAGGCATGTATATTGTTTCTAACTTTCCAATATAAAAATGAAGCCTTTTAAACCTCTCATAGGTAAATCTCTGCATAAATTCTTAAGGATTCCCTTAGAAAATTTGCCCTAAAAATATAATTGAAGGGTCAAAGTGTAAAGATCTTTTTGTAGCCTTTTGATGTAGGCTGCTAATTTGCCCTTGAGAAATGGTGTCCCAGTGACATTTGCACTAGCAATGAATAAGGGTATGCATTTCCCAGCCCTCACTAATTAATTTGAAGCAACCATACAAAGAGTTGGAAAACAGTTTTCTCACCTAATTTACAGCACTCTCTTGGATTATATTTTTAAAATTATCTGTCGAAGTCCTGTTTGTTCCCACATATTAAAATCTCCATTAATTATTTAGAATCAAATCATCTCTATTTCCATGGTTCTTTTTTTCCTCCTTTTCTTTTTTATAGCTGTAAGAGGGTTGACAGAGAGCCAAAGGAGTAAAAGTGATTAATAAGAAATGGGGAGTGGAAAATCAAGGCGAAGTAGAAGGATGAAGCACTAAATTGTTCAGTGAATTTTAAGCCTAAAGCTATGAAAATTACGTGTATTTTTCTTTTGCTTGTAAAAAATAATTATATATGATTTTTTGGGTCCCTATTTACTTTAGCATATTGGTTCTTATCTCTCTCTTGTTCTCTTTCTTTCTCATTTATTTTCAAATAACCAACCTAGGTTACCCCCAAAGACCGAGTCAGAAAGGTAGGAACAAGTGGGGAAGGATGTGTCACAAGAGGGCTGTGACCAAACACCACAGACCAGGTTGCTTCTTAAAAAGAGAAATTTGTATCTTCCAGTTCTGGAGCTGAAGTCCAAGATGAAGGTATCAGCATGATTGTGTTCTCTGGTGAGAGCTCTCTTTCTGGTTCCTAACGTGCCGTCTTGCTTTGCTCCTGCGTGGTGGAAGGGCCTCGGGAGCTCGGTGGAGTCTCTTTATAAGAGCATTAATCCCACGTCATAGGGGCTCTCCTCAGACATGAGCCTCTCTGGAAGGCTTAATGTCCGAATACCATCATTCTTGGGGGTTAGGATTTCAACATATAAGTTTGTCAGGGGGCAGACCTCAGCAAGACAGGAAGGAAGGATGAGGGAACGGAGGAGGAAAAAGGAGGAAGGAAAACCTATCCTTTTTTTCTGATGCCAAGCATGTTGACTTTTACTTCTTCCCTCCTGACCTCACTATTCCCTCCCTCAGTTTCTTTTTCATTCCTTTTGTAAATATAACACAAATATTAAAATTCAGATAGCTATTACCTATATTAAGAACACTGGAATCTGTTGTTGTTGTTGTTGTTGTTTACCCTCTTCAGGGCTGTGTTTATTCTTACATTCGTTCTCAAGACAACCGTGTGTGTGTGTGTGTGTGTGTGTGTGTGTGTGTCTGTGTGTAAGAAACAAAGGAAACAGAAGAGGTGATCTTTACAGATAAGGACAGGTGCAGACGGTAGATAAGTAGGCTGGGACTTCTTGGAACAGGTCCAAATCGAACCTTGGCCTTGTGAATTGTGTAAATTGGGTATAGATGATGGTGTTTTTATTTACATTGGAAATCAACTTAATGTTTTCTTTTTCACTCAGTAATAGTTTGTTGAGTACTTGGATCGTGAGAGACTGTATTAGGCACTTTGTATTTATTAAGTCACTTAATTTTCCCAGTTGTCGTATGGAATAGGTGCTTTCACGTTCCCCACCATGTGAATTAGGAATCTGAGACTTGGAGTGGATGGAAGGAGTGAGTGATTAGTTCGACTGAGATGTGACTCTAGCATTTGGATTCTTGCTTCTTACTTAGTTACCTTCAAGAAGTGGCTCTATGTGGCCCATGGCCTTCTTTGTGAAAGGGCTAATGGTTTCCTTTTCATTGTCCACTGAGAACTCAAATGGCACAGATAATTATAAATACTGACATTTTACCTGACATTACTAGGAAAGTTTTTACAGTCTTATTTGAGGTGTGACAGAGTCCTCTTTTGTGCTTCAAGTTTTAGAAAGTTAGAGACTTGTGATACATTGAGCATGACAAATGTGTTTAGAATCAGGACTTTCCAGATGGGTGCTGTCTGACCTCTTGGGCACAAAGGAAAGGTAGCATACAGCTAGTAACTCTACACCTCAACACAGACACGCACACACATACCTATACGCTCGCACGCACACCTCTTCTAGTCTCAGTGAAAAAGAAATAATAAAGGCCTGTGAGTCTAGACATGATCTTTGAAGGCTTTTCGACTTAACGTTAGAGCATTTTGCCATTTCAGTGGGCCAAGAGCTTGAGATGACGCTGGCTTGCTTTCCTCTGTGTAGTCCAGTCAATTTCAAAGAAGTATGTCTAGTTGAGACCCGAAGAGATTTCTGATTCATTTACTTTGACTATTGGCTCAAAACCAGTTTTTTGACAGTTTTTGACTCAAGAACAGCAGCAGTGCCTGTCTTGCTGAACCTTGAAGGAGTAAATTAAATGAGGTATTCATAGTCCTTTACTTAGTACCCCACACACTGGGTTTTCAGGAAATGGCATCTATAAGGCAAGGTACTGCCTCTACTCCATTACGAGTAGTCCTGTTAGTAGAGGCACAGGTAGAAGACAGAAAGAACACTGTACTGGGAGTCTAGGAACTCCTTAGTCCCAAGTTTGACTGCTGCTTTTTGGCCTTCTCACCTTCAGGAAATTACCTCCCCATGCCTTGATTCCTTCTTTTTTGAAATAATAGCATTGGAGAATAAAGCACTACTATAGTGGTATATGGATTTGGGGAAGGCAAAGATGGAGGAGAAAGGGAAGTGGAAGAAGCAGCACCAAAGGGAAGTCAATTCAAATTTGCACAATTTAATTTAAAGCCAATAATAGTGATAGTTGTTGGTGATTGCAAGGAAAAAAGACATTTTGTTTATAATAAAGGCAATGGGTTATTTAAAAAAAAAAAGTGATGGCAGGCGACTGGGTGGCTCAGCAGGTTAATCCTCTGCCTTCAACTCATGTCATGATCTCAGGGTCCTGGGATCGAGCCCCACTTCGGGCTCTCTGCTCAGCAAAGAGCCTGCTTCCCCCTCTCTCTGCCTGCCTCTCTGCCTACTTCTCATCTCTCTCTCTTTCTCTCTCTCTGTAAAGTAAATAAATAAATAAAATCGTTTAAAAAAATGATGGCACTGGATTAGTAATAATTTAAAGCTTTTATAGATGATTTCCCCGCCAAAAATTTAGAAACGTTATGAAGTCAGAGCTCTCTTTCAGTTTTGTTTTAGTGGCCTCAGTGCCTTGCACACAGTAGGTGCTGTAGTGCTGAGTGAGTAAGTGACTCTTTAATAATTGCCATTGATCTTTCTATCTTACTGTGTAGGGGACATAAACTCAAAACTTGTGTCCATTTTCTTGTGTGTGTGTGTGTCTGTCTGTCTGTCCATGTATGTCTGTCAGTTTTCAAAACTTTGTGGACTTCAGGTAATTGGGCTTCTTAAGAAACATAACACCTCCAGGTTTATTTTAATGGTCTAGTACTCTACTAAAGGCTTACTAAAATAATATGATGTAAATAAGATGACAGAAAATATAAATAAATGGAAAGACAACATGTGCTCATGGATTGAAAGACTTAATGTTGTTAAAATGTCCTAACTACCCAAAATAATCTACAGATTCAGTCATTGCCTACCAAAATCCCAGTGATGTATTTCGCAGAAATAGAGAAAAGCATCCTAAAATTTATAGGAAATCTCAAGGGAGCCCAAAGAGTGCAAGCAGTCTTAGAAGAACAAAGTTGGAGGCTTCATACTTGCTGACTTCAAAACCTCAGATACCACAATAATAATAGTAATAGGGATTATTAGTGGCATAAAGATAGGTCTACAGAGAGATGGAACAGAATACAGAGCCCAGAAGTAAACCTTGGCATACATGGCCAAGTTATTTTCAATAGGGTACCAAGACTATAGAATGGGGAAGGAAGATCTCTTCAGCAAATCATGTTGAGGTAGAAAAACGAATTGTATCCTTACCTTATGACATATACACATGTATTAAAGACCTCAGTAGGTACACCTCGGTGGCCCGGTCAGTTAAACTTCTGCCTTTGGCTCAAGTCTTGATCTCAGAGTCCTGGGATCTAGCCCCACATAGGGCTCTCCACTCGGTAGGGAGTCTGCTTTTCCTTCTCTCCCTGCCCATCCCCTCTGTGTGTGCCCTCTGTCTGTCTGTCTCTGTCTCAAATAAAATCTTTAAAAAAGAAAAAAAAAAGAAAGAAAGAAAACCTAAATATAACACCTGCAACTATAAAAGTCCTAGAAAAAATGTAGCGGAGATGTTTAGGACTTTGGATTCAGCAGTAATTTCTTGGATATGACACCAAAACAAAGGAAACAGACAATCAATAAACAAATGGACTGCATCAAACTTAAAATTTCTGTGCATCAAAGAAAATATCAAAAGAGTGAAAAGGAAACCTATGGTGTGGGAGAACATATTTCCAAATTATGTATCTCATAAGAGTAAGTATCCAGAATTTATAAGGAACTTCTACAACTTAATAATAACAGCAAATATATCCAGATTAAAAAATGAGCAAAGGACTTGAATAGATACTTCTCCAAAGAAGATTCATATATGGCCAAAAGCATATGAAAAGATGCTTAACACAACTGATCATAAGAGAAATAGGAATCAAAACCACAGCAAAATACCATTTCATGCCCTTATGATGGCCACTGTCAAGAGGACGAAACATACCAAGTGTTGGTGACGATGCACGTATATTAGAATCCTGCACTACAGGTGGGAATGAAAAATGGTGCAGCCATTATGGAAAAGAGCATGAAGCTGGCTCAAAAAACTAAAAATAGAATTACCATATGATCTAGCAATGTGATTTCTGGGTATATAGGCAAAAGGATTCAAAGGAAAATCTCGAAAAGCTATTTATAGGCCAGTGTTCATTGCATCATTGTTCATAATTGCCTTAAGGTGGAAATAATCCAAATATCCATTGGCAGATGAATGGACAAAGGAAGGATATTAATATATATGTATATATATACTATAGGTATATGTAATGTTAATAAACATGTGTATATGTATGTGTGTGTGTGTGTGTGTGTGTATATATATATATATATATATATATATACATATATACTATGCATAATATTCCTTCCTGTGGGGGGTGTGTATATAGAACATGATACATACACCACACACATACATTGATATTATATAGCCTTTAAAATGTAGGAGAGTAAAAATTTTTGTCACATGCTACAGCATAAATGATAATATGCTAAGTGAAACAGAGGAGTCACAGAAGGCCAAATACTGTTTTATTCCATTCGTATGATCTATCTAAAGGCCCTGAAATCATAGAAACAAAAAGCAGAAAGGTGATTTCCAAGGGCAAGGGGAGACAAAGAGGTAATTAGTAAATAATGGGTATAGAGTTTGAGTTTTATAAGATGAAAAATTTGCTTTTGTTGACAAGATGAAAAAGTGGCTGCACAACTGTGTGAATATACTGGACTGAATTGTAATCTAGAGATTAAGGTAAATTGAATGTTGTGTTTTTTACCATCATAAAAAATATGGCACATGACGCACAAGTACACAATATAGTTCAACTCTTCTGTTTATGTTTAAAAATCATATGTTAGGTATTTTGAAAAGCTTAGAAACCCAAAGCATCATCTTTGTGCAAGCTGTGGCCCAGAACATAGTTGCAGCAAACAGGTTGACATGTGTTCTTCACTCCCACTGTGGTAACAAGGAAGGTTCCATTCCCATGCGCAATGCCAAGATGTCTCACACCAACATTAAAGGATAACCATGGGAGATTGTGGTTGGAAACCCACAGTTTAAGAGGAAAACCCCTAGTCTGTTGGTAAATGTGCCAACATCATAGGACCATGGTGATTGCAAATGAGTCCAGTTTGGAAGGTAAAATGCAGTGAATGTTTTCTAAGGAGAAAATGTGTTATTAAAATCAAATAAATGCTTTATGCTGCAGGAGGGAAGTGGACAAGCCCATAATCCCCAAGGTTGGTTTTTTGTTTGTTTGTTTTTTAATCTAATAAGTGCTTTATCACTTTCAGTTTTCTCAGCCTGAGCCAGGCATGTTTGGGAGTTATTATGAGATTTGAAAGAATGCTGAGTTTTTGATCTTGTCAGGACTGAAAGTGCTTTATAAATGTCAGGGTTGGTGTGTGGGAATCTAGGACACTGCTTCGGTGTGTACCTTGTGAGAGTCAGCTAATGAGGCCACAGGAGAGCCACTGTCTGAGCGACTCCTGGAGTGGTCCTGACTTTGAAAACAGCTCTCTGGGTCCACTCAGTGAGAGGATTTCACGATGTTGTTGTTGTTGGAGTTGCTGTATAGCCAACAGTATCCAGGCTTAAATTACCTAATTCTGAGCACTGCTGATTTACATTAACCTTAAAAATGTTTTTTAAAACTCTGGGCACCAGGGCACCTGGGTGGCTCAGTGGGTTAAAGCCTCTGCCTTCGGCTCAGGTCATGATCCCAGGGTCCTGCGATCGAGCCCTGCATCGGGCTCTCTGCTCAGCGGTGAGCCTGCTTCCCCCCCTCTCATTCTGCCTGCCTCTCTGCCTACTTGTGATCTCTCTCTGTCAAATAAATAAATAAAATCTTAAAAAACAAACAAACAAAAAAACTGTGGGCACCTCCTTATTAGGAAAGACCTCACATAAGGGTTTTCTTTTTCAAGCGTTACTATTAAAATGGACTCTTGATTATGACCCCACTCAATGCTGGACTCATCCTGGGTCCATTCCTTATAGTGGATTAGCATTCTTTGATTCTGCAGAATTTAGTACTGTTTTCAGCACACACTAGGCTTGAAATACTATTGCAGGGAATGAATGAAAGCCAAACAGGCTTACAGTTTTGAGTTTATCACAATGCTGGACTCATCCTGGGTCCATTCCTTATAGTGGATTAGCATTCTTTGATTCTGCAGAATTTAGTACTGTTTTCAGCACACACTAGGCTTGAAATACTATTGCAGGGAATGAATGAAAGCCAAACAGGCTTACAGTTTTGAGTTTATCATTATGATCCTTGTTTATATAGCCTCTGCTTTTTGAATGATTCTGACCTTTATGGTGGCTCTTGAGTTAATTGAAAGAGGTATGAGGCTAATGATAAAGTATTGCAGTTGTAGTTTGTTTTTAGCGCTGAGATTCCTTGACCCGTAGTGATCAAACTAAGGCCATGGAGAAACACTCATTTTGGAAGAGCCCTTCAAAGTCTCTTCTACAGCATTCCATTTAGAGAAGAGGTTTGTGGTTTCATATAATAAGGTTACATCTCCAGGGTTTTGAAGACACAGATCAGCTGACTACATCATGTAGGTCACCCTGGGGTGTCAGGATCAAGATACGAAAGCAGAGCACCAGAGGTGTTCATGAATGATATAATGAAATAGAGGTTCTTTTGTTTGTTTTTAATTAAAAAGACTGCAGTTTAAAAGTGGTTGGCCTTAATCCCTTTGGTCATTGGCAAGGAAGAGCTCTGCTAGGTTCTTCTCTGTCCTGGGCTTAGTAGTGTGTTCTACGAAAGAGTGGTTATAAATGTTTTAACTGATGTTTTCTACAGAAAGTGGATTCTATGGTCAAGCAAGTTTGGGAAATAATGTATTTAACAAAGTGAGATTGTTCAAAGCTTTGATACACTTGTATTCCTCAGGACTTTCTAGAAGAGAGTCAAATAGTGCATCCTATACCAATGAATATGGTCATAAAACCTTTTGATAGGAATTTTCCAGAAATACTGTTATAGAAGCCAGTTGGGGAAACCATACTCTAATTTTGAATATAAAAGCACATGTACTGTTATCCACATATGGTTTCTGTATTTTCTCTTGTATTCCCACTACTATTTGTTTAATCACATTATGTCTATGCTCTCCTTTTAAAAAAAATCTCTTAATCTCTTTGGAGAGCAAGCCTAGATGGTAGGAACTTAGAATATAAAATTTTCTAGATCACTGAGTTAGATAGGACTACATTGTAATCATCTTTTCCAGTTGACCCTATAAGTATAGAACTAGAAAGGAGTAGTTCTTGTGTAGTTTGATATTAGTCATTGATAAAGGGTAGCATCAGAGGGACAAGTTTGGAGATGTTGACTTGATTGTAAGACTACACTGCTATGAATTCATGAAATTATAAAGATCTTTAATGGTTATATTTCCCAACATCAATTTATTATTCACTTATATGGTCATCCCACATTTTTTGAACATACGCTTCAGACATGATGCTTTACAAGAGAAAAATGTAGATGGAAAAAACATAATCTCTGTTCCCATCTGATTCTTGAACTCCGTTAAAATAATATAGAACTCAGGAAGACATCCAGGTAGAAGTGAGCTTTTCATTTTTTTGGTGGAAATGTCTCCATTTATCCAATAGGAGACCAAAAAGTCAGGTAAGGAAGTAACATGCCTGATATCACAGTTAAGTAATGGAAGTGTAGAGTGCAGGATCCACGTATTTGGATTTAAGCCCACTGCTCCATCTAGTACTGTGATATAAACATGAAGGGGTAATTTTTTAAAATGTAGTGATTAAGTCTGTTTGACTGGAGATACAGACTTTTCCAAGTTGGAAAGAATACCAAGAAAGATCCCAAGATCTTTGCTTACAACTGTACACTTAACCTCATGACTACACTGGTGGCTATTGGAGATATTCATAAAAGCAAAAAGTGTGGTTTGTGGGAAATTGTCATTGTGTCTTCTAATTCTGACCTTCTGATCCTAATGTACTGGGTCATGGTCAGGGAGGTGGCCTTTTCCATCTAAACAACTGTGATTAAGCCTGTGTCTTCAGAAGATAAATTTATTTAAAAGTGAGGGTTTAAACCTCTCTCTGACAGGGGTGACCAGCGGAGATCTTTGTGTTATGTAGTTAGAATAAAAATTCCAGTCCATGGGGCACCTAGATGGCTCAGTCGGTTAAGCCTCTGCCTTCAGCTCAGGTCATGATCTCAAGGTCCTGGGATCGAGTCTTGTGTTGGGCTCTCGGCTTGGCAGGGAGTCTGTTTCCTCCTCCTCCTCTCTCTCTCTCTCTCTCTGCTTGCCTCTCTATCTACTTGTGATCTTTCTCTGTCAAATAAATAAATAAAATCTTAAAAAAAAATTCCAGCCCCAAAATATGGTTATGATGCTAACTTTATAGTTCATGTGAATCATGGATTAGTCCATCAGAATCATCTCTAAGGGCCTGTGATGTGTTCAGTAAGATGCTAAGCATGGTAGGGTTTATAAATATGGATATAAGGTATCTTATTGAAAGAGGTCACACTTAAATAACCATGGAGGTAACAAACACTCATTATACCACATGAACTAGAGTGGCTCCTGGGTTGATACCACATGATCATATGGCAAAATCGTGGTGTAGACAGTGGATTGAGTTTAGTTTCCTACGTTGTTAAAACCTTCTATGTATTTGTCAGCATATGTCCTCTTGACAAGTTCTGTTATTCCCCCTGAGCCTCAGTTTCTTTATCTGAGAAAAGGGAACACTATCTCATGGAGTGACTCTGAAGAATAAATGTAGTTATACAGATGATCACACATGACATGTCTGGCAATCAGAGATAAACTTTGGATTGTCTTTGCCTTTATCTGTAAAGGAACTTAAAATTGGAAATACATTATCTCAATGAAATTACAAGATATGGTTAAAGCAACCACTCAAAAATCACTGGAAGAGATTTATAACAAGAGTAAAAATTTCTGTCGGATGTGTTTGGCAGTGAGTGATACAGAAATAGAAATTATTATTTCTAGCACTGTAATCTCTAAAGACCAGAGGAAAAGTCCCAGAATATATAGGAATGCTAAAGCTTGAGATATTCGCTAAACACATGTGATTTTTACCTAAGTTACATCCATTTCTCATTTGTAATTGCTCATGGACTTTTGCTGTAGTCAGTTGCCCTTCCCCAACACAGTAGGAGGTGAAGCAAACACTTATAAGGCACACTCAATATAGACTGGTCAGGACTTGCAGATACCCAGTCTTCCCCAGCCACCCCTGTTACTTTCTTCCTAAAGCCTTAGATTCTGAGGGCTACTACATGATCTTGCATTGTGTTCTTTTTAAGGTTAGGTTGGTGAGAGGATTCTTTAGTTGAAAGCAGCAGATACCGAAGAGGCAAAGAGTAGTACAAAGGGAAAAAAAAAAAAAAAAAAAAAAAGGTTACAATGGGTACCAGAGTAATGAGCAGAGTTTATGTTGAAGAATAGTGGAAGACAAGGTTTAAAAAGTCAGATGAAACTAGACTGTTCAGGACTTTGTAAGATAATCACATAGGCTCAATTATATACAACAACACTCTATTGTAATGTCAGAAATGTACTGAGAGATAAATGTCTATAAATTTTATTTTATTTTTCCTCTGTGTCTGTGACTTTCCTAATCAATGTAACAATGACCTAGATTCTGTAGAGGAAATTATATCTTCTGAGACTGTGACTTGAATATATTTTCTATAAAGATACAGGATGGTCACCTTTACCCTAAATGAAATACAACACATTTGTAACATTTTTGCAATGTCAGTACCTTGTTAACTTAAATAGATCCTAATCCCACATGTGTAGGTGAGGATGTATCATGTGTCAAGAAAAACAATGGGCTAGGAGGGAGTAGGATTCTACTGGTAGCTTCATTACAGATGAGCTGTGTGAACAAGGGCATGTATTTAATCATCTCTAGATCTCTGCTCATTTGTTCAAGGGAGATATTCTGATCTGCTCTATTATGCTGAGTCATCATGAGGCTTTTGTAGGTTAATGTATAATTCTCCCTTGAAAACCATAAGGAGCTACTTGTTTCTGTATATGTGTGTATATGTATAAATGGTAATACCTTATGGAGAGTTTAATTAAAAGGTAATTCAGTAAATGTTCCATAATCTCTCAATATGGTTGAATGACCACAGGGTACTTGATCTTGTGACTCAGATACTGATGAATGTACTGTCTCACAGAATTTAATCTCCTTCCAAAAAACTTTTTCAGAATGCAACAGCAAAACAGTAGTAAGACAACACCAAGTGCTCAGTGAATATTCCCTCTCTTTGAGATGCTTGGTGATTTTTTTACCCCCAAATCAGTTATTTCTTCCATGTCAGGTATTATGTTTAGTTCTGCAAATACACTCATTTTTCCTTAAATAAAGTTATTTTTTCAAATAAATTCCTTTGGTTTAGAATAATTTTAGATTTCAGAAGAATTGTAATGATAGTGTAGAAGATTCTTGTATACCTCACATACAGTTACCCTTACCTTGCACATAATTCTTTAATATAACTCAAAGAACAAACCTACAGGATGAATATTGTCATCTTGTTGTTGCTAATAAGTTTAAGATTTCTTTGCAGTGTTTTTGTCTTTAGAATGTTTGTCACCAAGAAAGTTACTTGGATTATCTACTTTGTATCTATATTCATGTCATCAGTTTGATACAGAGTTAAGTTCATTTGCTTTTTGTCTTTTGTGCTAGATTAGGCTTTCAAATCATTTTAAGTTAATTTTTTGAAAATGGTAAAATACTTCTAGGTTTAGAATTAGAACTAAATAAAGAGTTGTATTGAGAAAAGTCTCAACAACAAATCAAACCAACTCCACACATAAGAAGGGAAATCATCAAGATTAGAGCTGAGATCAATGAGGTAGAAACCAGAGATACAGTAGAACGTATCAATGAAACTAGAAGCTGGTTTTTTGAAAGAATCAATAAGATCGATAAGCCACTGGCCACACTAATCCAAAAGAAAAGAGAGAAAGCCCAAATTCATAAAATTATGAATGAAAAGGGAGAGATCACAACTAACACCAAGGAAGTAGAAACAATCATCAGAAGTTATTATCAACAGTTATATGCCAATAAGCTTAGCAACCTAGATGAAATGGATGCATTCCTGGAAAAATATAAACTACAAACATTGAACCAGGAAGAAATCGACAACCTGAATAGACCGATATCTAATAACGAGATTGAAGCAGTGATCAAAAACCTCCCAAAAAACAAGAGCCCAGGACCTGACGGATTCCCTGGGGAATTCTACCAAACCTTCAAAGAAGAAATAACACCTATTCTCCTGAAGCTGTTTCAAAAAATTGAAGCAGAAGGAAAACTTCCAGACTCTTTCTATGAAGCCAGCATTACCCTGATCCCCAAACCAGGCAAGGACCCTACCAAAAAGGAGAATTTTAGACCAATATCACTGATGAAAAGTCTCATTTCATCTTTATTTTTTCTACCTTGTTCTAGTAGTTCCATAAGTAAAGATTTTATTGTTTTCTAATTTATTGATAGTGTATATATTCAAATGTGTGCTACAGATGTATACACATATTTATGCATATACTTGTATGCATACATAACATGAGTATGTCCATTTAGACACATTTAAATGTATATACATGCTTAAATTGACCCTTATTTTTTTACTCAAAAAGTAAACATGATTGATACTCATTCACACCTTGATAGTTTTACTTAATAGTGTATTTTGGAAACCACTGCATATTTTTCATAAAGATTTTCTTGTTTCTGTGTTAAGGCTATTTAATACTCTATAGTATGAAGTTATTATACTGTATTTGACCAGTCTTCTATGGTTAGACATTTCAGTTTTTCCCAATATTGTGCTGTCACAATTAATGTCACAATGAATATGTCATGAAGTTTTGTGCATATGTTTAATTCTTATGGAAATATATTTTTAGATAAACTCCTAGATTAGTGGGTCAAAAGATGAATTCATAAAGGGTTCTGGTAGATATGCAAAGTTTTTTTTCATAGAGGTGAAATCATTCTCTCCGGCTGATAGTATATAAGATTATTGGTTTCCCTAAGGTTTCAGCAACATAATTTTTGGTTAGACTCTTACTTGTGGCCAGTCTGATAGGTAAGAAATATTAAAAATATTTTTAATTAATAGATGATGAATGTGGTTAAATGGCTTTATGCAGCATTTTGGTAATTGAATTTTGCCAAGTAGAGAATATCTCTACATTCAACCTAGAAGTGTAATAGATAGATCTTATGTACTATAGCTTTGAAAATGGATAATTTTGTTCACTTGAAGAAAAGCTTTTTCTTTGTGTCAGTTTTTCTTAGAGTATTTGTGTGACACATATCGTATAGATAATGTCCAAAAGGAACAAGTCAGTTTTTACATGAAAGTGCATTGTATTATTCAAAGGTGACTCCCTAGGCTCTTGAAAAGATTGATAGTTTTATGTGTGTGTGTGTTTTCTTTTAAAGTCCTTAGTCACATGTTTACAGGCATTATTATCAAGACAATTAAATGGTAAGACCTCAACTGAAAAGTTTATTATATCAAAAAGATTTTAATAAAACATACTTTTATTGGTGAACATACCGCTTGGAGCTTGCCAACTATGTTTTATTTGAAATGTAATTAAAAGAATGATTTAGGTCATAGAAGCCTCTGCTTGTAGATGTCCTTTGGATATTTTAGTTTCCACCATTTTAAAAATGGCAAAAATCAGCTGAATGAGTATGTAGACCCCTTTTACTCTTAAGCTCTCATAGCTTTAATATGTTTGTGGTTCAGTCAATGTAATTTTTTTTAAAAAAGCAGTGCATTGTAACAAGACAAAAATTTGGTAAAGTAGCCAGGAAGAGACATGGCTTTTGGTCCTAGCGCTGTTCTTTAAAACCTAAAGCAAATCATTTTATATTCCTGGATGTTAATTTTTCTTATTTCTTTAAAAAAATATTTTATTTATTTAACATAGAGAAAGAGAGAGAGAGAGAGAGAGAGATCACAAGTAGCCAGAGAGGCAGGCAGAGAGAGAGGGGGAAGCAGGCTTCCTACTGAGCAGAGAGCCCAATGTGGGGCTTGATCCCAGAACCCTGAGATCATGACCTGAGCCAAAGGCAGAGGCTTAACCCACTGAGCCACCCAGGTGCCCCATTTTTTCCCATTTCTAAAATGGGAGCAGTTTAGACTAATTGATCCTTAATGTCCTTTGTAGTTTCAAAATGTATTCTTGATTCTAACTATACTAATACTATACTTGATTCTAACTATACTATCAATCTTTATTTTCTATGTTTAGCCAATGGCACTTCTATAGGGAATATTTAAGTCTACATCAAAATTAGATTATTGTTGAACTTCCCAAATTTCCCCAAAAGTACTTGAAAATCAATTGCATATAATCTGTGGATTATAATGTACCATAGAAGTTTGAAAAGTGTGGGATAAAGAGGCTACCATTCCAAAATTACAGGTGGAAGCCAGAGGTAGAGAGAGAGAGAGAGAGAGAGAGAAAACAAAACAAAACAAAACAAAACAAACTTGTTTATTGATCCATCTGCCTTTGTTGTGCTTATCACTATAGGAACTAGTCACCTTGATAATTGTCTTTTTTGGTTCAGAAAAATCAAAAAGTGAGGTAAGAGAAATGGTCACTGTGTTTACTTATATCACTTTATTTAAACATTTTTGAGACCCTCCACATAAAACATGTTTTTAGATTAAAAAAACTAGAATTAAAACTCAACATTATTAATAAGCATGTGGCATAACTTGAAAGAGATAAAATAAAAAATACACGAGAAGAATAGCATGCATAAATTCTAAAAATGCAAATTTACCATGTAAGGGAATACTTAGAATACATGGAACTATTCCAAGAAGACTTCTTAGATGAGGACAACTTAGTGCAATACTTGAAGTGTGGGACTGGAAGTAAATCAGTCTGCTTCTTACTACAAACTGAAGCTCCATTTTTTTCCCCTCCTCTAGTTTGGTTATAAAGTGATCCAGTAGAAAGTAAATGAAATCAACTTCAGACCTATTCCGGGTTTTAATTGCTATATATTGATAAATAAGCAAAATAAAGTCATTCGTGTTAGGTGACTCTCAAACTTGTGTGATTTCCTATACATCCTCTGCCTTTGGAGTTGATGGACTTAGCCATCATTTTTAGTTCCTAGGAAGTATTAGAAGCACTTACATTTCAGCACCTTGGAGAGTTACCAGTGAATGGGGTTGTTTACTTTTCTATATTAGCCGGTCAAAGGTTTTCGGACTATGTGGTTCCATTGAAAATGTTGACTTCTTGGGGCACCTGGGTGGCTCAGTGGGTTAAGCCACTGCCTTCGGCTCAGGTCATGATCTCAGGGTCCTGGGATCGAGTCCTGCGTCAGGCTCTCTGCTCAGCAGGGAGCCTGCTTCCCTCTCTCTCTGCCTGCCTCTCCATCTACTTGTGATTTCTCTCTGTCAAATAAATACATAAAATCTTTAAAAAAAAAGAAAATGTTGACTTCTTGAAGGGTAATTTTTTTCTGACTCTCTATACCCAACAACTGTACAGGTGCCTTAAAATATTTACCAATTTCTCTACAGATAAATATAATTTCATTGTTGTTGCTCTTAAAATTATTTCACTACTCATTTTTGTACATATGTTATTTTGCCCTGTTGCCTTTGCTTCTGTAAAGATAAACTGCTAAATTTGAAATATTAGATTGGTTTGTTTCTTTAAGAGTCTTTATAAAACCAAGGCAATACTTATTTTATTCCCATATGTTTCTTAGGCCACCACACGTGGGTCTTCTAAATTATACCTAGCACCTTCAAAATGAGGTATGAGCTTTTTCAAAAGACACATGCATTTGATACAGTTCTATGACTTGTATGTTGTTATACTAGTCTCAGACTCTTAAGTACCTTTTGTCATGGGGATGAGGTACATATGTTTTGAGGAATTCCGGAAAAAGATATCTTAATGATAAGAATTCTGGAAAAAAAAATTAAAGCAAGTATAATCAAATGAATGCAATAGTTTAGTACTAGGGGTTCTATGACCAAAAATAATATTGGCATGCTCTTCTATATATATTTCTGTAAAGTGTCATGATATTAGGCTTCTATATATATTTCTGTAAAGTGTCATGATATCAGAGCCTAGGAACTGCTTAAAATGATGGCTAAGTCCATCAACTCCAAAGGCAGAGGATGTATAGGAAATCACACAAGTTTCAGAGTCACCTAACACAAATGACTTTATTCAATCATGAAGAAAAATTTAATTGATTTTTAATACTGTAGTGAAATATATTTTCATTTTAAAGATTACCTAAAGGAAAATCCTAATCTTTTAGAAGAGTATAATATTACCACACATTCACAGACCAGCAAGAAACAATACCAGCCATGAGATTTCTAAGATATCCACCAACTTTTTTTTCATTAACTTTTTTTTTTCCCTCCTCCCATTGAATTTCTAGTACAAGAAATAGATGTGGGGTAACCTTATAATGGATTTTAAATTCCCTTAACTTTAAATATTCCTATTTTTGCACAAAAATCAGTTCTGGTTTATCTCTATTTGCATAGATAATAGCTAAGAAAGCTTTAACTTAGAGATACTTGAACTTTGGAACTCTGATAAATTTAACTCCCTCAAATTTTTTTTCTTTCTTTCTTTTTTTTTTTTAGTGAGGCAGAGTATAAATAAAGGTAAAAATAGATATGTTTGAACGTATAGATTGCTCTGGGCACTATAGACATTTTAACAATGTTTATTCTTCCCATCCATGAGCATGGAATGATCTTCCATCTTTTTGTGTCTTCTTCAATTTCTTTCATGAGTGTTCTGTAGTTCCTCAAGTACAGATCCTTTACCTCTTTGGTTAGGTTTATTACCAGGTATCTTATGGTTCTTGGTGCTATAGTAAATGGAATTGATTCTCTCATTTCCCTTTCTGTATTTTCATTGTTAGTATATAAGAAAGCAACTGATTTCTGTACATTGATTTTGTATCCTGCCACATTACTGAATTGCTGTATGAGTTCTAGTAGTTTAGGGGTGGAGTCTTTTGGGTTTTCCATATAAAGTATCATGTCATCTGCAAAGTGAGAGAATTTGACTTTTTCTTTGCCACTTTGAATACCTTTTATTTCTTTTTGTTTTCTGATTGCTGTTGCTAGGCCTTTGGTACTATACTTTCAATGCCATTCTGATCAAAATTCCACTGGCATTTTTCAAAGTGCTGGAACAAACAATCCAAAAATTTGTATGGAACCAGAAAAGACCCTGAATTGCTAAGGAAATGTTAAAAAAGAAAAACGAAACTGGGGGCATCATGTTGCCTGATTTAAAGCTTTACTACAAAGCTGTGATCACAAAGACAGGATGGTACTGGCACAAAAACAGACACATAGACCAGTGGAGTAGAATAGAGGGTCCGTATATGGACCTACAACTCTGTGGTCAAATAATCTTTGACAAAGCAGGAAAAAATATACAGTGGACAAAAGCAGTCTCTTCAATAAATGGTGCTGGGAAAATTGGACAGCTATGTATAGAAGAATGAAACTTGGGACGCCTGGGTGGCGCAGTTGGTTGGACGACTGCCTTCGGCTCAGGGCGTGATCCTGGAGTCCCGGGATCGAGTCCCACATCAGGCTCCCAGCTCCATGGGGAGTCTGCTTCGCTCTCTGACCTTCTCCTCGCTCGTGCTCTCTCTCACTGTCTCTCTCTCAAATAAATAAATAAAATCTTTAAAAAAAAATTATATTTAAAAAAAAAAAGAATGAAACTTGACCATTCTCTTATACCATACACAAAGATAAACCCAAAATGGATAAAAGACCTGAATGTGAGGCAGGAATCTCTCAAAATCCTAGAGGAGAATGGGTAGTAACCTCTTCAACGTTGGCCACAGCAACTTCTTTCAAGTCATATCTCCAAATGCACAGGAAACAAAAGGGAGAATGAACTTTCAGAACTTCATCAAGATCAAAGGCTTCTGCACAGCAAAGGAAACAGTCAACAAAACAAAGAGACAACCCACAGAATGGGAGAAGATACTCGCCAATGACACTAGAGACAAAGGGCTGATATCCAAGATCTATAAAGAACTCCATAAACTCAACACTCAAAAAACAGATACTCATATCAAAAAATGGGCAGGGGTGCCTGGGTGGCTCAGTGGTTAAAGCCTCTGCCTTCGGCTCAGGTCATGATCTCAGGGACCTGGGATTGAGTCCCACATTGGGCTCCTTGCTCAGTGGGGAGCGTGCTTCTCCCACTTCCTCTCCCCCTGCTTGTGTTCCATCTCTCACTGTTTCTCTCTGTCAATTAAATAAATAAAATCTTTAAAAAAAAAGGGCAGAAGACATGAATGTCTCAGATACTTCTCCAAAGAAGACATACAAATGGCTAAGAGACACATGAAAAAATGTTCACCATCATTAGCCATCAGGGAGATTCAACTCAAAACCACATTGAGATACCACCTTACACCAGTTAAAATAGCCAAAATTAACAAGACAAGAAACAACAAGTGTTGGAGAGGATGTGGAGAAAGGAGAACCCTCTTACACTGTTAGTGAGAATGCAAGTTGGTGCAGCCACTTTGGAAAATAGTGTGGAGATTTCCTAAGAAATTAAAAATAGACCTACCTATGACCCTGCAATTGCACTACTGGGTATTTACCCCAAAGATACAGATGTAGTGAAAAGAAGGGCCATCTGTACTCCAATGTTCATAGCAGCAATGGCCACAATCACCAAACTATGGAAAGAGCCAAAATACCCTTCAACAGACAAATGGATAAAGAAGATATGGTCCATATATTCAATGGAATATTATGCCTCCATCAGAAAGGATGGATACCCGGGGCACCTGGGTGGCTCAGTGGGTTAAGCTGCTGCCTTTGGCTCAGGTCATGATCTCAGGGTTCTGGGATCGAGTCCCGCATCGGGCTCTCTGCTCAGCAGGGAGCCTGCTTCCTCTTCTCTCTCTTTGCCTGCCTCTATGCCTACTTGTGATCTCTCTCTGTCAAATAAATAAATAAAATCTTTAAAAAAAAAAAAGAAAGGATGGATACCCAACTTCTGTTATCAACATGGACTGGACTGGAAGAGATTATGCTGAATGAAATATGTCAAGCAGAGAAAGTCAATTATCATATGGTTTCACTTACTTGTGGAGCATAAGGAATAACATGGAAGACATTAGGAGAAAAAAAGGAAAAGTGAATTGGGGGAAATTGGAGGGGGAGATGAACCATGAGAGACTGTGGACTCTGAGAAACAAACTGAGGGTTTTAGAAGGGAGGGGGTTGAGGGGATGGGTGAGCCGGGTGGTGGGTATGGAGGAGGGCACATATTGCATGAAGCAGTGGGTGTGGTGCATAAATAATGAATCTTGGAACCCTGAAAAAATAAAATTAAAATTAAAAAAAAATAGAGATGTTAATCTTTTAACCCATACATACCAAGCAACAGAGAGAGTAACAGCTGCCTTACTAATGTAAAAACAAGTATGTATCTCTGTGGATATGTATGTGAGAGGGGAGGGATTTTTTTTTTAATATTTCTTCATCTATTTATTTAATATATTCATCATCAAAATAATGGCCGAAATCTTGTAATGATTAGCTTAATACAGAAAAGAATTTATTAATAGAATTTTAACTTTAATATAACAGTGTTATATTTACTAAAATGATACCTTGATATCGTCATTCAAACAACATGGAAGATACTACATCAACCACAACCTGAGGAAGAAAAAAGAAAAGAAAGAAGAGACAAGATGAGTCAGATTTACCTTAAGGCTGGCCAGAAAGAAAATTGTCATACATTTGCTATCACCTGACTGTTTTAGAGGATGGAAACTGTTTAATGGAACTTAACCTTATCAAATTTGGAAGCTGGGCTGGAATAACGTTATAGCCAACAATTTCTATTTGGCAAAATTTAGTTTAGCCAACTTCAATTTACTAAATCAGAATTTTGCTGAAATGGCTACTGTTGCCTAAACCCTTCTCTGAAGTCTTGATGAGGTTGACCTGAGTCTGTGTGAAGAAGGCCGGAGTCATGAGTTGGATCTTATAGTATTCCTTAATCACTGTTTATACAACTACCCACAGCTTTTATTTTGTAGTTTAAAAAAACTCTACCCGTGAGTGAGATAATGGCTTGTTCTTTATTCTTTCTGTACATACATTCATTCTGGAATATAAATAATAATTGGGTTAATATATTTATATGGTTTTCATGCTTATCCATGTCAGACCGTAGATTGTGTGAAAGAAAAGAAATGTCCTATTTTTCTCAGCTTCATTGAGACGTGATTGACATATAACATTGTATAAGTTTAAGGTGTACATTGTGTTGTTTGATAAACATATATTTTGAAAAGTTAACCATCAGAGCAATAACTCCATCTCAGTCCCATCAAGTAATTACCATTTCTTACTGGTTCTGAGAAAACTTCAGATTTATTTTCTAGCAACTTTCACGTCTGTAACATAGTATTATTAACTATAATCACCACGCTATACATTTGATCCTCAGATCTTTTTCTAACTGGAAGTTTATAATCTTTGACCAACATCTCTCCATTTCCCCCATGTCCCTGCCCCTGATAACCACCATTCTACTCTCTGAGTTCAGCTTTGTCCGATTATATGTATAAGTGATATGACACAGTATTTGTCTTTCTCTGACTTATTTCACTTAATAGAGTGAGTGTCCTCAGCGGCCATCCATGTTGTCACAGATGCTATGCTCTCTTTATATTTAAACCACTCACATTTCCATCCTCATTCCATAGTACCTAGTGGAGTGTTTTCTATGTAGCATGCTTGCCCCTCTCCACTCACAGATGCACTTACTGTCCTGTCTTGTACTTTCCCTCTTCCTCGCTCCCTCTTTTTTTTTTCTTTCTTTCTTTCTCTCTCCTTCCCTCCCTGTTTCTTTCTGTCTCTCTCTTTCTCTCTTTTGTAACACTATTTGGTTTACATTTCCATAGCTGTAGTTCAAGAGACCTGGATTCTTCCTTTGTGGCTTTGTGAAATGTATTGAATCCTTAGCTACTTTAATTTCTTCATATTTAAACAGTACTCACATCTATTTACTTCTCCCTATAGGAGCAGAGAGTAAGGATAATATTAGGTAAGAGTTGTGAAAATGGCATAAAAAATTTTAAAAAAACTATTTGGTAAAATTAAAAAGCTAAACATATTGATCATATACATAGACACATAAATACATACATATATGTATGTGTATGTGTGTGTATATATATATGCAAATTTTTTTAATTGAGACAGAATTTCCATTCGGGCAATCAGATCCTAAATTAAACTGACTTACTATGTTAGAAAAGCATTATGAATCTGATTTTGTGAGTGTGTGTGTGTGTGTGTGTGTAATTCCTGCACTGAGAAAAAAATACTTCACACATACTTTAGGATCACCATGTCTGTTAAATGCAACCTTGTGATTTGAATAGCTAACCTTCTTTGAGAAGTGGCTGCAACTCTGTAACACTTTATTGAGGTCAGTCTAAAAATAGAAGCCAACACCTTATTTATGTTGCTATCTTTAAGTGACACAGCTACAAATACCATTTCTGCCATCTACATCTTAGCTGATTTAAGGACAAGTGAGGCCATCCATAAGAGTTAGTAATGGTGGAAATACTTGATTATCTCATCTGCTTCTGTAGCTTTCAAAGTTAGCCCCATATACGGGAAGTATTTTAGATCAAAACATGCAGAGGTACAATTCACAATATACCAAAGCAATAATGCACATTTTGCTGTGGTAGCAACAATGCCAATTTAGAATATGATGTTTGTCTTTAAATTCCTAGGGGTAGGATCACCATGTTTGAAATCTTAGGGTGGTTCAATTCCTCTATAGATTTTAGTGAATTCTGGAGGTAGAATATAGGACAAAATAAAAATCTACACATTGCTGCCTTCAGTTAAAATCTGGTATCATTTTTATCAGTATTTGAGAATTTGCACATATTGGAGCTGCCATGGTGATTCAAAGTTTGGGGAAGGAACATTTCCAGTTTTGTTATTTGCTTTGTAAAGCTTGGCCTTTAAGAGTATGTATTTTTGGAGTTTTATTGCTATAGGATCTGTACCTTAGGTTTCCAATTCATACTTCAGGGTTCTAGCTAGGTATGGGGGTTTGTTCCATTTTGATATTGTGAGTGTTTGCATGTGCTTTAATCTTAATGTGCCCTGATGTTGATGGATTCACTCATGTATCCAACAGAGTCTATCAAGTAGACCAGCTTTTTGTGATTTTATCACTATAAATCAGAAGCTTCAGGTATAGGCATGAAGTATCTATTGAAAATAATCAGAAAATAGGATTGTTTCTTAAAAAAAAAAATAAGGGATGGTATGAAAGGTGGACTAGATTTGCCAGTTACGGATATGTAATAACAGTAACTACAGTAATCACAACAATAATGAGAATTGCATTATGTTTATTATACTCATGATTTTTGAGATTATCAGATTATAGGGAATGAAATTCCTAGAGGTAACAGTAAAACAAAACCATCAGGTTAATAGCAAAACTTTTTTTCTTTTTTTTTTGAAAGTTTTGAGGTATGTTTTAAGCAAGTTACACACATTATCTACTAACCCTCATAACCAAAGTGTGAATTAAATCATGTTGTTTCTGGATGCAGACAAACTTCATAGAGATTAAATAACTTACCCAAGGACCTGCAGTTACTGTAAGACAGGCCTGGTACTGAGACCTAGATCAGACTGACTTTCAACTGTATTATTTTAACTCTTCTCATTTTCTAGAAAAAGTGGTGGAGACCACGGGCTGCTAAAGCTGAAGACTGAAGTCTGTGTGAACTGGGAATGTCCTAGGAGCTAGGATGTTGAAAAGGTTGCACTCGTTCTTCATGGCTCCATATAGCAGAACTAGGACCCATGAGCAGATGTTGCAAGCAGGAAAATTTCAGTTCTGATATTTTTATTTAAAAAAAAATATGTGGTTTCTTGCAGAAGAAATGAGCTTACTGTCATCAGAAATGATTGTGCTCACATTGCAGACAAAAGTCAAATAGAAGAGGTTCTCATGGGAGGAGAGATCTTGTGGTAAATGATTTCTAAACTTCTATCCACTGCTCAGATTCCCTATTTTAAATGTGAAGTATTTGTAAGTGTTTATTGATGGAGACAAAGCAGAAGATAATTTCTACTTCTTGAGAGTCCTACATAGGGAGATTTCACCTCATGCTACTCTACTGAATTTGTTAACATTTTCTTTTCTTTTTTTTTTTTAAAGATTTTATTTATTTGACAGACAGAGATCACAAGTAGGCAGAGAGGCAGGCAGAAAGAGAGGGGGAAGCAGGCTCCCCGCCGAGCAGGGACCCCGATGTGGGGCTCGATCCCAGGACCCTGACATTATGACCTGGGGTGAAGGCAGAGGCTTAACCCACTGAACCACCCAGGCACGCCGTTAACATTTTCTTTTGGATGAAAGGAGGGGCAAGTTTTAGGTTCTAACTCTGAACACCTATGTTGGTTTTTATTGGAGATTATGCTCTGGGAGGTGAGGCCCATTTGATTCTTTTGGTAATAGATAATTTCAGGTAGCAGTTGGTATTTTGAAGAGCCCTCAAGTGAAGTAAAGTGGTTGCCTTTTGAAATGGGATTCATCTGGACTTTTTTCCTGAAATTTTTACATTGTACATCTTCTTGGGGAGCCTAAAAATGGACTGCTCTCCTTTAATGTTAATTGAAATTTCAAAGAAAATAGCATTTTTAAGTATATACCAACTAAAGCAGAAAGAAGACAGTTATTTCAGTTATTTGACTTTTAAGGAGACATTAAGTAGTAGCAATTATACATCATTTGATTTCATTGGAAATTGTTGGGCCCATCTACTTAAAATAATTTTTCCCCTACATACTTTGAAAAATAAAAGACCATTTAGGTCACCTTTCTGGTCAATCATGTTTTACTTATTATTTGTTTTTTTTTTTTTTTTAAAGATTTTATTTATTTATTTGAGAGAGAGAGACAGTGAGAGAGAGCATGAGCGAGGAGAAGGTCAGAGAGCGAAGCAGACTGCCCATGGAGCTGGGAGCCTGATGTGGGACTCGATCCTGGGACTCCAGGATCACGCCCTGAGCCGAAGGCAGCCGTCCAACCAACTGAGCCACCCAGGCGTCCCTACTTATTATTTGTTTTAATGGACTTCCTACAGCTTAAGGATTTTCATATGATTCCCTGGTCAACCACTGCCAACAACCCCCAATCCTCCCATGTACTATTATGGAGATATTTTGCTTTTAATGTAAATAATAAAATAATTAGGAGAACTATGAAAGTAGCATTTTTATTTCTTTGGAAGAATATAAAGAGGGTGTGAGTGGTTGAGAGTGGGCAGTTTCTTCTTACTTTCAATGTACAAATTTATCAGATGGGGGAGAAAGTTGATAAAGTGTATGGGTAGTAAGGAGTTTTGACTCTTTGAATGAACTCAAAGTAATAGAACCCACAGTACAGGATTGTGAAAACTCAGGGCCAGTTGGACAGATGGACTCTGAAGAAGTTGGCATTCTCTTAAAATAATGAGTGGTGATTGCCGTGTGGCTGGCGAGAGTGATAGCAGCATAAGAAAGTAGACGCTATGAGAGATCCATAGTACCACGTACAGATCCATAGTACCACGTAGAAAGCCCCACTTTAAAATAGGAAGGCTGCTATGAGGTCAGCAAACGGAGTTACCCTGGGGTGGTTTAACAAGGAAGAGCAATCCCGGAATTCTAAAACGAGGCTATTAGGAAAAGGGAGTACCTGGTTTTTGATTGTTCAAGGTTTGAGTGGAAAATCCATAGAGCAGGATTTCAGAAATTGGGCAAGACTTTAGACCTGTTGATTTTCTAAAGCAATATTGATGCAAATGAGGTAGAATCATGGGAAATAAATTGGATTTAGTTTGTGCTGGCAAGGGCTGGAATACTGTGTTTACAAGAACAGAGAGCATGGGGCTAACATTAGTGATACCATGGAAGAGTAAACAGCAGGGTGTGGTGACAGATTGAATGCAGAGGGGGAACCTAAATGACATTACTGGCTTGTGGCTAACATGACAACAAAGCAGCAGGATGTAGATTGTGTGACAGTTGCTTTCTGTCCAAGGACAGACACAAATGGAACAGTAAACACAACAGGGCATGTCTTTCTAGATAAATCAACATATGGGATAAGGTATGCATCCAGTGAAGGTAAAATTAAGATTGGGGCATACATTAATTAATTCAATTACGATCTATATCTTCTTTCAATTCTGGGGTTTTGTAAATGTCAACATAGAGAATTTGTGAATTTGTGTTAACATAACCATTCTCCTTTATCGAGTGCTCACTTACTATAAAACAGGCACTGTGCTAAGTGGTTTTTTTTTTTAATGCATTGGTTTATTTAATCTGTGTAGGTACTGTTTTCACCTCCACTGTGTGGATAGCAACATTGAGGTTTGGGAAGGTAAAGACACTTGTCCAGAGTTACAGCCAGTAAATGGTAGGGCCAGAGTTCAGTTCATCGCTCAGACCCAGATCCATTCTCTTAAGAATTTGGCAGCCTACCTCGTAATTAACTTTCTGATCATGACCTACCCTGGAGGCAAAACCATTATTTTTCAATTAGCTTTTGAAGTGGACATAGCATAAAAAATAGTGTCCCAGACTAAAAGGGAAGGTATTTGAGCCAAAAAACAAGGATACAAATGATCAGAAGCACAGATAGATTTTGACATCATCATTATAAATATGACAAATTTGTCAACATGACATCATCATTATAAATATAACAAATTTGTCAACATGACATCATCATTATAAATAACATCTACATGCCATTGAAATTTATTTCCAAATTATGGTGGTTTTTTTGTTTTTTGTTTTTAAAATTTTTTTAAAAAATTTAATGTATTTAATATGTTAACATAAAAATTTAACATATTTAATTAACAAATTAAAATTGTTTCAAGGGTACAGGTCTGTGATTCATCAGTCTTACACAGTTCACAGTGCTCACAATAGCACATATCCTCCCCAATGTCCAAATTATGTTTTAGCTCTGATTGGCTACATTTCCATTTTGTGAAATGGCAGTTTTATAAGAACCAGTAGGTACTGTTATATCTAGTCTATCTCAAATGAACCACAGAAATTGCTATGGGAAAAAGATTGTTATCAAGAAAAAAAAAAAAAAAACAACGCAAAGTCTCCACGACTGCAGCTCTTGGTAGAAATCTCTCTCTCTTTTTAAGATTTTATTTATTCATTTGACAGAGAGAGAGAGAGAGAGAGAGAGACCAATCACAAGTAGGCAGAGAGAGAGAGAGAAGGATGCAGGCTCCCTGCCAAGCAGAGAGACTGATATGGGGCTCGATCCCAGGACCCTGAGATCATAACCTGAGCCAAAGGCAGAGGCTTAACCAACTGAGCCACCTGGACTCCCATTGGTATAAATCTCTTAAGGAGTCATCATTAAAACCAGAAAATAAGGATATAAGGATAAATTATATTTTATGTTAGGCTCCTTTGTTTTTATTGAGCAAGTCATTTAACCTCTTTGTCTCTATTTTATCATCTTTGTGCAAACATCTTCATCACTGACCAGCTAATTGAGAACCTCCAATGCAAGCCTCTTAAAGCCACTAATACATCACTAGGCAGGTGTCATACAGGGGCCCTTAGTTGGGCATTTTTCTTTTTTCCCTTGGTTTTTCAGAGTTCAGAGCTTGGTGAAGTTCTGTATCCAATGAGAGACCTGCTTCTTGACTGAAATATTAATTTCTTACTACACATAAAAGTGGCATGCTGTTAAGATTAATAGGCTGTTTTCCAAGCCCATGGGACTACAGAAAATCTCTTACAAGCTCAGTCTGTTGAAAGGACTATTACTTTTATTATCATTAGAATTATAATCATTTATCCCAGTAAGGCATTAAAGAATGCACACTGCTATTTGAGAATCCAAAGCAGAAGAATATACAGCACCATGAAATGACATTGGAGTCTCTCTTAATTTGTCTTCAGGATCACTTACT
The DNA here is from genome assembly GCF_020171115.1 of Neogale vison. Taxonomy (NCBI): domain Eukaryota; kingdom Metazoa; phylum Chordata; class Mammalia; order Carnivora; family Mustelidae; genus Neogale; species Neogale vison. The sequence continues at coordinate 269,836,736 of NC_058091.1, read as the reverse complement.
CAGCATCCTACAGGCTTGCTGTTGTTGCGGGATCAAAAATAAACAATGTGTTAAGAGAATAAATGCTAAGTTTACCTATAGTTTCCAAACTACAATTTCATTTTTGATTTTTTTTTCCATGCTATCATTAAAATTCCTACTGAATTAAAGGGATTGAGTGGCGCCTGGGTGGCTCAGTGGATTAAAACCTCTGCCTTCAGCTCAGGTCATGACCTCAGGGTCCTGGGATCGAGCCCCATATCGGGCTCTCTGCTCAGTGGTGAGCCTGTTTCCCCCCTCTCACTCTGCCTGCCTCTCTGCCTACTTGTGATCTCTGTCTGTCAAATAAATAAATAAAATCTTTAAAGGGATTGAGGATCAGTATTTACTGAGTAGTTACTATAGCTGGCAGAAGATAATTTTTGATGTAGACCTCCAAAACAGGGAGAAACACAAAAATGATTTAAGATAACTGGAAAGCTGGGACAGACACTCCCATCTTTTTACTCAGTTTGCCAGTTTAATAGAAGAATAACATGTATACCAGGTGATGATTTACACGATTGAATGATTTCTACTGTGTGTGTGTTAGGGAGAAAGCTTGTGAATGGTGGGGTTGGGGAAGGCAAAGGGCAAGGAAGAGAGAATCTTAATCAGGCTCCACGCCCAGCACAGAGTCACACATGGGGCGTGGTCTCACAACACTGAGATCATGAGCTGAAACCAAGAATTGGATGCCCAACCAAATGAGCCACCCGGATGAGCCATTCAGTCACCCCAAATGATTTCTACTTTGATAAGGGAAAGAAATGAAAAGCTGCTGAGTATTTAGGTCATTGATTTGAAATTATTTCATGCACGATACTGGAATTAGGATATCAGTGGCAACATTCACTCATTTGCTCTTCAGTGGTTTGCTCAATGCTGGGCTTGTCGTATGCACTTAGCAAATGTTTAGTGGCCCAATAAATGAGTTCGGGAAGCCCAGCACAGGTACTAATTATCATCTGTATCACCAGTATTCCTAATACACAAGATATTTGAATATGCAAATATTTCTTAAAGTATAAGTACCAGCTTATGAGTATCCATTGCATGGAAGTAATCATCTGTGTACAATTTGCCCCACCTAAAAAAGGGGTGAAGAAGACAGAAGCCAAGCTGAATTTGAGATTTTGAGTAAAAATGTTTGAGGATGGAGAAAGAAACAGGTAGCCTGGAAGAGGAGTTGTTCAACAGAGAAGATACAGGAAATAATGAGGGCAAGGAAGGATACTGAATATGGTTTGGGACACAACAAATGTGAGATGCCACCATGATATCCAAGGAAAAAAATCTAGTAGGTGGTTGCTGATGGTTAGATTCAGTCATAATTGAGATAGCTTAGGTCCCTTCCATGCTTTGTTGAAAAGCGGGTCCTGGGAACCTATTAATAAAATTGAATACAAGGTAACTTTGGGAGAGTTTATTGGACTAGAGGATTTCCTAGACCAGGATAAGAGGCTCAGATTATCTTGATAATTTGGACTAAGAGTTAGAAACTAGACTCATAGGAAAGGGTACAAGACCTGTCGATTCATATGGAATTGAAAAGAAGGGTAATACCCTGGTAACCCCAATTACAGGCTTAATTCTGTTTGGTGGGAGCAGGACTTATGTATCATACAGATATGCCAATCAGAAGGATGGAAGGATTGCTTTAGAATTTGGCTCTTTTCCTTTTCCCCATTCCAGTTATCATAGATCACCCTCAACCTCCTGTCTTGGGTTTCTGAGTATCATGGTCTTTTCTTGACAGCCTGAGTTATGGTATAGCTTCAGTAATGATCCTTAGAGGCACTGTTAGTAGCTTTAGGAAAGCCCCTCAGGGGCGGTGCCAAAAAGGAAGTCCCCTAATCTTGGCTAATAAGAGGAGAGTGAGTATTTCAACTTTCTGCCAAGGAAAGGGACAACCAAGAGTAGGGCTAACATTAGTCTATATCCAAAGTTGTTGAAGGTACCCCAAAGTTCCCCCTTAAAACATCCACTTAAAATCCTCATGTTTTGCTACAGTTAGCTTGAGTATTCATGATTTTTTAGAATGATTAATAGCAGATTAGAAGTGTCTTAGAGGAAGCACCTATCCAGTGAGTGAAACGCTTCAGGATCCCTGCCTAAATATCTCTGCCAGGATGCCTCAAATATCTGCTTCTAAAAACTCATTCACCCTCAGTTTCAACTGTTGGGCAGATGCCTAAAGTTGAAGCTGAAAACCCTCTCTGTGTACTTACCCATAGATTCTTGTTCTGTCTCTTTCGAGGTCACAGTTTAACAGTCCATCAGATACAGGTGAGTCTTTCACATTCCATCCGATGACTTAACGTTATTAACTCTGCTTCCCTGAGAAACTAATGGCAACAAACTGTTTCTTTAACTTCCACAAGCTGTGTCATACCTGACATACAGAACATGTATCACTAAGGCTCTACTTGTCCCAAACCTGCCATGATTTGGCAAACCATGAAATCTTAATGAAATCATAGCCCTTTCTTAGTACATTAGATGCCTATTAGGATCTCCCCTAATAAATATGTCACGTTTTGTTTTAGGCAGTTCTGGGACTTTGTATTGCCTTATTCACAATTCACTCTGTGGATATTTATTGAGTAATATTGTCTGGGGTTCTTCCTCTACATTTCCCTGGCTCCCCAGTGTTTTCTCTCCCATTAAAAGGACCATTTATCCCATCAGAAGAGTATAAAGACAAAGATACAGGAATTTTCTCTTTATATGCACATAATAAATGCCTTTTAGCTCATCTCTGACGCCTGGTAGTTGGCGATGAAGAACTGTTGTGAGATTGCCTGAAAGACGTTTTGATGCATTGTTTTCCCCTCTTTGGAGGATAATATGTATGTTTTCTTGACAACAGGAAACCAGAGAAAACTTGCTAAATTACAATTTATTTTGCCTGTCCTAATGGAAGCATGGAAACATTTGTAGCCAAAGAGAAAAATATCACATAACAAAGATGAATATAGGCTATACCCATTACCTGTGTAAAATCCTAAGATTTGCTCCAGACTTTATTTGAGAAAGGCAATTATTTGTGCAATGCCTTAGCAATAAAGTATAATAAAAAGAAGTAATAAATGTTAGATTTGAAAGCTTCTATAACTTCCAGTAATTAAACATCATAATGGGAACGCTCCAACCATAACTCGACTGTCAGTTACTCTGCGTATGAATTTCCACTTACTTCAGCTACATCTGTTGATGAACAAGGTTGTCGTCAAGAGGCGGGCATTAAAAAGCTAGGGCATTTAGTACTAGTGAAGGGGAATAAAATGTTTAGAAGGTGTTCAGAGGTACCTCTGAGTATTTATTCAACTTAAAGCTAGTCAAAGCCTTGAGAGATGCAAGAAATCGAAGGGCATGGAAGTTGGAAACAGTATTTGTGTGTGCACCAACAAGGAACACATGGCCGTGGGCAGATTCAGTCAGATAAGAACACGGTGCCCTACTTGTGAGGAGCTTAAAACTGGATGCTTACATTTTCCAAAGACAAGTGTGTTTGGGTTACCAAAATTATTTGTAAGAGTTGTTGAAACTTTTTTTCCAAAATGACTGTGCCATTTTGCATTCGTATTAGCAGTGGATGAGAGTTCCTATTGCACCACAACCTTGCTAGCATTTGGTGTTGTCATTGTTTTGGATTTTAGCCATTTTAGTAAATGTGCACTGCTGTTTCAGTTTGCAGTTTCCTAATGACATAGAATGTTATTTTTTCATATGATTATTTACTATTTCCCTGTCTTCAGTGAGCTGAACGTTCACATTTTTTGCCCAGTTTTTAGTTGGCTTCTCCATTTTCTTTTTATATATATTATCATTTATGTTACATATAAGTGTTATTTATAGTATATATAAATACTGTATATATTATCTGTATGTAGTATGCCATATTGATACCTGTTTTATGTGTCCTATTATATATATAATATATATAATTATAGCACAAAAATATGTACTTGCATATATGTATATTTGTCTACATATATTTATATGTATTTGACATATAACCTTTTATTAGTTTTAAGTATGTATAATAATGATTCAATATTTGTATATGTCATGAGATGATTATAGTGCATTTAGTTAACATACACCACTACCTGACATAGTTACAAAAATATTTCTGGGGATGAGGACTTCAACCTCCATCTTAGCAACTTTCACAGTGTAATACAGGCTTATTATAGTGATTGGTTTGTCTCTTTTCTTATTGTTGAGTTTTAAGTTTGGTTTATGTATGCTGGAGTCTATTCTTTTATGAAATAGGTGTTTTACAAATATTTTCCCCTAGACAATGGCTTATCTTTTCATTCTCTTAACCCACATTTAGTAATGGTTTTAAAATAGTAAATTCTAAACCAGAAGCTCAAATTAATATTCTAGATTAAAGCAGAAGCATAGATGGGAAGCATAAGCCCAACCCAATTGTGCTCTACCCCACCTCCTCCATGGGGTGTATCATTACAGCCTTGCACTGGGCCACACAGGTTGGGAAAAACAACAACAACAATACTGCTGTAGGGGCACCTGGGTGGCTCGGTGGGTTAAAGACTCTGCCTTCAGCTCAGGTCATGATCTCAGGATCCTGGGATCAAGCCCCGCATCCGGCTCTCTGCTCAGCAGGGAGCCTGCTTCCTCCTCTCTCTCTCTCTCTCTGCCTGCCTCTCCACCTGCTTGTAATCTGTGTCTGTCAAGTAAATAAATAAAATCTTAAAGCAAAACAAAACAATACTGCTGTAAGCATTAATGAAGAAAGTATTTGAAGAGAATTCATTTTGATAGCTAGAAGTCCTTCCTGGAAGTTTAAGCCTTGGGATATGGAAGAACTTTTAAATTGTCAGAATAACCCAAAAAGGGAAAGGTAGTTATAGATAGTGGATAGTGTAGCCAGATTTAGCAAATAAAATGCAGGCCACTCAGTTACATTGGAATTTCAAAGCTACAACCAATAAGTTTTTAAGATAAGTAAACCTTATGTAATATTTGGATCATGTTTTATAAGAACACAGTCATTATTTGTTTGAAATTCCAGTCTAACTGACCCTCCTATTTTATCTGTCCCCTTAGTAGGAGATATTTTTTTAGTCCTAGGCATGTGCAGAGCGGGGTGTCTATTGGGTAGAAATCTTAAGTTCCAGGCTTCAAAAGAGTACTTTCAAGTATCTTTCAAGTGATTAGGATTATTTCTGTCCTCACATCCTCAACCTCTCTTGAAGAATCTGAGTGACCTATTATAAATGCATTCAGAAAAACCAGTCATAGTTTAAGTGTCCCTACCAATGAGCATCTTCATTTAATTGAAAGGATAGTGATATATTTAGTGGGGGATTTTTTAGTAATAATTTCTGATGTTTGGCATTATCAAAAAAGATGACTGAGGCCCACAGTGATTCAGGAAGAAGAAAGTTTTTCTCAGATCTGAAGTGTGATACTTTTATAGAGTGTCGCCAGTGTCAGTGATCAATTTCTTTACTAATATCTGATTTTGCTTTGCAAGAACATACTATCTCTGCTTTTGGTCCATGAGGTTAATATGAGCATGTCTGGCTGTAACAGTCACAGGATTTGATTCTGTTTGCTTCAGTCTTTGGCTCATAGATGGGAATATAGTCAATTGGAGACAATTTCTAGGCTCTTGCTAGAGAAAGCTAAGAGCTCATACATTTCTGCTAGGTTTAGGCTTGGGAAAAGGTTGTTAAGAGTCTCCTGAAGTGGGGCACCTGGGTGGCTCAGTGGGTTAAAGCCTCTGCTTTCGGCTCAGGTAATGATCTCGGGGTCCTGGGATCGAGCCCCGCATTGGGTGCTCTGCTCAGTGGGGAGCCTGCTTCCCTCTCTCTCTCTCTGCCTGCCTCTCTGCCTACTTGTGATCTCTGTCTGTCAAATAAGTAAATAAAATCTTAAAAAAAAAAAAAAAAAGAGTCTCCTGAAGCCACAGTGCTACAACATGGGATCTGAGTATAACATCTTCTGGAGAGGAACAAAGCCAAGGGATGGGGGAACCATGCAGGGTTATCATCATCTGGTCCCTTGGGTCCAAACCTATTCTTGATCTTCCTATCACTGCCAAGAGAGTCCTTATACACGACCAGATAGATGTATTCTTCCAGTGATTTATGGATATGAATAGATTTTTCTAGAATACCATTGAGAATTACTTATACGCTAAAGTCTATACCCTGATAGCATATAGCCTTTCCCTTCACTAGCCCTCTCTGGTAGGTTTTACTCAGAGAAAACATTTAATGAGGAGGTGGAGCCTATCACTGACCATGACTGAAACACACAATTTGGAAAAATAACACGGGGCCATTATTGCAAATCAAATTTGCGTAACTGTGCATGTGGCCTGGTTGACCTGAGCTTTATAATTTTATTTGGTACACAGCTTTTTTCTCAGGCAGAAGATCAATCATGTTGTACCATGTAAGTCTTGGATAATTTATATCCGAGCAAAAGGGAAAGGAGAAAAAAAAAAAAAAAAGAAATGAGCAAGCAAGGAAACATAGTTATCCATATCTTAAAAATATATTTTGACCCTTTGGTTTAACCTGTTACATTTACAAGTTACTTGCCAACAGGGAAGTGAGAAAATGGGACTAGAGAAATAGAGCCAAGTGTAAATATGTATTTCCTGAGCACAAATGTAGCTCAGAACTTTGTCAGAGAGCGAATTCTTCTATTGATTATGAATTAACTCAATTTCCTAATAGTGTAGGTTAAAGTGCAACCCGCTCTGTCCTCCTGTGAAAACTACTGTGATTAAATAATTCAGAGTCTTAAGGACTTTGATTAACATGAATCTGTTATGTAAAAGTTCATTAGAAAGCTGGATGTGCTTCAAATAACATGATTATGAATGGGATACTGTTTTATTTTGTATGAGGCATTTTATTTTCCTGATTTCTTGATTAATCTGAGTGCAGTGGTTTTTCCTTTGTATCGTCTATTAGGGAAATTAGGAAATCTAGTGAGGAGGAGAGAGGTTTTCATGAAGTCTATTCTATCTCACCTTTTCATTCAATGTTTCTTGAAGTCAACAAACAGTTTGGTGCATGAGACAGAAACATGGTGTGAAATTTTTCTCTCTTGTGAAAAAAACATACATACTTGTTGATTCTATAAAACACCAAAGCACCTTTTTAGGAAAAAAAATCATTTTAGAAAAAGTGATTAAAGGAGCAAAGTCTGATTGATATTATCTTTTGAAATATATCCTCCCATTCTCTCCACCCCTAGTCAGAGATTTACAAATCACTAAGTGATTAAAATATGAGTAATATTTTGCTCCTCATAATGTACTAAGGAATGAGACAAGGTCAGTGCGTGTCCTATTATACACCGCAGGAAAACCTCATCTAGTTTGTAGTGGACTCCTTTGGGTTTAGTACAAGGTCTGTTATTTCAGCTCTAGTGAGTTCTTAGGCTGCAATAGTTACCTTCAGTACCATCTGAAGTTAATAATACCCGTTAATCATTTTATAGCTACAACTCAATTACACGGGTATGTTACTAATTTTATATACATTATTTTGAATGCTTCCCCTCCCAACACAAAGAAACAAGATTATAACTAGAAAGGCCATGAATGTACATCTGAGCCCCAATTTTATTTTTTTGAAAGATTGTATTTATTTATTTGACAGAGATCACAAGTAGGCAGAGGCAGGCAGAGAGAGAGGAAGGGAAAGCAGGCTCCTCACTAAGCAGAGAGCCTGATGCGGGGCTCAGTCCCAGAACCCTGGGATCGTGACCTGAGCCAAAGGCAGAGGCTTTAACCCACTGAGCCACCCAGGTGCCCTGGAGCCCACATTTTAAATCAAAACAATTTTTAATAAAATCCTGACATTTTATCCCTAAAGGGAACACCTGCACTGATAAATGTCTGATGTGCAGGTGCAATGAAGAAGTTAACTGAAGCAGCTAGCAGCGTCACTCCGTCTGTTCTTACTGTTTTCCTGAAACCTTAACTAGATGTCCTTTAAACCAGAGTGACCCTGTCCTGGACACTTGGGAAAGGAAGGAAGGATTCTGTTAATAACTACGTTAGAGCAGCTAGTCTAAACTAGAATGAAGGTGGTGAAATTGGATCTGTGTTCACCTTAATTATAATGCTGTCAAAGGTAATTGTTCAATTGGGTACCCGTTCAGTAATTACTTACTGAGCGCCCGATCGTGGGCCGGACACCAGAAATGCAATGTACAAAAGAGCAGCTCCTACCCTTAGGGAGATTACAGTCAGGTGGGGAAGCTAAGAACCAATTAAGTTCCCACGAATAGGAGGAAATGCTATTAGAGAATAAGAGGAATGAATTACCTGCTCCATTTTGTATTGGTGATTTTACATTTTCTTTGGTTTTATTTGGTTGAAGACTACAACTGCAGCCTTCTCCAGTACACAGTACTGGAGTCTAGATCCTCTCCCCTGGGTGGGGCATCCGTCTTCCACGCATATCAGCTGCTCACGGTTCACAACTGCCCCAAGTCTCTGCACCCACGTAAGGCTGACTCCTGTGGTTCAGGCCCTCTCCCTTGGATCAGGCCAAGGCTAGACTTCATGGGATATGGCCCCTTGTCACTACTGAGTGTTTGAGATGTGGCTAAGAACTTTGATCCTTACTAATACTAATCAATTAAAATTTTATTTTATTTTTTTAAAAGATTTTATTTATTTATTTTTAACAGACAGAGATCACAAGTAGGCAGAGAAGCAGGCAGAGAGAGAGGGAGGAAGCAGGCTCCCTGCTGAGCAGAGAGCTTGATGTGGAGCTCGATCCCAGGACCCTGGGATCATGACCTGAGCGGAAGGCAGAGGCTTAACCCACTGAGCCACCCAGGTGCCCCTCAATTAAAATTTTAATAGCCATGTGGAGATAGCACACGTTTCTAATAAAACGTGTAAAGCCATGTCTCTCCACTTGCTAAAGTGTCTTCCCAGGACCGTAGAGAGCCAAGAGACCTGGCTCTTGGCTGGGGCTCAACTGTGATTTGATGGCCCATGTGTTATGATGCCGAAGTGTGAGTGTCCTACAGTCTATTCTAGAGAATTATTAATGGAAGTTTGAGCTGATTCTCTTCCTACGATATTATTCGTCTTACGGAAGAAGAATATCTGGTCAGTCGTTTCCCAGAGCTTTTGGGTGAGGTGCTGGGGTTTGATCTGTAAGGAGAGTGACAATTCTCTTGGGCCAAAGGCATTCCACATGACAGCCTAGAACATTTTTCAACAACAGCAGCAAAAAAATATGAGGCGTCTGTGATGACCTTATCCATTCCAAGGACCACTCCAGTGGAGCACCTTTGATTTGGAAATAAAGGATCAGATTTGGTTAGTGCATTGGGGAACCGATTACCACAAAATAGTGGATGATTCTTTGTTAAAAAGAATCTGATTTGTATGAAACTAAGAAAAGAAAAGCAAAACCCAAACAAACAAAACTGCTATCACGGTTCCGCTGTGAATGTTGAATAGATGGTATGAAAATGCATTTGTGTCCATTAGAAAAAAGAGAGTTTTTATTGCTGTGTGTACAGAAAATGCTTAGGAACTAAAACCCCTGAAAGTAGTTCATGAGTGTATAGTGTGGCTTAGAGACACTGGCTTTGCGTCCAGGCTTTTTCACCTGCTTGCTGCGGAATCCAAAAAAAGTCATTTATCCTCTGAGCCTCAGCTTGATGAATAGAAGCAATTATTTTATCTAGTCCTCTCATGGGGTTTTGTGAGATTTGAATGGGGTGACAGACTGTTTTGGTCCTATGCACTGTTAGGGAAACAAGCTTCTGTAATAGCGCATTGGGGCTCTTTTGATTTGTTCTTTATTTGTGTTCTGTAGGGTTCATTGGCCTCGATCTTATTAATCTAGTTTGTTGCAGTTTCAAAGAGGTAAAGGTTCCAACCAGGCAACCTCAAAACGTGGATCAACCAAGTAAGGCTGCGGGGACCTTGAGAGGCACAGTCTGGAAGGTACAGCCCTTCCCAGTGCCGTCCTGTTACTGCCTTGTGAGCTTGCACCCCGGGTTGCCAGTGCATGTTTAATAAGTTAAAGGCTGACTTTTCAAAGAAGCTGTGGGACACAAAAGGCTCATTTATTGCCCATATCGAGCCTGCAGACCACCAGTTTGCAACTTTTGCCTCCTTCCAAAAAAGGATTTACGATGAATTATATTCAAACAGAATATAACAGGGGAGAAAAGCAAGAGAGGGAATCAAAAGAGTAGAATAAACTGTTTGCTGGTGATCAATAAGAATCTTTTAAGCTCTATCTGGCTGAATGCTCTGGGAGATGCTAACAAAATAGAAAACATTGTCTTTGACCTCAAAGAACACACGGAGTCCCTAGAGATACATGAAGTCTTAGAGAATGAGAAGCAAAGATATAATTCGGTGTGAGATGGGGGTCAGCGTAGACCAGTGCCACTCAAAATATGGTTTGCAGACCAGACTGGCGCCAGGCCACACTATCTGTTACTCATTCCTGATGAGATAAGAACCCAGAGAGTAAGTGCCTTGAAACTTCCAGACCGGATTGACAAGAGTGTTTTTTTGTTCCTTGAATCTAACGAAAAATTGAAGCTTATGTTTTAGAGATCTTTGTCTTATTTCTTCATTTTCATTTTCCTTATAGTCATTATATTTTATGAAATGATTAATCAAGTTGATTAAAAAAAAGCAAACAACAACAAATTGTTGCTATGTTGAGAATCAGTGATAGATACCGGTATTTGAAAAGTTGAACAAATAACTTGCTATTAGATGTGAATTGTTGACTCTAGATTATTTCACTAAATGATCGATTCTTTAAAAGCTAATGAAGATGAATCACCTTAAAATGGGTTTATTATAGTTCACCAAAGCTGTTTCACTCTGAGACTCAGCATAAGCTGTCAAATATAAAGAGAGTCAATGGTATTTAAGGGAAAACTTAACCAATTCTTATTAAACCATTGAGAAATTGAGATCAGCCAGAAGTTGGAAATTTGAAACATTTGAGAAACAGACATTCAGCTCAGTGACCTTGGTAAGTTCATAGCTAACTGGACAGTGGAGATTCATAGTGCAATCAGATTTGGGGAAGAAGAGAGAGGGAGTCTTACTTACCTAGTGTTTCAAAAAAATTAATCATTCAGCAAGTTGATTTTCAGCAATTCCATTTAATTCCAGTATTATAGAAAGCTCTGCTAAGAAGGTAAGGTAAATCACAAATTTCTTTCCCTGCAGTGTTGACATGAAGGACAACTAACTCATTATGGGCTTACAGGGAATCATAGGCACAGAACCCGAAGAACATATGGAGAGAGGAAGTAGCTAGGACAGAACCATGCATCAGTCCCATACTATTGTCCATTCCAACTTTTCTTTAAAAACTGCTTTAACATTTTTTTCCATTCTTTCTTTTATGCATCATTTGTTCTTACTCCTAAAAATTTAACATTCATCAACTCCTAAATTAAGAAATTTCCATTTTGTCTGTTGAGGAAGCGAATTCTCAAATTGAATTCTCAATTGCAGACATCTGCTGAGGCCTTACCTCGTACCAGTCACTATAGTTATAGTTTCTGGAAATAGGTTCTGTGAAGTAGGCTTTGCACAGTGTTTATAATTATTTAAGCTCCTTCGCATTCCCCTTTTGTACTGTTCTGTCCTAAATCAAGTAAGTAGGGCAGATTGAGGATCCTGTTCCTTGGGGCTGGGAGGGATGGGCTATGCCTCCACATGATAACCCCCTGGTGGGTGTGAGCCCTCAAAGCCACTCTGAGGGTTTCTGTGTAGGGGTGCAGGCCAGTGCAGGTGTCAAAAGCCAAGCAGGCATATATTCACAGAAAGCCTGTAAACACAAGTCCATAGAAACTTTAATCATAAGAGCCAAAAAAAAAAACAAGCAATCTAGATGTTCTTCAGCAGGTCAGTGCTTAAATAAACTGTGGTGCATCTTTAATTTGGAATCCAACTTAGCAATAAAAAAACCAACTTTGATGGATCTCTAAGGAATTAGACTAATTAAAAAAAGCCAATCCCAAGTGGTCACATGCTGTATGATACCATTTTTACAATATACTTGATGTAGCAAAACCACACATATAGAGGTCAGATTTGTGGTTGCCAGGGGCTAGATATGGTGGGGGGCAGGAGTGGGAGGAAGATGTATGGGATTCTGAAAGGATAACATGAGGGACGTTTTAGATTGACTCTGATGGTATTCACATGAATCTATGTGACAAAAGAGCATGGAGCTAAATACATATGCAAATGTATGTAAAATTTGGGAAATCTGAATAAAATTGATGCATTACACTAATGTAACACCATAGTTACATTTTGTAACACTATAGTTTTTGTAAACTGTTACTTTTAGGGAAAACTGAGTAACTATTATGTGGGATCTCTATATTACTTCTTATACCTGTATGTGAATCTGTAATTACCTTAAAATAAAACACTTCTGCCTTCTTAAGATAGTACTGACATATAATTATGAAAGTTTGAGATACACAATGTAATGATTTGCTCCAGATAAATACTGTTGAAATGATTACTACAATAAGGTTACTTAATACCTTAACTACACTTACATAATTACCATTTGTCTATGGTGTGTTGTGGAAACATTTTAAGATTTACTCTTAACAACTTTTAAATGGAGAATACATTGTTGTTAACTATAGCTGCCATGCTGTCCTTAGATATCTAGAACTTACCTATCTTGGAACTAGCTGCCTTGGACCAATATCTTCTCATTTTCCTCCTAGCCCTAACAACCACGATTCTACTTTCTTTCTGATTTTGGCTTTTTTAGACCCCACTTAGAAGTGAGATCATATAGTAGTTGTCTATGTCTGGTTGATTTCACTTAGTGTAATGTCTTCAGGGTCAATCCATGTTGTCACAAATGGCAGGATTTCCCTTATATGGCTGAATAATAGTCCATTGTATGTATTTACCACATTTCCTTTATTAATTCACCTGTCAGTAGGCGTCTAGATTTCTTTTCATGTCTTGGCTTTTGTGAATAATGCTGTAATGAATATTGAGGGTACAGGTATCTCTTCAAGAGAGTGATTTCATTTACTTTGGGTATATGCTCAGAAGTGAATTGCTTGATCATGTAGTAGGTCTATTTTTAATTTTTGAGGGACCTCCATACTGTTTCTTAAAGGGTCAGCACCATTCTACATCCCCACCAATGGTGTACCCAGGGCTCCCTTTTCTCTAAATTTTTGCCAATGTGGTTTGTTTGTTTGTTTGTTTTTGTTTGTTTGTTGTTGTTTGTTTGTTTGTTTTGGTCTCTTGTCTTCTTGATAATGGCCATAAAATAACATGTTGAAATAAAAGAAGAGCCAGCTAGAGGGAGGAGGACATTCATGTAGGAGGGTTGCCCAGTGTAGGGTGTCAGAATCAAGTAAGCTATGGAGGGCATTGAATAGAAATAGCATGTGGTAGAATAGAATAGCATGTGGTGTCACAGCCTGAGAAGATGAGAAAGAATTCTGTGTTGGCCAGGGTCAGGGGTGGCTCTGTAAAGGATGTCAGAGCCTAGGAAGCAAAAGGAGGGTGTGTACACAGGGTGATGAGGATGTTAAAGTTGAAGGAGCATGAGAAAGTTGTTCCCATGAGGAGGTGGCATGGTGTGATAAGCAAAGTAAGGAAGGTTCATACATTCATACATGTAGTCTTATGTGTGGAGAGGGTGAAGGTGACTGACCGTGTGTGAGGGTGGTCCATGAGAAGATGTCACAACTTGAGCAGGTTGTCCACGCAGGAGGACAGCCTCACATGGGGTATGAAGCCCTAGCAAGGGGAAGAGTATGTCTCCATGGGAGGGTGGCTTAGAATTGGGAATCATGTGAGGAGAGCTTCCATGCAGTACAGTGGTACATGCAGAGTGAGGTAGGTGACCGGGAAAGCAGCGGTGAGGTGTAGTGTGAGGAGAGAGTTGGGGCAGTGAGGGGGGATTGGTTACATTCAGGAAAATTCACTTCAAAGAAGTGAATGCATGAAAAATAGTAAGAACCAGATTTTTTACTTTTGGAGACAGGGCTCAAAAATAAGGAAAAGGAGAAAATTAATATATACACACTGGTATTGGATTAGATTTAGAAGTAATACTATATTTTATGCCATATTTATACGTATAGATGTGTTTTGTATCTGTGTCTACTGAGATGGACTGGCAGCAAGGACACCCCAATAGCTCTAGACATACATATCATCCAGCTGTTGGCTTCTACATACCACTCTTTGCTAAAAAAGAACTAGGGCTGCCTGAAGAGATGGCTGATTCTAAGCCTAGAGCAAGGAAAGCATAAGATGAGCTTGAAACATCTTATTTTGCAATAAAGCAATCAGAGTGCTCAAGAGATGCCCAGAGGCCAGCTAAAAGGGGCTTGTACTGAGTAAATCTGGGACAGTAATACTAACAGGATAAATGACCATAATGAGTTATAACCCATTGAATAAACACAGACACACAGACACACACACACACATACACGTGAGTCCATGGTGATATAAACGAGTAAATTGCTGAATTTGATGAATAATGAGGAACAGAATATTTACTTTGCTTCACAGCATCTCCCCCTAAACTTGTTACTGAGTTTAAAGAGCCCTTTTTCAGTCCAGAAGCCTGGCAGAATCAACCCTAATTAATTCAGCCAAGTGACCAAAATTAGTAACGGGAGAATTATAATTGTGTGTCACCTGGTAGGATGCGGTAAGAAGAGAGCATCGCAGACCTTAATCTAATGAAGAGAAAACATCAGGCACACCCGCATGGAGTCTTCAAAAGCTTCTGAAAGTTAAGAAAAACAGAGAGGAATTCGTGCAGATTGAAGGATACTAAAGACACACGCTACAAAAGACTTTGTGGAATGACTGGAACAGTGGTCAAAACTCGAATGTGAGGATTAAATGGTAGAAATGTATCAGTGTTAATTTACTGACTTTGATGGATTTGTGCTGTAGGGTAGAAGGTCCTTACGTAGTAGAAGTAAAACAGTAGCGTGTAGCAAATATATACTGAAATACTCCTTAGTGGTGGGGTATTGTGTTGACAGCTTCACTTTTGAACCGTTGTATTTTTTGACTTTTTAACGTTATTTTTCCCATATTTGTAATATTTCTGTAAGTTTGAGATTTTTTTCAATCTTAAATGAGTTTTTTAAAAAAATATATAAAACCCAGAATTACTCAGGAAGATTTTAATAGCTCATGCTTAGATATTAAGAGTTCTAAATATTAGCATGAAACAAATCTTTTGTGCTTTGTAGTTGTGTACCTGTGACGTAATCGCACTTAAACTGTTAAGGAAATTTTCATTTCTTCTTCACACTGTGGGGTTTTTTTTTTTTTTCAAGTTTTTATTTAAATTCCAGTTAGTTAACACGCAGTGCAATCGTAGTTTCAGGTGTAGCACTTAGTGATCCGTCACTTACGTGTAAGACCCAGGGCTCATCAAAAGGGCCACATCTTCTTTATCTGTTTACCAGTGGATGGACAGTTGAGCTCTTACATAATTCGGCTATTGTTGGTAATGCTCCTGTGAACATTGGGGTGCATGTATTCCTTCGAATCAGTATTTTTTATCCTTTGGATAGTTGTACAATTGCTGAATTGTAGGACAGCTCTTTTTTAATATTTTTTATTTTTTAAACTTTTTGAGGAACCTCCATTCTGTTTTCCAGAGTGGCTTCACCGGTTTGTATTACACCATTGGTAGAAAATTTTAGTCATTGTATGAGAACTGGTATAACCTCTATGTGTCCATTATCTGGCTTCAACAATGATGAACACACGGACATTCTTGTTTCATCTAATCCTCCTCTTTCCCCCAAAAGAGTTATTTAAAAGCAAGTCCAGACATCATATCATCATTAAATGTTCTGATGTACATCTCTATATAATAATGTCTCTTGTGTATTTTCCAAATATCACTATTACTCTTTAAATGCAAGGTTGATAATCTCTCAGTATCTTCAAGTAAACCGTCCATGTTACAATTTCTCCATTTGTCTCATAAATGATCATTATACTCGCCTTGATCGAGTTAATCAAGGTCCACCCACTGCCTTTGCTTAATTTATTACTTAGGTATTTAATCTGGAAGCATTTCCTCTCTATTTTTTTGAAAGATTATTGCATTCTAGAATTTCTCACCTCCTAGATTTTGTGGGTCTCAGCTCGATAGTGTGATCTCATGTGCTTATTTATCCCCAGTATTTCCTGAAAACTGCCATTTATACTAGATGCTTCCATGGGATTGAGGTTCTAGTTTTTGGCTCATTGTGAAAGTGGTTTATGTGTATCTTACTGCTCTACATTAGAAGATTTTTTATTTGTTTGTTTTGCTAAATTAATCATCAGGTTTTCATGTTATTCAGTCTCTTCATTTTAAAACTCCTCATAAGGTTTACCTTATGATTTTATAAGCAATTATTATTTTTAAATATTTATTCATTTATTTAATTGAGAGAGGGAGAAACACTGCACAGGAGAGGGAGAAAAGCAGATTCCACTTAAGTGCAGGAGCTCAACGTGGAGGTTGAATTCATGACCCTGAGGTCATGGCCTGAGCTAAAACAGGGAGTCAGAAGCTTATTCAGATGAGCCACCCGGATGCCCCTATAAGCTATTATTATTACCTGGTTCTTATTATTTCAACAAGCAGGCGAATTTATTGCTTCTCATTCATTTAGTAGCTGGTATTTTTCCTCTGATGAATAACTTTATTGAACAACTATTTGGTTACCCTAAGGTGTCATTCAAATAAGAAAGAATTTATCTTTGATTTTTTCTTTGTGGATCATCATCTAGTTTTTTAAAAGTAATGTCATTATAGAATATTTGTTAAAATTGATGAAAATACACTAGAGGAGTAGACTAGTGTGAAGCAAATGCCAGAGAGAAGACTATGAAAAGACTGCCTTTTGTTTTGTTTTTTAATTTAAAAAAAAATTTTTATGGACTTACTGTCTCATTAGCTAGCCTCCCAATAAAGCCATGCCCTTCTCACTCCTCTCCTTACTGTCTCATTAGCTAGCCTCCCAATAAAGCCATGCCCTTCTCACTCCTCTCCGTCCTTGATGTTAGCACCTGGCGGTCACTCTCACTGGGAATACAGTGGTGAACCCAATGTGTGTTCTCCATCAGCTTTCAAAAGAAAAATGAGGCTACAAATACACTCTACGTTAAATATTTAAGACTTTATTAATGTGGGACAAAATGGATATTGATCGATGAAGCTTGGGGGAAAATGCAGATCGCTCACACAACCACAGTGACAGGATTCAGATTATAATATGTTTATGTCTGATACATTTAAATAGAGGCTGCCTTTCCAACTTGCCAAATCTCTAGCTTTTTATTCTGAACTGCAGTTTGCCTCTGTTGTCTGTAAAAATGTTGGAGGGTTATCAGCTTCTCGCTGTTACATAGATGATCCATCCACTAAACATAATTCATGCCCATCACCAAAATCGCTCTTAATGTTTCTGTGATCTAAATATTTCATGTTGTTTACATTTGTTTGCTCTGCTTCCTTTGGAGCCCTCCCTCATCAGCTGTGCTTGCATAAAACCACATTTTCATCTCTGCCTCACAGACAGTGGCAGCAGACTGATGTTTGAGAGGGAAAAGAACTCTAAAAGAGTAAAAATCTGTTGAAAAAAATCAATAGTTTGTTTTCTGTTTGGGAAAAAAAATAAGGTTATGGATTTTTTTCCCCCCAGTAACACACAATATTGATGGGTTCCATTAAAGCCCATGAGAAATTTGATTTTTAATGGAGTTGTTCTTCCACGTATGCTGAGCAGATTGATTTAGGAAGTTGTTATTCACACCAACCGAGGGCAAGTGTGGGAATGCAAACAAGGGATATGCGGAGGCTAAGAACTTTTTCAAACCCATGTGCAAAGGATATAGTATCCCTATATTCCAGTACGTTTAAATATGTGAAGATATATTTAAAAGAGTTTTGTTTAAAACATCGTGTCTTTTTTGTGCTTCATTTGAGCCAGTAGGGTAGTGAAATACCACAATGTAATTCAGCACATCTTTTCGTTAAAAATGGCTTTGCGCGTTCTGGGAGTTTCAGCATGCCAGACCCCAGAAACACCAAGAATAGCAACCAATCCCCAGATATCGCCTGCTCACTTCTTAGTAATGACCACTTTAGGCCTAAAACATATAATTAAGCTCGAGTACCGAGCATCTCAATGAAGGATATTGCTAAGTAACCAGTCTGCAACCAACTTAATTAGCATAAACAAAAAAAAGCACCACTTAGACTCACAGTCCTGGGGCACCAGTGGGCCCCTTTTCATTTGAAGCACTCTATGAGCAATTTTGAAAAGAGGAAGAGATAATGAAGATGATTACCTTGTTGCCCTGTTAGCCGCACTTTCTAGTCCTCACACTAAGTCAGGACTGAAAAGAACAAGGAATTAGAGGATCACATTATCCTTCTTTCATATGAATTCTAAAAGTCATGAATTGTTAAGTAGATTGTATTCAAGATAAAATAAGCATTCTGTAGGGGCCTAATCATTAGAAGCCACCTCTTTGCTCCTTCCTGAGGGCCTCAAAGCTCACAGTAAGACTCAGAGTAAAGGGAGCCCCTGACTTTATTCAATAAGCAAACTCTTCCAAAATTTCCTCAAAGAAGATTTTTGGCAAAACAGATTGCAGTTAACACACATTCAGTAGTATTTTCACACTAGCTCTTAACACCTACTAAGTGCCTTTCATAATGGGTGCACACAGTGGGTGATTGTCCTCGTGAAGTGTATGTTCTCATCAGAGCAGACAGAAAATAATCAGTGTCATAATCAGGAAGAGAATGGTGACATGACAGAGAATAATGGGGCTGGAAGTTTTGTTTTTTTGTTTTTTATTTTTTTAGATATTATGGGTTTTTATAACTTTTTTAAAAAATTATTTATTTCAGGGACAGAGAAAGCACTAGTGGGGAGAGGGGCAGAGGAAGAAGTAGACTTCCTGCTGAGCAGGGAGCCCAGTGCAGCGGGGCTCAATCCCAGGACCCTGAGATCATGACCTGAGCCAAAGTCAGACACTTAACTGACTGAGCCACCCAGGCTCCCCTATTAGGGTTTTTAAACAGGGAATTAAAGCAATCTAACTTACTCATTTTCAAGAATCATTTTTAGCTTCTGAATAGAGAAATAATTTTAGGAGAACAAGGGGAAAATAAGACTAGTTAAGTGGCTTTTGCAGTCATTTCAGCAGGAATATTGTGCCCTAGACTGGGTGATTTCAGCAATGTTAGAGAGGAGGGATGGGGAGGGTCCCTGCCTGGATGGCAGAGATAAATGAAGCATTACTAGCCAGTCTAGGGAAAGACGGGAATCAAAATGATTGTCAGGCTTCCAGCTTCCAACTTGGTATATGATGGCACTACCCGTGCAATAAAAATACCCAAAGCAAAGTTAGTAATTTAAAATAGAAGTTTGGAAGCAATTAACCTTTTCATTTTTAAAGCTGTGTTTTGTCCCTGCTTCTCGCATTGAATCCTTTCTAAAGCAGAAATTGGTTCATTCATTCATATTTATTGAGTACCTACAATGCTTTGTGCCTCAGTAGGCCCTGGGGAGCCAGCCCCAGCTTCGTGGAACAAGTGGATATTAAATAAACAACCACATTAATAAAACTGTAATTGTAAAATGCAGGGAGTGTCCTGAAGGAACAGAGCATGGTTTTCTGGGACTCTGTAACTAATAAACCGGCCAGGGGCAGGGGTAAAGTGGGCATGTTGGAAAAGGCTTCCCTGAAAAAGTATTTTTTAAGCTGCGTTCTGAAGAGTAAGAGTTAAGGAAAGTGTGTAGTGTAGTGTGTGTGCATGGGTATGCACATGTGCATGTAAGAGAGAGACAATAAAAGAGAGAATGTGAGTGGGATGGGGAGGACTAGGCTATTCTAGCTAGAGAGACCAGAATCTGCTAAGGCCCTTTGGCCAAAAGGGAATAGGACTTCCAGAAATTAAAACCAAGGTCCATGAAATACAGAGAGCAAGAGGAGAAAAGTATAGGCAGAACCTCATGAGAAGAAGAAGTTAGTTCATGTTGGGCTTTAGCAGGACAGTAGCAGACTGAGGGTTTATGCTAGGGTGGTAGCAAGGCCCCCATTTGTGAAAAGATGGCTCAGGTGACTGGGGGGAAAATGAGTTAGAATGTGGTTAGGAGAGGAGTTAGGAGGTGATGGAAGCCCACAGGCAGGAGATGGAGGAGACAAGAGGGGGTAGCCAATGAGAAGGACAGGAGCCACTTCTGGGTGGACTTGGTATGACAGGAAGATGGAGCTGGCAGCTTGACTAGCCTGTGTTCAAGGTGGTTCCTAGCTTCTGTGAAAGGGATGAAATGGCTGCTCGCCCGTTATTTAAGCCTGGAAGGCGACTGGGTCTGGAGAAGGGAGACATCAATATTTTTGAGACTTATAGAATTCTAGGTACATTCGGGACATCAAAATTTGAAGATACCTTTGAGTGTGTGTGCTCAGAGGACAGATATGATCTCCTGGGTGCTGCCATGTGGATAAGGAGAAGTCACAGCTTTGGGTCTGAGTGGTAGCCTACGAAGTGACAGCAGAAAGGGTGCTCCAAGCCTCTGAGCTTTAACTTTCCGGACAGAGTGGAGGAGGGGAAATGGGTGAGGGCGAGAAGGTAGGATGGGCAGAGAAATAGGAAGTGAGCAGCAGAGTAGAGATGGTCAAAACAGGGGGATGAGAGTGTTTCCAAATTAAGAGAAGAGGTAACAGCATCATTCAACACTGAGAAGGGGGCAGGCAGGATGAGGACCGAAAAGTAGGTTGGAGTCACAGCAAGTCAGTGCCAGTTTTGATGGAAATGCATATCCAATTGCAGTGCAGTAATGATCCGGATTCTCTAGTTGGCACTGAGCAAATTTCTAGAACCTTTAGTGTTCCCTATGCTCTGAACCTACAGATTCAAAGACAGACAAATGATACAAGGCAAAAAGTTTTGGCTCTCATAGCGGAGGACTTGGAATTCAAGCCCTGATGTTATATTTATCAACTATATGATGTTGCACAAGTAATTCTCTCCTCCAGTCTCCATAATGCAATTCCGTAGGAATTAGGATAAAAATTGCTTCATAAGGTTATTGTGAAGAACAAGGTAGATGGTGTATATGTGTTACCTCGGTGCCTGGTTCATACAAAGAACAATCCATTGAAGATGTAGATATTGTATATTTTTTCCAAATTCTCTGAAAAGTGCATTAATATTCTTTTAATCAGAGAAAGCCAGAATCATAAGATTATTTTTAAGAAGGAAGTATGTAACAAAATATATGTGTGACTAATATGGCTGTCCAGTTGATAAGAAATATTTCCTGGCCCAGTACCCATCCGGGTTTTAAATTTCAGGCCTGTAGATTTTATACATTAAAAACTCATTTTTATGTGATGTGGCTGTCTCTAGGCTCTTCTGGAATTTTAGAACTATAATAAATGTTGAAACTTTGATTCATTCTCCTGCGTGGCTGTTCTTGTATGACCATGAAATTCAACAGTGTCAGTGTGGATTTCCTCTTTTTTGGAATTTACTCTAAGGTCAGATAAAATTTATAAAGCAACTGAACACTACCTTTGTCACCACTGGTATTTCCCAAAGACAGTGAGGGCCCTTTATACAATGAAATCTGATGTTTATACAAAGGAGAGGTGATAGTTCTTCTTACGATAAATGTGGGAAAGTTGTGAACATCACAAGGACCACAGAGAAAATTGATGATGTCAAAATTCGATATATAAAACCCCAAATAATTTGCTTTACCCAGAGGCAGGGGTACATGGAAAGAATATTCTGGATTAAGACTTGGTGCCCAGATCCTGTCTTGCTGCTGTTGAGCTGTGAGACCCTGAACAAGGTTCTCACTGCTCCACTTCTGTTTGCAGGAAATAAAAAAGATAAATAAAAAAGAAAAAGAGATTTAACCAGGGTACATTTTGTCTGTAAAATTTTGCCAACGCTATGGTTCTGTAACAAAATCTAGAAATCTCTTTAAGGAAGACTCAAGTGTGTTTTAGTGTTTGTTTACAGATTATTAACTGACACAGAACTGGAAGTTGGGAGTTAGCGATCAGGGAAAATTAAAACTCTTTTTGTTTGGAGTCAATTCCAACAGAAAATGAATCCAGACCGAAAATAAAGCATATCTGAAATTACAGAGTAAGTCGATGGGGAAGTAATGGTAATAAAGAGACAACTAAATATCTTGTTGCTCTTTTTATAGACACTTAACCAAGAGCTTGAAAACAGGCTTTGCTCTGGAGAGAGTTTAATGATTTCTTTTGCTTTAGTTTATTGAATTTAGCTTGATTTTATGGTTTACCAAATTACTCTTATTATAGAAAACTTAAGTTAAAATGTTATTAAAATATAAACCCATTTTAATTTAATAAACTTTTTGTATAAATAAGAAAAGCAGATCATTAAAGGATCTCTTCATATCTTAAAAAAGCAACCATCTATCACATTTTTGTCCTTCCTTCTCTTTCTTTCTTTTTTCTTTCTTGTTTCTAGTTTGTATCCATGTACCATAGGTGGCAACAGTACAAGTTTTTTTCTTTCATAGCAGTGCCCAGAGCAGATCTAGAAACACTGTCATTGTATAATAATTGCTTTTATTTATTTTTTTTAAAAAGATTTTCTTTATTTGAAAGAGTGGGCAAGAGAGAGAACATGAACAGGGGCAGAGGGAGAGGGAGAAGCACGCTCACCTGCTGGGCAGAGAGCCCAGTGTGGGGCTCCATCCCAGGACCCTGGGATCATGACTTCAGCCAAAGGCAGACGCTTAACTGACTATGCTACCCAATTGCCCTTTATAATAATTGCTTTTAGGGCGTCTGAGTGGCTCAGCCAGTTAAGCGTCTGCCTTTGGCTCAGGTCATGATCCCAGGGTCCTGGGATGGAGTCCTGCCTTGGGCTCCTTGCTCAGCAAATGAGCCTGCTTTTCCCTCTGCGTGTGTGTGTGTGTGTGTGTGTGTGTGTGTATGTGTGTGTGTATCTCTGATAAATAAAAAAAATCTTTTCTAAAAAATTGCTTTTAGAGGGGAAGACCATCTTTGCATGCAAAGGAATCTGAAGAAGATGTTAATAGACGTTCCGGTCTTTCTCCTTGAACTCTTCTATTCTCTCAGAGATAACTGCTGCTTATCAGTTGGAAATGGGGTTTTCCAGACCTTTCGCTGTGGATCTTTTTTTTTTTTTAGCTCAATACTATGTATTGAACTTACCCTTTAAGATTTATTCTGTTTATATTACTCCCCCATGACTCTTAAACCATAATTTATTTAAACTCTCTTCTCAATAAGGCCTGCTTTTGAAAATGACATTAAGTTTAGATATGAAATTAGTAACCTTGTTTTACTTCAGAATTCTAGTTTGAATATGTTTACACGCATTAATTTTACACTCATCTTGATATTAGTGTTTTGGATCCACTAACACAAATATGCGGGATGGGAGTGAGTAAATAATGCAGATTATGGCACGGAAGCAGCTGCGGACCTCCAAATAATTTGTCCTTTTTAAAAAGTGATACTAGAATGAGAACTTTAATTGAGAAGAGAATCAGAGACTAAATTACACATGCTGGCAAATGGAATTACTTTTGGGGCTGTTCTACTTACTAGTATTATAATGCATGAGTATTCAAACTTTTCTTCTAAAGAACCCCTAATGGCAGAGGAAAGCAGTGGGGGACCCCATGAGGCTCAAACTTAGCCTCAAGCAGTCTGCCAAGAAGCAGGAAATTACTTTGAAGTCTGGTATTTTATCTTAAATATTCATGCAAAGTCTTAGTTTAATAAAAAAAAAAAAAACCAACAGGGCATTTTAATTTACATAATATATGGTAAATTTGCCACTGTTGCAAAATGCAGCATGTTTATCCCATGGCTTTGTATCCTTGCTACCGTGCTGTGACATACCCTTGGAGTCCTGGGGCCTTAGTTAGACACAGAGATTCTCTTAGAAAGTGCAAAGACGAGAAGTATCTGGCAAAATCACTAACGCCTTGGCTTTCAAATAAAATATCCTTGTAATGCACTCAAACCTTATTTTCCCACATATATTTGTCAAGGCTTTATTCTTGGAAAGTAGCAGAAACCTACACAACTGTCTGTTATCTTATAGAACCGATGTCCAGGAGTAGAGCAGGGCCAGGAACCAGTCCAGAATCACGACTTGGGTTCTGTGCTTTTCCGAGCCTGACTGCTTTCTTTTCTCTGAGCATACGGCCCGTCAGTGTCTATGTCTTTGCTGACCATCACCCAGGATACGGGACCTCCCCACTCATCTTGCAGTAAGGCACCCCCTATTCCAATAACAGGAGAGGGACACCTTGGTGACTCAGGGGGTTAAGTACCTATGTTTGGCTCAGGTCATGATCCCAGGGTCCCGAGATTGAGTCCCATGTTGGGCTCCTTGCTCAGCAGGGAGTCTGCTTCTCCCTCTGCCTGCTACGTCTCCTGCTTGTCAACTCTCTCTCTCTCTCTCTGACAAATAAATAAATAAATAAAATCTTAAACAAACAAACAAACAACAGGAGAAACAAACTAGCATTTTTTCAGTCCTAGTTTTACATTCCCAAGAAAGACACTGTGTGTCAAAATCTGTCCCCAGTCATGGGTATCCTGGAATTGGGGCAAAAATTCAAAACAAAGTAGAGAATCACAAAAGTGAGAAATGTATTATCAGCATATTTTCACGCTCTTGTAATTGACTCCATTGCTTCCTATTGATGTAGAATGTCCCACCATCCACAGTACTTAGTTTGGGGCCTATGATTGTCTAACAACTGTGTTGTATGACTCAGGTTCCCAGATCCCCGGAAACTCAAGTCAGCTACCCTCAGTTAAACAAGGGAAAATGGCATAACTTAACGGTTTTCTAGCTGAAAGTCAGGTTCAGTATGGTGTTCTGGATGCAATTCTGCAATAAGTATTATTTATACTTGGACAGCTTGCTCAAGAACAGACTTAATCAATGTTTTCTCTAATTTCAAAAGAATCTAAACTTTCTTCGAATGGTTAAACTGCTTAGAGCAAGATCAATGAGTCACAGTCTGGGAGTAAAATGATAAAAGCTGCCTTGCTAAACTCTTCTATCATTTTTAATGGGTTCTCTCTAAGTTTGTTTGAGGGAGGAGAGGTCTATGTAAACTATCCAATTATCTGCAAGTGGTATCAGTTTTCTTTTTTTTGTACCTCTAGTTCTATTGGCTGGGAACCCAGCATCACTCTTGAGCAATACAGTGATGGTTGGCCTATGTGCCTCATTTCTGACTTTAAAGGAAATGCTTTAGAGACTTAACCATTTATGACTATGTTTGCTCTAGTTACTGTTTTTAATAGATGCTATTTGTCAGGCTAAGGAACTTTTTGTTTCCAATTAGAAATAATGGAAATTGTGTTTTTGTTTCTTTCCCCCTAAATATGCATTAAATTCTCTGATTTTTTGTTATCAGCGTAGATAAATATAGGAATTTTTTTCTCTAAATCTGATGTTGTTGTGAAATTTATGAATTTTGTATCATTAAGCCATTCTTGCCCAGTCGGGAGAAACCCAGTTTTAGTGTAGTTTCTATATTACACTGATGGGTTCCTTTTGGTAAGTTATTTTAAAAATTTATAGATTAATTAGTATAATGAACCTCTAAGTTTTCTTTCTCATAATATTTTTCTAAATTTGGCATCAGTCTCACACTGAATTGTACCTCCTTTTCTGCTAATTGGAAACATACGTGTGAAATTTGGATCTCTTCCTTGAGATTTTGATAGCACTCATTTGTGAAACTACTGATTTTGTTTGTTTTCGTGGAGTGGGAATGGGTTATTGAGTTTTGGTGAATTATTTTTCTAGATATTTCATTTGGATTTTCAAAATTATTGACATATAGTTATGGGTGGTACTCTCTTTCCCTTCATAACTCTGGTTTTTCTGTCATTATATCCTGTTTTTATCCATAATGGCTTTTATTTTTATTTTCTCTTGCTTTGGTCAATTTTGTCAGAGGACGGTTTGTTAGTTTTTCCCAAAAATCGACTTTTTGCTCTACTGATCTTTGGTATTCTATTTTATTAACATCCAATATTTACTATCTCTTTCTACTTTTCTTGTTTATGTTGTTATGTTATGTTTACTTTTGCTAAATTTGCAAGTCAAATACCTGGTTCAGTAATCGAGACTTGTTTTCTAGTAAGTATTTCTTTGCAGAAATATAAATTTATGCAGTACTAAAAATATTTCCAGTTCACGGGAGATGCTTGCTTTATTCACATGATATCTAAACATGCTTTCAGGTTGGCATGCATTTATTCATTCTGGAAGCATTTACTGAGTACCTGTTGTTTGTCCATTTCTCTGTTTTGTAAGTAGAGAAAACATAACCTCAAAACTAAAGAAATCTGTACTCTTTTTCATTTAAAGATGGATACCCTTGTTTTTATTTCATGGAGATAAAACCAATATACAATAAAATGTATAAATCTTAAGCATCCCATTCAATAAGTTTTGGAAATTATATATAACCAGAGATCTAGAACATTTTCCCTCCAGAAATTTTCTGTTAGCCCCTTTCCAGACCCAGCTCCTCAGGAACATTGTGGTATCTATCATCACAGATGAGTTTTGCCTGTACTTGAATTTTGTACGAATGAAACCATGCAGTATTGACTCATGTCTTGCTTCTTTCATTTAACATGTTGTCTTGGATTAAAAAAAAAATTGTTGCTGCTATCATTTGTTTTTTCTTGGTTATCTAGTATCATTCCATTCTTTAGATATAGGATACATTGTTTACCTTTTCTCCTATTGATGGATATTCGGTTGTTCCCAGTTCTGAGGAATTTTAAATGAGGTCGCTATAAACTTCTTTTGTAGCATTTTGGTAGATGTACATTTTCATTTCTTTTGTGTAAATATCTAGGAGTGAAATTGCTAGGTCAAAGGGTAAATATATCCTTAAATTTTTAACAGTGGTTCTCAGGATCTGGTCCACAGAACTCTGGGGAGCATAAGACTATTGCATGGGTTTCACAAAGTCAAAGCCATTTTTTGCAAATACTAACATTATATTTACCTTTTTTACTGAGTTGACATTTATAGTAATGATGCACAAAGCAATATTGGGTAGAAAACTGAGTGAGGCCTTATGTGATCATGCTATCAATGTATTATTCTCCACCACACACTCTCAGTACAGCATTTTCAGTTGAGGAAGCCCTTGATGAATCAGTAAAAATCATTTTATTAAATCTCTACTTTGTAGTACTCATCTTTTCAAAAATTTGTATGATGGAATGGGTATAACACAAGAGGCGCTGCTGAATACTGAGGTATGCTGATTAGCTCAAGGAAACATACTTGTACAGTTGTTTGAGTTACTAGCTGAACTAGCAGCTTTTTTCATGGAGCATCATTTGTTACTGACAGACAGACTGATTATTCAGACTTGTGTACTCTGCAGACACTTCTTGTATAGCTGTCACTTTAGGGAAAATAACTATGTTGTCAGTGATAGAATTGGACATTTTTCAAGCAAAAATTACAATTTCACAAGGCATGTATTAGCCCCCATCAGCTTAACAACTTTTCAGGATTTTGCTCTTTTCTTTTTTTTTTTTTTAAAGATTTTATTTATTTATTTGACAGAGAGAAATCACAAGTAGATGGAGAGGCAGGCAGAGAGAGAGAGAGGGAAGCAGGCTCCCTGCTGAGCAGAGAGCCCAATGCAGGACTCGATCCCAGGACCCTGAGATCATGACCTGAGCCGAAGGCAGTGGCTTAACCCACTGAGCCACCCAGGCGCCCCGATTTTGCTCTTTTCTAATGAGATTGGTGGTAGTGGTAACAAGTGTGATATAAAAGATTATATAATAAAATGAGTTAACATTTGAGATCCACATAATTCAGAAGACCAGTGTTTTCCAGATGGTGACTGCCTGATGTTATAGAATTATGCATGAGGTAAAGATGAATCTATCGTACAGGATAGACTGATGGATTTTGACCTAACTGCATAAAAAAAGTTTATTGATGTTTAATTCCACTTCCTAAAAAATCTATGACTGAATGTTGGTTTACTAACAACAAAAATACCCATAATTACTGAAAAGGCTATTAAAATGGTCATTTCTTTTTCAACTGACTTTCTGTGTAAGGCAAGATTTCCTTCATATTCTTCAACCTAAATAATATCAAGAGAATGCAGAGAAAGATAAGAGAATCCAGCTGTCTACTCCTAAGCCAGATTTTTAAAAGATTTATAATAATGTAATACTTCTACTAATTCCTTTTGTTTTGACAAATACTGTCATTTCTCATTAAAATATTACATATATTGTCATTTTAAAGTGCATTGCTAAGGAGAAATTTAAAGTTTTTATCTGTTACAAGTTCTGATATAGTAACTATTGATTTATAATTACTCTATAAGAAGCCTCAACAAAGGCTTCTTGGGCTTTTTAATAATTAGGAGAATAAAAGGGTCCTGACTAAAAATTTTGAGAACCAATGTTGTTTAAGAAACTGCCCAACTGGTCTTCAGTGTGATTATACCATTCTCTATTCTTACCAGTTCTCCAAAATTTGCTATTTTACTTTAAAAAACAAAAACATTCTGGAGGTGTCTTATCTTAATTTAGTTTCAGTTTGGTTTTCTCTGATTTCTAATGATGTTGAACATCTTTTCATGAGTAATAGCCTTTCCTGTATCTTTTATACTTTGTATATTAAAGTTTTTGCCTATTTTTTTTAAAGATTTTATTTATTTATTTGACAGACAGAGGTTATAAGTAGGCAGAGAGGCAGGCAGAGAGGAGGAAGCAGGCTCCCTGCTGAGCAGAGAGCCCGATGCGGGGCTCGATCCCAGGACACTGGGACCATGACCTGAGCCGAAGGCAGAGGCTTTAACCCACTGAGCCACCCAGGCGCCCCAAAGTTTTTGCCTATTGCTTTACTGGATTAGTCATTTTATTCTGTAGAGTTTGGTGTCTGTTGTGGACATAAATTCTTCTTTAGATAGATCCTATAAATGTCTTTTTTTCCTATTCTATACTTTACTCATATTCTTAATGTCTTTTGTCTTTTGGGGAGCAGTATTTTAAAATTTGATTAAATCTAATGTATCCTTTTTTTCCCCTTCTGTGGTTTCTATTTGTCTACCCAGACATCACAAATGTATTCTTTATTTTCTCTAAAAGCTTTATGGTTCTGGGTTTTATTTTTAGATTGGTGATCCATATTGAATTAGCATTTCATGTGAGGAGCAAGAAAAGGGACAAAGTTTTTTTTTTTTTTCATATGGCTATCTAATTTTTCTAGCAATAGATAAAATTTTTGAGCTGAATTTTTGGGCATCTCTGTTGTTCAAGTCTGTTTTTAATTTTTATAGGCATCTATTTTACATTAATACCTATGGTCTTGTGTATTGTAGCATTCTAACAAGTTCTGAACTCAGGTAGCCTAAGCCCTCTAAATTTGTTCCTTTTTAAAGACTGATTATCCAATACTATTTGTGTTTGTAAATTGATTTTTGAATAGCTTTATTTAGTTCATCAGGTAACCTTCATAGATTTTATTTCATTTTTTAAAAGATTTTATTTGTCTATTTGAGAGAGAGAGAGAGAAAGCACTAGAGCAGGGAGGGTCAGAGGGAAAAGCAGACTCCTCGCTGAGCAGAGAGCCCCTTGTAGGGCTAGATCCCAGGATGTCAGGATCATGACCTGAGCCAAAGCCAGATACTTAACTGATTGAGCCACCCAGGCGCCCCCTTCAGGGATTTTAATAAAGATTGTGTTGACTGTATATGCCAACTTAAGGTGAGTGTAATTTTAATTATTGAGTGCTTCAAACTATGAATTTGTATTTTGATATCCATGTTTAGGTCTTTTTGCTTTTATTCAGTATTTTATAAATTTCAGTATAAATGATATATATATATATAAAAAATATATATGATATATATATATATTTTGTTGTTGTTGTTGTTGTTGTTGTTATTGTTGCTGTTAATTTGTCCCAAGGCCTTTGATTATTTTGGTATTATTTTAAATATTTTAGTTTGATTTTTCCAATGCCCATTGTTAGTAAATACTGATATTGTAAGCTGTAATACTGCTAAATTTATTTGTTAGTGTAAGTGGATTGTAGATTCTTTGGGAGAGATATATAATAATGTCATCAATAAGAAGCCAAAAGTTTTGGTACTTCTCTAAACTTTGTTGTTTATTTCTTTTTCTTGCTTTATTGCACTGTCCAGAAGTGCCAGGAAAATTTTGAATAGAGAACAAAATATGAAATATAAGCTACAAAGTGTTGTTTTCATGAAACACTTTGTACCATGTCTTTTTGACCCTTTAAAATGGTCCTGAAGGTATTAAAATATTCTAATCCTATTCTACCTACACCTAGCTCTGTTATTATCTGTGCAAATTTCAGTGAGTCATAGAGTTTATTAATCTTGATTTTCTCACAAGTAAAATGGAAATATCAAATCTTATTTGATTTTTTTGTGTGGAGCTAAGTTAGTAACAGGTAACTTGGCACTTGGTTAATCACCTACTAAACGGTAGTTCCTTTAGTAGATGTAGCTCTGTCCTGTTTAATTTTAAGTCTTCATGTTTTTGAGGTTGCAGAAACCTCACCATTCTTCCTTTTCAAAGGCTTCTCTTAAAATCCCTTCATCACTTGGTTTTCTTTCTAGCCCTATAATGTTTCAGAGTGGTTTCTCTACTCTGAAGCCTTCAATCCTATCCTGATTATGAAGACAATTATAAGTTATCACTGATAACTTATGCCTTTAACAGGGCAAACCAAAACATGAAACTCTTTGGTAGAAGGATTGGCCTCTATATCTAATATTTCTGACTTGCCCTGTGTGTCTGGGTGTTCTAGCACATTGCCCAAGGCTGTCCAGAGGTATAGTTCTAGTTTCCCTCTGTGGGCACATAGAGAGCGACCCAGCACTGTGATGCTGGGTATTCTGATGCTCCTTTCCCCTCTGCCTTCTCCAGCCCCAACCAAGGCCATCTCCAGAGACAGTACCTGAAACAAACCTCTGCAAGAATGTAACTATATGTTGATAAAATTTTAGGTCTCCTGATATAGTCTCCATCATGTAAATTGATAAAACTTAATGCATATGATAAAATTTAATTCTGCCAAATTTGACCAAGACAAATTTAGAAGTTCAGATTAGAGTTCAATCATTTAGGTTGTCTTTTCTTTGTTTTTACTTGTGAATTATTGAAATTCACAATCTTATTAACAAAAATAAAGCAATAGTACTATTGAAGGTGATCAAAAAATCCTACATTATAGTATAAGTATGTTGGTAGTGTTACTGAACCCAAGTTCAGCTGCCATCACTAGAAATATCTTTACTCAAGATATGAGTTTTTGATTGGAAAAGAATTTGAGCTTTATGCAGGAGGCTGGCAACCTGGGGAGAAGGCAGACTCTAGTCCAAATGTGAACTCTGAGGTTTTGGGCTGGCCTAGGGCTTTTTAGAGGGGTTTATGGCAGTGAATCAGCAAAGGAAGTGCACTGGCATGCAACATTTCTTGATCATGTGCAGACCCGATGAAGCCCGCTACAAACTTTATCTCATCGCTTGGAGGTGGTCAAGGGGCCTAGTTCTTGTTCTGTGATATTCAGGAAGACTCTCTTCCTTCTGCCAAGGAGGGCCAGGTCTATAGATACACAAAGGGAGGTCAGTAAAATCATTTGTGTGACCTGAAAAAGAAAAAACAAACAAACAATGCTGGGCTAATCAGAAAGCTAAGGGGGCTTCAAACAGACGTGCTGGCTCTGGCCTTGTAGACAAGGCCAGTGGTCTGCAAATCTCAAAGAAAGTGAAATTATTCTGCTGCAGATCATGGGTCTTCCATCACCAAATAAGGAGTGTGTTCACTTGAAGCAGATTAACCCTTGGTGTTGACTGGAGTGCTGCTACAGAAAGTATCTTGAATGTTGTCAAGTGCCAGCTTTGAGAGTGGAATCCAACCAGCCCCCCGCAATTGAGAGACCCCTCTGTGGTCACTGAGTTATTTGTGGAGGCCAGAATAGGACGAAAGCTGCTCCAGCACACACTGTGTGTAAAGGTAAGACTTGGGAGCCTAGAGCCAGAGGACCTGGGTTGAATCTCCATTGCTCCCTTTAGTAGCTGTGTGGTGCAGAGCTCGTCACTTCCTGTCCCAAAGCCTCAGTGTCCTCCTCTGTGGAACAGGGACAGTGACAGTACCTCCTTGAGTAGAGCTGTGGGAGGAATTAAGTCACTTGTGCAGTGAGAGCACTTTATAAAGCACTTGGCACTCAAGAAATGTTAGCTATTGTTAGTTTCAGTCCATGGTCACCTAATGATGGGAGAGACCACTCTCCATTCTTTATACTGTCTTTATCAAAGCAACCACCAAAAACACAAATAGAAAATAATGGTGTTCTTTCTTTATAATAACTGCCCAACACAGGCAATAGTCAAATAATTTGTTAGATTTAAACGTGTCACCTCCCTCACTAGCATTGATACACTAGTGTGAACTAAAATAAGGCATTTCCAATGGTGGTACTTTCTGGCCAGAAGGAGACAATCTCAGCCCCTCTTAAGTTACTCCACACCTGTAAACACCTACTCTAAAGTCCCTGTGAAAAGTCCATGGATAAGAGTTTTTGGAGGAAGATATTTCCAGTTCCAGCATTTTATTAGAGAACATCAAGGGTAGGGGAGGTTATATCAGGCATACCTGCCCAAGAAAGCCCTTGGCAGTTAGGACTGAGATTCTGTGACCTTTTTGTGGTGGGAAAAGGGTTGCCAAGCTGCCATCCTGTCTGGGGGTGTCTTGGAGCTTGTGGGGAAAAAAATGGATTGGCCTACACCTTTGTTTTGGTCTTACCAGATGCTAGGAAAAATCATAATCTCTCTGAGTCAGGGCTTTCTTATCCCAGGATCTGTAGGTAGGCCTGGACAGGGAGGAGGGGGTGTTTTAAAATTAAACAAACATATGTGTGCATTTGTATTTCACTGGCATGGTACATAGCTTTTATCAAATACTTGAAGTGGTCCCTGATTCCAGAATATTAAAAACCACTATTTTGGAGCATCTTTTAGCTTAAAGTAAAAGATATGTTTGTATGTGTGTCTGTGACTTTGTTTGCCAAGGAGAACAGTCCTTGGAAGCTATTTTGGTAAATAGACCGTGATCCAAGGGGCATGTCCCAGAGAACATGATAGATTCCTGCCCTTCCCTTGCTCACAGTCTAAAGTTAGCTTGCTTTTTGAAGCCCTGGCTCAGGGAAATTTTGCAACAGGTGCAAGGGGTAAGTCCATGAATTGCAATATTTTCCAGATAGCTTAGGCCCAGGCAGAACACCATCACTAAATATGACTTACAGCAACTTTGGACTTGAATTATGACTGAAAGAGAAAGGATGAGATCCAACGTAAAAGCTTTGTTTTCTTTCACTAGCAAAAGCAAACTTCAATTTGTCTTGGCGTTTTCCAGTCAAATCCAAAGATGAGTTCCCCATTGGAACGACATCCACAAGAAAAGCACAGGCACTTACGAGTTCCAAAGCTCAGAAATGCCTCATGCTTTTTTGCTTTCTGCTAAAGACAGTATATTTCTGCTTGTTGGCAGCCGGATGCTTACTTGCTTGTTTTTTAACGTTCAAGAGGGATTTAATGCCAGTTGCCTTTTAGATCAGGCAAGATGAACTGAACCAGGGCGTATTTTTGTAAATAAAGCTTCATTTTTGTTTTGAACACAGCCACATCCATTCACCTATTGTGTCTGGCTACTTTTGAGCACAATAACAGTGAAGTTAATAGTTTCAAAAAGATGATACAGCCCACAAAGCCAAAAATATTTAGTATGGGGCCCCTTACAGGGGGGAAAAAAAGTTGGCTGGCCCCTCATTTAAAGCGTAAAAGATTGTCCTAGAGAAATTCAGCATTTTCTTTCCTTAAACCTTTTTTTTTTTTTTTAAAGATTTTATTTTATTTATTTGAGAGAGAGAGAGACAGTGAGAGAGAGAATGAGCGAGGAGAAGGTCAGAGAGCGAAGCAGACTCCCCATGGAGCTGGGAGCCTGATGTGGGACTCGATCCTGGGACTCCAGGATCACGCCCTGAGCCTGAGGCAGTCGTTCAACCAACTGCGCCACCCAGGCGTCCCACCTTAAACCTTTTTGTATGGTGAATTTCTCCAGTTGTTCCCCTTAGAAGATTGGTGAAAATGGGGCCATTGAGGAGGTAACAGGGTGGGGACAGCTGTCGAGGACAGGGGGACACAAGATTGTGTACTTGTCTTTGCCCACATGCTTTGTCGAAGATGACACATCCTAAGGTCCTCTTCTTTCCTTAGCCTTCCCCTTAACTTGCAGGAAGCAAATGCAAAATAATTGCTGTGCTTGTTTTATATATTTATAGTATGTCTTTCCTCACATATAGAAGAAAGAAGAAAAACACCAGCAGGCTGATTTGAACACGTTTTTCTTGCAAGTCAGTAGGGAGCGAAGCCAAGATGAGCGTGAGAGAGAGCTTTTGACAACATGGGAATCTCCCTCCCAGCACACTGTTGGCTCTTAGATGCCTAAGACTTTTCACACTTGGGATCAATAAAGCGTCTTCCTCCAGCATAACTTATTAATCGGACTCTGGTGCAACTCTGTGATGGGATCTTTCCATTT
The DNA here is from genome assembly GCF_020171115.1 of Neogale vison. Classification (NCBI taxonomy): domain Eukaryota; kingdom Metazoa; phylum Chordata; class Mammalia; order Carnivora; family Mustelidae; genus Neogale; species Neogale vison. The sequence continues at coordinate 269,801,986 of NC_058091.1, read as the reverse complement.
TCCTGCCTGAGCTAAATTTATTTCTCTTCTGACCTTTCAAAGGGTCTAATCATCTAGAAGAAAAGAATTTTTAGCACCCTTCCTACCATGGAAGAAGAGTCGTCTTGGGTATTTGCTATGCAGGACACTTTGAAAATTTGACTTTGGAATGTTTTAAAGTGGGAAAGCATTCACTGCTGGCAAACGGAGGTGAGTCACTTGGGGGTTATCAGAGGATCCCAGAAGAGTAAGAAAAATTGATAAAAACATTTTTAAAAAGTCCCTGCAGCTAAAATTAGTTGCCTGAGAGCTGCTGCTACAGCTTTCTAAGGTTGTCATGTTCTTGTCGGGAGTGTAGGTAAATGAGGAGACCCAATTCTGTCCTTAGTGAGGATTGCACAGATTTCCCAGGCTGTGTACAATGTGGGCCAATCCGGTCATGTTGGAGCCCTCTCGGCATCCCCAGGGTCTGGCTATATTCACCTGGGTGTGGGGATGCCTCTGGGGGCCTGCCTGGAATGAAATAAAAAACCTGAATTGAGCAGTTGTGCCTGGAGCAGGACGGGGAGGCCTGTTCCCTGGGTCAGGCTGGGCCACGAGGAGGGAATGAGGCTCTCAGTTCAGACACAGAGTTTCAGAGGATGCTGGAAACCTAGGCAACTCAGATAAATGCTGTTTTAAGGCCATATTTTCTTTTTTAAGATTTTATTTATTTTTTTAACAGAGAGAGGCACAGCAGGAGAAGGAACACAAGCAGGGGGAATGGGAGAGGGAGAAGCAGGCTTCCCGCTGAGCTGGGAGCCCAATGCTGGGCTCCATCTCAGCACCCTGGGATCATGACCTGAGCCAAAGGCAGATGTTTAATGAGCATCTGAGCCACCCAGGCTCCCCGAGGCCATATTTTTAAAAATAATTTTTAATGTCCCCCACATGCTGTCTCTATCTTTCTCTCTCTCTCTCTCTCTCTCTCTCTCTCTCTCAAATATTTATGAAGAGATTAAGCAACACAGGACATTTTATGCAGTCAAGTTTTCTGATTGTAGAGCTTTCATTAACTTTTTATACCTGGTTCAAAACACAAGAGGTCAGATGGCAAGTACATAGAGGAACATGGGGTTTTCCTCAGCCTCAGACCCCACTGGGGCTGCTGAGCACCAAAGGACACTGGCGGAACAAACCGGTCCTGCTCTGAGTTGGGCAAGCCCAAGCACTAGATCAAGAAGGCTCTTCAGATGGTCCTTCCTTCTGGATTCCAGTGCCTGTGCAAAAGGAACAGATCACAGTGACTAAAAACCCCAGCCTGGCCTCTGCACTCTTCTGCTCCACTGTGTTCTTGCTTCCACAGACACGCAGGCCCCCCTCTTCTCCTGCAGCCTTGGGGCCCCACCATCTATAAAGCATTTCCAGCTCTGGTGCCTGTAACATTAGAGCAAGTCTTACACATGAGAGAAGTCCGCTGGGGAAGGAGTGTACTGAGGGGTACCGTGTGACTGCTGCTGGGGTTCAGCAATGTGTCCGTGGACTCAGGGCCCCGGTGTCCAGGACTTGCAAATTCTTTAGGGAAAAGAAATGCTCTGATTGTAAAAGGCTGACAGCTAAAACAAAAAATAACTCCAGCCAAGTAAAACAGAGGGGAGGGCAGATCTGATATCTTCTCTTAACCCCGTGCTCCCCTGGTGCTGGCTCCCCTGATGAGGCAAGGATGGAGATGGGCGGCATGGGGTTTTCCATCCTGAGGGTGTAGAGAACTCAGAGAGGATGATCTGAAGACCCTTGTATTGGAAGTGGCGCCCACAAAAAACCAGGGCAGAGGGGACTCGGGTGAATGAGATGAGAGCTTTGCGGTGCCCGCACCTGCCTGCTGCTAGCTTGCCTCTTGCACATTATGATTCTGTGTTGGGGGTCTCCTCTGCTTTATTGAGTAGCATTCTTGAAGGCTCCGTTTTGTTGTGCTAGCCTCAGTATGCACGGACCATGTTCCAGAATGGAAAGGAGATGAAGCTGGGAGTGACAAAACATTTTATCATAGTTGGCATGCTTGGCATTATTTTAAGGAATGAAAATAAGTTTGAATGAGGTATCCCTGCCCCCACTCCTGCTGGTCCTTTCTTTGTGAGTAGATGTCCTTGTTGCGGTGCCAAAATGTCCTAAATTCCTTATGTACACTGGCAATTCTTTTTTTTTTTAATATTTTATTTATTTATTTGATAGAGATCACAAGTAGGCAGAGAGACAGGCAGAGAGAGAGGGAAGAAGCAGGCTCCCTGCCGAGCAGAGAACCCGATGTGGGGCTCGATCCCAGGACCCCGAGATCACGACCTGAGCCGAAGGCAGAGGCTTTAACCCACTGAGCCACCCAGGCGCCCCTACACCGGCAATTCTTAAAATCATCCTGTGTCAGGTTGAGGCCTTATTCCCATTCTTTAAATGGGTGACACTGTTCCTCAGAAGGACGGAGTGACTTGCCTCAGGTCCTGTAGTGGCAGTAGTGGTTTCAGCCCAGCTCCACCAGAATGTCAGACCCATTTGCAGAATGATTTTGCTCTAGCATCTTCCTTGCCCCAGCCAGCTCAGCCCTGGACACAGACTGACCCCTAGGTGCATGGCAGCTAACACACAGTCTTTCTCACTGATATATAGGGAGGCTTAATATCTATTGGAACTGTACCTTTTATTTTGAAAGACACTTTGGTGCCATCATTAGGTAGTCAATAGCTCATTTAGGGGCAGCTTAAAATTACAAAAGAAGATCGGTGATATTTATTTGGTTTTATAAAAGGCTTTGGATTTCAAAACCTCAACCACAGTTTTAAATTTTTCATCAGCATAAATAAGTTCACCCTGCAAAGGACATGGTAGGTTGGCACCGTGCACCTACTTTCCCATCCTCTGGTGTGCCCTTCAGTGCTGCAGAGGGGCGTTTCCTGGATTGTGACATACCACATTTCCCCATAGTTTTCTTAAACAACTAAGAGCCATTTTAAAACCCTCGGTAGAAGTTTGAATGGATCCACTGTCCTCTTTCAATGGTTACAGAGTATGTGTGAATTCATTCTTGACACGTTCAACAAACATTTTTTGTGCACCTCATACTGTTGTAGGAATGAGGGCTCTCTCCCTATGGGCCTACACTTCAGTAATGGAAATGAGGAATAAGTCCACCTAAAAATGGACAGTGGATATGTGTAATAAGATATATGCAGTGTCCACTCGCAATTGTTGATATCTGAAATCAATAATAGTGATACAGGAGCATTCCAAGGCATGGGTGCACCAAATTTGACATGACATTCCTCTAGCAATGAATAATGAAGTGTTTTCAGATTTTTCTTAATAATGCATGAAGCAGTGAGATTATCCTTGTGGATGCCCCTTTGCTTCCATGTACAAATGTATCGTTGTGAAATACCTTAGAGAAGTTTCAAAATGGTGGATTATGTTACTTGTGAGAAGTGAACACCTTATGGTTGTTTGGCCTTATTGATGTAAGGCCCTGCCACACTGAGATTTTCCTAAAATTTAATAGCTTAACAGATTTTAGTCCAGAGGGTAAGGAGATAGAGAGTGAGAGGAGTCACAGTCCTGGGGACATGTCATCTACCCCAAGACAGTGTCTATACTGGATTCCAAGGAGCCCCCCTTTCCCTTCTAACACCCTTCCCTCTCTGTTCCTTGCTTCTCCCTCTGTTATTATTAATGGCAAGCTGGCTGCAGTACAAGCAGTGTTATTGTTGCCTCTGTGGGCCCTTGTCATATTTTATTCTGAGCCTGAGGTTTTGCCGATTGTTAGCTGCTAACAGGTATAAAAATAGCCTACTTGTTGTAATGAAGGATATGAAAATGCAAAGTGGGTCTGGGCTCTCTGAGCTGGCCTGTTAACCTTTGCTGGATTTGCTGTAGAATATTGACCGTAGCATAATAAAACTTGGGTGAGTAGAGGGAGGGCAGAGGAAAACACTTACCTATCACAAATGATAGATCAGTTTTACCCTTGGAAGAGGCGGGAAGACACTGAGTGGTTTGGCCATCAAGCTCATTTATTTCCCTGCCTCTGCATTGAGAAGTAGAGGCTGTATCTCTTCTTCTCTTTGGGATAATTAGGTTGTTTTCATCTCGGTGAGGGATGCTCACATTTATAAGCAAGCTAGCTTTTGCTATTACGCTTAAGAGATATAAGGGAGGGGCGCCTGTGTGGCTCAGTTGGTGAAGCGTCTGCCTTTAGCTCAGGTCATGATCCTGGGTCCTGGGGTCCTGGGATTGAGCCCTGCATTGAGTTCCCTGATCGGCAGGAAGTCTGCTTCTCCCTCTCTGTTAGTGCACTCTCTCTCTCTTTCTCTCTGTCAAATAAATAAATAAATAAATAAAATCTTAAAAAAAGAGAGAGATGTAAGAGTGATTGCCCATCAGTGGATCTTTCCTATCTCTAGTCACTTGTATCTCAATTGTCCTGTAGGTGAGGCACAATGTTATCCTCACAAAAAGTCACATGTGGTCCCTGACCTCATGGAACTGTACTCAGATCTGGGGATCTTAAGCATCCATTTGCATACATGATAAAGCATTGGACTGAGATACATGGCACTGCAGGGGAGGATAAAGGACTGTAAGAGAGGGAGAACCATGGGTAATAGCATCAGCCTGGAATGTCGGGAAAGGTGATGCTGAAGCTGAAACTTGAAGATAAGCAGGAGCCAGTCCTGTGAAGAGTGGAAGCAAGAACATTCTGGCAGAAGGGAAGGCATATGTCCAGGGAACTGAGATGGGGGAGAGACCAAAAGAAGGTCATTGTGACTGTATTGAACAAGGAAAAAGGTGACAAGAAGTCACATGCTTAGGTGACCTGCAGTGAGAGCCTTGGGCTCATTCTAAAGCATTGGGTTATTATTGAAGAGTCTTATGAAATGATGTCTTACTAAAGATGTCTTATCAAAGACATCTAAAACATTGGGTTATTATTGAAGAGTTTTAGATGCAGGGTTAACATAATGGAATGCCATGTTTTCTCAGGTTCCTCCAGCTGCTTTGGCCTGTGTAGACTGGAGTGGGACAGGGTTGGGTGCAAGAAAATGACGTGGGAGGCTTTCACTACCATAGAGATGGTGAGAGCCTGGTAGAGTAAAGGGGCAAAAGACATGGAAACAGAAAGAGCCCAAAATGTGGTTTTTTTTTTCATGCAAATCAAGAGTTGGTGATGGGTTGTAGGTGAAAAGTAAATAAGAGGGAGGCCTTCCAGTCCCGTCCATGTTGCTACAAAAGTTGGGTATTAGAGAGGAGAAGGGAATTTGGGTAAATTGGAAGGGGAGGTGAATCACGAGAGACTATGGACTCTGAAAAACAATCTGAGGGGTTTGAAGTGGTGGGGGGATGGGAGGTTGGGGTACCAGGTGGTGGGTATTATAGAGGGCACGGCTTGCATGGAGCACTGGGTGTGGTGAAAAAATAATGAATAATGTTTTTCTGAAAATAAATAAATTGGAAAAAAAAAAGAGGGAGGCCTTCTGGGACATAGAACTCCAATCACTATTATTTTATGAAGTAACTCTTGACGTGGTCATTTTGTGGCAGTTTCACAAGTGATTTTCAAACCTATCATCATGGAAATTATGAGTTGTTTTTGTTACTTGCCTTTCTCATGGCAGTGATAGCCACACAGTTGATTCTTGAACAGTGTGGAGGTTGGGGGTTGACATCCCTTAACCAGTCAGAAATCCATGTATAACCATAGACTCCCCAAAACTTAACTATTAGTAGCCTACTGTTGAGCAGAACCCTTACCGATGACAAAAAGTTACCCCATTTTTTTACGTTATATGTATTATGTATTGAATTCTTACAATAAGGTAAGCTAAAAAATTTTATTAAGGATATCATAAGGAAGGAAAAAAATACAGTACTCTCTTTATTGATACCATAAGTCTACGTTTTCCATTTACAAGATGAATCATCTGTCTGTACGTACCCATATCAATATTATATGACCCAACACACGATAAATGTTATTTGTATTACTAACACTAGACATTGGAAGTGAAAAGATAATGTGAAGAATAAACTCCTATTTATTTACAGGTCTAAGAATTCATGCACTGGTAATGAAGAAGCAGCAGTATGATTGCTTCATGGTAGCCTAGTGTAATTGATAATATTCTTTTCACGAGAGCCTAGTCTACACACTGGTGAATGAATCGTCATAAAATTTTTATGGCATACAGTACAGCAGGTGTATTCATAATACAGCACCAGAAGCACTGTTACGGTTTTTTAAACCATTTACCTGCGATGTTAGGCTGATGAGCAGTTGCTCCAATTATGAAAGAAAAAGACACATATGGTATGGTGATGTCATTCGTTGAAAGCACAGTTATAAAACAGTAAGAAAATGAAAACCTTATTAATTATACATTAAGTACCACTCACCTTATCCCTGTGTAAGGATAGATGGTTTATTTTACATTTTTTTTGATTGATTGATTTTGATGGATTGATTTGAGGGGAGGGGAGAGGCAAAGGGAGACAGAAGAGAGAATCCTCAAGCAGACTACCCCATGAGCGTGCAGCCTGATAGACACAGGGCTTGATCCCATGACCCTGAGATCATGACCTGAGCTAAAATGAAGAGTCAGCCACTTAACTGATTGAGCCACCCAGGCCCCCCACTTCCATGCAAGTCTTGCATAAGATGTTCTACACGGTGATTATATAGGTGATGATAATACACAAATATCTCCTACAGTTCCTGCCATACAGTCATGAGATTTTTACATGAAGACACATGTAATACACTTATACCAGGTAAGTTTACTAACTATACAACGTGATGAATATTTACTATTCATTAAGTGGAAGGTCTTCATCCCCATTGTCTTTATGTTGAGGAGGATTGGTCTTTTGTCCCAGGGGCAGCGGGGGTGGGGAGGGGAGGCAGGCAGGGGGACAGGCATGCTAGGTGTAACTTTATGGAAATAGATGGTAACTTCTTTTTTTTCTTTTTAAGTCAATATGAAAAATTTATTCTTTTTAAATTTTTAAAAAGATTTTATGTATTTTTTTAATTTATTTTTTGTTTTCAGCATAACAGTATTCATTATTTTTGCACCACACCCAGTGCTCCATGCAAGCCGTGCCCTCTATAATACCCACCACCTGGTACCCCGACCTCCCACCCCCCTGCCCCTTCAAAACCCTCAGATTGTTATTCAGAGTCCATAGTCTCTCATGGTTCACCTCCCCTTCCAATTTCCCCCAACTCCCTTCTCCTCTCTAACTCCCCATGTCCTCCATGCTATTTGTTATGCTCCACAAATAAGTGAAACCATATGATAATCGACTCTCTCTGCTTGACTTATTTCACTCAGCATAATCTCTTCCAGTCCCGTCCATGTTGCTACAAAAGTTGGGTATTCATCCTTTCTGATGGAGGCATAATACTCCATAGTGTATATGGACCACATCTTCCTTATCCATTCATCCGTTGAAGGGCATCTTGGTTCTTTCCACAGTTTGGTGACCGTGGTCATTGCTGCTATAAACATTGGGGTACAGATGACCCTTCTTTTCACGACATCTGTATTTTTGGGGTAAATACTCAGGAGTGCAATGGCAGGGTCATAGGGAAGTTCTATTTTTAATTTCTTGAGGAATCTCCACACTGTTCTCCAAAGAGGCTGCACCAACTTGCATTCCCACCAACAGTGTAAGAGGGTTCCCCTTTCTCCACATCCCCTCCATCACATGTTGTTTCCTGTCTTGCTAATTTTGGCCATTCTAACTGGTGTAAGGTGATATCTCAATGTAGTTTTAATTTGAATCTCCCTGATGGCTAGTGATGATGAACATTTTTTCATGTGTCTGATAGCCATTTGTATGTCTTTATTGGAGAAGTGTATGTCCATATCTTCTGCCCAATTTTTGATATGATTGTCTGTTTTGTGTGTGTTGAGTTTGAGGAGTTCATTATAGATCCTGGATATCAACCTTTTGTCTGTACTGTCATTTGGAAATATCTTCTCCCATTCCGTGGGTTGCCTCTTTGTTTTCTTGTCTGTTTCCTTGGCTGTGCAGAAGCTTTTGATTTTGATGAAGTCCCAAAAGTTCATCTTCGCTTTTGATTCCTTTGCCTTTGGAGACATATCTTGAAAGAACTTGCTGTGGCTGATATCGAAGAGATTACTGCCTATGTTCTCCTCTAGGATTCTGATGGATTCCTGTCTCACATTGAGGTCTTTTATTCATTTTGAGTTTATCTTTGTGTATGGTGTAAGAGAATGGTCGAGTTTCATTTTTCTACATATAGCTGTTCAGTTTTCCCAGCACCATTTATTGAAGAGACTGTCTTTTTTCCATTGTATATTTTTTCCTGTTTTGTCGAAGATTATTTGACCATAGAGTTGAGGGTCCATATCTGGGCTCTCTACTCTGTTCCACTGGGATCTGTACTCGAGGAACTATAGAACACTCATGAAAGAAATTGAAGAAGACACAAAAAGATGGAAGACCATTCCATGCTCTTAAATTGGAAGAATAAACATTGTTAAAATGTCTATACTGCCTAGAGAAATCTAGACTTTTAATGCTATTCTGATCAAAATTCCACCGGTATTCTTCAAAGAGCTGGAGAAAATAATCCTAAAATTTGTATGGAATCAGAAGAGACCCCGAATTGCTAAGGAAATGTTAAAAAACAAAAATAAAACAGGGGGCATCATGTTACCTGATTTCAAGCTTTGCTACAAAGCTGTGATCACCAAGACAGCATGGTACTGGCATAGATGGTAATTTCTATCTGACTTTTTTTGTTTTTCCATTTCTCTAAAAAACATATGGATCTTTCTGACACTGGTTGCTTAGCTTTCAGTGCCCTTACCATAGAAGGGTCTGTGTCATAAAAGAAGTCAAAAGCAATCTTGAATAACCAGAGCGTCTCATGTCATTTCATTTTTAAACACTGCATCTTCTAAGTCATTTTTCTCATCGTCTGGCACTGGCTCAGAAGCATTTATCCCCATCAAGTTGTCTTTTGTTGATTCCTCTTGTGCAGTGTCTGTGAGCTCTTGAATTTATCCTCAGTCCGTGTCTTGAATTGCTTCACCCTCACCTTTTTTTGCCGTATCCACATATTTTCATGATTTTGTGATTTCCTTGATCGGCTCCGTTGTAAATCTTTTCAAGTCATATACAACATCTGGACATAGTTGTCCCCAGCAGGAATTGTTTGGCTTGATGGCTCTTGTTTTTTTGTTTTTGTTTTTTTTTTTCTGGAACAATGATGGCATCTTCGGCAGCTAATTCTTCCAGATCCTCATGATGTTCTCTCCATGGAGGTTCTCTACCATAATCCTCTCCATAGAGTACCTTGAAGGTCGTTAAGATCCCCTGGTCTAGAGGCTGAATTAGAGACATTGTGTTTGGGGGCAGATAGACCATTTCTGCACCTTCACTATTGAACTCATGGGGCTCTCGGTGGCCAGGGCATTGTCTACCTTCAAAAGGCAGTCTCTTACTGACAGGTACTTCCTAACTTCAAAGACAAGCATTCGTGGAACCAATCCAGAAGAAGGGCTCTCATTGTCCAAACCTCCTTGTACTACCCAAAGATTGGTAGCTGATGGTTGTGTTTTCCCTCAAGGGTCAGGGGTTACCGGTTTATAGCTGAGGTCTATCCTCATCATAAAGCCCACTGCATTTGCGTAAAATAATAAAGTTACTCTGCCCTTTCTTGCCCTAAGTCTTGGTGCTCATTTTTCTTCCTTACTAATAAATGTCCTTTGTGCCATACCCCTCTTCCCCATAATACGACACTTTCACTTGCATTAAAAACCTGCTCTGGCAGATGACTTTTCTCTTCCATGATTTTCCTAATGGCATCTGGAAACTTGTCTGCTGCCCTCTTGGTTGGCAGAAGCTGCTTTTCCTGTTATCTTGACATTTTTAAAAAAAGATTTTATTTATTTATTTGGCAGAGTGACAGAGAGCATGAGAGGGGAAAAGGTCAGAGGGATAAGCAGACTCCCTGCTGAGCAGGGAGCCCGATGCTGGACTCGATCCCAGGACTCTGAGATCATGACCTGAGCCGAAAGCAGTCGCTTAACCAACTGAGCAATCCAGGAGCCCATATCTTAACAATTTTTAAGCCTGACTTTTTAATAAAATTATCAAACCATCCTGTGCTGGCAGTAAATTCTCCCACTTTAGAGCCTTCGTTTTTCTTCTGCTTGAAGTTATCATAAAAGGACTGCATTCTTTCTGGAATCATACTAGACGCTATAGGTGTGCCTTTCTTATAGCAATCCTGCACCCACGTAAAACCTGCGTCTTCAATATGAGTTAAAGAGGTATATCGCAGAAATGTGAAGTTTTTGTGTCTGCGGTGTAGTTGCTGTATGATGTCACAGATTTCTGGTTTTTACTGTTTTGTTTTTTACAATGGTCTGTAGACTGGATTCATGTATGAGCAACTGTATCTGCAGATCTCAGTCTGAGGATGTATCAAGCAATTCAACTTTTTTGGGTCGTGTCATGACTTTTCTCTGCTTCTTGGAGCACTCCCAGCCTCACCGGTGGTGCTCTGTATGTCCTGTAGTGTTTGTTTGTTTATTTATTTTCTCTTCTTTTTTTTTTTAATCCTGTGATTTTTTTTTAAAGTGTATGTTACTATGCTAAACATGATGAAAAATATGCAAGAACTGGGAAGGTTTACTTTTTTACTACAGTATACAGTTCACTGGAAGGAAAAACTCTGAAGTGATTAATATCACGTGGCATTTTTTAAAAAAAGATTTTATTTATTGTTTTTTTTTGTCAGAGAGAGAGAGAGAGAAAGAGCACACACAAGCAGGCAGAGTGGCAGGCAGAGGCGGAAAGAGAAGCAGGCTCCCCGCCGAGCAAGGGGCCCGATGCGGGACTTGATCCCAGGACCTGAGCTGAAGGCAGCCGCTTAACTGACTGAGCCACCCAGGCATCCCTCAAATGGCATTTTAAGTGGGTTCTTGTAACACTTGCAGTCACCCTAGTAGCAACAAGAGTTGATTACAGTGGTACAGTATGCACTACAGGTAATTTTATGCAGTTAGGACTTAATACAGCATCTTCACCTTTACTTACATTTCTCTGGACAACAAAGAATACCATGGGTGATTTGTAAGAATGTACATGTTATGATAAGTTTTAATTTTTAAGTAGAATTGTGTACATTTTAAGATACTAAATGATAAAATAGCCTTGTATATACATACATGAATTCATAACATAGCTAGTTTTTTCTTAAATGTTTCAATATTTCTAGGCTGTGTGGTTCTTCTGTAAGCATTTTCACATTGTCACAAATCTCAAAAAAAAAAAGTCCCAACATATTTATTGAAAAAAAAATCTGCATATAAGAGGACCTACACAGTTCAAACCCATGTTGTTCAAGGGCCAACTCTAGTTAACTTTTCAAAAGTTAACTAGGAGCCAGAAGCACCCAATGTTGTCCTCTAGTGTTCCCTTATACAGTCATGTTGCTTGACTTTGGTGTTTCTCATGCATTTGGAAAAATGGCAGAGATTGAGTTTTCATTTTGAAGAATATAAAAAATTTATCTTCCATGTATAAACTAAACCAGTCCATTTCAAGTGGAGGAAACTTCATATGGAAACTATTAAAGATTTCTGTGAGTAGGTTAGATGGTACTTTTCAAATGGAGAACACGTTATCCTTCAGAGGACATTGGGTGAGGTCTGGAGGTGATTGTCACAGCTGAGGGGGTGCTATAGGCATCTAGTGGGAAGAGGCCGGGCATGCTGCTAAACATGTCAGGACACACGGGATAGCCTCCTACCCCCCAGGGCAAAGAGTTATCCAATATAAGATGTCAGTAATGCCAAACTTAAGAAAACTGAAACTAGAAGGATATTTGCTGGCTTGAGGTTCTGCATGTAGCTAGAAAAGGTTTAATCTGTGTCACCGATTATAGTTCGTTATGGGCAGGGTAGGAAACACTAAGGTCCTTAGTTCTTTAAAACATCAAGAAACCTCAGGGCGCCTGGGTGGCTCTGACAGTTAATTGGCCAATTCTTGATTTCTGCTCAGGTCATGATCTCAGGGTCATGGTGATCGATCAGTCTCCCTGTGACTCAGTAGGGAGTCTGCTTGAAGATTCTTTCTCTCTTTCCCTTTGCTCCTCCCCCTGCTCTCTCTCTCTCAAATAAATAAGTAAATAAATTTTAAAAAATAAATATCCATAAACCTGTAACATTGTCCTGAGAATTCAATTCTATGAACTTCATAATATAAATTTTATTTTTTAATTTTTATTTCTATTTTAAAAAATATTTTTGTTTATTGTAGAGAGAGCAAGAGTGCGCTAGTTGGAGGGGTGGGGGGCAGAGGGAGAGAAGCAGATTCCCTGCTGAGCACAAAGCCTGCTGCAAGGGTTGCTGCCAGGACCCTGAGAACATGACCTGAGCCCAAGTCAAGAGTCAGCTGCTTATCCAATTGAGCCACCCAGATTCCCCTATAATATAAATTTTAAAATTTATGTGGAAAGTCAAATGTAGAGGTATAGACTCTATTAATGAAAATTTAAGGATTTAGTTAATAGCTTGTATTTCAAATTTAGATAATTGTTAACAAATTTAACACTTAGAGTACACACCCAATCGATCCCTTTTCAAATTTCTTGCAAATTGGATCTCTGCTCTTTTTCTAGTTGTTAACATGACATCATAAGTAATAATTCCCACAAATAACTCAGTGACGAAATGGACAAAGTGTATGAATAGACAGTTCTAAAAAGCAATGCATAAAACCAACAAACATGAAAAATGTATTCAAGAGCTTCAGTAATATGAGATGCAAAAATCAAACCATTTTTGCATATCTAATTCACCTACATTTTTAATTAAAAACAACAACAACAAGAAAACCAAAAATATCTAGAGAGTAGGAGAGGATGTGGTGATTGATGTTTGCATTTTGTATCCACCAGAATCCATTTTTCTTTCTTTTGGGAAGAGTGGTCAGGAAAATGCAAGTGTCAAATTTTTTCATGAGAAAGAACTATCTTAGGCTGTGTCCAGTCATCGTGTTATTAGAGAAGACAGAGATAAAAAGTGTTGAAAGCAAAGAGAGGGCACATCCTCTATTAATTCCCTGGATGAGAATCTTGAAGAATCTACTCCAAGAGGAGAGTGTGGCTGTACATTTAGATAACAACTATGGTCCCAGATAGGACCATGTCACAATGGCAATCCAAGAAATAATACATATAGGTATCTACTGCTCTTTGAAATGGTTGGAGCTTAAGCTATATATTAATGGGTACCATTGAGTAACATCCAAAATAAGTATTTTTTCTTCCTTTTAAAAAAATATTTACTTATTTATTTGTGGGAGAGAGAGACCATGCATACACAATCAGTGGGGATTCACAGAGGAAGAGGGAGAAGCAGACTCCCCCCCCCCATCCTGCTGAGCAGGTCTTACAAAAGCAACAACAACAACAACAAAACCCCACAAACAAAACAAAACAAAAACCCAAAAAACAAAAAAACCCAACAACAACAAAAACATATATGGTACTCTGGTGTGTTCTCTAATGCATTATCTAGTCTTTCTTTCTCCCAGATGAGATGCTGCATTGACCAGTATATACCAACTTCAGCAGTTGTTTGTGTTTTAATGAGAATGAAAAGAAAAATCCACATTGGCTAACAACTGGCAACAGCATTGTACCCCCCAGTTTTCCTCTTGTGATGCTGAAAACTGCTCATCCAACAGATTGTGTTTGCAACAGCATTGTATTAATAGGCATCCGATGCCATTATCACTGGAAACCCATCGAATGTGTCTGATTTGGGAATAAGAGCACACACATAACAATGTGCAATTAGAGTGGAGACTTTTAAAACATTCACCTGCAGGTTTAAGCCTGAGAAGCAGTTTCAGGAATTCTTCCTGAGCTGTAGAGACTTTTGAATATTTTATATTTCAGAAGACCTCATAATGGCATTTTTGTTTCCTGGTTTTCAAGTTGACGTTTATTCAATGTAATAGAAAGCCAGATTTTGGGAAATGTTCCCTCTCTTTGGGTTCTGTAGTTACATAGGGCAGAGAAGAAATAGTTTTAATGCTCCACTGGATATTTACAGTTGGGTGATATTTTTCTTGTTCAGGGTCTGAATATACCCTAGTGTGCTTTTAAAAATCAATCATAGATACATTTACATAGTTAGTACAAGCACAGGCAATTCACAGAGGGGGCACATTTCAGTGTTGGGAAAAAAAAAAAATTAAGAATGCTGTTCCTACCAGTAGCATTTTGGACCCAATCTGTTTTGCCTTTTTTTCCCCTTTAATGCAGAGAAAGTTTTATAGTGAATTAGTTTTCCCACTGCATTGTATTAATTGGAATCAAAAGTCATTATTAGAGCAGACCCATGGAGCAAGTTTGTTTAATTAGGAGGCAGTTGCCAGAATTAGAGATATAGGTGTTAGTAAAAATGTCATATAGTGTTACAAAGTGAAATTTTAACCAATATATCTATTCCACATTCAGCAGACATACATTGAGTATATACAGAGTTCTAGAGACTGTCTAGGTGATGTGGATGGAAACATAAAAGTGAGGGAGAGGCAGAGGACCTTATATGTTAGTATTCTCCAGAATGTTACATTTAGAACAACAAATGTTGAGCTCTAATTCCAGGATATTCCTTTAGGGACTAGGTTATTAATGTAACTGTTATAAGCCTGGTTTTCCTGATTTATGCAAAAAAAAAAAATCTGGCTACTTCTTTCTTTTCTTTCCTTCCTTTCCATTCTCCTTCCTTCCTTTGCTCCCTCCCTCATTCTTTCCCTTCCTCCCTCCCTCCCTTCTTTCTTTCTTTCTTAGATATATTTATTTTAGGGAAAGAGAGAGAGTACATGTGAGCCAGGGATGGGAGGGAGAGACAAACTTCCTGCTGAGCGGAGAACCTGTGGAGGGCTCCCTCTCACCGTCCTGAGATCATGACCTGAGCCAAAATCAAGAATCTGACGCTTAACCAACTGAGCCACCCAGGCACCCTTCTGCCTACTTATTTCTTACATAATTTTTTAGTGATAATTAAGATCAAGGAAAAAGGAGAAACATTATACATGGAATGTAAAGAATGACTATCCAGTGGAAATTTAGGATGTTGTAGTGGGATTGATGAGTGGGTATCCTGTGTTCTTGTGTGTAGGAAACAGGGTAATGGTAGCAGTAGTGGAAAGGAAGGTTAGGAACAAAGTTGATTCTTCTTCATTATTTATTTTTAATTATTTTACTTGAATATAATTGACATAAAATGTTACATCAGTTTCAGGTAGAGAACATAGTGATTCCATTCCTACATATGTGATGTTATACTCACCACAAGTGTAGCTATCATCTGTCCCTGTGCAGTGCCACTCTAATATCATTGGCCATACTCTCCGTGGACTTACTCCTTCTGTGGCTAAAAGCCTGTATCTGTCATTCATCTTCATTTATTTTGTCCATCTTCCCATCTCCCTTTCCTCTTACAGTCTTCAGTTTGTTCTCTGTATCCATAGGTATGACTCTGCCTTTCATTTGTTGAGTCCTTTCAGATCCACCATGCATGAAATCAAAAAAGATTTGTCTTTTTTAGTCTGGCTTATTTAATTTAGGATAGTATTTTTAGATCCAGCAATGTTTTCACAAATGGCAAGAATTCATCTTTTAATGGCTGTGGAATATTCCTGTGTGTATGTGTGTGTATCACATTATCCATATCCATTCATTTGCAGTAGACGTTCAAATTGCTTCCATGTTTTGGCTCTTGATTCCTGTTTGTTTGTTTATTTAAATTCAATTAGCCAACATATAGTACATATTAGTTTCAGATGTAGAGTTCTTTTTTTTTTTTTAAAGATTTTTATTTATTTATTTGATAGAGATCACAAGTAGGCAGAGAGGCAGGCAGAGAGAGAGGGGGAAACAGGCTCCCCACCAAGCAGAGAGCCTGATGTGGGGCTCGATCCCAGGACCCTGAGATCATGACCCGAGCTGAAGGCAGAGGCTTAAACCACTGAGCCACCCAGGCGCCCCTCAGATGTAGAGTTCTTAATTCAGTTGCATATAACACCCAGTGCTCATCACATCATGTGCCTTTCTTAATGCCCATCACCCAGTTAATACCTAAGTTAAAGAAACACATTAGTAATAATACAGTAACAGTAGGGGACTTTAGTACCCCACTCATAGCAATGGGCAGATGATTTAAGCAGAAGATCAATAAGGAAACAAGGGCTTTGAGTGACACACTAGACCAGATGGAATTCACAGATATATACAGAGCATTCCATCCTAAAGCAATAGAATACATGTTCTTCTCAAGTGCATGTGGAACATTCTCCAGAATAGATCATATACTGGATCACAAATCAGGTCTCTACTGGTACCAGAAGATTGGGATTATTTCCTGTATGTTTTCAGACCAGAATGCTTGGAAACTTGAACTCAATCACAAAAGGAAATTTGGAAGGAACTCAAATACTTGGAGGTTAAATAGCATCCTACTTAGAAGAATGTATGGGACAACCAGGAAATTAAAGCAGAATTTAAAAAATTTCATGGAAGCAAATGAAAATGAAAACACAACTGCTCAAAACCTTCGGGATGCGGCAAAAGAGGTCCTAAGAGGGAAGTACATAGCAATACAAGTTTTTCTCAAAAAATTAGAAAAGTCTCAAATACACAAGCTAACTTTACATCTAAAGGAGCTGGAGAAAGAACAGCAAATAAAGCCTAAGCCAAGCAGAAGAAGTCAAATAATAGAGAACTATGAAATAGAAACCAAAAGAACAGTAGAACAGATAGTGAAACTATAGGTTGGTTCTTTGAAAGAATTAATAAGATTGATTAACTTCTAGCCAGACTTCTCAAAAAGAAAAAAGACCCAAAGTAATAAAATCATGAATGAAAGAGGAAAGATCACAACAAACACCAAAAAATACAATTATAAGAACATATTATAAGCAACTATAGGCCAACAAATTAGGCAATCTGAAAGAAATGGATGCATTCCTAGAGATGTATAAACTACCAAAACTCAACCAAAATCTCCCAACAAACATGAGTCCAGGGCCAAGTGGCTTCCCAGGGGAATTCTATCAAACATTTAAAGAAGAGTACCTATTCTTCTGAAGCTGTTTCCAAAAGTAGAAATGGAAGGAAAACTTCTATTCTCATTCTATGAGGTCAGCATTATCTTGATCCAAAAACTAGAGACCCCACCAAAAAGGAGAATTACAGACCAGTATCCCTGATGAACATGGATGCCAAAGTTCTCCAAGATAATAGCCAGTAATATCCAACAGTACATTAAAAGGATTATTCACCACGACCAAGTGGGATTTATTCCTGGACTTCAAGGGTGATTTGTTTGTTTTTGAAAAATAATTGCTGAGTGACTGCCATGTGCTAGGCCCTATTTCAGATGAAGAGATATGATAGTGAACAAAATAGACCTCCCCCACAAAAAAAAAAAAAAAAGTTTTGTATGCACCTTATATTCTATGGGGGTGGAAGGGTCTTGACAGAAAATAAATATCTAAAATATATGAGTGTCAGATTTAAAAGGAATAATGCAGGAAGAGTAATATGGAATATATGTGCTTTCTAATGTAAATCTAGAGGTTAGTTCTAACTTCAGGCATGGCTTGATCCAAGAAATGGATCAAACAGTGTCATCCCCCATTTATTTCTTCATCTTGTGCTCCTTTCCTCATTGTCTCATTAAAGTAATTGCAAGAATTAAGAACTTACATTGCCAAAAAAAACCCCTAGCAATTTCAGCAGGTGAACATATGTTTCTTGTAGCTCTAACATTAATTTAGTATGTGACATTAACTCGCACATGAGTCTTAGCATGATTTGGGACTTATCTCTGACATGAATCAATCACAGGAGATGAGAATATGCTGATAGCATAGGGGCTGGGTTTATGTGACCAATTCATAAGGCGTGGCATAAGCCCTGTCAAACCAAGTAAACTGAAACATGGAAGGCCAGGACCTCTAAGCAAAATGAGAGGAAGGCAGAATGAGTATTTGGAAGGCAAAAGCAATAGGCATGTAATACACTCTGACTCACTTATAATTTTGCTTTCTGAAGCAACAGAAAATATAGTTGCAGTATATTTGCTGTCTGTGTAGGGGGAAGGGCTGTTTATCCTGTGAAGCATCTTATCTCCCACAGTTAGCATAGTCCTGGGATGTGGTAGGCACTCAAAGTTTTACTAAAGGAACAAGCAAGTGAGTAAGTGAATGACTTAGAAGCAAGTGAGTAAATGAATGATTTAGATACATGATTGTGGCTGCCTTGATTAAATAATACTATCTTTGCCAGCATAAGGAATATTGTAAGGCAGCTGTGTGTATTTAACTGCCTTATAGAACGAACAACGAAAAGTGACTTAATTGGTTGTAATAGGGTTGGGTACTATCAGATACTCAATTGAATAATTACTGGTTTGGGCCAAGGGATGTTTTTATCCTTTACACTGATTCTCTATATGTGGTTTATATTCATTCTTTTTCTTTTTCTTTTAGAAAGGAAAAGGGAATTTTCCTCTAAAGAGGGAAATTGGTATGCTTCTATCTGTCTATACTATCTGAGACATTCTATTGAATATTTACAACTAAAATACTTATTTTTCATAAAAGTAGGTTAAACTGGTAAATATCTTAAGTAAGGAAAATATATTATTTCTGGATATTTCTCTACATGATATCACTGACATTTCTAGAGACTTTTTGTACTTCAAAAATTATTGGGGGCAATTAAATTAGTGTTGCTAGAAAGATAAGAAGGAATACTTTCCATTATGCTCAATAAGAGATTCCACATTTCTTAAATTATTCTCCAGAGAACACTGTATATAATAGGGACATTTAATTAATTAGAAGCAAATTCACATAGGTGGTTGTTGGGGAAGGTAGTTATTGTTTCTCCATGACCATGTAAATGCATTGAAGAGAAGGTGATCATCATTGGTCCTGAGGAAAGGGTCACATATGCATTTCATTCATAAATGGTATTTAAAAACTGAAAAAATTAAGTTGTATTTCTTTGCCCCAAATTGGGCTCTACTCTGGTTTGACATTGTTAGCAGGTCAGTCTCCTGCCCCTCTTCTTCTTTTCCTTCTTTTAATTAAGTTTTATGATACCAGGCCTCACATTTAGGTCTTTCATCCATTTTGAGTTATTTTTGTGTATGGTGTAAGGAAGTGATCCATTTCATTCTTTGGCATGTTACTGTCCAGTTTTCCCAGCACTGTTTGTTGGAGAGACTGTCTTTTCCTTATTGCATATTCTCGCCTCCTTTGTCATAGATTGGTCGTGTAAATATGGGCTCTCTATTCTGTTCCAGGGATCTGTGTGTCTATTTCTGTGCTAGTGCCATATTGTTTTGATTACAACAGCTTTCAAGTGTATCTTGAAATCTGGGATTGTGACACCTCCAGCTTAGTTCTTTTTCCTCAAGATGGACTATTCAGGCCCTTTTGTGGTTCCATACAAATTTTAGGATTATTCTAGTTCTGTGAAAAATGCTGTTGATATTTTGTGGGTGGTTGCCTTCAATCTGTAGATTGCTTTGGCTGGTATGGACATTTTAACAATTCTTCCAGTCCATGGTTATGTTAAGTCTTTCCATTTGTTTCCATCATGTTTAGTTTCATCAGAGTTTTATAGTTTTCCGTATATAGGTCTTTCATCTCTTCGTTAAGTTTATATTTAGGTGTTTTATTCTTTTTGGTGTAATTATAAATGAAATTACTTTTTAAATTTCTTTCTCTGCTATTGATTATTAATAAACATAAGTGTAACAGATTTCTACATATTAATTTTATGTCCTGCAACTTCATTGAATTCATTTATTCTAATGTTCTGTTTTGGGGCTTTTGTGGTTTTTTTTTAGTGGAGTCTTTTTTTTTTTAATGTATGGTATCATGTCATATGCAAAGAGTGACGGTTTTACTTCTTTATCAGTTTGGATGACTTATTTCTGGTCTGACTGCTGAGGCTAGGACTTCTACTACTATGGTGAACAGTAGTGGTGAGATGGATATCCTTGTCTTGCTCTAGACCATAGAGGGAAAGCTCTCAGTTTTTCACCACTGAGGATGATTTTAGCTATGGCTTTTTCATATATGACCTTTATTATGCTGAGGTACATTGCCTCTAAACGTACTTCATTGAAAGTTTTTGTAATGAACAGATGTTGAATTTTGTCAGATACTTTTTCTGCATCTATTTGGATGATCATGATTTTTACCTTTAATTTTGTTAATGTGGAGTATCATATTGATTATTTTGTGGATATTGAGCAATCCTTGCATCCTCAGATTAATCCCACCTGATCATGGTGTATGATCCTTTTAATGCATTGTGGAATGTGCTTTGTTAATATTTTGTTGAGAATTTTTGCATCTATATTTATTAGGGATATTGGCCTATAGCTTTTTGTTTGTTTGTTTGTTTGTTTGTTTTTTGTAGTGTCTTTGGTTTGGTATCAGGGTAATGCTAGCCTTGTAGAATAAATTTGGGAGCTTCTCTTCTATTTTTTGGAATAGATTGAGAACAGAAATGAACTCATCTTTATATATTTGGTATAATTACCCTGTTAATTCTTCTGATCCTGGACTTATTTTTTGTTAGATTTTTGATTACTGATTCAATTTCATTACTAGTTATTGGTCTATTCAAATTTTCTATTTCTTCTTTATTCAGTTTTGGGAGATTGTATGTTTCTAGGAATTTTTCCATTACTTCTAGGCTATCTGGTTTGTTGGCATATAATTTTTCATAGTAGTTTTTTTTAACAATCTTTTGTATATCTGGCATCACCCTCTCTTTAAATATTTGTTTACCCTTCCTTGTTCTGTTATCTATTCTTCCTAACATTTTTTTTTTTTTAGTATTTACCATGCAATAGAACCTGTGCCAAGTATTTTACTACATCAGCTCCTTCTGTGGTGATGTCTGATGTCTGTTAATCTTACAAAGTTTGTTCTCTGTGTTGATTGTTAGTGATTATTGCTTAGTGGATTCTTCCTTGGAAACGACTTTTCCATTTTAATGGTGATTTTTGTTGTTGTTGTTGTTGTTCTGACTCAGTGGTTTTAAACTTGAATGTGCACCAGAATCACTCAGGCTTGTTAAAACAAATCACTGGGCTCCTTTCAGAGTTTCTGACTCACTTTATCTGGGGTCACGTCTAAATATTTGGATTTGTAGCAAATTCGCAAGCAATGCTGATGGGGGACCATATTTCGAGAGCCACTGCTCAACCTCAAAGAAGTAGTTGGTTATGATCCAAATCTGCTTGGTGTTGTGAGGAAAAAGTGAAATGTGAAATAAGAAGTGCTGAGTTCCACCCCAGTTCTTTCAGCCAGGGTATACATTACTAATTTTTTTTTTTTTGAAGATTTTTATTTAGTTGACAGAGAGAGCATAAGTAGGCAGAGCAGCAGACAGAGAGAGAGGGGGAAGCAGGCTCTCTGCCGAACAGGGAGCCTGATGTGGGGCTCCATCCCAGGACCCTGGGATCATGACCAGAGCCCAAGGCAGAGGCTCAACCAAATGAGCCACCCAGGCACTCCAAAAAGCAAATAACTCTTAATCTTAGCTGCCTTTTTGGGCAGAAATTAACAAGCTGATTCCAAGATGCATATGGAAATGTAAGGGACCCAAAAAAGCCAAAACTATCTTGAAAAATAAGAACATACTAGGAGAACTCACAAATCCTGACTCTGAAACTTACTACAGTTACAGTAATCAAGATGGTGTGGTATAGGCACAGAGATCAATGGAATGATACTTAGAATCCAGACTTAAACCCTTAACATTTATGGTCAACTGATTTCAACAAAATAATTCAGTGTAGAAAAAAAATAGTCTTTTCAACAAATGGGCCTGGAATAACTTGATAATCACATACAAAAGAATGAAGTTGTACCCCCCCACACACCTTTTAACATATAGGAAAATTAAGTGAATCATATACCTAAATATTAGAGCTAGAACTATAAAACTCTTAGAAGAAAAACATAAGTGTATATCTTAATTACCTCAGATTAGGTAATAGTTTTCTAGATGTGACGTCAAAGCTCAAGCAACCAAAGAAAAAATAGATAAACTAGACTCAATTGACAGTTACTAATTTAACTTCAGGCTTTGGTTTCCTGAACCATTAATTTGTGGATACTCATGCATATCTTCTGAGGGCATCTATAAGGATGAAAGTCAGGAATAATGTGATATCCTTTTGAGTTGATAATATCATATAGAAGAAGGGTGATGGAAAACAATGGATAGAACATTTAGATCGCTGACAGGACCAGTTAGTGGGAGTCTGCTGAGATGGAGTTTAGATATAGAATGATCCCATTTCCTTTATTTATTCAACAAATATTTATTGATCAATATTGATTTATTGATCAGTAATATCAGTATTGATCAGTATCAATAATATACTTATTACTCAGTAGATGCTAGTGGAGAGAGGCAGGAGTGAAGAAAAGAGACAGAAACCTATGCCTGTGTAGAATTTACATTCTATGGGGAAAACACAACAAAGAGGATAAACGTTCAATATGTTCTGAGCTAAGAAGTAAAATGAAGGAAAAAGAAAATGGAGGTGGCTTGGCCATAGCTGTGTGAAGAGAAGCAATTTTAATTTACACATAATACTTAGACTCATCCCTTGTGGAGCTAAATTAAAATGCAGATTACCATACTCTACCCCCAGATATTTCCTAATTTACCTTTGGGCTGGGCTGGAACCCCGGGGTTGCCCATTGACTGAAAGGTTGTTCTAAAGCAAATGGACTTGGACTTCAGAGTCTGACTAAGAAACAGTGAGCTGGAGGGTAGTAAGAAGGTTTAGCAGTGTAGATAGAGTTTGAAAGGAAGATGGATAGGGACTGAAAGGGAAGACACAAAGAGAAACAGTCAAGACTAAAATCCCTAGGTTGAGGTTGGGAAAAGCTCAGGCAAACTGGCTGTGTAGAAAGATGGTAGGTGGTGGTGGTTGGGGAATCCATGTGTGATTTTGGCTCTTCCTTACCTTGGTGGCCTTGGGCACATTACTTAGCTTCTTGAAAACTTAGTTCCACAAAGAGGATGTGTTTGTGTCTGTGTGTGTACACACACCTATGTGTACCTGCCTTCCTTATTGGTAGCCTTAGTGGTTACAGATTATACATGCCGAACTCCAAACCTGGTATCTAGACCATAGATGGTAGTGGTGGTGATCGTGATTTGAAGGCATAGGAAGCTGTGGTAGAATAAATTCTCAAAACACAACCTGAACGTAAAGAGGACCCAAAAGCATAAAAGCAATACAGGGTGGATCTTGACACTCAGTTGTGTGCCTTAGAATATTTTGACAATATAGGCATGTGTTAGGTAAGTTCTCATGGTGGGAAACATCTTGGAAACAATCATTTGATTAGAACTCCTGGGAGTTGTCTCCCCCTGGATTATTTTACCTCTGTGTTTTGTGACTTGTTTTCAAAGATCTCAGGGAAACCTGTGGTTCTGAGTTCATCACTTGTCATCTATGATATCCAGCATTGTAGAAGTAAGAGTTTTCACATAGTTTCATTTGTACCATGTGAGCTGTGCTCTGTTCCCAGCCAGATGGATGTTCCATCCATCTTCCAGGATGGAAGAAAGATTTCACTGATCACCTGAAATTAACTGTGTTTGGAAGCCCTTCTGGGTTTTGTTGTTGCCTATTCTGAGGGTTTATTTTTTACAGTAAACCTTATGTGGTATATTGGAGAATGTTGTCACATTTAGTGTTTGTCCAAAGGAGAACCAACTAAGCTTTTTATTTCTGAGACCCATTGTATCTCCAACGTAGTGAAAAATAGAGAATGATAATCTCAGTGTGTTTGTGCTTTTGTGAGATTGAAGATCAAAACAAGTGCCATTAGTTTTTTTTTCCAGAGATGAATAAAAGATCAATTTGGATTCTAAGATAAACATGTCTTTAGTCTACTTCTTTTTTCCTGACATTTTTTAGGTATCCAACATTTGCTACAGAAAATGTGTTTCATGCTTCAGTTCTGGCTATGAGAATATCACTCCCTGATTAAGTCTATTGGATCTATAATCTGGTCCCATGGATCCCATTTTCTGATCTTACACCATTGTTCCTTTACATGACATATCTATTTTTTTCTCCTATGGTAAAAGCCATGCAGACAGTTCTTTTTTTGTCTCCATGGCCTCTGAGTACAGAATTGGGCACATTATTGGTGTTAGGTAATTACTTGATTAGATTGCACTGATTAAAACAAGGAGTTAGCGTTCTTGTTAGCTCGCCTTATTTCCTCTGCAGTAAAATTTTCCAAAATGCATTCTATAGAACATTAGTCCTATAATACACTCCATTAAAAAAGAGTCTGTGTCCATATCAGCTTAGGAAATGTTCTGTGTGCTAGTCCGTTCTTGGACATTCATAATACACATTGGATACAAACTCTGAAAATTCCAACATTAAGGATTCTATTTAATTTATTAGCTCCCCGCATGATTTTGACTAAGCATCTCTTTTCTGTTGTTTCATTCTTTCTGCTGTGAGAACTCTTCGGGAAACTCTGTTTTACTACTACCTTATTCTTAACTTACTTCAAGCTTTTCAACATCATCTCTGAAAAGTGTTTCTTCCTTTTACAAACTGTTTTAATAACACTAATCTAATTTCATCATTATACTTGTGGTTTGCTGGGGTCAGCTCTTAGCTGTTGGTGAGAATATCTCTGATATTCCCAATTCTTCCCAATTCATGTGGGTATTGTATAGATGCACCCCCCCGCCCACTCCATGCCCAAGCCAGTTAGTCAGCCAACCTGTGGACACAAATAGTTGTAGTCTATCAATACTGTGTCACAGCTGGCTAAGGGCAAGGTGGATAAAAGAGCCTAGATTTTCCGGCTCTGTTTCAGGACTATTTTATTGTGGTTCCCCCCGCCCCCTTCCTCCTTCTTCTAGGTTTATGAAGGTATACCTGACGAATAGTGTAAATATTTAAAGTGCACAATATGTTTTGATATACATATACTCATGGTTTGTTTTTGTTTTTTGTATATTTTGTTTCTTAGCTACCCAGTATCACAGGCAGGTAAAAGCAACTTGCATTAGTTGCTTGTCTACATTTACCAGAGGCACTTGTGGAGGTTAAAGAGTTTTCTGCTATAAAAGCTCTGAGAAGTAAAAATTCTGTCCCCATTCTTTAGCTGCATATGCTGGAGTTGGGAAGGTTTTGGTTGTCCCCATTCCTTTAGTGAGTGGCATGGCCAGAGTTCCCAGATACCTAGACAGAGCCAGCTCTTTGCCCTCTACCATCCATGTATTTTCCAGCCCCATGACCTTGGACAGGTCATTTCTTTCAACATGAATTTCCTCACTGATGTACTTAGCAGATGATAATCCTAAGCTACCACATGGGGACATTGTGGAACTGGAGTGAGATGTAGTATGTGTGAATGCATTTTATAAATTATAAAGTGCTATTAAAATTATATTAGTCCATTACTTACATAAAATATTAAATCGTGACACCACTCTACTTCAATTTCATATTCATTAATAGGAATGAGAAGCAGTTTAGCATAGCAATTAAGAATGCAGTCTTTGTCATCAGGCAGGCCTGAGTTAATCCCTTCTGTATTTCTTACCCATTGGGTGTTTTGGGAGCATTTATGTCTCCTACCTTCTCATTCCCTCACTTATAAAATGGAGGTAATTTCAGGACCTAATTCATAGAGTTGTCCTAAAGATTAAATTATACATGAGAAACACTTAATGACAGTGCCAGGTGGAGAGTTAGAGCTTAAAAAAATAATAATTGGAATTATATTTATCTTATTCATCTGCTAATTTAATTAGCCTAATAAGAGACTTGTCTAAGCTCTCTTTTCCCATAGACACTGTATAGGGGACTACCCGTTTATTCTTTAACTCCAAGTTTAATTTCTTGTTTTTTTTTAAAATTTTAAATTCTTTTATAAACATATAATGTATTATTAGCTCTAGGGGTACAAGTCGGTGAATCACCAAGTTTACATACTTCACAGCACTCACCATAGCACATACCCTCCCCAATGTCCATAACCCCACCACCCTCTTCCCTCCCCCCTCCCCCAGCAACCCTCAGTTTGTTTTGTGAATTAAGAGTCTCTTATGGTTTGTCTCCCTCCCAATTCCATCTTGTTTCACTTATTCTTTCCTACTCCCCAACCCCACCATGTTGCATCTCCACGTCCTCATATCAGGAAGATCATATGATACTTGTCTTTCTCCGATTGACTTATTTCGCTAAGCATGATACCCTCTAGTTCCATCCACATCGTCACAAATGGCAAGATTTCATTTCTTTTGGTGGCTGCATAGTATTCCATTATATATATATGTATATATATATATACATATATATATATATAAACACCACATATTCTTTATCCATTCATCTGTTGATGGATATCAAGGTTCTTTCCATAGTTTGGCTATTGTGGACATATTCCTTAAGATTTTTATTTGAGAGAGAGAGAGAGAGTGCCTCAGATCCTCCCAGGATCCTGACATTATGACCTGAGCTGAAGTCAGATGCTTAAGGGATTAAGCCACCCAAGCGCACCATGCTTAATTTTCTTTAAAAAAATTTATTATTTGAGAGAGAGACAGAGATAGAGAGAGCACAAGTGGGAGGAGAGAGAGAAGCAGACTCCCCACTGAGCAGGGAGCCTGACTTAGGACTTGATCTCAGGACACTTGAAATCATGACCTGAGCCAAGCAGACGCTTAATCAACTGAGCCACCCAGGCACCCAGCTTAATTTCTTTATAAAGCCCTTAAAAAAAAAAAAGCCCTTGATAGTTCTCTCTCCCAATCCTGAATCGTTTTTAGTTTACAGGTTTTCTTTCCTCCCTGATTTCTTCCAAGCAGTGTGTTCCAGATCCGTGTGTATCTAACTTTACCTCTTAGGGCTGAAGCATCCCTTCCTCCTCCTCTCCTTTTCCTCCTCCACCTTCCCTCTTATTCTCTTCCTTGGAAATGTGTTGCCTGATGTCCTACCCATTTAACAAATAATGGTTAGTGTTTCATGGTGCTTGAAGTTTCCAGTTGGAAAAAAAAAAAAAAACATAGCTGTATCTTAGAAGCTGGAAAGACATTGCTTTTGAATTTTAAGACACAATTTTAAAAGAGAATATTAAAATGGAGCATAATTTATACTTGGTTTTGCACACTTTTTCTTCCTTACTTTATCTTCCTCCATTTTTCTAGAAGATGGCTCTAATAGTCTCTTGAGGTTTTCATCAAAAAGACTTGCTTACCAATTCTAGAACATATTAATAAAATACAGAGCAATACAAAAACTGACTTGTTTTTATTTTAAGGACCAATGAATAAATAGAAGCATAATTTATTAGTTTTGATTTATAGGAACCTCTTCCTTTCCAAATGAGATAAAAAGCTCCACTAAAGGTAATAGCCTGTGGCTGAACTCATTGTTACTTGACGAAGAAACCTATCAACTTGGTTATAATCCACTTACTTGTCAGTCATGTTAAGATCTTGGCTAGAGGAAGGTTTTAGCCTTTACATTAAATATAAACTGTAACACAGACAGAGGCACTTGAATCAAAAGAAGGAGCCATCTAGTCAGAATGATTGCTCTGCTTCTTATTAGTTACTATTTCTCTGAGGTTCAATCTCCGGCCGCAAATATTTAGATAATGCAGAGGCTGGCAAACTATGGCCCTCCCTGGGCCAAATCTAGCCTGCCCTATGTTTCGCTAAGGCTCATGAGCTAAGAATGGCTTTTATGCTTTTAAATAATTGAAACCAGAAAAAAAATTCTTGATACACACAAAAAAATGCATGAAATTCCAAAGTCCGAACTCATAAAAAAGAAAAAAAGTGTGATGGGAATGAGACATGCCCACTCACCCTATGCACTATCGATAGTCACTTTCCTGCCTTAACCGCACAGCTGAGGAGTAGCAGCACAGACCAAGCAGCCTGCCAAGCCTCACCTGGGTCCTCTCTGGTCCGTACCGGAAAACGTCTGCCAAGCCCTGAGATCGGACTAACCACACAGGGTTTTTGTGAGATGCAGAAAGAGACAATCATTAAAGCATCTGACACACAGTGGGCACTCAATAAGTGTTGGCTGCTAGTATTACATATAAATATTATGTTAAAAAGAGTCTGTGTATCTTACCCAATTCTGATTATAGAATGTAATGTCCTCTAAGGTCAAGTTCCCTGAAAGAAAGCTAAAGACCTCAGAATGGCTGTGGAAATCAGGTTTGAGGAGGGTGAAGTTGAGGCTGAAGGATGTTCTATTTCAATGGCTTATACAGTTGGTTCTTAACATTTTGGGGTACTGGACACAGAGACTGTTAAGGTAGTAACTTCCTTCATTCAGTAACTCTCAGGGATAGATTTCCATTCCTCAGTGCAGACTCCAGGTTCAGATTTATCTTTTCTCTGCTAATGCAACTCATTCTTGAATTAGTAAATGCTGTTCAGCATAGCTTCTGTAAAAATGTGTGTACAAAATACAGCACAAGTCATGGAGTCCTGGGATTTTTTTTCCTATTAAATATTTAGGCACCTGTTCTAACATCATCATTCCATACATCCTGGAAATCTTGGCTGACAGTTCATGTAATTCTTCAGATATTGCAATTCTGTGATCGCTGAATGGGTGATGAGATGGCAAGGGTTCCTCATAATTAGGTAGAACAATGAGTTCTTAGGGAAAAAACTAATTTAGTTAAAACATTAAAAATTAATTAAACATAAAAGTCTTCAGTCTTGAGGAAGGTCACTGTATTGGTGAGGAGTTTATTCTAGTTGAACTTCAAGAATATAGGATTCAGGGTATTAATTAATGTAGGAGTTTACAGGTTTTGTTTTGAAACTTAGTCTACAAAGACTCAGCCAGAGAATAAAGTTTAGGTGGAAATTTCATTGGTCAGTAAGCACATTAGGTATTTAGGCAGAGCTCAGAGTAAATCAACATTTACGTGGCTTTGGTGGAATAGTAGTTAGCATAGCTGACTTCCCAGTAAATCAACATTTTAAGATTAAATTTTATGAATGAAAATTATTAACTGCATTATAAATATTATTTTGTATGAAGATCGCCAACCAACCAGTCCTCTGATCATAACTGGTGAACGGGTCAACCATAGGGCATGTCCTCGAGAGCTGGCAGTGTAGCTTGAACATTCAGAGAGCCAAGCAGTAACAATAACAGTAACAATGGAGTAAGTATGACAGGAAAAATGCAGGGAATTTTGTGGAGCACAGAACAGGGGGCTTACTTGTGAATACATAAGGAGGTGAAGAAAGACATGGCTTCCTGTAAGAGGGGACTTGTAAGCTGTTTCCTGAATTCATACAGGTGCAGATCACCCAGTGCCTTATAATCCTTGTTAGGAACTTCACCTTGTATACCTAAGGAAAATGAGAAGCTTTGAATTATATGCTATGATTGAGATCAACAGTGTCTAAGGATTAAAGAATGCATTTTTTTTAATTGAAGTAAAACTTTAATTCCAGTATTGGTGACCTACATTAGCATCAGTAGTGATTGAGTAATTCTATATGTTAACACTATATGTTAAGTGTGCTCTTAGTCCCCTTGACCTATTGCACCCCTCCCCCAAACCCCTCCCCTCCAGGAACCATCAGTTTGTTCTCTATAGTTAAGAGTCTGTTACTTGGCTTGTCGGTCTCTTTTTTTTCCTTTGCTTATCTGTTTTGTTACTTAAATTTCATATATGAGTGAAATCATATGGTGTTTTTCTTTGACTTATTTTGCTTAGTATTATGCTCTTTAGCTCTATCTAAAGAGTTGGAAAGGGCAAGATTTCTTTCTATTTTATGGCTAAATAATAATATTTATGGCTAAATAATATTTCAGTGTGTGTGCACACTGCGTGTGTGTGTGCGTGCGTGTGTGTGTGTGTACACCTCTTCTTTATTCATTCATTAATCAATGAGGACTTGGTCTGCTTGCATAATTTGGCTATTGTAAATAATCCTGTAGTACACATAGAGGTGCATGTATCCCTCTGAATTAGTGATTTTATGGTTTTTTTTTTTTTGGGGGTGGGGCAAATAGCCAGTACTGTGATTCCCGGATCATAGGGTAGTTCTATTTTTAACTTTTTGAGAAACCTCCATACTGTTTTCCACAGTGGCTGCATCAGTCTGCATTCCCACCAACAGTCTAAGAGTGTTCCTCTTGCCAATATCTGTAGTTTCTTGTATTGTTAATTTTAGCCATTCTGACAGGTGTGAGGTGCTATCTCATTATAGTTTTGATTTGCATTCCTCTGATGATGAGTGATGTTGAGCATCTTTTCATGTGTCTATTGGCCATCTCGATGTCTTTTTGGAGAAATATTTTTTCATGTCTTCTGCCCATCTTTTAACTGAATTCTTAAAAAAGAAAAAAAAAAAAGAATGCACTGTTGAAGGGTTGAATGGACATAGAAAAAGAAACTGGTGGCCCAAACTCAGGTGAGTGATACTGGAGACCTGGTTATAAAATAGGTTTTAAGGGAGGATCTATTGAGGAAATGGTATGAATATGATCTTCTTACTTAGTAAGTGGACTAGAAGGACATAGTTCTGCTTTATATAGTTGTAATGATGAGCTTAGGTCTATAAATGGACCAACTAAATTATGATGAAATTAGAGTAAGTCACTATGAGGTTAGCAAAAATGATGGTAGACTGATTCACTTTGAAAGTAGTTTCTTGTTGGGGTGCCTGGGTGGCTCAGTGGGTTAAGCCGCTGCCTTCGGCTCAGGTCATGATCTCAGGGTCCTGGGATCGAGTCCCGCATCGGGCTCTCTGCTCAGCAGGGAGCCTGCTTCCCTCTCTCTCTCTGCCTGCCTCTCCATCTACTTGTGATTTCTCTCTGTCAAATAAATACATAAAATCTTAAAAAAAAAAAAAAAAGAAAGTAGTTTCTTGTTACCAAAGCATGCCTATGTTCTGAATGTAAATACCAAGTAATGGGATGGCAAAATAAATAAATAAATAAAAAGAAAAAAAAATCCTCATGCAGAATTTAGCAATATCTACTAATAATTGAGTACTTACTAAGCAGAACCACAGTAAGCACTCAGTGCATGTTAGTTGTTGCTTAGTATGTTCAGGCCACTTTTATTGATATTATTTATTAAATCCATGTACAGTCTCATAGGATGGCTGCTCTTCTTCCCACTTCGCACATGAAGACTCAAGAATATGAGAGTTTATATAACTTCCCCTCTCCTCCCAGCTAAGAGTAACAGCATCAGGATAATAATCTGGTTCTGTTGAAGTCCATCCCAGGCAAAAGAAATTCTAACTCCTGCAAATCATAAAAATGATCACAAGGACAACATTTTCCCCTATTTTAATTTCACATACCTAGATATAAAGAATACTTTGAAATTCATGGCATTAAGATTAAAAGTCTACAGTTTCAAAATCAATAGAGTACTTACAAAAAGTCTTGAAATGCAATGAACTTCAAAAATCTGGCCAGAACCTCAAGTGCATTTATGCAGTGTGGAATTATATTTTGACGTAAGTTCCTAAAAGTGAAAAAGGTTTTATTGACAGTCATTATATCACTACACACTGAAGAAGTTTGACTTCACCTTTTACATGGGGCCTCAATGCTGCTGTAGCTCATCTGATAATAGAATCTTTAAGTGTTTCTTGAAAATAAAATATTGATGTATGACAATGTCTTAGAGAGGATTAAATGAAGTGGCTCAGTTCCCACAATCTCTTATAAATGTGTTAAATGGAGTGGTGAAAGAATTGACCCATTTCTCTAACTATAAATAGAAACCCTTGCCAATTCATTATTCTACAACCTAGGTCTGGAAATTTACAGATGTTACAGTGATTATTCATGGCTAAGTATTTTCCTTAGAGTCTTCACAGAACGTCTTTTATAACTTCAATCTTAGGAAGCTGATTCTGTCTGCTCAGCAAGAGAGATATTATCTCTCAATTGCATACTCCCTCTAACCAAGCTCATGAGAGTAAGGTTTACATTAAAAATATCAAAATATCAATTTGTAAATTTGCAAGGAAAAATAAATGGTGCATGGATCGAGAGACCTACATCTTCACTCCCTTTAGGAAGGTCTACATAAAAAGGGAACATAATGAGAAAGATAATTAATATACTGGAGATCAAAACAAGAGTTAGGTAGAAAGGATATTTGAGTGACAGCAGATTAGGTCAGTCCAACAGAAGACAGTCTCCTCAGTTGTCCCAAAGGACAGAGTTCTCTGAACAAAGGCTATAAATGCCTTGAGAGTCAGGACCCCATCTGCCTCATATCTGTCATCTCTCCGAAGCCTGGCATAGAACATACACTCATCAAGTGAGAGTAGGGTCCATTGACTAAGACACCTTCATTTAGCGTTGGAATGAATTCTGTCTTCTTTTCTCCTTTTGTTGATCTTTTTTCTTCTATGCATCCATAGATGACCTTTTGAGTACCACATTCTTTCATTAGAAAGGCCAACGTAGCATAGTTGAGGGTGAATATGCTTATCAGGTAGCCAATTTGTGTTTTTATGCTGACCTGTGCATTTCTGTTTTCATCCATTTGGTGTTTGTGCTTCTTACTGTTTCCCAGTTTGGGGAGTGAAGAGCAAGGAGGGCATGGCACTGCAGCTACTAAGAGCATTTTCCATAAAGTTTATTTCTACAAATCTGTTGCAGCAACACTCCACGCTATTCTCTAAGATAGGATAGTAATGCAATTCAGCCAGATTGGCCCAGTCTGTTGCTTCTAAGGGTTTCTGCTAATTACAAGAAATGAGACTCAGGTTATTAAAGGGCTGTTGAAGATGATCAAGACGGAAGCCTTGGGGAAAATCACCTTGTCATTGAACCCTGCAGTCCACTGAATTTACAGAAGTGTTTTACTTCCATCCACTTCCACAGCTAGTTAATGAGCCCTTGCTCTGTTAAGGCCAAGGTTGGAGGTGTATAAGACAACTTTTGCCTGCATTTAACTTAGAAAGATATCACTTTATCTTTGGACTTACCTTTTTAGTTTTTTAAACAGCCTTTTTTTTTTTTTCATTTAGTTTAATTAACATAATACTTAGAAATCCTTAAAAGGATCTTTGGATTGCATAAGAGGAGGTAAGGAGAAAAATAGATAACCAGACAATGCTACTTGGTGAACAAACTGTATATTTCAGGAGTTGACTCCCAGCAGAAATTATCCAAGAGAGTAAAAAAGTGGTAGAGTGAATCATGTCCTCAAACCACATCATTGGTCCTACGAGTCAAGATAGGTATCAGGGGGAGCCTGGGTGGCTCAGTGGGTTAAGCCGCTGCCTTCGGCTCAGGTCATGATCTCAGGGTCCTGGGATCGAGTCCCGCATCAGGCTCTCTGCTCAGCAGGGTGCCTGCTTCCTCCTCTCTCTCTGCCTGCCTCTCTGCCTACTTGTGATCTCTCTCTGTCAAATAAATAAATAAAATCTTTAAAAAAAAAAAAAAAAGATAGGTATCAGGAAATGTGAATCTTTTGCCAACTCCTATATTACCTGTCTCCATGATTCTTGTCATTTATGTTTTTCATGTAAGTAAATGAAAACATAGGACCTGATGATCCCTGGTCTCCTTCTACATCAGAATATGCAATGTTCCACCACTTGTGAGAATTACGAAATACGCAAAATTCTCTTGTCTGCAATCTACTGCAAAAATGATACCAGAATGTTTGGTTTGTGCTTTATTTTTTCCAGTTTTGGCGAGGTATAATTGACAAGTAAAATTGTATATGTTTAAGTTGTATGACATAATTTGATATGTGTATACATTGCAAAATGATTTCTACAATCAAGCCAATTAATACATCCATCACCTCACATAGTGTGTGTGTATATATTTATATTTATATATATTTGTATCTAATTTATATATTTATCTCCCTATATATAAATTATATAAATATATTATATATCTACATAACACACATAAGTCACATTTTCTTTATACTTTTGTCCACTTGTGGACATTTAGGTTGTTTTCTTTCATGTCTTGGCTGTGGTAAATAAGGGTTCAGTGAACATGCGGGTGCAGACATCTCTTCAAGACCTTTGGTATACATTCCTTTAGATACATATATGCAGAACTGTGGTTGCTGGATCATAAGGCAGTTATATTTTCAGTTTGGAGGTGAAACTTCTTACTGTTTTCTCTACTAGCTGAATCGATTTATGTTTCCACCAACAGCATTCAAGGGCACCCTTTTCATCACACCCTCACCAACGCTTGTTATTGTCATTTTGATAATTTTGATAAATTCTTTTTGATAAGCCATCCAGACAGGTGAAGTGATATCTCATTGTGGTTTTGATTTACATTTCCCTGGTGATGAGTTATGTTGAACAGCTTTCATATATGTGACCTTTTGTATATCTTCTTCGGAAAAATGTTTGTTTGGGTCCTGAGTTGTTTTTTAATCATGTTTTTTTGCTACTGAGTGTTACATGTTCCTTATATATTTTGGATAATAAGTCTTTACCAGATGAACGGTTTGAAAATGTTTCTGTCCATTTTATAGGTTGCCTCTTCATTTTCTTTCTTTTGCTTTATGGAAGCCTTGCAGTTTGATGTAGTCCCACTTGTTTATTTTTGCTTTTGTTGCCTGTGCTTCTGGTGCCATTTCTATGAAATTGAAGCCAAGACGAAAGTCCAGGAGATTTTTCCCTATGTTTTTCTTCTAGTTTTACCTTGTCAGGTATGCAATTTAAGTCTTTAATCCATTTAGAGTTAATTTTTGTTTAGATACAGGACTGAGTTGAATTTCGTTCTACATGTGAATATCCAGTCTTCCCAGCACTGTTTATTGAAGAGACTATATTCCCATTACATACTATTTTGATTACCATAACACTATAATACAGTTTGGAATCAGGAAGTGTGATACCTCCATCTTTGTCCTTCTGTCTCACAGTGCATTGGTTTTTCAGGGTCTTTGTGGTTCTGGACAAATTGTAGTATTGTTTGTTCTATTTCTGTAAAATATGTCATTGGAATTTTTCTGGGATTGCATTGAACCAGTTGATTGCTTTGGGTAGTATGGATATCTTAACAACATTAATTTTTCCAAGCCATAAACCTGGATCTTTCCCTTTATTTTTGTCTTCTTCAGTTTCTTTCATCAGTGTTTCATATTTTTTAGCATACTCATTTTTCATTTCCTTGGTTAAATTTCTTTCTAAACATTTTATTATTTTTGATGATAGTGTAAATGACATTATTGTCTTAATTTTTGATCATTTATTGTTAGTGTATATAAATACAACTGATTTTTGTGTATCAATTGTGTATATTGCAAC
Source organism: Neogale vison (assembly GCF_020171115.1). Taxonomy (NCBI): domain Eukaryota; kingdom Metazoa; phylum Chordata; class Mammalia; order Carnivora; family Mustelidae; genus Neogale; species Neogale vison. Next base: position 269,766,579 of record NC_058091.1, on the reverse strand, counting down.
TTCACTGAATTCTAACAATTTTTTGTTGCAGTATTTAAGAGTTAGAAAGCCAGATATATATGAAGATCATGTCATCTTCAACCGGACAGTTCGACTTCTTTCTTTCCAATTTGGTTGGCTTGTATTTCTTTCTTTCTTCTTCTTCTTCTTCCTAATTGCTATGGCTGTGACTTTAAGTAGTATAGTTATTATGAGTGGGCAACCTTGTCTTGTGTTTTATTGTTGTTGTCAGTGGTGTGTGTGTGTGTGTGTGTGTGTGTGTGATTTGTTTTGTTTTGGGGTTTTTTTGGAGGGAGACTTCTGATTGATTTATTCAAGTATAGTTTACACATGATATTACATTAGTTTCAGGTATACACCGTAGTAATCCAACAACTCACTACTTGATGCTGGGCTCACAAGTGTATCTACCACATGTTACCATCTAATGCTATTATAATACCATTAACTATTTTCTCTATGTTGTATCTTCTGTTCCCATGACCACTTTATTCCATAACCAAAAACTCTATCTCACACTCCCCTTTACCCATTTTGCCCATCCTTGCATCCCCTCCCTTCTGGTTAGTCACACTTGTCTTAATCCTAATTTTAAAGGGAAAGCTTCCCATTTTTCGCTGTCGCATGTGATGTTGGCTATAGGCTTGTCATATACGGCTTTTATCATGAGGAGGTGTGTTGCTTTTATACTTAATTTGTTGAGTTTTGCTTTTTCTGTATTTACTGAGATGATCATATGATTTTTATCCTTTATTTTGGTAATGAGGTGTGTCACATTCTTTAATTTACTGTGGTGAACCATTCTTGCATCCCAGGGTTAAATCCCACTTGATCCTAGTGTGTGGTCCTTTTAATGTGCTGTTAAGTTTAGTTGCTAATGTTTTATTGACGATGTTTTTCATCTGTGTTTATTAGGGATTTTGGTCTGTAAGTTTCTTTGCTTGCAGTGGCCTTATCTGGCTTTGGTTTGACGGTAATTATTAAATTAGTGGCCTTATTAAATAAGTTTGGAAGTGTTATCTCCTCCTTTAATTTTTTGGAAGAATTTGAGAAGGATTAATATTTTTTTTTTAAATTTTGGTAGAATTCACCCATGAAACCATCTGGTTCTAGGGTTTTCCTTTTTAAAGGTCTTGATTACTACTTCATTCTCCTTACAAATAATTACTCTGTTCAGATTTTCTTTTTCTTTATGATTCACTCTTAGTAGGTCATAGGTTTCTAGAAATTTATCTGTTTCTTTGAGGTTGTCTGATTTATTTGTGCATACTTGGTCATAATAGTCTCTTTGTATTTCTGTAAGATTAGTTGTAATGTCTTCTTTGATTTATCATTTTATTTATTTGAGTCATTTTTTTTTTTTAATCTATGTTAGTACAGCTAAAGGTTTCTCAGTTTTATCTTTAAAAAAACAAACAAACAAAAAAAACTACAACTAAAACAAAACCCCCAATACCTCTTTGTTCTTCTCTGTTGTTTTTCCGGTCCTTCATTTATATGTGTTCTAATCTTTATTCTTTCTTTCCTTCTGTTAACTTTGGGCTTAGTTTGTTCTTTTTCTGATCCCTTTATGTGTAAAGTTATGTTGTTTGAGATTTTTTCCCCCTGTAATGCAGATATTTAGTACTATAAACTTTCCTCTTAGAACTGCTTTGCTACATCCCATAAATTTTAGTATGTTGTGTTTCCATTTTTTTTCTCAACATACTTTTTTGTTTTTCCTTTTGAATTCTTCTTTGACAGATTAATTCCTCAGCAGTGTGTTGTTCGATTTCTACATATTTGTGAGTTTTTCAGTTTTTGTCCTGTTACTGATTTTTTAAATTAATATAGCATGTGAGTGGGGTGGGGGGGAGAGGGCAAAGGGGGAGAGAGAGAATCTTAAATAGGTTCCACACTGAGCACTGGGCCTGGCCCAGTGTTTGATCTCACAACCATGAGATTATGACCTTGGCCAAAATCAAGAGTCGGACACTTAACCAACTGAGCCACCCAGGTGCCCCCTCTTACTGATTTCGAGTTTCATGCCATTGTGGTCAGAGAAGATACTTAATATGGGTTTAGTCTTCTTAAATTCATTAAGACTAGTTTTATGGCCCAACTTACGATATATCTTCGAAAATGTTTCAAGTACACATGAAAAGAACATGTATACTGCTGCTGGTTGAAATGTTCTGTATATGTCTAATGGGTCCATTTGTCTCATAATGTTATTTAAAACCACTGTTTCCTTATTGATTTTCTGTCTGGATAATTTATTCATTTTTTAAGTGTGGTATTGAAGGTCTCCTACCATTACATTATTGTATTGCTGTCCATTTCTCTCATTAGTTCCTATTAATACTAGCTTTATATGTTTAGGTGTTCCAATGTTTGGTGCATATATGTTTACAATTGTTATATCCTGATAATTAATAAACCAGTTTATTATTGTAGAGTGACCTTGTCTCTTGTAACAGATTTGACTAACTAAACATCTATTTTGTCTGATAACACTGTAACCACTCCTGATGTCTTTTGTTTGCCATTTACATGGAATATCTTTTTTTTTAATACCTTCCCTGTCCATGTGTATGTATCCTTAAAGTTAAAATGAGTCTCTTGATGGCAGCATATTGCTGCATCTTGTCTTTTCTGTCTATTCACTCCCTCTGTGAATTCTTTTTTTTCCCTCTGTGAATTCTTTTTTTTTCCCTCTGTGAATTCTTTTTAGAGAATTTTAATTCATCTACATTTAAAGTGATTATTGATAGGTAAGGATGGATTGCCATTTTGTTTGTTTCCTGACACTTTTGTGGTTCCTTTGCTCTTACAATCTCCTTTTGTGATTTGTGTGTGTGTACGTATGTGTGTGTGTGATAGTGTGCTTTGATTCCTTTTTATCTTTTGTGTAGTGGCATTTTTTTTCTCTTTACCACAAAGCTCATATAAAACATCTTATAGTTATAAGTCTATTTTAAGCTGTTAACTACTTAACTTTAATTGCATACAAAATCATCCTATGCTTTTATTTCTCCCCCCATTTTATGCTTTTGATGTCATACTTGACATTTTATATTGTTCATCCATTAAAAAATTATTGTAGCTATAGCTGATTTCAATGCTTTTATCTTTTAACTTTGAAACTAGAGTTTAGAGGGATTTATGTGCCACCAGTAGAGTATTAGAGTATCCTGACTTTGACTATATATTTACTTTTATCAGTGCTTTTTGTACTTTAATTTTTCATGTCGTTAGTTAGCATTCTTTTGTTTCTACCTCAGCTCTGAGTATCATTTCTTGTAAGGCAGGTTTAGTGGTGATAAACTCCCTCAACTTTTTGTTGGCAATATCGAATCTTATTTATTGCCAGCAATATTCATTATTAGTTAAATACTAAACATTTACTAAGCAACTGCTATATGCCAGACACTATGCTAGCTGTGGGTTTGCCCAACTATGTGTCTTTCACATATGTAAGTGAATTCCTTCTAAAGATCAAATAATTTGAAGTACATAACATTGCATTTCCCCTTGCTGGCAACTTTCCATTTTTCTGGTGTATAGTTGGTGGAATTTGGTGTTGAATTTTGAGACTTGGCCTTTGGTTTTAAGCAGTATTCCTCATTCAGGGGGCTTATAATTAGCTTGGAATTCCTGCATCCAACAGTTGTATTTTGTACCCCTGAGCACTGATGGGACTATAAAAATAAAGATGAGCAGTACTAACATTTTCAAGTAGAGGCCTTTTTTATTTCTCTTGGTATGGGGTGTCTATCGTGAAGTCTGGCCCATTTTTATTGATTAGTAAATTTTATTTCCAAATGAAAATGTGATATTTCCACAGTTTTACTTTCAGCAAGCCTGTAATATACTAAGAAATTATGGACCAGAAAGAATTTTGGAAGAACTGATCAGTGTTTTGTGTTGAAAGGGAAAGAATGCATGAAACCATCTGGGTAATAATACCAGTATTTGCTTTACTGTATTTAATTAATTTCTCTTAAAAAGATATATTTATAGTATGTTTTATTACTAGTCACATTAATTATCAAGTATGTCCATTCCTTCTCAAAATACTGACATAGCTTGAGAATCCTCCATTTTGTACCGTGCATATATTTGAATTTCCAAAGCAGAAAATGACTTCAGCTTAGACACTGTGTCTGGCCAGTGGAGATATTCTCAAAACTGTGGGGATTTGTCACAAAGCCAGACTTCCTTCACAGGAAAAGTTCTCTTAAAAATCAACCAGATAATTTTGCCTTTGTCCAAAGAAAAGCACAGTTGCATTTGTTTGTCCAAAGAAAAGCACAGTTGCATTTGTTCTGTTTTGAGGAGGCAAAGCTGGGTGAGTGTCATTTGCATCAGATATTATTTGTGAAATGGACAGCTGGCATTATATACTGTCGTAATTACCTGCTATTAGTTTAACTCAAATTCAACTGTTTTGAGCTTGTAGATAGTACATACTTTTCTATACTTAAATAATGCCTCATAACACTTTTTAAAGAATTTTCCCTGGGAAAGATTATGAATGTCTTGGTGCCCTATAGCATCCATGGGTCTTTTGTCTGCCTTCACTTATCCTCAATTCCCTAGTTAGTCTCCTCAGTTCCTGAGGTGCAGATGGGACTGATTCCTTCCTTTTAGTCTCCAGAACTGTTGTAGGAGCCAAATTTGGCCAATTTGAGAACCTCATCCCCTGGTCATAGAGATTTGTTCAGGGATAAGGATATGGCTTAGAATCCTTTTCTGGAAAAGATCTTTTATTTTTCCTGTGGAAGTAAACTTGGGAGTACCTATGGGTATCTTACTACCCAACAGAGAGAGCAAAATGGAGAATGAAACCCAAGAGAAGCCTCGAGAAGGAGAGGGAGAGAGAGAGCCTCTATTGTATTTTAAGTGCCGTACTCTATACCCCTCAAGATCCATCACTTGAGGTTATAGTTATATGATTTAGGACCCCCTCTTTTTTCCTTAGGCTAATTTCAATGAGTTCTGACTGCTGTCACCAAAAATTTCCTGGTGAATATCTCTTTCCAGATTTGTGCCATAACTCCTTTATGCCTCTTAATGACCCCACAGGAGTATCGCAGCTTAGCCTGCCTCCCAAGTAAGTGACACAGCAAATACTCTCCCTTATAATCATAGCCTCCTACCTTATACCTCAGACCTTAAAGTCTTTGCCAAGAGCCTGACTTGATAGTTTCTCACAAAATCTCGTAGATAAACATGCTTATTAGTTTGGGGGAGTTATTTACATTGTATAATAGCACTCACTATCCTGAGTACAGTTCAATATCTTATGTCAGAAAGCTTAAATGAAGTCTGAATACCCAAGGTAAAGAAAATGGAGTTATATGCATGTTGTTGCACTTGGGTTAAAAAAAAAAACACACACACACACAAGGATTCTGCATTCACTTAAAAAATACATATTGTGCACTTCTTATGAGCTAGGCACAGTGGAAGGAACTCGGACACAATAGAGAATAAGCAGTTTCTGCCCTCATGGATAATAATCATTTTCTATCAGGACATTTTGACATGAATCAAATAAAAATACAAATAAATGTGTAAGCACATCTATGCTAAGTATTGGTCTTTGGGTCTGCATAAGGCGGGGGTTGCTGTTGGTTCTGGGTGTTCAGGGATCACTGAATCCCAGAGCAAATTATAATGGAATATAAATTTGAAGGTTGAATAGGAGTTAAAGAGCTGAAAACATGAGTGTGAGGGTAACTTCCAGGAAAAAGAAAAATCTCTCCACAAGGAGAAAACAGCTTTGTAAGATTCTCAGGTGGAAAGAAACATGATCTCTTTGAAGAAGAGAGAATGGCAGCAGATGAGACGGAGGACATAGACAAGGGACCAGAGGAAGCCAGGCCTTTTAAGTCATGGTGGCAGTTGTTGTCTTTACCTTTCAGGCAATGGTGAGAAAGACATTTAAGGAGTTCAGTCCACAGAGTGACACAATTAGGTTTATATTTTAAAAGTTATCACTGCGACTTCATGATGTTAAGTCTGGCTGGTTGTTAGAATCACCCGAATCACTGGCTTCCTGTCCCATTCCAGAAGAATCAAAGTTTCTGGGGGGGGCCTCTGGCTCTGGTCATTTTGAAAGCTCTCTCCGGATGATTCCAAGATAAAGCAAGGCTTGAGAATCACAGCTGTAAATCAGGTAGTAGATGGAAGAGCATCTGTGATAAAGAGACTGTGAGCTGGCTACTCAGTATGACGCAAGGTTATCATCGCGCCCCTCAAACCTAATTGTGAGTTACATTAATGGAAACATACTTCCTGAATGAACGATTGGTGTCTCTGCCCCCAAATTAGACCCGGCACACCTGAGAAGTTTGTGCCCTTCTCAGCATCAAATTTTAAAAGGAAATTTGCCAAACTGAAACATCCCCAGAAGATGATAAAAGGAATCTGAACCATAATGAGTAGAAATGATCCAGGGGCACCAGATACATTGAAATTGTAATAAGTAATCCTTTTCAGTGGGTGGTTTAGGACCTCTGTTTCAAGTAAGTCAAAGGCTACTGTTTATTTGTCGGGGAAATGTGAGGTCCATCTACTTCCCAGTCTTAGACATTGGAAATGATGGCAGGAGATGGTGCAGACAAGAATCCTTGCCCTCCTGGAGGTTTTGTTCCAACTGAGAGTGAAGTTTTCCCACTCATAGGATCTTTAAGATCAGAATTTTAAACGGACCTTCATGGTTAGCAGCTTTAGAATCTGTATGAATTACAGGGAGATACATTTCTGCTATTAATTTTAGAACATTGAAAGTAGAAATCTCTGAAAAGCAAGGAGGTCAACATCTGTGGACAGATTCCAGCAGAAATGGCCCTTGTAGAATCGCAGGACAAGGATGGAAAGATGTAATAGGAAGAAGGCTGTTGAGTGATCCGGTCCACTGATCTCAGAATCTCTCACAAAACTGAAAACCAAATATGATAGTATTAAAACTGGGGCTCACACAGTCTGAGCGTTTACCATGTGCCATCCGACCTAAGTGCTTTTTTGTGCGTTATCTCCCGTGAAATTTATGACACGCGTCGTGCAGATGAGGAAAAGGAAACCGTATCAAACTATAATTTTTAGAAGTGAAAAACAGGACTCGTACAAATATAAAGTAAAAAGATGTAAAAACAATGTAATGTGGCTTGTTGGTTAATGAAGGTGGCAGTGAGATGGTAAGATGGGGTTCAAAGAACAGCGGAAGAGCTCTTTGTTTACCAGGTGCATTAGTAAAAGAGTGCTCGCGTGAGATTATTCGATTGGCTAAAAAAAACGATTACTGTTTTATAGGGCAATAAACCATCACACTTGGGATTATTTTATCTACTGGAAAAAAGAAATTTGTATCTTTTTAAAAATATTTTATTTATTTATTTGACAGAGAGAGAGATCACAAGTAGGCAGAGAGTCAGGTGGGGTGGGGGGAAGGGGAGAAGCAGGCTCCCTGCTGAGCAGAGAGCCTGATGCGGGACTCGATCCCAGGACCCTGAGATCTTGACCTGAGCTGAAGGCAGCGGCTTAATCCACGGAGCCACCCAGGTGCCCCAGAAGTTTGTATCTTTAATAGACAAAAGCTTCAAGGTAATGCAGCTTCACTAAATTTGGGACCTTTATTTAGTAGTGAGCAGTGAAGTCAACAAAGCACCCAATTTTTTTTTTTTTCTGGGTTTCAGGAATAGAATTTAGTGATTCATCCCTCGCATAGAATACCAAGGGCTCATCATAACAAATGCCCTCCTTAAAAACCTGTCACCCATTTAGCCCTTCCCCCATCCACCTCTGTCCATCAACTGTCAGTTTGTTCTCTGTTGTTAAGAACCTCTTATTGTTTGCCTCCCCCCTTTCCTTTTCTTTTTTTCCCCTTCCCATACATTCATCTGTTTTGTTTCTTAAGTTCCACATATCAGCAAAATAACATGGTATTTGTCTTTCTTTTGGTTAATTTTGCTTAGCATAATATACTCTAGCTCTCTCCACGTCACTGCAGATGGAAAGATTTCATTATTTTTGATGGCTGAATAATATTTCATCACGTGTGCATGCGCACACACACATTATCTCTGTCCATTGATCAGTCGATGGACACGGGCTCTTTCCATAGTTTGGCTATTATTGATAATACCGCTGTAAATATTGGGGTACATGTGCCCCTTCAAATCTGTATTTTTGTATCTTTTGGGCATATGCCTAGTAGGCTAATTGCTGCATCATAGGGGACGCCTGGGTGGCTCAGTTGGTTAAGCAGCTGCCTTCGGCTCAGGTCATGATCCCAGCGTCCTGGGATCGAGTCCCACATCGGGCTCCTTGCTCGGCCGGGAGCCTGCTTCTCCCTCTGCCTCTGCCTGCCATTCTGTCTGCCTGTGCTTGCTCTCTCCACCCCCCCCCGATAAATAAATAAAAATAAATAAAATCTTAAAAAAAAAAAAAAAGGATAGTTCTATTTTTAACTTTTTGAGGGATCTCCATACTGTTTTCCATCGTGGCGGCACCAGTTTGCACTCCTACCAGCAGCGTAAGAGGGATCTCCTTTCTCTGCATCCTTGCCAACATCAGGAACTCAAACCAGATGTGAGAGTACAGTTTTTTTGCTTTTTAAGAGAAAGGACCTGATTTTTGCTCCATTGTGAGAAAACTAAATGGGAATTTATAGGCCCTGTAGTAATATATCATTTAATAAATATAATATATATTGTTTAATGTAATTTATAGGCCACTTTATGTGGTTATCTTACCAAATCCTCAACATTTCCATGAGGTAGAGTACATCATTGTCTCCATTTTACAGATGAGGAAACCGAGGTCCACAGGGGTTAAATGAGCTGGCCAAAATTCACAGCCAGTCATAGAGGCACAGTTAAGATCAGACCCAGGCTAACTGGGTCCACAGTAGACCACAGCCTACTGCTGTGAAGGTCAGATGGGATTGCCTTTCACATGATTCTGGGATAGAGAAAGCACATAGACAATTAGCCAAAATCCTATTTTCTAACCTCAGCTCCAGCATTAACTGTCTTTGCAACTCTGGATGAGTCATCTCATCTGTCTGGGCCTCCATTTCCCTCTGTAAAATGAAGGGTAGAAACAATTTGGATTGGATGGTCTCTGGGGTTCCTTCCAACTCTAAAGTTCTCTGATTCTATAATTGCATCCTGACCTTAGAGGCGCTCATGCTCCCCTCCCCATACACACACATGCGCCCTGCTTCCCAAGGCAAAAATCTAATCCTGCCGTAAGTGCCCATCGCAATTTGATGCAAAACTCAAGACTCCATCAAATCCTATCGTTTACGGCAGCCCCTCGGGAACACACAACGCGTTTTAAAATCTGGCAAGCTCGTTCTTTAAAATAAGTTGCTAATGGGGTATGATTTTAGGGGGTAAAATATTAATACCAAAAAACCCCCACTGCAAAACAAATGACGTTTTCTAGAAATCATCTCTTTTCTACGATGTTACCTTGACATTTTAGTTTTGACTCTTAATATGTGGGGTTTTCAGTGTGGGAAAAGAGGGGGATCCCCTTTGTATCTTTAAAGACTTCCTCTTGTTTCATGGTAAGAGGAAATGTCAAAGGTGGATGACAGAATCCTGCAGAATGGACACAAGACATCTTGACGGAGTGTCATCCAGGAACAGTCACAAGTGTGCGGAATTAGTACATACTCTGGTTATAGGTACATTGTTTTCTCCTTTCTATTTTCTCTGACACCCATCTCAAGAGCAGGTGAAATGTTACTTTCCTGGACCAGCACAGTTAGAGTGGAGAGCAACAAAAGTGCCCCAAAATAATTGCATTATTTTTAGTTGCATCAGTAATAGAGTCATCTGTGAGGATGAGGGGACAACTCCAAAGGCCTGAACCAACATAGAAATGCAAAAAATAGGGCTCCCCCTCCAGCAATCAAAAATATGAGCAATGACTGAGGCAATGGCAAGCAGGGAGATGAAATCAGAATTCACCTCTCTCAGCTGTAAAAGGGCTCATTCTCAGGGCTGGCAAGAACTCAGTGGGCTCACAGGGGTGAGCCCGGGACTGCCAGGGAGAGAAGGTTAAAAAAGGAGCAGTGCTGAGCAGAAGCAGACTCATCTCCTGACCCTAGCCCCACCGAGCAGAACCCGGAGAATGGCCGAGCACTCAGCATTGGTTCTAGAAGCACTGTCCTTTGTCGTTGTGACTATGAGGCCAACAGCCGCCATGGGCGCTGCTGCCTGGGAGCGAGTCTGTGCTTGACACATGTGTTTCCCATTGATAGCTGGAGACAGCCCAGTGGCTTGGGGTTGGCCTGACAAAGCCGTATTGAAGTACAGACAGAGTACGGTTTCAAAGCAGTCAGAAAAAGAACGGGAATGCTGTTCAGGAAATTCTTCAGGCATGGGCAGGGACTTGGCTGCAATTCTGCAGTTGGAAAATCTGACTGGGGCAGCTTCTGAACACAGGCTGGGCCTGCTCACACTCACACTCGGCGGGCTGAGCGACGGCCTCCCGGGCGCGCTCCGGGACTCTGGGCGATTTTCATCAGCTGCTTTGGGAAGCCGGGGAGAGAGGTAGGACACTGTGAAGTCCTTGCATCTTCATGCTGCGCTTTCTCAGCCTGCTGCCGGTTTGCAAGATCGCTGAGTTTTCGGGCTCTGTGTATGTATGTGCGTGCATGTGTGTGTGTGTGTGTGTGTGTGTGTGTGTACATGTGCAAGTTAGAGCTGCATCCCTTCAACATCTGGTGTGGGGTGAGAATCGTTTTTCTCTTCCCCAGCCTTCTTCAAGATCCAGTTTTCAGCAGGGCAGAGACACTTTGGAAAGTTAGGATTTTGCTACCAATACCAATGTGAGAGAGAAAAGTAGCTGAATTCTCGAACGGTCACCCCCCTCCAACCTTCTGTAACTTATCTGCATGGAAGGACACTTCATTGGCAGGACAGATAATTATGGATGAAACTGTGTTCTTTGCTTTGTAGGAGTTTTTGAGAGGGGCTTTTTTTTTTTTTTTTTTTTTAAAGCAGAAAATAGCTTTCGTTTTAGGAAGGAATCAGGGTTTGAAGTTTCTATTTTGGATTACACTTTCAGAGTGTGGGAGAAGATACATGCGTGTGAATTCTTGGCATCTTTTATTATTATTATAGGGGATTTTGGCTGTCATTAAGGAGCCCAGTGACATGTTTGCCTAGAAATATGCTGGATCAACATTTGTGATTCTGTTTCTGTAATAATTTCCAACTTTTCTGAGTTAAGAAGTAACTGGCAGTTTTACTCTGAGAAAATAGAACTGCAGAGTAACAGAAAACAGTAGTTTATTCAGAATCATTGTTAATATATAACAGTGTGAATTTTAGTTCATTAATCGATTGATTTTTATTTTACACCTTCCTGGAAAGAGTACTTTACGAAAAACCTAAATTTTTAAAATAATCCTTTCTCATGCATATCAGCTACTATGCAATATAGGTTTTTACCATTTCCCCCCCACACCCCGAAAAGCTCTGCCTTATTCTATGTTTAGCATCTAGTGATTAAGAAACTGGTTCAGTTGAGAAAGGGCTAGACTGAACCTCACCACAGCTATTACTGGCAGAGCAAATCAGTGACAGCTCTGGTGCTCTCCAAAGGGGGCTTGGCCAAGAGTCTGTTTGGGGAAGTAGATGAATGAATGGATTCAGGTGCGTGTTTACTTCGGTTTTCAAATCTCTCCGCGAGTAGCTAATAGTAAAGATTAATGGGTGAACGAAGACTCAGGGGCTGGAATTCTCCAGGTCCTTTTCTGTATAAAACGTAAGAGCAGGCAAACCTCGTGTCTCTTTGGTGGAAAGTCCGCACCCAGAGCCAACCATTTCATTTTCTCTACAGTTTTGCACTTGGAGGAGGGAACTCGGGAGTGATGGACAGCAGGGCTTCTTACTCTAAGACACGGCACACAAATATTTTCTTCTTCAGCCTCCTCTTTGGGTTGGGTTGGGTTGGGTTGGGTGGAGCAGGTTTGGCACTTGCAGGGGTGCGGTGGGATGCCGGCATGGACGGGGACTACATTTGTGTTTTTCTTAAGTGCCTACTGGGTGAGCAGAATGCCAAGACAGATTAGGAACTGACATGAACTGGAGCCAAGCCCACTGCCAGGGAGAAAGGAGACTCAAGTGAGCTCTAATGTCATACTCTGTCTAAATTTAGTGCGCGTCAAGCGCTGAGCAGAGCAGGCGTGAAATGGCAGCTCTGGTTGCAGGATTATGAACGGCGGTGCCTAAAACTTGGAAGAAACTTTCTAGTTTCCCTTTTTTCGAAGTAGGGGAGGGGCAAGTCACACTCCCTTGACATTCGAAAGGAGAAAGAAGGGGGTGGGAGGGTAGAGGAGAAGAAATCCAGGACAGAGGTGTGGGCAGCAGGGGAGAGGAGTGGCCACACCACGCACTGGGCAGCCGGGGCAGGGGGAGGACGTGGTGCCTAGGAATGGAACACGCCCACTAGAAACAGCGCGAGCCAGCGGGCACGGATCCATTCGGCTTGAAGTGTGTGGATAAACCGTGGCCTCACTGAAGAGAATTTTACCCTCCGCACAAGGAGAGGCCCCATGGTCAGTCTGCCCTGCTGTGCCTTCTGGAAGCAATCAGAGAGCACATTTTGTAAGAACAGCAACGCCCGAGGGTTCAGATTTCCTAAGCAAGCAGGAAGCAGGCTCTTCGGGCTTTATTTTTAACCCGTATTTCTTCCATCCAGAGATAGTCCCCGTGGGGGTGTTGAGTGAACGGACCAGGTGGAGATGGGTGAGTGATTGCTGTGAGCAGTGTTTGAGGGCCTGCCCATGGATGCTTCAGCAGGCTTTTTCAAAATAATATAACATGGTACATCTGCTTTGTTTTAATGAATGAATTTACTTAAATTATTATTTTTAAAAATTTTAGTTTAAAAAAAAATCTCTCCAAGGTCATGTATCCCATTTTTGGTGAAAGGGTTTAATACTAGTTTCATAGGTTAGGAGGTCCACAGAAGCGTGGATTTGACCATTGGGAAGGGACTTGGGCCATCCTGTAGTTCAGAATTTGAGTATGAGTAATTGGAGACCTCTTTTATAACAGGGAGGATTGATGGAATCCCCCATTGTTGACTTAATTACTGCACTGTACTGTCATTGAAATATGTGTGGACGAGAGATACCTACCTAGATGTTACCTCCCTCTCTCAGTCATTCTTGAACGGATATAGCACTAAAATAAATTTTTGAATTAAATATAGAGAAACTCATATAATAATATTCAGATTATCAGCAATCATTTTTTACATAGAAGATGCACTACTGGAATTTAATAAGGACTATACCATGAACGTGGGACTAACAGTGACCTTGGAGATCACTTTGATTTCAGCCCTCTTACATTCTTGCATCGTAGTCAGATATTTGATTCTACCGTGGTTCTTTTCCCTTCACATCCACCTTCACTATATCCTTTTATTTGCACCTTGAAGGAATGTGCTATTTTGTATTATATCACACTCTGCTCCTTTCTCTCTTCTTGATGAGAATGGAATCACTTGTTGCCTGTGTGATCCTACAGTTAATACAAACACAGATACCAGAATTGTATGGGAGTAGCCATTGGTTGGGAATGGGATCTGTATTTTCTAGGACAAAATTCATACAAATAAGCACATCAAAAGAGAAACCCAAGAACATATTTGATGTAGAACTCTCTGATCTCAGGGAAGATTTGTGAATCCCTAAGGGGGCTCCACAGAAAGAAATGCTGATCCTGGTTGGTTCTGGTTCTGTGGAAGGACCTCTGCAGGAATCTGGGGAAGAATGGCCGTGGAAACACCCTGTCTGCATTTCTAGAATTTCTAAGGTAGCCCAGCCACTTCTACATTTTTTGTATATTGGAGGTTTGAAAGCGCTTTCATCTGAAAAGAGAGTTTTAGTGCAATGTAGGTGAAACTTGAGTTTGGTTGCAAGTAATAGAACTTTGCACACAGAAGTCTGAATGTGTAAGTCCTTCCTTTAGGCATGTAGAGGTGTGAACCATGCCTAGACAGTCAGAGCTGTTGTGGCTTCTGAACAGTGTCCCCAGGGACTAAAGCTGCCTTTCTCCTTCACCATTCTTGGCTCTTCAGCTGAACTTCCCTTGCTCATGTCCATGTATCATGTTCAAGTCAGGGAAAAGGTGGCAGGGCATAATGGGAGAAATACCTCCTCTCATGAGACTTGGCCCCTTTAATCAGGAAGGGTTCTTCTCCCATATAGACTTCCCCTCTCATCACAAAACACACACCTAGAACTGAATCATGTACCCACTGGCCGCATGCAGTGATATTACTGTAATGGATTAAAACCAACTACATATCACTGTCTGGGTATGGAGTAGGAACCCACGAATCTAGATCACCAGTGAAGACCAGGGAGGAGGTTGGTAGGATAGTCATTGACAGTTTTTTGGCCACAAATGCTTTAAAAAAAAAAAAGAAGAAATAAATACATTTGAAAACCACTGTTCTCATAATCCATTTCTTCCAGTTCAAAGATGTGAACACTGACATCAGGAAAGTGGAAACTGAGATCAAAAGATTGTGTGAGGGACACAGGCAGTCTGAGACCATAGGCAATATTTGTTCCTTGACTGTAAATCTGGTGCGGACTACATGTTCTATTCATTGGCTCAGTAAAGGCCACTTAGTGATACTTCAGAAGCCTGCTGCCAATAAAAGGGAAAGTGATACTGTAATGAAATCTTAGTATTAGAAGGTTCCTCAGAAATCACCAGCTTCATGGTTTCTCAAAACCTCCGGAATCAGAGTTTCAGAGATTAGAACTGGGGAGTCTCTATATTTTTAAAAGCTCTCCGAGTGATTTTTTTGGAGGCCAGCTAGACATTGGTGAGCATAACTGAGTTTTTGACCACCACCATGGCTAAATCAGTATCCAGTGCAGGGATGCCATGTATGGCCTTGTGGTCAGGTACCAGCTTGAGGTGATGGCCATGTCTCCTATCACAGAGAACCTCACTACACTATGAAGCAGCTGGGGTCTTGTTTCTGACCTCAGGTCTCCTCAGACTGGGCCAAATTGGGTGTCTGTCCTTTGTAACCTGTGGCCATTGTCATGGGCTCTGGAGCCACGCTTGAGATCAGTGGTGGTACTTGGGACAGAAATGAGGCAAAGAAAGAGAATCAAGGTAGAGATAGTCAGAAATCTTGGGATAGATCCTGACTTGACTCATCACCAGAGCTCAGTGTTCCCACATGTAAAATGGGATCAGGTGCCTCTAGAATATTCTCATTTTCTCATAATTTATGATTTTTGTAATTCTAAAGCTCTCCCACTTCCTTATAAATGTCTTCGTCTTCCTTTCCCGAGGCTGGGCATCTTGATTTATTTCATCTGTACCTCATCTTTTCCTATGCTCTTCTCTTTGTCCTTCTTGAACACATTCTAGTTAACTTCCACCAGACAAAAATATGACTCCTTGGACTCTGTTCCAGTCAGCCACCAAGTCCATATTCCATGAACAGAGAACACCAAATGTCTATTAACCAAGGGAGAAGAGAGTGATTTTATGGGAAAAGCAGTGCACTAAGAAAGAAGAAAGGAAGATGGACTGATGTTATAGCAGAAGGAGATAAACACACACACACACACACACACACACACACTTAATACTAGCAGAGAGCATGACAGAAACCAGCAAAGAATGAAATATGCAAATCAAGATGAAAAGTATGGGTACCATCAGCAGAGGAGAGCAATGTTTTATACTGATTTATCCAAGTTAGTTTTCCCGTGTTGCCCAAATTTCTCAACAGATTCCACTGTCCTCTTTCTTTGTTGCCACACAGAAAGGTGATTGTCTTCATTATCGTTCCAAATTCCTGTTGCCAAGTGTGAACGGCCTTATATAGAGGAAGCCATGTCATCTGTGGGCCCCTGGCCTGCTGTCGGAGAGGTTTGCAGGACTCCGGGAGGAGCGTGTCACCACAGTTCACTAAGTGTATAAATCCTGTAAGATTGGTCTGCTCAGAAATCTTTGCTGGTGGTAGCTCCGGGTGTGTGGGCGGGTGTGGAAACTGTGGCTTTATTCTTCTTCTTAACCGATAATGCAGTGGCACCTATTAGAACAGTTTCCTGATGAAAAGTATATTGCCGGGGATTAGAAACTCCCTCCTTGTTCAGACCACTTTCTTTTGCCAAGTGATAGGATCAGACTCTCGTGAGGACCCTGACTTCCCAATAGTCTAATTCTCAACTCCTGGGAAGCCTACACTTTGCTACTGGCTAGAGTGGAAGTCTTAAGCCTCTGAAACTGTTCTGCTTGAGCTCAGAGTGAGCAAACACCAGTTTTTAGCTTGTTTGCCCAAATGAACGTTGGACACCACCCCTTGTCCTAACTCTGGGTAGTGTTGTGGTGCGGGGCATGGCGTGTTCAGTGAGAGAAGATTGCTTAAAGCCGAGGAACAGCCGAGAAGCCATGCCACACTGTGTTCCTTTCCTTCCTGTTCTCACCTGGGGTTGTCGGCCATCATGTCGCTTGTCTGGACTCTTTCTAGCTCCTTCTTTCTTTTTAAAAAATTTCATTATATCTTCCTGTTGCCAGTTTTCCTCTCTATTGAGAATGTTTCTTCTCTGTTCTTTGTTGGTTCAGACCCAAGTCATCTGCTTCCCTCAGTGGTCAAAAATGTTGGGAACAAGGGGCGCCTGGGTGGCTCAGTGGGTTAAAAATGTTGGGAACAGGGTCTGCTCATAACTTGGACCTTGTAATGACAGACATGAACTCCGAAAGTTGGACATGACCTTCAGAGATTTTTGCCATCACTTCTGTTGTGGACAAAGAGGATGCACACAGCAGGTCACAAACTGGAAGTCTGAACCTCTACTATTTGGGATCACAGAGTGGTTTTTTTTTTATTTAGAATAATTAAAAAAAATTCTGAGATATTATGTGCAAATATAGATAATCTAGAAGGAGCTGAAGAAGGGTTTCCATGGTCTGGTGTCCCACAGCTTGACACTTAGTACAATCTGAGAAGTTGCTGTTTCTTTGAGAGGGTATGTGTCCACTCTATTTACTAACCACATCTTCTGATCTCTAGGTGTTTATAGTAATAGTCTCTCAATAGGGTTTCTGTCTGAACCACAGAAGATAGAAAGTGATTTGAATGACCCTTATTTTTTTTTCAATTCTTTGAAGGATGGTGCATAAAGTACCATTCTAGATACATAGACAAGAAAGCAAGGCATTTTGACCTTACTCTCCTAAGAGGGGACTGTTGAAATGGGTAGATAGCTGCTCAGCAAAATGCAGTAGGACAGCATGCCTAGAGCACAGGTTTTGAAGTCAAGTATACTTTGGAGCAATCACATCATAGACTTGTACATGGGATTTCAAATTTTACATGTGACAGAAATCAGAATGGTCACTGCTTCCGGGGATGGGGTTAATTAGGAAAGGGCATGACAGAACTTTCTAGGGTTATAGATACAGTGCCTGCTTGCTTTGGTTGACTATTATTTACACAGATGTACAGATTTGTGAAACTTGACCTGAGTAGTTAATATCTGTGTATTTCACTGGAACTCAGTTATAGCTCAGTAGACCTGTGTGTGTGTGTGTTTGTGTGTGTGTGTGTACATGGATGAAGGCATGCAAGGCACTTAGCCAAATACATAATAGCTTCACTATTATTGTTAGCATGTTTGTTTCTGGACACCTTGATTAAAAAAATAATAACATGGCTAAAAATGAGAGGAACAGCATTTCCTTTCAGACCACAGATGTCTTTGCAAATATTCGAGAGCACAGCTAAAGATCCTTACCAAACACAATTGTCAAGGAAGAATCTACTGGATCAATGCTAATTTTATGCAACTAACAAATCGCTATAAAAGGATTTGCCTCATTTGTTGTAGCTGTTTTTCATGATGCTGTGAAAGTTTGCGGGTTTCAGAGACTTCGGAGAGATGGCTTATTACCTGGGAAAACCACCTGTACTTAGAGAATGCGTACCCTGCCTGAAATACAGTAGTTGCTGTAGTATTTGTAGCATTGATGAATTGCCTTTTTTTTAAATGACTTTTGTTAAAATGAATATCCATATTGAGAAAATCAAGCTCAGACAGTTACCAAGAACATGTTTTGAATGAATCCTCATGCTTTTTTTTTCCAATTTATTTATTTTCAGAAAAACAGTATTCATTATTTTTTCACCACACCCAGTGCTCCATGCAAGCTGTGCCCTCTATAATACCCACCACCTGGTACCCCAACCTCCCACCCCCCCGCCACTTCAAACCCCTCAGATTGTTTTTCAGAGTCCATAGTCTCTCATGGTTCATCTCCCCTTCCAATTTACCCAAAAGCACATACCCTCCCCAATGTCCATAACCCTACCCCCCTTCTCCCAACCCCCCTCCCCCCAGCAACCCACAGTTTGTTTCGTGAGATTAAGAGTCACTTATGGTTTGTCTCCCTCCCTGTCCCATCTTGTTTCATGGATTCTTCTCCTACCCACTTAAGCCCCCATGTTGCATCACCACTTCCTCATATCAGGGAGATCATATGATATTTGTCTTTCTCCGCTTGACTTATTTCACTAAGCATGATACGCTCTAGTTCCATCCATGTTGTCGCAAATGGCAAGATTTCGTTTCTTTTGATGGCTGCATAGTATTCCATTGTGTATATATACTACATCTTCTTGATCCATTATACACATGGGTATGGAAGCCTTTAACACAAGAAGTAAGAGACCTGGTCTTTCAGCAAGACACTCCAGGTCTGAAGTCTTGCTGTCTTCAACACGCCAAGTGAGTCTGAGTTGGTGATTTAAGCTCTCTGTTTTTCAGTTGTCTCATTTGTAAAATGGGAATAATAATAGTACCTACCTCAGAATGATAGGACTGTGAGGATTAAGGAAGTTCAGTAAACTATGTCAAACAGTGTCTGTTACATGGTAGCCATTACACAAAGGTTGGTCATCAGTGTGGCGTCCTGTCTTTGGGCTGGCAAACCGATGGCTGTGTTGTGATCTGCCTCTGGTTGTTGTTCAAAAGGTGTGTGCCTAGTGGTTGATGAAGGTGACGTCAAACAGTTGAAAAGCCTGAAGCCGGGAATTTGTGGGGAACACGTGGTTATGTCTTGGGCCAGCCTTGGCCTTGTTCCTGACTTACCCTGTGATTTTCCTGAATCTGGTTTTGTCATCTGTTAAATAATGATTAGGGTTTCCTATTGCCTGTGTTTTCTTCATGCTTGGGTCTCATTGTCTGGTCTTAAGTGTTTGAGTTCTGGTCATTATTATTTTATGCTATTGCTTGGTCCCCAAGGCACAGAAGAGCTAGAGTGGCTTGACTGGGATTGTCATTATCTGCTTCTGATCAGAGTCATCGCAGGCATTGGAGGGTTGGCTTTGTACAAGACAGCTGGTTTGCTGTAAAAGGATTGTGACTTCTGTTAAGAAAGCTGTCCTCAGGGAGATTCAAATTAAAACCACATTGAGGTATCACCCTACACCAGTTAGAATGGCCAAAATTAACAAAACAGGAAACAACATGTGTTGGAGGGGATGTGGAGAAAGGGGAACCCTCTTACACTGTTGGTAGGAATGCAAGTTGGTGCAGCCTCTTTGGAGAACAGTGTGGAGATTCCTCAAGAAATTAAAAATAGAACTTCCCTATGACCCTACAATTGCACTCCTGGGTATTTACCCCAAAGATACAGATGTAGTGAAAAGAAGGGCCATCTGTACCCCAATGTTTATAGCAGCAATGGCCACGGTCACCAAACTGTGGAAAGAACCACGATGCCCTTCAACGGACGAATGGATAAGGAAGATGTGGTCCATATACACTATGGAGTATTATGCCTCCATCAGAAAGGATGAATACCCAACTTTTGTAGCAACATGGATGGGACTGGAAGAGATTATGCTGAGTGAAATCAGTCAAGCAGAGAGAGTCAATTATCATATGGTTTCACTTATTTGTGGAGCATAACAAATAGCATGGAGGACAAGGGGCGTTAGAGAGGAGTAGGGAATTTGGGTAAATTGGAAGGGGAGGTGAACCATGAGAGACTATGGACTCTGAAAAACAATCTGAGGGGTTTGAAGTGGAGAGGGGGTGGGAGGTTGGGGTACCAGGTGGTGGGTATTGTAGAGGGCACGGCTTGCATGGAGCACTGGGTGTGGTGAAAAGATAATGAATAATGTTTTTCTGAAAATAAATAAATTGAAAAAAAATTTTTTTTCCCATTAAAAAAAAAAAAGAAAGCTGTCCATCGGGGAGACCATGGTGGATGGATGTAGCTTCGTTTGCATGTGCAAATGACATCATTAAAATTGCGGTCAGGTGTTTGAAATTATTTGTCCTCTTTAAGGGTGTTCAGTTCCACATTCCCTTCTAGTCCTCAACCTGTCACATCAAGAACTACATTTAGCCAAACTTCAGGGACCCCAAAGTTTCTTTCAAGTCTGCTCTAACACTACCTTCTCCAGGAGGTTAGTTTTCCCAGGCTTTTAAAAATTTAACTTGCTCTGCTCCCCGCTCCATCCTTAGACAACTGATCTCACTTTTCCTTTTTTTGGTGGTGTGGGGGAGGGTCCTTTATCCATCATATTCATCCCTGGTAATCTAAGTATAATATACTTTGGCTTTCATGTTTATCTGTCTCTCCCATCGCTGCCTCCTACCACTGCTGTGATATGAGGCATCTGTGTTTGAGCTCATTGATGTATTCCAATTGCCCAGAACAGTCCCGTGGGAGCGGCTGAAGGTAAACAGATTTTTCCAGTAGTGCCATCACTTATGCCATTTTCAGTGCACACCATGCTAAGTACACATAGATGGTAATTCTAAACTCTTTGGGTTACGTTCAGGGAAAGGCAGGTCTTTGCCACATTCCATGCTCAATGGAAAGAAAACTGGACCTCAGTCTGAGTCAAGACCTTAACCAACTTATTAATTAGAGCTGTCCTTGAGGACTTTCCTTTACTCTTCAGTACTTTAGGATCTTAATTTATGACATAGCTTTAATCATATTCATCTCCCAGAGTGTTGTCAGAAATGTATGAGCTCATACATCTAATGATGCCTGGTACAAATATGTGTGTGTGTTTCAAAAATATATTTCCATTTACAGCTATCTCAGCAGACACTTCAGACTTCTAAATGTCAGGGATAGTGAGAACGGTCGTAATTATACTGAAATATCTTCCAGTTCACCAGAAATAAATATTTTGAATTTAAATATAAGACATACCGTACTTTGGAGGAGAACTCTGTTAATATCTTTAAGAAACAGTACCCCTCTCCCCCCCACATCATAGCCTGACTAAGCAATTTGATTTCTCAGGACTTCTCTGAGAAGAGTATTGGGACATATAGGAAACATGTATGCACTATTCCTGGGGCTTTAAATAACATTCATTTACAGGAGACTTAACACTTAATCACTATGCCCCATCTTTCCCCTGAATTCCAGACTGCATTCAAAGTGCCTTTGGGATACTACCCACATGGATTTTCTGTACATTTCAAAATCAGCTTAACTCAACAATGGTTTCTCTCTCTTCCTCCCCAACACACTCCATTTGCCTCCTGCCCATGAGCCTTCTATGCTCCATTGTTCCCCATCATGATGGGGATGGTACCATCCTTCGCCCAGGTGCACACAACAGATTCTTAGCATTCCCCAACTGCTCTCCTTTTCCTGCCCTCATTCTTTGTCTCTGGTAGCAGTGAACCCATTAGCTCTACTTTCCAGATAGACTTGAAATATAGTACTAGCTTGCCAACTTCTCTTTCACCACTGCACTGGTCTGGGCTCCTGTCCCCCTGACCCTGGGTGATAGCAGTAGTCACAGGGGCCTGGTTTCTCCACCTGCATTCTCATCCCAGGAGTCTGTCCCTTACAGACCAGCTGGAGTGATTGCAACATGAAGATCAGATCTTCTTCCTCTGATACCTCGGTTTTCTGATAGTTACTATTACAATCTGCATTTTAGTTCAGGGTTTCACTGTGGTTTGTAAGACCCAGTGTGCATCCCTTCTGCCTGCGCTCACAAGCTGGTTGTCAAACACTTTCCCCCTTCTTTGCCCTGGGGTCTAGCCACCTTGTCCTTCACACTGCACAGTAAAATCCCACCTCTGAGCCTTTGCACTTGCTTATATTGTTTCCTCTGACCAGACTGCTTCCTCCAGATGTCCTTATGATGTGCTTTCTTACTCATTGATGCTTTTTCACAAATCTCTCAACTACAGAGTTTTCCCTGACCATCCTAGAAATAGGAGCCTTCCACTCATTGTTCGCCCCCCTTCTCCTGCTTTCCTTTATTCCTTGCAAAGACTTTTTCCCAAGGCTAAGTTTAAAACTACACATTTGTTTATTTTTCTCTTTATTGTTGCCTCCACTAGACTGGAAGGTCCAAGAAGCAGGGCATCTTTTTACTGCTAATGTCTAGTGCCATATAGGATAATACCTGATAATGATTTATTTGTTAAAATAAGCCTTGGAAACAAAAAATTATTGGAAACAACCGCAATGTTCATAACTAAGGAGTTAGCTAAGTTAAATATCCTGCATCTATATAATTTAAAACTGTTTGACTTAGAAAAAACACAAATGTCTCTGTTTTCATGGGACTATCACTTACCTGTATTAAGTGGGCCAAGTTAGATTCAGAACAATAAACAGCATTAAATTTGCCCTTCTTTGTGTAAAAAAGAAGCATTTAAATGTGTGTATACATATTTAATGTCCATATTGAATTAAGCCTGTCTATGTGTTGAACATGGCTATAAAGATTTTAAAAAGCTGGTAATAGCTGATTCTCTGGAGGGAAGCTAAAAGTGTGAAAGAAAAACTTTCTTGAAGGGCACATGGGTAGTTCAGTCGATTGAGCATCCAACGGTTGGTTTCAGCTCAGGTCAGGATCTCAGGGTCAGGAAATTGAGCCCCACATTGGGCTCCACACTCAGTGGGGAGTCGGCTTGAGAGTCTCTCTCTCTCTCTCCTTCTGTAACCCCCTCATGCACACATTCTCAGTCTCTCTCTCTCAAACAAGTAAGTCTTTAAAAACATTTTTTCTTGACTTTATACTCTTAAGCCTTTTAAATATATGCACTTGTCTGCTTTTCTTTTTCAGTAAAAATTGTTCAACACTTCCTCTAATTCTTAGAAAACTGAAATATGGAACTATAACTTTTAAATTAATCCACAAATGTCCTTAAAAAGAAGCTGCCATTCTCAGTTCTTAGACCATTTCACACATACAAGCATTTACTCTCATGGATGAATTTTACCAGAAAATAGTGTTGATTATTATATCACAACTAAAAGAGACGAGTTTGTTACAATTGTCTAAATTGTGCCAAATATTAACAAACCAAGACTAATGTGTTGTATGGATGGATGAATGAAAACAACCCTAGAAAACAGATAGTTTTAAATCAGAGACCTCAAAATTAACATGGCTAATGGAAAACTATTTATGTGCCAACTTAGTCCAAAATGACTGTGATTCCTCCCAGACTCCAGATATGTGAAGCAGCTGTGGGGGAATTTGTGCCTATTTCCATAAATTGATTATAACTGTATAGAGTTATGTGATTTGTGTTTACTTGTAAATGTGCTGGAAATATGAACACGCAGCATCATAAGCCACAAACTCTGGCTCACTTGATTGGTATTATTTATCTTATTTTTGAAGAAGATGATAGAATTATTATTATGGGCCATTCTAATTCATTACTCCTTATCATAACCTACAAGGTGAGGTGTAGTGGGGCCACAAACTTTCTTCAAACCTGGTCCTCCTCTGTCCTGAGCTCACTAGTGCCCACCTTGCCAGCCACCCTGCTTAATTGAAGCAGGCCCTTCAGGCCAGAATGCTTGCTATGTCCTCTGCTGAAAAACATGTTCTACCTCTGGCTCTCATCTTTATCATCACTTTGTCAGAATGGCGTCCTGTGCCCAGAGTGGGTACCCTCCTTGCTCTACTGTGGAACCCTCTTCAGTTTCTTTCCAAGCACCTTACTTAGTTATAAGGGCTTAATCTGTTTACTTGAGTATGCTCCATCTTTCCTGTGAAAGTACAAGCTTGAAGAAGGCAGAAAAGCAATCCTACCCATTCTTTTGAAGACCATTGTATCCCTAGGATCTGCTCTGGTACTTGGCACATAGTAGGTGATCAAAAATATTCTTTTCTTGAAAATATAGATTGTGATTGGGAATTTCCTCAAAGGCCAGGTCTGTCTTCTGCCATGTTTCTTCCCTCTCATGTGTAGCTTTTACAGAGTTGCACTCGTTGGCCCTCCCATAAATTCCCTTATGGAACAAGACACTTGTAAAGCCTAGTGGGCAGAGGAGCCTAGCAAGCATTAGTAAAATGCATGTCAATGCCTCCTTGTTCTCTACTCTACCTTAGTAGAGCAGATCATGGCCCACAAAATTTTATAGGTCCAAGAGAAAAATCATCAGGAAACTTAATGGCATTATATGTGTCTTTAGAAAGGTTGTAGATTATTTTTTAATCATCTCTCAAAACAGAATGCGATCCTCTGTAGGAGATGAATAATGTAGATTTAGTAGATCTTGTAGATTTAGTAGATTTTGTAATCATTCTCTAGGTATCTCTTTTCTTTTTCTTTTTCTTTCTTTTTTTTAATTTGTTTTTTATTTATTTTCAGCATAACAGTATTCATTGTTTTTTCACCACACCCAGTGCTCCATGCAATCTGTGCCCTCTATAATACCCACCACCTGGTACCCCAACCTCCCACCCACCCGCCAATTCAAACCCCTAAGATTGTTTTTTAGAGTCCATAGTCTCTCATGGTTCACCTCCCCTTCCAATTTCCCGCAACTCCCTTCTCCTCTCTAACTCCCCATGTCCTCTATGCTATTTGTTATGCTCCACAAATAAGTGAAACCATATGATTATTGACTCTCTCTGCTTGACTGATTTCACTCAGCATAATCTCTTCCAGTCCCATCCATGTTGCTACAAAAGTTGGGTATTCATCCTTTCTGATGGAGGCATAATACTCCATAGTGTATATGGACCACATCTTCCTTATCCATTCGTCCGTTGAAGGGCATCGTGGTTCTTTCCACAGTTTGGTGACCGTGGCCATTGCTGCTATAAACATTGGGGTACAGATGGCCCTTCTTTTCACTACATCTGTATCTTTGGGGTAAATACCCAGGAGTGCAATTGCAGGGTCATAGGGAAGTTCTATTTTTAATTTCTTGAGGAATCTCCACACTGTTCTCCAAAGAGGCTGCACCAACTTGCATTCCCACCAACAGTGGAAGAGGGTTCCCCTTTCTCCACATCCCCTCCATCACATGTTGTTTCCTGTCTTGTTAATTTTGGCCATTCTAACTGGTGTAAGGTGATATCTCAATGTGGTTTTAATTTGAATCTCCCTGATGGCTAGTGATGAACATTTTTTCATGTGTCTGATAGCCATTTGTATGTCTTCATTGGAGAAGTCTCTGTTTATATCTTCTGCCCATTTTTTGATATGATTGTCTGTTTTGTGTGTGTTGAGTTTGAGGAGTTCATTATAGATCCTAGATATCAACCTTTTGTCTGTACTGTCATTTGCAAATATCTTCTCCCATTCCGTGGGTTGCCTCTTTGTTTTTTTGACTGTTTCCTTTGCTGTGCAGAAGCTTTCTAGGTATCTCTTTTATTGGGGCAGGGGGAGAAGAGGAAAGCACATGTTCTTCTCCTGGAGAAGAAGCCTGTTGAAATGAAAACACTGAATACCGGCAAAGCAAGGGCTTACATCAGTATTAGCCTGGACTCCTTACTCAGCCTCACACAGTTTGTCAGCTCTGTGAGTTTCTGCCCCAGTCCCTTCCATCTTTTTTAGATCAACTGATGAAACGTAAGAACTGGGGCAGTATAGGATTGTCTAGCAGCCATTTGGTACCAATTAGATTTAGGAAGGAGGTCAACGGGGTATAGAATGTATGACTGCTTTAGTACAATCAGTCAAGCTTCTGTGTTAAGACGTCAAAGCTTGTCAAAGAAGTGGGACTTAGCACTCTGAAGCTTAGTGTTGGTGAGCTTAAGCTGAACATAAAATTCAGCTCCTTAATTAGAGGAGAAATAGCTACTGGGTTCAGGGACCAGTTAGGCTGTGTCTGGCTTGAGGATCTTGTGAGGACTTTACCACGAATGTGGGGTTTGTACAAATGTGGGGTTTGTATAAAGCAGTGCCCTTGACTGATGTTGGGCATTTATGAGGCCATTCAGCAGTGTCTTAGGCATCAGAAAGTCCCTAAAGTATGGGTGGTGGCTGAGGTGGCCGAAGTGAAACAGAGCCACATAGTACAAGAGGTTGTTCACAAGTCCAGGTCATTAAGACAAATACTGCCCTTGAGACTGACATATTAAATTAGTATCAGGCCTTGATTCTGTAATGTTACATGATCTCAGATAAGAACATTTGAATGTGTGGGACCATGAGGTTACAGCTCTCATGCTTTAGTAATATGCCCCTCCAAAATGTCCTTCTTTGAAAACTCAACATCTATTATAATATAATATATAATATATTATAATAAATAATGATTAATAATAATATATAAATAAACAAAATAATAATATGATATATGACATATTATATGATATATGACATATTATATGACATGACATGATAATATGACATATTATTTATTTTAATATTTATAATATATAATAGCAGTAGCTATTATATTTAGATTATATATATTATATATAATCTACATAATTAACCCATGACTATATTTGATTATTATGGCATTGCCTTGACTATCTGTAGTTCCTCCCTATCTAATGGCAAAAACAACAAAAAACAGGAGAAAGTTCTGTATTCATTTTCTGGAAAATATAACTCTGTTGCGTTTTGTGTTCAAGAAATAGATTATCTGTGTCAACTGGCTATGTTTATGAACAAGTGAACACTGAAAATAGCCCCATAAAGGAATGGACTCATGCTTTGGATTTCAGCCTACTTTACATCATTATAATCATATGCGCATTTGGAAAGGAAGTCAACGTGTGTCAATTTTTATTCTTTTACTTGTGACCTTACAGCCTTTTGTTATTGGAAGAGTCTTGGCTTGACTTTTACTCATTCATCAAATAACTATGCATGTATATACATGCGCACATATAATTTCATGTAATTATACACATAAACGCACCCTTGTGTAGGTGCTACTATAGTTCAAAGAACATATATTTACTTATTTTTTTATGTATTTATTTTGAGATTTTATTTATTTGTGTGTGAAAGAGAGACAGCAAGCCAGCACAAGTAGGGGAAGCAGCAGGCAGAGGGAGAGGCAGGCTCCCTGATGAACATGGAACTCAGTGCTGGACTCAATCAGCCCCAGGACCCTGGAATCATGAGCTGAGCGGAAGGCAGAAGCTTAACCAGCTGAGCCACTGGTGCCCTGGCACAAAGAACTTTTAAATACTTAAAAGCATTTAGGATATTTTCAGAGGGATAACCTATATCATTGCAAAACATGTTGTAGAACAGTAAAGAGGTTCCATGGACTGATGGACAGTACTAGTCTTAGGATTCCCAAGATGAGAGTGTAAATTTGCAGAGAGAGGAACTCCTTTGTAAAATTCACATGCCTAGTGCACCCCAACCTCAGAAGGTAAGTTGAGATTTCTTTTTCATGACAGAGAATATCGCTGCATGTTTAAAAACTAAGATGCCGAAGTTTGCAAAAGGTATAATATTCAATATAATGCTGAAAGAGGACAGTAGAAATGAAAATTCCAGGGTAGGAGCACAGTGAAAATGTGAAGAATGGCAGAGTTAAAAAAAAATGTGTGTGTGTGTGTGTGTGTGTATATATGTGTGTGTGTGTATAGTCATGGGAGGAAAATGGGTGATCTCATGAGAAATAGTGCAAGTAGAGGCAAAGGCTGGGCCAGCAATATATCTCTATGTTGGATCTAAATTCATGCTCTCAAAGCATGGTCTCTGGGCCACAAGTCTCAGAATCGATTTTAGTACATGTTAAAAACACAGGTCCTGGGATGCATAGACTTACTGAATTAGAATTTCTTGGTATGGGGCCTAGGAATGTGCATTTAATCAATTTCTGCAAGGTGTTCTTACCTACTCAAAAGTCTGAAAATCACTCTCAGTGAAAGACAGATAACAGTACCACCCACTGTGCTCAGCTGGGGAGGGGGGGGTATCTCATGGCGGTGTCACACTGAGGTCTTGCCATATACCGGGGTCCTTTGTGGGCAGGAATAGAGGAAGATCCAGGTTTTGTGATGCCCGAAGCCTAGTTTGTTGAGCTGTTTTAAGAGGGGAAGAAAAACTAAAAAATTAGCAACACAAACAAATTAAAAACATGAATATACTTAGAGTGAGAAAGGAAATTAAATTATTAATTTTTAAAAGGCTTATCATGCAATCTAGAAAAATAATATTGTGAATAATTAACTGACATACTTTTTCTACACTTTTTTGGTTGCGGAGCTTTGATCACTTCTTCATATGACAGCTGTTTGGCACTATCACTTTCTTGTACAGACAATAGAAAGATCATTGTCTCTTTCGGCAATTTTAACAGAACTGAGGTTGGTTTTTTTTTTTTTTAATTGCTGGTTGTGATGTATAAAACATGCAACTTTACATATAGAATATAAACACAGTGCACATAACCTGTACACATAAAACTTCTGACTCTATTTTCCATGATTCCCATTAAAAAAATGGGGTGGAGCATTTATCATGTTATATGCTGAATTGGATATATTCTTGTCAGGAGAGAATTTGTTTTGATCAGGTGTCAGAATTGAATCCTACTTAAAATTTTACATATCCGATGATTGAAAAAAAAAATTCACCTAGCTTCTGGCTTTTGCACTACCCACGTATTTCTGGTGCTGGCCATTATAGAACACATTTACGTCATATTGTGTACTTTGGTCCTGTACCTTCACGACAGTCAGCTTGGTGAGTTGACACCAAAGATGGAGGAAGAATTTCTGGAAGACATTCCTACACGAGGAGGGCTAGATATAAGGTACCTCTACAAGGACGTTTCTGCAAATAATACAAATATTTATACTGTACCCAAACCATAGGAATCCCCAGTTTGCCTTAGCTGGAACTCCTAAATTAATGGAAATCCTCCAAAGACACCCAACAAAAAGGGAGTTTGAAAGGTACAAGGTCTTAACTAGTTGCAATTAAAACATCTTACTTTAAACAATTTTATAAAAATGGATGATACTGTTAATGCATTACTAGGGTGCCTCCCAGAGTCATGAAAGGGGCCTGGCCATGAGCGGACCTTAACCTTCAGCTTCATTCCCTGGAGGGTTTTCTACTGGGGAGGCTCAAAAAGAAACACAGAGTGGAGATTATCTTTCTTCTTATGTTTTTATCATCTCAACATGTTTCAGTTTTGCCTTGAAAAATTAATGTAGTCAGCATATCTAAATTTTCCTTTTCTATGCAGCATAATTAATAGACCTCTCCACTTCCTTACGTTTGGTTGGCATGGCATCCTCTGGGCACCATTTGTACAAAAATTGCTCTCTCCCTTCCCTGTTCTTTCTTTTTCCCTTCCCATCTGAGTGGCACACTGGTGCATTTTTGTTTTATGTGGCTCATTAAAGTAGACAGTTGGTGTGGTGGAGACTCTAGAGCCCTTGTGACAGGCAGAACAGCTACTACACACGCACAAGGGATCTGAGTTCTAATTCCCATTCAGCTTTTAACTTGTTGCCTGATGTGAAAGAGAACTACTTCCCCTTCCTGGCTTAATCACCTCAGCTAGTCAGTAAACATGGTGGGCAAAATCTGTGGTTCCTAGGAGTCCAAGTTCTCTTCCAAGCCCTCAGAAAGCTCTTTTTTTTTTTTTTCTTTATTACATTCTAGAATTTGTTTCAAGCTTTTTGTCTTGAAATGGTCATTCTATTAAAAAACAGATCAACCCCCCTCTCCCCAGCAACCCACA
This sequence comes from Neogale vison, assembly GCF_020171115.1. Taxonomy (NCBI): domain Eukaryota; kingdom Metazoa; phylum Chordata; class Mammalia; order Carnivora; family Mustelidae; genus Neogale; species Neogale vison. The sequence goes on along the minus strand of NC_058091.1, from coordinate 269,736,613 downwards.
GTTTGTTTCGTGAGATTAAGAGTCACTTATGGTTTGTCTCCCTCCCAATCCCATCTTGTTTCATGGATTCTTCTCCTACCCACTTAAGCCCCATGTTGCATCACTACTTCCTCATATCAGGGGGATCATATGATAGTTGTCTTTCTCCGCTTGACTTGGAGAAGGGGGGTAGGGTTATGGACATTGGGGAGGGTATGTGCTTTTGGGTAAATTGGAAGGGGTGGTGAACCATGAGAGACTATGGACTCTGAAAAACAATCTGAGGGGTTTGAAGTGGTGGAGGGGTGGGAGGTTGGGGTACCAGGTGGTGGGTATTATAGAGGGCACGGCTTGCATGGAGCACTGGGTGTGGTGAAAAAATAATGAATACTGTTTTTCTGAAAATAAATAAATTGGAAAAAAAAACAGATAAAAGGCCTTTTTTTTTAGAAGTAGTAGTCCCAAATACTTGGCATAACCTAAAGAAAATTTTCCTTTGACAATTCTAATTCCATTGTAGAGCTCAGAAATTGAATTTGTGTTTGTCAGAAGTTTATCTTAAAGCCTGATGCATAGTCAGGCTTGAAAGACATTGTTCTAGACCAGTGGTATGCGACCTTGCCTATACTTTAAGATTGCACGGGACCCTTTAAAAATGCTGGTGCTTGGGTCCTACCTATGGGACTATTATTGAAATGATCTGAGCATGTAGGTTTTTAAAGTCTCCATGGCTTTATCTGATGTACATCCAGCATTGAGAAACCCTAATAGAGGTAATCACTGCATTCTGCCAATATCTAATATCTAATTTTTGCAAGAAAAAAATCAGATGTGATACCCGTATTCCCAGTCTCTTGTAAGTATTTACTGAACATGTCATTTCCACTTTATAGCTAAATTAAGTAATTCCTGCACTGGTTGGGGCAAATGTCAAAGAAAAAGCAGCTGATGTGGTGCCAATACCTCTAGCTTCTCTACTCCGTTTTGTGAAGAATTTCTCACTGGTAATCATTCCTGTAAGAGTCCAATACTGTTATTCTTGTCCTTTCCCTACCACAAACCCCGTTTCCATGTGCAAGTGGGTCAGCTCGAGTCTTAAATCAGCACATTCATAAAATTAGTTGGTTGGAAATAAAAGATCTTGCAGATAAGATTTTAAGATTCTTTGCTCATTTCCTTAACTTACAGAATATGTTTTAATGGAAAAGAAAGGCCTAATTTCCTGCAAAATTAGGAGACAATCTTATCCCTTCTAATTGATCTTGATGTGTACAAAAAAAAAAAAGTGCGATGACTTTATTGTATTGCCATGTTGTTACAACAGAGCCCCAATCTACAAAATTCTGAGGAACTGAGTTATGAAATGGAAGTTCTCGTGTAACAGGAAGTTTACTGCTTGCTTGGGAACCCAGTGCTTTGGGAGCCTAGAGTGAAAGTGTACAGTGATACTGAAAATGAATTCTCCCATGGTGTTTGGCTTAAACTTTTATACACCCCCAGACAGCAGAAGCTCTTACAGTAGACAGGAAATCATTCCTTCATTCCTCATTTATGCATTTGTTTTTTTCACTCATTCATGCTATACACATATATTTAAATAAATACTCATGTGTGGACCTGATTTTGGCACTAGAGTAGTGTCTAGAATAAGACAGATATCCTACAGGACTTCACTGAGAATTTCCATTGACCATAAATAAAAACGTACTGGGTTGGAGAGGATGTGGAGAAAGGGGAACCCTCTTCCACTGTTGGTGGGAATGCAAGTTGGTGCAGCCTCTTTGGAGAACAGTGTGGAGATTCCTCAAGAAATTAAAAATAGAGCTTCCCTACGACCCTGCAATTGCACTCCTGGGTATTTACCCCAAAGACACAGATGTCGTGAAAAGAAGGGCCATCTGTACCCCAATGTTTATAGCAGCAATGGCCACAGTCGCCAAACTATGGAAAGAACCAAGATGCCCTTCAACAGATGAATGGATAAGGAAGATGTGGTCCATATACACTATGGAGTATTATGCCTCCATCAGAAAGGATGAATACCCAACTTTTGTAGCAACATGGATGGGACTGGAAGAGATTATGCTGAGTGAAATCAGTCAAGCAGAGAGAGTCAATTATCATATGGTTTCACTTATTTGTGGAGCATAACCAATAGCATGGAGGACAAGGGGCATTAGAGAGGAGTAGGGAATTTGGGTAAATTGGAAGGGGAGGTGAACCATGAGAGACTATGGACTCTGAAAAACAGTCTGAGGGGTTTGAAGTGGCGGGGGGGTGGGAGGTTGGGGTACCAGGTGGTGGGTATTATAGAGGGCACGGCTTGCATGGAGCACTGGGTGTGGTAAAAAAATAATGAATAATGTTTTTCTGAAAATAAATAAATTGGAAAAAAAATGTACTGGGTTTTTCAGTGGAATTCCATGGATGTCCAAAGGCCTTGGGTTCTTAAGGGGATTTTAGATTTTATGTGTACATTTTAATGATTATCTAAAAACTGTAAAGTAATCACATTCCAACCCATCTGAAATATGACCTAGTAACCAAGGATGTGATATTAGGAACCCACATTAAGTTTGTCACCATGGTCACTTTTGTACCACATAAGGACACATTTAATTGATATATTTTTTTTAAAAGATTTTATTTATTTACTTGAGAGACAGAGATCACAAGTAGGTAGAGATGCAGGCAGAGAGGTGGGGGGAGGCAGGCTCCCTGCCGAGCAGAGAGCCTGACGTGGGGCTCTATCCCAGGACTCTGGGATCATGACCTGAGCCAAAGGCAGAGGCTTTAACCACTGAGCCACCCAGGTACCCTTAATTGATATATTTTTTAAATATTTTTATTCATTTAAGAGAAAAAATGAGTGGGAGGGAGGGAGAGGGAGAGAGAATCTCAGGCAGATGCTGTGCTGAGCCCAGAGCCCCATGCAGGGCTCAGTCTCAGGACACTGTGATCAGGACCTGAGCCAAAACCAAGAGTCAGATGCTTAAATGACTGAGCCACCCAGGCGGCCCACAAATTTAATTGCTGTTGACTAAGACGAAAATAAATAGAAGGAAGCTTCATTCTTAGGGAATGCAGTATGCTTACAAGAGGGCCAAATGAAGTAAAGATCTCTGAATAAAGGTTGTGCAGATATTTGCATGGAAAAAAGGCAGTCGGGGCTGTGTTGTCACATGGCACATGGCAGAGTAGGGGTGATCTACTCTGAGGATGCTGTGCTAGAGCCCTGGGTACCGCATGATGCCACTTAGTTTCAGGAAATCATCATCCTTTGTGGGAGTCCGTTATTGTCCATTTTGAATGGTACACATTAGTAGCTTTGTTTGTATTTAATTTTAAATCTTGTTTGGCTTTTAGGGTTTTATGGAAGTGATAAATTTACTTTGATTTGTGTTGACACCTAATTAGTAGTGCTAGTATAAAGATCATTTTGTCAACAGCAGGGATTAGGGGAAGCTTCCTTACTTTAAGGGGGATTAGTCTATTACTTAATACTGACAAATATTTTTCTAACTTATCTCCCTGTACTATAATCATTGCTTAATGAGTTCATTCCTCCCATTAGCCTGGAAGCTCCTGGAAGGCATATTCATATCTTCCTTGACTTTGAGCCTCCTATATGTTTATTAGTTAAATGAGTTGATTGAAAATAATAATAAGTAAGTTAGTTGATTGACCACAACGGGAAGTGTGTAACCCCTCACGTCAAAGTCAGCATGTACTGAGGTTTCTGTCAAGGGAGGCATTGAAGCATAGGCTATCACTTGAAGACTCCTGAGTCCAGTGAGGCTTACTCTGTGCCCATCAACATCCCTTTGAATTCTAGAGTAGGGGGAAGATGAAAATTGTTCTGTTTTCCCCTGCCTTTCTGGCAGTACAGAACGATTGCATTTAAAATCATTTTACCCCCCAAATAAATGCCTGAAGAGTACTTATCATACTAGCGCGATGAACTCCTGGCGCTCATTTATTTTCTCAGACAAATTCCCCATTTTACCCTCAGGATGTGGGTAGGTGGTGGAGTGTCTCCCTCACAAAGAGGTTGGAATTCTAGGAGTTGTTTGGAAAATGGCTTCGTAGGGGTTCTGTTCCTCCCATGGTGTGTGTGCCCGTGGATGTCTCAGTACACATCACGAGAGGTGGCTGCGTAAAGTGAAAGACACAGTGTCCACAGGAGCCACTTTTGTCCAGAGGAAACGGATTTTTGGAGTTGTCAGGAGGGTGGAAACGTACAGACAGCAGCCCGCCATATCTCTTCATCAGCTGATTTTTTTTTTCTTTTCTTTTTTTTTTTTCCCTTCCCCTCTCAGCCGCTTAATGTGAGTGCCTCTCTCTCGCCTTGTTTATTTCAGATGCCTCAGGAACAGTACACACACCACCGGAGCACCATGCCCAGCTCCGAGGGGCCACAGGTCTACAAGGTGGGCATTTATGGCTGGCGGAAAAGATGCCTGTATTTCTTCGTCCTGCTCCTGATGATTTTAATACTGGTGAACTTGGCCATGACCATCTGGATTCTCAAAGTCATGAACTTCACAATTGTAAGTAAAGACACACATTTCTTCAGCCCTTCTCAGGGGAAGGGAAAGTGTGGAGCAAGAAGGAACGTGGAAAAGTGGTGGTAGTAGGATTCAAATATCTTGCAAGCCTGGCATTTGGTTAAAAATATTTCTGTTCAGATTACATGTGGGGGTCTGCCTCTTTCTAATCTCTTTCCCTCAGTGGCTGGGAATCCAAGTTAGAGGAATTTCCCTCCTTTACAGTCTCTTGGATGCTTTCCCTCCATTTTGATGACTGTGATTCTGTATCCTGTAGTTTCCAAGCCTTTTGAGTAAATCATGCAGGAAGAAATACGGGCCAAATTCAAAGAACTAAGTTTTCCCAAATTTTGGGAGGGAGTATAAAAGGGTTTTTGAGGTAGAGGGGAGCGATATCTGAGCAGAATAAGGCTTTGTGGCTTATCTAAGAGTTGTAACTCCCTGTACATACCTGGTAGCTCACTGCTGTGGTTAATTGGGTTTTAAAAGGCCAGTTTTCTTTGCCACTGCCTGAGTAGGATGGAAATGAGGAGGGGGTAGCTATGCTTCACTTTTTAAAATTTTTTTTTAAGAATTTGTGCTTATGCTTCTTTGAAGAAATTCTTGTTATTGGTGGCTAGGGGCACTATGCATATTGAACATTTATTGTTAAAGTTCAAATGAAAAGAAAATTCTGGAAATATGATTTCTGGAGTTATTCTGAGGTTCCCACCCCCCATCCCTGGATTGCCTGGAGATTCTGGCAGTATAAGTACTTTTCACTTTGAGTGAACGCATAGTGGGTAGTAACCTGATGCCCTGAGATCGCCTTCATTTCTTGTGATGTCAGAAGGAAACAATGAGGTTGCCAATAAAAATATCCCATTTGATAAAGAAATCTGACCATAATGCAGTTAACAAGCAGGTTTTTCATGTGAAAATCCCCAACAGGATTGTGGATTTTTGCCTTTTCTGGATTGTAAAGTTCATCTTTATCCTTAAGCCAATCTGCGTGGTTGTACTTCTCTGCCTTTGCAGAGGCGATGTCTTCCGCTTTGGCTCTTTCCTCCATCTTCCTGATGTTCCAGAGCTCCCTGATAAAACCTTTGATCCTCCTGTAGCCCCATTTATCTATTTCTTATTTTCTCCTCACCCTGGAGAATAATTTTTACCTGTGTTTCGCAGACAAACTTTGAGAAGACCTTATGGCTTTAAGACGTGTCTGGAGTCCATCTGGTACTAAATCCAAGGGACCATAATTGCCCTCTGTTGATGTGCATGTTCTGGGATATTTTTATTTATTTATTATTTTTTAAAGATTTATTTATTTTAGATGGAGTGTGCACGAGTCGGGGGAGGGGCCGAGGGACCAGGAGAGAGAGAAGCCTCAGGGAGACTCCCTGCTGAGCACAGAGCCCTACACTGGACTTGATCCCAGGACTCCCAAAACCTTGACCTGTAGCCAAAATCAAGAGCTGACCGCTTAACCAGTTGAGCCACCCAAGCACCTGTGATGTTCTTATTTTATGTGTCAAGAACTTGTAAGTGGAAAGCTTTTGTTCTATAGTATTAATTAAGAGAAAATTGAAGCTAGGGCAGGAGAATGGAGAATAAAAACGTAAAAGACATTTAAAAGATGGTGTTGGTGTACTTCAACTAGGTTGTAGGAGATGAAGGATTGGAAGAAATTCTGGAGCATTCCCAGATTCTAGCTGGTGAGAGAATTGAGTGGTAGAGTCCAAAAAGCAAGGTAGAATTTATTACTTTCCCATTGGAACTTAGCTGGAACTAATGTCCCCTCTATAGCTTTTCTCTGTGCTATTTGGGCTAGTTCTATGACTTTTTTTTTTTTTTTTTAACCTAGTCTGATGTGAAGTTAACTTCTAGAACCTGAAAGATTTGGGGATGAGCGTGGTGGGGAATATGAGCTCAAATCTTGAAAACTGTGATACTGTACAACTATGGATTCTAGAGGGTGTTTTATCTGGCAAGCTTAATAGTGAGAGGTATATGTAAATGTATACTGAGTGACAATTCACTCTGATTGTATGTGAGCTTGGGGAGCAATATGACAGTAAGGTAATAATCTATTTGAAATAGGCTATTTCCTGTAGTTAACTGAATTGATTGCCAAAGTTGGGAGTTCTTAAAGCAGTACCAAACCAAGTACTTACTGAGGTGAGAATAATGCCATTATTAGCCATAATTGGTGCTTTATAATCGTAATGCATTTGAGCACATACAGCTGAAGTGTCAGAAAATTGATCTTTCCCTGCAAGTTAAAAGCATATTTTTCCATCAATCACAGTATAAAACATATTCTTTTAGAATTATAATTCTATTCCACAAATAGTAATTTACTGACAGTGAAGATCTTGAGAAAGAATGAAGTATTAACCAATTTTCTATCGGAGTACGTTGGCTAAAACAGCAAGGAAATCAATGGGATAACAGTTAAGCATTTTATGCAGGAATTTTAAAATATTGTCAACAGAAAAGAGTGATTTTTTTTAAACCTCTGGAATATTTAATGATTTGCAATTTAGGAAAGTTCACAGTATAATCAAGCCCTCTGAGTAATGATGAACCAAGAGAATGATGTCATAATGAAAGTACTTGGGAGGAGGTCTTGGCAACTTATCCAAGATCGGATATCCAGCATTTTACGTTGTGGTCAGGCTTGTGTTCTGTGCCATCCCCAAGGATATATGCTGGAAGAGCCCTTCCATTAGAGCAATCTGGAAAAATATCCCAATCCAGTTTTCTTGGTCCCAGAGGTAAATCAGAAGACAAATGATTTCGCTCTCCTATGCTCCTCACTGAATATTCTTGTCTTTGTCACAAGGCAGGAGAGCAGGATGACACTTCGGTTCTCAATTTTCCCATACATGGAGGAGTGTGTGGTTTCCCTGTACTGTGAACCCTCATAATTCAAACTATCCTGGTTAATCACACACTGTGCTGTACGAGGGGACTACTATTTACTGAGTTTTGTCTGTTAGTTTATTCTATTAGTCACAGTGCTTGACCCTTAAAATATCTCTCATTGAATTTTCACTTCGGTGGGAGTAGGAAAAAAAACTTAGGTATTATCTCCATTTTAATAAAAAACAATGTTCAGAGAAGTGAAGTGATGTGCTGAAGCACACACAGGTAAAAGATAAAAGAGGTAAATAAAATAAATAAACAAAATAAATAAAATAGGTAGTGTTTGACTTCAAAAGTAAATAAAAGAGGTAGTGTTTGTTTCAAAACCCAACCCTTTCCACCATCCACCACACTGTACTCCTCCCACTAATTGCTGTAATTATCCAGCACTTCAATAAAGCCATACAGCTGCCACAAGTCTCACTATCTTTGTGGCCCACCGTCTCTCATCTGATCACACATGTCCTTTCTGTCTGAAATAGCCCTTGACATTTTTTTTCTTTTTTTTTTCCAATTTATTTATTTTCAGAAAAACAGTATTCATTATTTTTTCACCACACCCAGTGCTCCATGCAAGCTGTGCCCTCTATAATACCCACCACCTGGTACCCCAACCTCCCACCCCCCCGCATTGGCTGCATAGTTTCCCGATAGTTATGAATGTTCAGTCCTCATGTCATTTCTCTTTGCACTGTACTTGTTGCCCCTCTCCCTCCACGGTCTCAGCCTTCTGTCTTATCCCTTTGTTGTGTTCATGTAAACATTGAACATAAACTTCATAATAATTTATATGTCATGGGGTGACATGGAGACTCAGTGAGTTAATGTGTGTTGAGCATTTATGGCAGCCTCTGACCCACAGAAAGTCTTGATGTTGGCGACAGGAAGTCATGAGAGACCCAACACCAACCGTAGCATGGTGGTTACCCTTAACCAGAATCTGGAGATGGATGCTTTAGACATAGATCTGACTTCTGCTGCTTATTTTGTCAAGTCCCTCAGCCCCTCCGTGCTGTGGTTCCCTGGGAGTAATAGCAGGACCTGTCTATCATAGGTTGTTGTGAAGAGTACACCAGGGGATGAGTATAAACTATTTAGAATGGAGCTCAGCACCTAGTAATAGTTAAGTTATTTTAGTGTTTGCTATCATCATCCCCATCGTAACTTTTCGAAAGTTTGTTTCATGCCAGGCACTAGGCTGCTATCATTTATATTATTACTGAATCCTTATGCAAGTAGGTAGTATTATGGTATCAACTGGACAAGGATGGGGAGAAGCTCAATAACTTGATTTGTGAACGCATAGCTTTAGGCAGAGTAAAGGTTTGAATCCAAGCAGTCTGGCTTTGGAACCTGGTCTTTTAGCCATCGTGATATATTGTGGGACTGCACAAATGTCCTAGCATGGGAAGGCAGGGGGTGGGGGTGCTGGCTGGCTTCGTCAGTGGAGTGTGCGACTCTTGATCTCAAGATTGTGAGTTCAAGCCCCATGTTCAGTGTAGAAAAAAAAAAGAAGAGAAAAGAAAAGAAAAATCTGAGCATGAATATCAGGGAAATGGATGCCTACCTGGCCATGAACTACATCACCTTTTTTCTCTGAGACTCAGGATAGAAATGAACACATTAAACTAGGTATCCTTAAGACTATAAGGTAGCTTCCTGTTGGCACACTATGATTTTATATTTGGGGCTTTGCCTTGACCATGTGTGATCTCACTCCATAGAGGCGGCTACTGCTGCCAACACATTCTAGCAACCCAGTCCAAATAATGTGGCCTCAAAGTTCTCCCCACATAACTCCATTTTGATCATCTGCAATATCATTTAGCACAAGTGGTTATTGAGTGATAAGATTTAAAAGGCTTGGGAATTATCAATAGATGTTGTGATCTCTTAGCACAGTGGAATATGAAGTCATTCACTGTTAGACAAGAGAGGAGCTTGGGAGTTCCCCTCATCAGACCCCCTCGTTTTGCAGATGATGAGCTCAAATTAAGTAGTGAGGTTGCCTGACCCAGCTGTGTTGCTGTAAACATGCCAGGAACTTCTCAGGAGCAGGGCTCATGGTCTATTTATCTTTGTGTCCCTAACCCAGTACCAGTATACAGTAGGCTCCCAATATGTGCTTGTCAATTAAAAATTGCCTTTGTGAAGATCACATTCGTGAGATACTGAATGCCCAGTACCCAGTCAATGCAGGTCACATGATAAGTCTTCCATAAATTATAGAGTTCTATATACCTCACTTAATAGATAACTTCGGTTCCTCTTTCCATTCATTAAAATTATAAAAGTCAAGCCATTTCTCTGTGGCTACACAAGAAATGGACTTCTATTTGTTTAATAAAAACCTTAATGATTTCCCCCTATAGTCCTCATAAAAACCCTGTGAGGTAGGTACCACCATTGCCCTTATTTTATAGGTAGGGAAGTGGAAGCTCTAAGAACTGTGGTAACTTGCCCAAGGTCATGCCGTCAGTGAGTGATGAAGCCAGGATTGGGTCACAGGGAGTCTGGCTCTAGAGCCCATGCTTTTAATCAGTACACTATGCTGCCCATTTTCCAAGTGCTATTTTTCATGAAGACAAATTGAATTTGTTCAGTGCAATGTCTAAAACATGATTTATTTACCCTAAAGGAAGATAAAGATCCACTGAGGGTCAGAGGAAGGCATTCTAATACTTGTAAATTGGACACATTGTAAAACAGTAAAAGCCAGAGAGAACGGACAGTGTGTTCCATAACTCAGAACACTGACATTCATCTGTTTGGAGAAGGCTCAAGGAGCTTCGACCCAGTCAAACTGACTCAAGTGGAGGGGAGTGAGGATACACGTGCCCTGGGAAGGGGAGAGAAGTCTCACTGGCACGTGGGAGCCCGTCACAGCGGAGGGACCGAGGGCACTGGCAGAAACCGAGGTGCTGTGGGGAGGTCCACCTTCTGGTTGCCCTGGTCCGCATGGCATCATGCCCTGCGACATTCGCTTCTGTTGGCAGGCTGGGTTCCTTCTGCTTTTGTTGTTCCTTCAACTAACCCCCTGTGTCAGTTCAGGTTTTCTGCTTCTTCGCCACTTAAACTTGTATTTATCTGTCCTTGACCTTCTGTTTATAATAATCTTTCTCTCTAGCTCCCCCTCTACCCGCCCCCATCTCTTGTTGCTCCCCAAGTGACATCCCAGAGAAGGAACTGCATTGGGCTGGATGTTGCACATCACGCAGTAACCTGTTTGCATGCCTGGAGGCTGAGGAAGACGCCCCATCATCAGCTATAAGCTGCCGGACAAAGCCACGGTCCTCAGAGTCCCGCTCTTTGAGCAGCCCGGCCAGGTCTTCCCTCCCATTAGGTCAGAAATACACTTGAAAATCGTATCTACATTTGATCTTCTATAAACACTATCTTTTTAAAGCTTTTTCACTTTCTTCTCATTTATTCTTGAAGCCTTTCCAGATTAACCCGATGGACTCCCTTTTCTCTGTTCTGCCGTACCTGCTGTCAGGCAGGGGCAGGGTGAGGTGGGGAGGACATTCAATACTGCATTTATTTATTTTCCTGGCCCTCTCCCTTGCTAGGCTGCAAGCTCCAGAGACAGGAACCTTAAACTATTTCATATTTGAATCCACAAGTTTAAACACCTTGCCTAGCACGTAGTATTTAGAATGTTTATTGAATAAATGAATGGGAAAGAAAAATCATGAATAGCCCGTCACTTTAAATTAAAATGTGTAAAGATGGGTTAATAGAGCTTTATATAGCCCTTAAAATGAACTATTAGTTCATTTATTAAGGTAGACAGATCATAAATGAGATGAGTACTGGAATTTGATTATGAAAAGGTATTTTTAATACCAATACTCCCTTCTGTGTATCAACTACCTGCTACATTTTAATTACATGAAAAGAGAAGGGCAATAATGGAGTGTCAAACAGAATTGAAATAGGAGGTGTCATCCTAGTTAATATACAGATTTGCTCAGCAAATGAAAGGAAATGATATTATTGGCTTTAGTCAGACTTTTCATTTAACACTGTTAATATATTGTGTGTGTGAGAAGCATTCACTTCAGCTTCTAGACTGAGAACATCACCCTGTGACCCTCAGTGCTTTGACTCTTGTCACTTTCTATCCATTAGCTCAAGTTCTTCAACCTGAAAAACTGTCAAGATGTTATTTTTTTTAAGCGGCATGGAAGTTGTAATGCAGAAAAAAACAAAAGACAGAAGTTCATTCTGTTCCATGATCTGCCCTGGGATGTGGCTCTGCAAGGTCCTGTTTGCTTAGAAGCCTACTGGGTTTTGTACCTTTATAAGAATGAGAATCTTCAAGGATGATTTTAATCACTGTAACCGCTGCAAAATGCTGTGAACCAGGCTTGTTACAAATGGATACAATTTATCGGCCATATTTGCTTCAATTCAGTCTGTATTTCTTAAGCACACTATTTGTGCAAGACACCATGCTTGTTTGGACAGTGGAGATTATAATAGGAAAATCCTTTATTTTAATAGATCAGAATATACTAGAAAGTAAAAAGAAAAAAAAAGCATGTGTGTGATATTAATCCATTCCCCAAATGACAAATATTTTAAGGGAGCATCAGAGAAGGAATCCGCTAAAGCTAAAAAGCACTGGAAGATTTCTTGAGTCTTAAAGGATGGGTAAGGCCTTTTGGGTCATGTTTATAGTAGGGAAAGCACCATGATTGTAGCCTGGTTGAGGTGTGTTCAGCTTGGTTGGGAAGCCCCAGACACTAGGGTTCTGATATTGAGAACTCATGCCCCTACAGAGAAAAGATGGGGTGGGGAAGGAGAAGCATGGAAGCCGACACCAAGAAAGTCCAATCGAACGCAAATCATAGACACTCTTGAGAGGTCAGACTGAGAAACTTGAGTTCTAATTATTAACAAATGACTTGTGCAGTGTTAGCCTAGTATATGGGTAATATCCATGATTTTTGCCACTTGTTACTGTTTTCATATACTCAAAATTCCTTTTTAATGATTGTAGAATTGAGAACAATAAACAATGTCAGCAGGCTCCCTGGAAATATTTTTCTCTTCATAACATCACACATAGCTGCTCACACATGGAATCTGAGATCTTATAGGTCATGGGGCTGTTCTTCAGTTCTGTTACTCAGAACTCTGAATGACTCTCAAAATCAGAAGTTCTGACGAGATCTTGGAGCTCTGTTCGCTCGCACCGAGGCATGAAGCAATTGTAGGAGAGAAGTTCTGAATCCCAAGAGGGCATGTTACCACAGAGAGCTTGCAGATCCGTCCTTCCACAGCAGGCAGGGGTTGTTCCAACTGTGGGGCAGGGAGTGGGGGAGAAGCCACAGTAAATATGAGGAGGTTTCAGGTCATTTGAGTTGCCTGAGCATCATTAGTTAGGGTTTCTAAGCTTGGAGTGTCTTTGTAAATACATTATCTAGAAGTGCACTAATATGAAATTAAAGTGAAATAATATTAAAAATTCAGTTCCTCATTCACACGAGCTACCTCACAGATAGTCAACAGCTCCTCTCCTCAGGAGACCACATAGAAAACATCTCCATCACAGCAGGGAGTTCTCTGTTATAAACATGACCAGAACCTGCTAACCTGTCTTTTGGTGTGTACATTCAGACCTTTGAACAAAAAAGTTTTTCACTTCTCTCCATACATTCATTTTTGTGTTTTCTTTCTATGTCCTAGACAATTTTTAGGACCTGGGACCATGGGATTAAGGTAGAAAACCAAAAAGCAAACACAACTCCATTTATCAGGAGGATAAGAAGAAAATTTCTCATAATCTCATGAACAGGTGGCCCCAAATAACTGGTTATAATGGCTTGTTCCTTTTCCATACACCCATTCTCTGTCCCCTCTCTTCCTTTTAGTACTTCTCACCGGGAAGGTAGTGAGACAGTGATAGGTTTTTCATCTTGCCTGTAAGAAGCAAGGTGGTCCTTTTCTGGGCACACAGCTCTATTAAGGGCGGAGGGTCAGGGACCATTTCTAAGCCTTAATCTTCTCAATCTGTAAAAAAAAAAAAAAAAGTAATTTGGACCGGATGAAATACAAGGTCGTCCCTCCAGAGCTTAAGTAGTTCCTCTAATTACTGGATCCTCCCATATTCCTTGAATCAGAATGAGAGAGATTGAATCATTTTTTTCCTCTAGAAGTGTGTGTGTGTGTGTGTATGTTCACACTGTATTTAGATAAAAATCCAAGATGCTATGTGCCACGAAATATATCTCATATGCCGTTTAAAAATGTTAAAAACTTAATCTGTTCAATTATTTAGTGAGTCATTGGTCTCATTATCTATTATTATCCAACAAAGTACCCCAAAACCTAACGGCTTGATGTAACAGCAGTAATTAATTTTGTTCAGGAATCTCTAGTTTGGGTGAGACTCAGTGGGGGGTTCTCTCTGCTCCCTGATGTTGAGCCCCTGAGTTGGGAAGACTCGCACTAGGGTTGGCTCAACAGGTAAGGCTGGAATCATCTAGAGGCACGTTTACTTACATATATGGGCACATCTTGAAAATGGGACCTCAGCAAGCCAGGTAGTCTACATGTGGTCCACCATGTCAGCTAATTGGACCTCTTTTCCACATGGCAGCTGGGTTCCGGAATGTGTGTTTCCCTTACACATGGTGGGAGTGCATAATCCTGCTCCAACCTAGACTCGGGAGTCAGGCAACATCACTTCTTATTTAGTCTGGTGAAGGCAGACACAAAATCCTTCTAGATCAAGGAACGGGGCACATGGACTCTACCTCTACATGAGGGACTTGAAGGTTCTAGAAAAGCATGTAGGATGGGAGATTATAATTGGTTGAAAACATATGTCCTTGGCTTAATCCCTGGAACCAATGAATGTCACCGTATTTGGCCTGATCTAAAATAAGGATCTCAATATGAGGAGATCATCTTGGATTACCAAGTCAGGCCCTAAATCCAGTGATCAGTGTCGGAATAAGAGTCAGGTGGAGTAAGAGTTGATGGAGAGAAGACAGCAGGCAGTGCGGTTGGCTGCAGAGGCAGAGAGACGGCTGCTGCCAGCACAAGGGATGTCAGGTAGATTCTGGAAGATGAAAAAGTCAAAGAAAGGACTCTCCTCTAGAGCATCTGGAAGGAAGGGCATCCCTCCTGACAGCCTGATTTCAGACTTCGAGCTTCCAGAACGGTGAGAGAATAATTTTTTTAAGCCATCAGTTTTATGGTAATTTGCTATGACAGTCACAGGAAACCAGACCAGAGATGGCCTTGGGACCCTCTTTGGGAAGTAGTCTACCACAGCCTTATCAACACCACCTGCTAAGAGCCATGCGAACCCTGCACCCTGTATGGAGCACAGTGGGAAGTGCTTGCTATGTTAGCTCTTTCCTTTCTCACCAGGACCCTTTGAGGAGGTGCTGGGGGAGACAAAGCACAGACTGCCTGCTTAACCTGCCTGACTCCCTTAGCTGCTAAGTGGCAGGGCCAGTGTATAGATCCTGGTGTGTCTAACTTCAAAGTTTGGGCTTTCAGCTTTCTGTAGAGATGTTTACTGTCAAAAAAAATACATGTCGTTAGCTAGTAATATATTTAGTTGTTATCGTGTCCAATGGCCATGGTGGTTAGTGTATATTAAGAGCAAGGAGGAATGGGCACTTTGCAACCGCTTCAGTGGGGGAGGCTGGGTGGCTCAGTCTCCTAAATGGCCGACTCTTGATTTTGGCTCAGGTCGTGATTTCGGGCTTGTGAGATCAAACCCCATCTGAGGCTCCAGGCTGAGTGTGGAGTCTGCTTAAGATTCTCTCTCTCCCCCTCTGACCACCACCCCCACTTGCTTTCCTCCCTCTCTCTCTCAAAAAAACAAACAGACCAAAACCTACTTCAGTACTGGATCAGCCATTGACCACTCAAGCACAAGTATTTTAAGGAGTCAGACTAACTACATAACTGGTTCTTGTGTTCTAAGAATCCTGGTTTGTTTGCTTTTCGAGTTACTTTTTTGCCTTCACTAAGCCACATGTAAATAATCTAACCACGGTTGCTTTGTAAATTAGGAGTTAAAGACTAGAAATGAATTCCTTGGTAGGAACATAGCCCTTCTATTTCACAGAGAAACCTTCAGGCTGGAATGCTTATGTAAAGAAAATTATGCATTTTGACCAGACTTTAATTATCATCCAAATTAATTAAATGGAGGAGTCTTTAGCATCTCTTAAAATTTACTTTTCTACTAGTAGGTACTCTGTTTGTTGCTTTTTCAATTTTTAAAATTTTATTTATTTTTAAAAATTTATTATTTATTTGAGAAAGAGACAGGCTGAGAGCACAAGGATAGAGAGCACCAGGGTAGAGTGACTCTTTGCTGAGCAGGGAGCCTGATGCAGGACTGAATCCTAGGGCCCCAGGAATATGACATGAGCTGAAGGCAGATGCTTAAGTGACTGAGACACCCAGGCGTTCCATAATGCATTTTTTTAAAAAGATTTTATTTATTTATTTATTTATTTAACAGGGAGAGAGGGAGAGAGACAGAGAGAGAGATCACAAGCAGGCAGAGAGGCAGGCAGAGAGAGGGGGAAGCACACTCCCCGCTGAGCAGAGAGCCCAATGCGGGGCTCGATCCCAGGACCCTGAGATCATGACCTGAGCCGAAGGCAGAGGCCCGACCCACTGAGCCACCCAGGTACCCTCCATATTACATTTTTTAAAAGATTTATTTTATTTATTTATTTTATATATAGAGAAAACATGCATGAGAGGTGGGGAGGAGGCAGAGGGAGAGCCCAGTGTGGGGCTTGATCCCAGGTCCTGAACCAAAGTCCAGGGTCAAATGCTTAAACTACTGAGCACCCAGGTGCTTCTTTGTGTTTACTGTTAAAGAAGGAGTTAGTGAGTAGAATTTGGGAGCAGTGGTGTAAGCCCTTTTTAGTGTAAAATATGTGAGTCATTATACAGCCATTTAGCAAGTCCTTGCTATGACCAGACATTGTGAAGGCCTCTGGTGTGTGATTGCCTTCTCAAAAACTAACAGTGGAAAGATCCATGGAATTGTTATCTTTACCATGTTGTTGTAATCATCATTTTATTTCAACAGGCATTTTTAGGTACCTGTTATACTCCAAAGGACACAATAAAAGAAACCATCTCCACTCTATCCCCGTAGCATCCTTACTCTTATAAAAGTTCTTCACACCTTTGGAAGCCTGTTCACACCTATTGTGTTATGTGATTCTTTACAAATGGGAGAGACATGGCAGGGATCATTTAATTTTACCCTTTTTGACTGAAGGGACTGCCGAGGCTCAGATCTGTGTAAGATCTCATGTCTAGTAAGTGCTGTAGTCAACCTCCCAACTTGAGAATACATAAGAATAAGAATGAACAATGAGCTGTAGAACTCAACCACAGTTGCCTTTTCTGGTTTGAGGCAGGCCATGCAGCCATTGTTTATGGGATATATGGAAAAAGACTCAGCACATTCCTGTTCCTTAGCTGGCCATTAAATTTGGGCCAGGGAGTTTGGGCCATTAATGCATGAGACTGTGATCAGCCACGTTAAGTAAGCATGTTTTCTCTCTCTGGCAAATCTCTTAATTCCAAGGTAAAAGGGGGGAAGTCCCTAAAACCTGAGGATAGAGGAAAGTGATCATATGGGTCACTTAGTCATTCAGTGGGTTAAACCGGCTTTCTGACGTACCTAGCTGGTTACTGTCTCAGAAATGAATGCTTTACAGTTCACATAAGGAATTTCAGATTTTCTCCATTGAAACCTGCATTGCAGTTTGGCAAGGAGGGTTTCACGAGAGCGGGGATAATTTGTGTTTGTTTATTCACTGGTGGAGAGCCTTGTGCTTCTGACTTTTGTGGTTTTCTTTGAAAAAATAGTTTCCTGGACCCAATTAGGTGAAGAGCTCCTGTTTGAAATCAGCAGCTCTGTTTGAAATCTGTCGTTTATCTAGTTACTCTCTGGTTATAGCCTCATGAATGAATAACAGTCATGTACTCAACACATGTTTAATGATCTCTTCCTGTTGACTGAGCACCGTATCAGGCGCTGGAGGTATGACAATGAACAAAAGCAAATGCCGTTCCTTCCTGAAGGCGCTGGCTGTCTTGTGGGGGAGGCAAGTAGTGAGCACGTGATCAAAAAGATCAAGATGTAAGAATACCATTGTAATGAGTGGATGAGGTAAGAATCTATGAAGGGGGAATTTGGCATAAGCAAAGAAGGGACTTTCAAGACGAGGTGATTGCACAGATGCCAAAGGTGAAAGTGAACAAAGGCAGGCGAAGGAAAAAGAGATGTTGGCAATCTTTTGCTTTACTTGCTTTATTTAAGGGCCGTTTGGCTTCATCATGGCTGAATTAGGGACCACACCTGTGAGGGTGAGTATAGACTGTGATTCCCCTCACTTAATACAAATAACTTCTGCATTAAAAAAAAAGGAAGCTTGTTTACAATAGGGCTTTGCTTTCTTCATTGGCACAAAACAGTATTTGACTCCTCACAGGTGCATTGACTGCAAGATTGCCAAGTGGAAGATTGTCGTTAGTAGGATATCATTTTTGAGATTATTGTTCTTATTTGTGCCAGGCATGGTACTGAACTTAATTTCCCCTTTTACCAGATGAGAAAGTTGAGGCTTCAAAGTGAGGTCAAGTCACTTTCTCATGGTTGCAGTAAGCGACAGACCTGGAACACAAAGCCAGTGTGAACCCAGAACTCCTGATAACTGTGCCATACATTCTCCTGTGATACCCTGTTCACTGAAAGATCGTGGTCTTTGTTCCTCAGAGCCCTTAGTCTCCATGCTTGGACCATTCCAATAATGTCACAAGAGTCAGCAGCAGGCTACATGAAGAATGCTGATGGTCTGTAATAGCCCAAAGATGAACTGATTTCTAGAACCCTCTTAATGTCTGCCCATTATGATGAATACTTATTACTCTCAACTAGTGGAATGCCTCCCACACAGTTTATTGAGAAATTGTCTTCTCTGTTTTCTAATGGACTTTATTGATTCTTTTCTCTCATATTGGACAAATCACTTATTGAACTCAGAGGGGTTAGGCGGCCTCACACCCAGGAGACTTAATTATTTCGGAACAAATCCTCTCACTCCAGACTGTCCAGCTTCTTGACTCATTGTCCAGAGTTGTTCTGAAGCCACGGTGCCCACCAATGCTTTAGAAAGATCCTGTTGTGTGAAAAATACAGTGTTAGAGACAGTGTGGTTAATGGGTTTAGAGAAGTCAAACTCAGGTTGGAACCTCAGCTCTGTTACTGATGAGCCAGGAGATACTAGCAAAGTAGCTTAACTTCTCTGAGCCTTGATTTACTCATTTATAGTAATGGGATTCCTAATACTGGCTTTGCAGAGTTCTGATGAAGATTTAAACAGAAGGTACAGCTGGGTCGACATCAGTAAATGCTTGCCATTATTAATGTCAACTTGACCACTTGCAGAATTGCCTTGCAAAGAGAAGATGTGGTTGCTAAAATTTAGCAGAGTCATAGGCTCACTTTTAAAGGAATGACTGATGGCATCTTAAAAGCACGTGCAACTTGGCTGTGGCTGAAGAATCAGCATTGCTGTAAGAGTTACAGTCATGCAGTATTTTATATGTCCATGTTATTGCTGGTTCAACTTAGAACTGCCTGAAACACAGGAAACTATAACCTTTCTAATGAATGAGACAGCCTGTAAAGGAGCAAGCTACTAAGTAAACAAAGTGATTGTGTATCATGAGTTGTTCCCTGAGCGAAATAGAAATGCAACATCGTGCCGGAGACCCAGGTGAGCATATGTCTCCGTGAAGAGGCAGATTTTAGTAGAAGCCTGAAGTATGGGATTGAGGTAGCCGGGGACAAGGCTGAGGGAGGTTGCAGGAGGAGCGAGAGGGAAGAGCAAAGTCGCATCCCCCTGATGGGAAAAGGCACTGCCTAGACAGTGTCAGTGTGGTGGCAAGAAGGAGTTGTCATTCAGTCATTACTGTTGGAAGGCAAGCTCTGTGTAGGAGACAGAAGGGACAATACATGTGACACTTAGATCCCTGCTCTGCACTGTGTCATTCATGAGAGGCCAGCTGACCTTCAGTGACTTATTCCTGATTGGTATGATGTGATGCTTATGTAAGGCGGCTCAAAAGTCCCACCCAGGGCGCCTGGGTGGCTCAGTGGGTTAAAGCCTCTGCCTTCGGCTCAGGTCATGATCCCAGGGTCCTGGGATCGAGCCCCGCATTGGGCTCTCTGCTCAGCAGGGAGCCTGCTTCCTCCTTCTCTCTCTCTGCCTGCCTCTCAGCCTACTTGTAAGCTCTGCCTGTCAAATAAATAAATAAAATCTTTAAAAAAAAAAAAAAGTCCCACCCTCTTGGAAGCCCTGTGGCTGTCACTGGTCTGTTCAAAGCCAATACCCATGTCTGTCAATGAAGATCAATTGTCCAAATGCCCTAGAAATCATGATGATGGCATGATGGCTGCTGACCTCGTAGCTAGTCTTGGAGATGGCGCCATTGCAGAAAAATAATTCAATAATGGACACACTGGGGGACTATAGGTGAATATACACTCTGTCTGTTTTTTCTGAGTCCATAGCAGCCTTAAAGTATTGTAAATGGACTCTACTCTCTAACCAGGGAATTACAGCAATCTATTAATTGCTATTTTTGATTATTTGCATTTAATTAAGGAGTACTCTTGAGAGAATGGAGGACAACATAACCTCAAAATATGGCTTTGCATCTTGGATAATTGACTATAATTTCTGTTTTTACAGCTTTTCTAAATTGTTTATTTCTCCAGATGTTTCCTAAAACTATGATTTTACCTCTTTCCTTTCAATGGGTGAGCAGTGGTTTCCCATAAAAGCTTATATGGTTTAGTTTTCTGAACTAAATTAAAGCTTAATTAGCCAAAAATCCAGATCTGTGATGTGTTTATACAATTTATGAAAGCATAATTAATTTCAGTTAATTGCATAAGTAGCTTTTCCATGCAAACAATAACCTTTTCTCTGCTGACCTCTAAAAGTCAGATTGCAGGTTATCTATGTTTCAAGCTGCACCTCCCCCCCACCATGTAATACTTAATCAGTTTGCATAATTCTCAAAGTATTACTCTTTTCTTTGATTTATGGCTTTTATCATGGAAGTCAGTGATTACCTCTACAACCCATGTTTCATGTTTTGAAAATGCAATGAAAAAAAGTGCTAGAATAGCGTTGCTTTTGTTTTGAGGAAAACCAGAAAGAAAAATTAGATATATGATTTTGATATGTTCTCCAAAGCCCACTACCTCTTATAAAGTTACCGAGGCTTTTTTAGTCAATTTGAATGACAGTTCAAATTACATTGATCAGCTAACTGTCAAAAAGAATAGCTATTATTTTTTAAATCTCCTGATATTTCCAGGATTTGTCTTCCTGAGAAGAATGATAACTTCACCATACACTGTGCCGGATTCTCTTGCTGCAGAAGCTATTCCCTTTGCAGAAGTCTTTAGAAAACTGTATTTAATCCTAAGGAATTATTCTCTGAAAACAAGCCTTCTCACTTGATTGGCAATTAAACTTTCTTATTAGTTCCCTTATCATTCCCCTAATAAGTCTTGCATATAAATTGAGGGTGGTAAAATTTTCCCTTTATTCTCTCTTCCTTGTTCATTTTCTGGAAGGGGTGGGTGCTGTTTTTCGAGCTCTTTCTGAAGACCCGAGGGCTTCTTTCCCAGGAGCCTCAGGCAAAACTCATCATCTGTCTTACTGGCCTGAATGGTGTCATGTGCTCATCTCTGGACCAGTAACTATGGCCATGGGGGGTGATTATGATCACTGGCTTGGGCCAGAGTCACAGGTCTGGGAGCTAGTATCCCAGTTGTATAGGCTGTGCAAGGAGGTATGGGAGCAAAAAGAAAATTAGGGTCATACCAAGTAAAGGGATGGAGATTAGTGGGAAGGCAATCACAGGTGCATCTCACAAAACCGAATGTATTGTATTTTAATGAAATTGTAACAGAAGAAGCCTGAGGAACCTCTTGACTTTAGAGTGACTTTTGCTTCAAGATGGTCAGTGTATGTGCATTTTGAATGTGAAAAGTGTTCTTCCTTGCTAGATCTCTCTAAGGTTCATTAACAACCAGTATTATAGAACCAATTCAAAAGGAACATGTTTTCAGTGCCTATCTTATTATTAGCTTCAGGGCTACATTTTTTTAAATGCATAATGAAATCCATGGAATATTTAGAAAAAATGTGGCACTTTGCAAAATTGGCTTTGGGGGCTGTGCATGGCTTATAGGGGGAAGGAAAAGTGTCTGGCAATAGCATGAATTGAAAAACCTTTGGTCCGTCTCTAGGCTGCAGTTAGCCATAAGCAGTTGAGGAAAAAAAAAAAAGAGAGAGAGAGAGAAATCCAGTTCGTGACTTTCAGAGGATCTACAGAGGCTCAGTACCCTTTTTAATCTTGTACACAGACTATAGGAAGGTCATTTTCCCCTATGTGTATGAAGTCAGCCTCCCTACCTTTGTGGGGGTTTTGCTCATTTCAGAGAATAAGAAATGGGAACTGGCTATTGTTAGTGACAGGACAGTGCTTCAAGAATAATGAGAGTCACTCCTCCTTTCCCTACGGACTGGGAAAGCAAAGGTACACACAGACATGGTAGCTTTTTTTAAATAGCTATCATTATCATTTTCTCTCCAGAACCCTGTAGAGTCTCATCATTATTAAAGTCAGGGTACTTGAGTTATGGTCTGGGTTTTGTCACAAGCTCTGGGACCTTGGGCACACACTCCTTGTCCCCTCTGGGCATCATGGTACATGTTGATAAAATGGAGAGTTTCAAAGGCATTCAGAACCAAGTTACATCTCAGATGGCTTTTATCTTTAAAGTTGTAAACATCTGGAATGGGGAGATGTAAAACACGGCCTCTTGGATTAAAAATGGCATCTTACTTAGTCTCTCTTAACCATCTACTAAACTGTAGATGATAGAACAGAGAATGAGGAATCACTCCATCATAGAATGGAATGGGAATCGGTCTCTTACCAACCTCTTGGAGGGATCATTGGGAACTTTTAAGGTTTATAAAACTGCATTAAAAGGACACAGTTAAAGGTACTTCCCTGTCAGGCCATTGTAAGGACAGAATTCCTCCCTTCTCCAGAAAGGATGTGCTTTTCCTTTGGACCCATATCTGTGCCCATACTGGCACATACACATGCTTATTTAATATATGCACATATATACAAATGTGCACAAAGAATACACATATGTGTACATACAAATAGATACACGTATATGTACACCAACTAGTGAGTGGCTATAATCCCAAAATAACAACAGCCAGAAATAGGATAGAGCCAAGACATCAGTGTCTTGGGAGGTGCAGTTTCCAGGTATAAAGCCCCTTAAGCAGGAGAAGGTACAGGGGATGCGAATAGGCATGTCAACCGGACAACGTCCTTCATGAATTGCGTGTTCAGAGTTGTGAGAGATGAGCACCTTCGCAACCCCTGGGGGCACAGCTAAGAAGCCCTGTGAGAAGGGCCTTTCAGTCGGTGCCCGTGGGGATGGCGTGTGTCTACACCGCGTCTATACCGCTCTTTCCTCTTGGAGTCAGTAGCGGCAATCCAGAGTCTGTGACGAAAATGAAAGAATAAGGAACAGAAGCATCATTTTGAACATGTGGCGAAAAAACACACTTCTAAAAATGATCTACTTTACAAACCAGAGGAAAGGTTTAGAAAACTGAGGGGCAGGAAGTGGTGGAACAGGGAAAGGTCTTTGTGATTTCTGCTCAGCAGAGGAATGGAAATCCATAAAGACAGGTCAGGCAGACAAAAAGCTCCGAGAATTGAAGGAAATGACATAGGAAACGTTGTAAGGGAACTGAAAGGGCAGTAACAGAATTAAAACCCAGTTCAGAATCACTGCAGAATTCATACTGAGAAAAAGTAAATCGGCTAAGTGAAGAATAAAATTGAAGTGCTTTCCTGGAAATGAATAAGGAAGCAGAGTGATAAAGCAGAAGAAAATTAAGATGATTACTATGGTGGAAAGAGACTGAGTTACAGGAATTTCTCCGAGTTCTTATAGAGATTCCTGAGGAAAAGAGCAGAATGGAGACTAACACTTCAAAGCCACAATCGAAGAACATTTTCTGAGCTGGAGTTACTGAATGATTTTATTGAGAACCATATAAAACAAGTGGAAAGACAACCACACTCAACGACACCCAGGCAAAATATATGTTTCCAGTGTAAAAACAGAACAATCTTGTAAAAGAACCAAAGTGACGCTGATCCAAGAATTCTCCTTAAGAGGACAGAAGCAAGGAATGGAGTTGAAAAATTAATCCCATGAATGTTATAGTCAGAGAAGCTGTCTTTTGATGAGAAAACGAAGACCCTTTCTCACGTGTTGTAAGCCTCACAAGACCTCCCTCCTGCCAAGTGAAAACTTATACAAATGAACCCCAGTGAGAGAGACTATGACATAAAATGGCTGCCGGGAGAACTTTGGAACCACTTACGTATGAAAGATTTCTACACACTTGCTGAAAATTATAAAATGCAATTCTAAACAGATAAGAAGAGATGCAGTCTGTTACATAGTCTCCGAGCCAATATTTTTTGCATGTTCACGTATGCCATGAAGCTATATTAACCAATAATTAGAATGCATCTTTTATATTAATCTGAATGTGCTGTGCCTTAAAAAGGCGGCAAAGACCAAAACAGAGGCAAACTGGGGATGTTGGGACAGGGACAGGAACATGTCAATTTAGGCAAAATTCTGTGTATTATATACAAGCAAAAACAAAAACAACTACCATTTCTGGTTTTACTTTGATAGTAAATAAAAACCAAATTGAGCAAAAGAATGTTAAAAAAAATAAAAAAGAAAGAAAATGTCAAAGTGCCTGGGTGGGTCAGTTGTTGAGCGTTCAACTTGATTTTAGCTCAGGTCATTATCTCAGGGCTGTGGGATTGAGCTTCATGTGGAGCTCTGGGCTCAGTGAGGAATTTCCTTGAGATTCTCTGCTTCTCCCTCTGCTCCTTTCCCCACTCGTGTTCTCCCTCTCCCTCTCCCTCTCTCTCAAATAAGTGGATAAGATCTTTAAAAAAAAAAAAAGAAAGAAAGAAAGGAAAACCTTAACAGTGTATTTCTTCTAAACCTGAGGTCAGGGGAGGAAGAAATTATAACTAAGAAGCAAGGCACAGCACTCAATCGACAATCCAGCATGAAGGGTATTCAGATGAATATAAAAGACGCGTTCTAATTATTGGTTAACGTAGCTTCATGGCATACGTGAACATGCAAAAAATATCACTTAGTCTTCGATCTTTGACAAGGACATTTAGACATCCCCCCACCACTCCCTCATACAAAATGCTAGGTTCCCACTGCGTTGTGGGAACTGCAACCAAGCAGGGACATGGGGACAGCCATGCCCTGGTCAGAGCCACTTTGGCAACGGGGTCTGGTGGCTTCCACTTGGTTACGATTGCTGTGGTACACTAAACTGTTTCTGGTGGTTCCGTGTCTGCTTGGTACCACAGTGTGAACATTGTGCCAGGGACACATAGCGAGACTTACCTAAGTCTGACCTTCAGAAATGCTGGGGAATCTCTACCCATAGGGCAGAACCAGTGTCTGCAGTCCTTCGACACTTTAAACGCTCCCCCGCCCTTAAATGTGGGGTTTCCCAAGAAGCCCTAAGACCTGTTCCGGCTTTTACTGGTGAGAAGCTGGGGCTTCTCTTCAATGTCTTCAGCATGTGGAGCCTGTACTGTAAGCTTTAGCACATACTTAAATTTATTATTTTTTTTTCAATTTATTTATTTTCAGAAAAACAGTATTCATTATTTTTTCACCACACCCAGTGCTCCATGCAAGCCGTGCCCTCTATAATACCCACCACCTGGTACCCCAACCTCCCACCTCCCCGCCACTTCAAACCCCTCAGACTGTTTCTCAGAGTCCATAGTCTCTCATGGTTCACCTCCCCTTCCAATTTACCCAAATTCCCTTCTCCTCTCTAATGCCCCTTGTCCTCCATGCTATTGGTTATGCTCCACAAATAAGTGAAACCATATGATAATTGACTCTCTCTGCTTGACTTATTTCACTCAGCATAATCTCTTCCAGTCCCGTCCATGTTGCTACAAAAGTTGGGTATTCATCCTTTTTATCTTAAGGTTTGAAGTGTCTCTTCCAGGGAGAAGCTCTATACTAAAAAGCATAGAAATATACTAAATATTTTAGATATACTAAAAAGCATAAGAGCCTAGATGACTAGCCTCTTTATTACAGTATATTTCTCACTTTTTTCAGGGCCTTTGTAACTTCAATTTTTAAATGTTGTCTAGTACTTTATCTCCCTGAAGGTGGGGGGTAAACCAGATGATTCCCCAGAGATCACTTCCCGCTCTAAGATCTGTGTTTGTGGGGGCCTGTGTGTGTGAGAGGATTTAGACTTAACAAAAGAGGTTGAAAGTTATTACCGTCTTCGGGACAAGGGCTATATATTGATGATTTTTTTTTCTCCACCCCAGGGCTTAGAACTGAGTCATGAACACAGTTGATACTCTATAGAGACCCAGCTTTACCGCAGTGTATTTCCTCATGGCACCTGAAGGTACAGGATGAAACTGAAGAGGAAATTGTGGGCTTGGGATCTGGAGTCACGAGATCCCACTGGCAGCTCGGCATCTAAGGTGGCCTAAGACAATGCACTTAAGGTTCTCTGGCTGCATTTCTGCTTGTGAATAGAGGTTTGAATTAGATCAGGAGCTATGGACTGCTGGTTGGCCCACCTGTCTAGCAGACTGTGTCATGGGGCCTCCGAGGTATTGACAATTATCGTTAATAGGAAAATCCTTTAGAGGAGGTGCGTGTGCCCTGCATTCTGCCAAGGCCCACACCACCCCCTGCTACGTGACACCAGCACACACTGCTCCTTGATGCTCGCCTTGGTGGCCTTTGCAGGCATTTGATAGTAACCCTAAAGAGCTTTTCTACTCTGCAGCCTCGGGATTGTTGGTGTGCAGAGGTTTTGTGTGTGTGTGTGTATGTGTGTGTGTGTGTTGTTTTGTTTTGTTTTTAGTAGACTTTGGAGGTTAAAAACTATTTGACTAATTAGAATGGATTGATGTGGGAAAAAAATGTCACCCAAGAAGACACACCAGAGAAATTTCAAATGGGTTTGAAAATGGAAATAGAAAAGCTGAATCAGTCTACTTGTTTTCAGGTGCCTTCTCTTCACAGCCATTAGTTTGGCCTGAACGACACCAAAATGGTCCTAATGGCCCCAGTCACAGGAGCTATTACAGGTTGTCTAACTTCGTTAAATTCTTTTCTGCTTTAAATTGTTAATGATTCAGCATTTCATGGCTCAAGTCAGGTGCTCTCCGAGGGCGCCTTCCTTAAAGGTCACTCACTCTCCAGAAATCAACATCCAAGATTAAGATTGCAGATTCTGCTCAGTGACCTTGGGAGAATAATTATTTCTTGGATACAGAGCTAGGAAGGCTCAGCTCCAGAGCAAGAGAGCCATGGTTGGTGTTGCCAGGAAAAGCAGAGAGGCTGGTGAAAAACCAAAGTGCTGGGAGGAGCGGGTACTGTGGGACTGAGCATCTCTCTATGATATAGGGAAGCAGGTTGCCACCAAAGAGGGTGGCGAATTCCTTATGCACCAGACGCAGTGAGGGACTGCATGTGCCTTACCTGCTTTCAGACTCTCCAGAGGCCCAGGGAGTAAGTAACACTGTTACCACAATGTAACAGACAAGGAAACTGAAGGAACCCCACTGTCTAAGAGAGATTGGAGGGTTTACACATGTTTCTAGAAGGGCATATAACTATTCTCTGCACACCGGTGCCAGATGAATGATTTATGTGTTTTATTCATTTATCATGATGTTCGGGTGTCTGAAAATAAGCTTCCCGTAAATGTTGACATGAGAACCCTTTTGTCACCTGCATCTGATTGTCAACGTGAAATCTACAAGGCTGAAACATCCATGTTTGAGAGCGGGTGTAGGTAGTTGCAAGATGTTTTATTGATTGATTGACTGATTGATTGACTGAACTTTTTAGGAAGAGATTATCTCATGTCATTAGTAGAAATAAACAAACAGGGTGCCTGGGTGGCTCAGTCGGTAAAGTCTGCAGCTCAGGTCCTGATCCGAGGGTCCTGGGATCCAGGCCCACATCTGGCTCCTTCCTCTGCAAGGAACCTGCTTCTCCTTCTGCCTCTCTCTCTGTCTCTCATGAATAAATAAAATATTAAAAAAAAAAAAAAAACAGAAAAAGATGGGGAAGGGGAGATTTTGTGGACGGATAGAAAAAGAGTGATGAGAAAGTATAATACTAAAGTAGTCAGCAAAGTGGTATGCACTTCAAAGTAATTAGACTCTAATTCCTAAGATTCTGTGGGAGGCCAGTAGAGGATTTTTTTGTATTTTTTTCCTGCTTGCAAACCAGCAAGTAGATGATTCATGTACTGGGAGGGGGGAAACAATGATTTTTTAATGACATTTAGTTACCAGCTTAGCTTTCTATTTTTACCCTACCCTAGTCTCTGAGCATGTTTTTCCCTTATTTAGGAAACCTGCAACTACAAATATGCTCAATTCATTCTCTTACCTTTCTGGTAAATATAGAGAACAATGCCTATATGGCCATGCCTGGGGATTGTTTTAAATAGGTCTGAGAACAATTCAAACAGCTACTCCTCTGTTGTTTGCATCATGAAAAACCAAACATTTTTTAATTTGAGAGAAAGAATGTGTGCATGAGTAGCGGGGAGGGGCAGAGGGAAAAGCAGACTCCCCACTGGTCAGGGACCCCCAACATGAGGCTCAATCCCAGGACCCTGGGATCATGACCTGAGCCAAAGGCAGATGCTTAACTGACTGAACCACCCAGGGGCCCCAAGGTTGTCTTTTTTCTAACTCACTCTAAGAAGTGTTTATTTTTAGGAATAATCTTGTATAAAATAATAATCTTGTGTAATATAATTTGGGGAATAATGTAATCTTTAACATTGTTTTATACTGAGGCAAATCGCTTTAGGAATGATGTAGGGAATGCTGTTAATTCCTCTCCTGATGCTTACAAAGAGTGAGTCATGGCCGAAGAGCAGAAATCTAAGGCATAGGTGGCATGAGTTAAGGTTCCTTCTCAGAAGCTGGAGAGTGGGGAGAGACCCAGTCAGGTGTGTGACAGCCGTGAAGTTGGACTGTCCCATCAGGGAAGTGGGGAGGTGAGAGCCTAGATTCAAAGTGCAAGCTTCCTTCTCTGACTCTCACAGACTTTCTCAAGAATCCACGGTGTGCAATGCTGACTCCGAGTCAACATTTTTTATATCCTATAGCACTGGGGAAATTGATCTCCTTTTAAAGGTTCTTCCTGTTTCTTCTGAACTTCCTCCTCCATTTTAATGGTCACAACTGTAATTCAGGCCCACTTTATTTCATCTAACCCGTACTGGCTCCTGTGGGCACAGTCTTGCCCAACAAATCCTTAAATACTACTTTGGTGTGTCATTCCCCCACTGCAGAATGGTCCTCAGTCCCCAAGGGCCAGCTGAGTAAAAGAGGACATTCCTCTGCTGACTTGGAGGGATCTCTAATCACCCTGCCCTTCCAGCTGTCCATTGGGCTTTTCACATTCTCTAGGGGGTATTCCCCCATTTCCTTTCGGGTGACCTGATCACTATCCCATGAATGAATGTGCTCTTCTGATCTCTATGCCTTTGAGCCTGATGCTGACAGCCCTTAACTTACATTTAACAAAAGATGCAGGACGCACACTGACTACACTAATCTGTCTTGCATATGTTGAATTGTGCCTTTCTTCACTTCAGACTCTCATAGGATGACTGCCCCTTCCATTTCCCCATTATCCTGCCATCCTAGTGAAAATGCCCTGTGTTTTCCTTAGTCTCTAAATAATTAGAAAATAAGGCAGTATTCATGATGAACAGCAGAGGTCTCAAGACAGCTGAGGTAAAGTTGGGCACTTTGAGTGTGTCAACAGTGGGGAAACTACATTCTCTTCCGGGCCCTCTTTGAACTTGACCTAGCTGACTGTGTGACATTCTAATGGAAAAGAGCAATACTATCACTGAAGATTGTTCACAAGGTATGCCATAATGGGCTTTATGTTTAGTAGTGTCTTTATGCTGTGTAAATCTGTTATTTAAGCGGCGTCATTTGCTTCGGCACACGCTTTAAGAGACTAGTGATTCAGTAAGACGAGATGGTCTATAGACTTCAGCAATGGGTCGCTTTACTGTTGTTCTCATCCATAAGAACCAACTCTCTTCAGCCCATTAAGGCATTAGTCACAGCTCATGTGATTTACCTTCCCCAAGAAGTCGCCTTCGATTCCCTTTAGCTTTCCTCTTACCTCCTCCATTTGGGCTGCCCAGAAATCATGGCAGTATAGATCGTCACCCTTCATATTGACTTATAGACTCTTGCACATATTTCTTGCCAACGATGTGCATACATCAACCAATGTATGAATTCTGTGAAGGCAGGAGTAACAATTCACCCAGAAAAATGCAAGCTCTGGGGACGTAGGGCTATTTTAGTTAGTTACCTCAGAACTGTGGAACTTAACTTGCCTCCTTCGAATTAAATATCTTTAAGCTTTTAAAACAGCATTCAGCATTCTGTCATGGTACTGGATACCTTCCGTTTACTGTGGATCGGGTGTTAAAATTTATTTCGTTCATTCTCAAGGCATCTCTTACAAGCTAAAAGAACTTGTGCATTTATGCCCCTGTTCTATTCCCTTCAGATCTTTCTAGATTCCAATCATGTACCACTCCGTAGCCCTTCTGTTATCAGCCTGAGACACCCTAATGAAGATGGCATTTTATAAAATGTACAGAAATGGGGTGATTTGCATCTTCTTTTTGTGCCATCCCAGAGGATCAGAATAGCGATTCTTGATCATTAGAGGGTTTTGGTGTTTAAATGAAGAGTTAACAGTTGATCATAATTTAGCTGTCTAGACATTAGAGCAGGTTTCATTTCTGTTGGTGTTAGCATTCATGTCTTTTAGATAATTCGCAGAAGAAGAGTATACTTTGCTCTAGAAGATATCTGTAAGGGAGGGTTGCCAGTCCAATTACATCTCCAATTTCTCATTTCTTTTTCTTTAACCTCTAATAATTTTGTTGGACTTTTAAATAAAAACATGATCTCATACTATTTTTATATCTATCCTCAGTGAATGCTAATTTTGGTTTTAATGTTCCCCTTTTAGTATCTCTTCTATTGATTTGGTAGGAGTTACCTTTAATCACTTTAAAGTAAGTAATGCATTAAGACCGCCCAAGGCTAGCCTATATTTGGAAAAATCACTCCATTTAAGAATTAGTTTAACAAGAGCCTATTACATATTTCACTTTGGAAATTCACCAGGATTCTTTCCATCTTTGTGAAAGCATTTATTATCCAGAAGAAATTAGACCTAATTTTAGAGAATGCCACAGTGAGCAAAACTTCCTTAAATTTCCAGAAATGGTCATGGCTCTGACTATAATAATGTTTAAGAGTCCCAGAATTTTAGCACCGAAAGTGAATGGATAGCCGTTGTAATTAGGATGTTAACCCCCTTCAGCTATCTTCAAGCCATTTCCACAGTCAAACGAGGCACACACATAGGGGACTCTGATTAACTCGGCCAAGAGGTCTCATCCTTTCGTAGATATTATTATTAGGGTTTGTGTCCTGTGAGTGGCCCCAGAGAACCACATGTCACTCTGTGGTCAACATGGAGGGTTAGCTATGTCTGGAGAGACCAATCTGACTGTGTTGCGTTGCTGAGGAAGAAGATCCCAGGTCCTCAGATACCTCTCTTTCAAAATAGTTTTCTGAGAAGGGGACTCAAAAAATTTAATAGAAGCTGCAAGAGGAGAAGTGCTGTCAACGGATCGATTTATTCGGGGTAGGCAGTGACTATGACAAAACCAGTATTGGGTGGGGACTGAGAGAGAGAGAACGAGAGAAATAATGCAAGAGGAAGAGGGGATAAAGTCCAAGGAGGGCAGATGGTTTTCAAAGTGCAGCAGTACACATCGGTATCCTCAGTGTCCAGAGAATTCCTGTCACTCCCTCGCTTTAAATGCCTGTCGGGGGCACCTGGATGGCTCAGTGGGTTAAGCCTCTGCCTTCGGCTCAGGTCATGGTCCCAGGGTCCTGGGATCAAGCCCCCTATTGGGCTCTCTGCTCAGCGGGGAGCCTGCTTCCACCTCTCTCTCTGCCTGCCTGTCTGCCCACTTGTGATCTCTGTCAAATAAATAAATCTTAAAAAAAAAAAAAAAAAAGCCTGTCGGACTGAGGGGCTGCCTTACCCAGAAACCGCATCTCAGGGAAGCTATGGAACAGATGCGCCCCCCCACCCCCCTGCACAAGGTCTGGCTTGGTATCAGTAACCGGTATTGGGTATCTTCAGAGCTGCCGGGAACTAACAAATGAGCAACCACAGCACAGCACAGAAGTAATCTGTGGGGTAATTACTGCCAGTCAGCTTGACTTGGCAAAATAGTAATAGTTTCCTTGATCAGCAGCTACTGAGTTTCCCATCCTTCTCCTCCAGGAACAACAGAAACCTAGCAAATTGTGTGTGACCTTTATTTTTCAACATGTGGCTTATTCATTGATGGGGGGAAAAAAGAGAGAGAGAGAGAGCTCGCGAGCAGGGGCTGTAATTTTCACCAGAAAGGCAAAAAAGAAAAAGAAAAAAAAAAAAAAAGTCTGAACTGTTTCTTAATGCAGAAGTCTCCTGAAGCAATGAAGAATACAAAGTAGCACTTACTTTCTGCCCACCAACCGGTGACAGCGTACCACCCCTCCAGCCAGAGATAAGAGCCATTTCAAGTCAAAATTCACAGATTCAGGTGCCAGTCAACTCGAGAAGGGTAGTTTTAAATAACCATGTGGGACGCATTTGAAATGAGACACAACCACAGTGAACATTGAACTCACTCACGATAGGACATTGTTCTTCATACTTTTTCTAGAAGCCTGTGAGCGTGTGTGTGTGTGTGTGTGTGTGTGTGTGAAATATCAAATACAGAAAAATGACAAGAGGAGGGAAAAACTCCTGAGGTTTTTGCGTTTTTATTTTTTAAAGATTTTATTTATTTTATTTGACAGAAAGAGAGATTGCAAGTAGGCAGAGAGGCAGGCAGAGACAGAGGGGGAAGCAGGCTCCCTGCTGAGCAGAGAGCCCGATGCGGGGCTCGATCCCAGGACACTGAGATCATGACCCGAGCCAAAGGCAGCGGCTTAACCCACTGAGCCACCCAGGCGCCCCGGTTTTTGCATTTTTTTAAAAGATTTTATTTATTTATTTGACAGAGAGAGATCACAGTAGACAGAGAGGCAGGCAGAGAGAGAAGAGAGAGGGAAGCAGGCTCCCTGCTGAGCAGAGAGCCGGATGCGGGACTCGATCCCAGGACCCTGAGATCATGACCTGAGCCAAAGGCAGCGGCTTAACCCACTGAGCCACCCAGGCACCCACTCCTGAGGCTGTTTAACCAAAACTCACCAAATATTTCTATTTTACCCCATTGGTTTATCATGCCCCCCTCCTTCCGCTCTCTAGCCTCCCTTTGTATTTCTTTCTCTCTTTCTCTTCCTTTTCCACTCCTTCTGTTTCTCCCCACCACCTATATATGCTTTTTTTTTTCAAAACAACCATTTGAGAATAAGAGATATCATTCCTCTTTGCTCTTAAATATTTCAGTGTACACTTCCTAATGAAAACAACATTCCCTTATATAAACACAGAATAATCCAACACCAGGACACTTAAAATTGCTTCAATTCTATTATTTAATCCACACCATTGTCCCAGCAAGATAGTTCATGTTTTTTGCACCACCTCTGAAAACAATAATGATATTACCTATCCTCTAGCCCGACTCCTTACAGACGCTCAAAACCTTGACAGCGAGCAAGATGGTCGCTCTTCTATAATAATCTCAAACTATATGTTATGCCAGCATCTTCCAAGGCATGCTTCACAAAATGCTTGTTCCAGGAAGTGCTTTGGAAAGTAAAGATTTTGAGTTCAAAGTTGGGGAAAACCTTGAACAATACTTATTTCACCTCCGTTCTATTCACTCTTTGGAGACCTACAGAATTCATTGGCTTATAAAAGGCTCTGACCATTGACATATTTATATCATGAGGAGACCTCTTCATTTGTTTAGCCCAGAATTTCCCTAACTTAGTGACCCCAGACCATCCATTTGATGTCTCCAATTATAGATTGAGTTCACTTGGGGAAATGCTGTTACCTATTTTCACAGGATTTATTTCACTTCAAAAATTCATTTCTCTTTTATTTATTTATTTTTTCAATGGAGGGCTAGTCAACCTTCTTTTAGAACTTTGAAAATGACTGCACTATAACCAAAAAGTAAGATCTATGTTTAAAATATTCCTGATTTTTCCTCTAAATGCAGTAATAAATATAAAGTCTGTAACTTCACAGCAGTTTCTTACTCCATGAGGCAAAATCTAGAATCTCTAACAGATAAATCCCCTATCAGTGATTGACAGAACAGCTAGTTTCTTACTTACCTGGAATACAGTGGCAGAGCAGGAGTTGGGGAGGGGGGAGGCAGGGGAGTCGGGAAGATGAGGGCTTTAGTCAAGATCTCAGGGGGCACCTGGGTGGCTCAGTGGGTTAAAGCCTCTGCCTTCGGCTCTGGTCATGATCTCAGGATCCTGGGGTTGAGCCCCACGTCGGGCTCTCTGCTCCGCGGGGAGCCTGCTTCCTCCTCTCTCTCTCTACGCCTGCCTCTCTGCCTATTTGTGATCTCTCTCCCTGTCAAATAAATAAAATAAAATCTTAAAAAAAAAAAAGAAAGAAAGAAAGAAAGAAAAAGAAAAGAACCCAGACTGAAGGCGATTTTGTCATTTTTATTGCACTGACTCCCCAAATCACCTTGGGTGTTACATCCGGCCACCAAAAGGTGAGAGAGTGTGAAGAATTGAGAGGGAGATTTGTATGGGACTGGCCTGAATCCTTTATGGGCAAATTCCACTGAGGAGTCGGGGCCATGACTGGCAGGAGGAGGCTGGGGAGTATTGTTGCTGACATGCTTATGCTTTCAAGTAGCAACTGCAAAATATGATAAGTGAATATAGATCTTTGGTGAACAATTAGCTGCCTCTAGAAACCTGCATTGGTGGCTCTCTCTGTGATTCAATCATTCTACATTAATGTTACGTCATCTCATTTGGTTCTTGCACCGATTCTCTTAAGACCAGTACGGCAAGTGTAAATATATACCTCCCTTTTACAAATGGAGCAACTGAGCCCCACCATAACTGATTGGAGTAGAATAAAATGGTTTCTGGGGCCCCTGGGTGGCTCAGTGGCTTATTAAAGCCTCTGTCTTGGCTCAGGTCATGATCTCAGGATCCCGGGATCAAGCCCCGAGTCGGGCTCTCTGCTCAGCGGGGAGCCAGCTTCCTCCTCTCTCTTCTGCCTGCCTCTCTGCCTACTTGTGATCTCGGTCAAATAAATTTAAAAAAAAAAATCTTTAAAAAAATAAAATAAAATGGTTTCTGTGTGTCAGATTTGTTTTGAGGGGTTCTTAAGCAAGTATTTTTGTATTTTTTTAAATTTTTATTTTTTAAATTTCTTTTAAGTGTTCCAGAATTCCTTGTTTATGCACCACACCCAGTGCTCCGTGCAATACATGCCCTCCATAATACCCACCACCAGGCTCACCCAACCCCCCTCCAAAACCCTCAGATTTTAACCTGAATTATACTTTTTGGGGGAGAGATAAGGGTAACTTAGAAGGGATTTATTGAACTTGAAATTTCTCCTAGTTTATTAAGGACTTATCAGTGTTTCAAGGTGCTCTCTTTTGAAATTGTTTTATAAAAATAGAAGTTTTTAAAAATTTTTTAATGTTTAAATAATTTCCATTTGTTGATAGATGATGGTGAAAGCTTTGAGTCCCCAGGCTCTCCTTTGGTTCCACATTAGCCTTCGAACAAATGAGAACCGAAACTGATCATCATTGAAAAATAATGACAGAAAGATAGAGCTGACCTCTCCAACAGTTTTCCAATACATATACATATCTTTAAATCACCAAGATAGAAAATAAAACATTATAGAAGAAAATAATTACAGGTAAAATCCCAAACCACTACTTTAAAAAAATATAAATCAGTATCATGGGGATAATGAACTTAATAGCTACTATTTAATTAAACTTTAAGCTAATTAGTCTAATTCATTCATCTGATGACATCTGAATATTGCCAGCATTATTCTGAAACTTCAGAGCATGGTTTTGAAATTTGGAGGGAGTAATCTAATGATGCCTAACATCAGTTGTTTACTCCTCAAAATAAATTTGATATTTAAGTCTTTTTTTAAAAAGATTTTATTTATTTGAGAGAGAGAGAGAGCATGAGAGGGGAGAAGGTCAGACAGAGAAGCAGACTCCCCATGGAGCTGGGAGCCTGATGCAGGACTCGATCCCGGGGCTCTGGGATCATGACTTGAGCCAAAGGCAGTTGCTTAACCCACTGAGCCACCCAGGCGCCCTAAATGTGATATTTAATGGGTGCTGAACTTCCATTTACATGATAATGCTTCTCCTGATTCTTGCAGAAGGCTCCTTTTTCTCCATCCTAACAGCTCACCAGCTGAGTACTCTCACAATGCACTGTGTTTTCCCATTAAAGCATGTTATCACAGTCCTAAAGTAATGATTTGTTATGATTTACGCAATATCTGCCTAGCTTCCATTAATGATGGCAAACCCCACAAAAGCAAGGGTTGCTTCTGTCTACCAAGCGCAGCAAATGGCAGGCATTCAGGAGATCGTGGACTACATGAACAACTGTTCTTGCAGAAAATAAAGCCGGCAATGCAGTTTGGGGTGGAAACCCTGTGTACTGGTGTATTCTTATGTTTAAGGCCAGCAAAGTGTAGGCTTAAGCAGCCACTCCCTAGCAATGATGTCTATTAGTTACCATTATTCTTTGCCATAAAAATAAACCTCTAATTACCATACTGTCCACAATCCCCCTTCGAGGAATATACCCCAAAGGGGTGAAAACAGACACCTTAAACAGATATTTGTACACTGCTGTGTTCATTGTAGCTTTATTTATGGTAGCCTCCAGTTAGAGGCAATCCAAGTGCCCATACCCAGATAAATGGATACACAGTGGGTTATATATAAATACAGTAGAACATCACTCAGCCTCAGGAAGTAAAGCAGTTCCGACACCCAAGACATGAATGAGCCTTGAAGACACGCTAAGTGAAATAAGCAAGTTACAAAAAGACAAATCTGATTCCACTTAAATAAGGTACCGAGGCAGATTCATTAGAGAAAGGAAGTAGAATTGTGGTTGCCAGAGGTGACGGGAAGGGGGAATGAGCAGTTATTGTTGAATGGGTATAGAGTTTCACTTTGGCAAGATCAAAAGCATTCCAGGGATGGATGGTGGTGTTGGTTACATAAAGGAGTTAGAAGCCTGGATCCCACGGAGCTATATACAGAGCATAAAATTTACCATCTTCACCTTTTTATGTGTATTTTACCACAGTTTAAAATATTATTTTTTCAGTTTTCTGTCCAGCATTCTATAAATCTAGCCTCTAGATATCTCTAACCTTATTACCAGCAACAAGCTCCTCATGTGTAGAAATTCTGATAGAAGCCTGTGTTTAAAAAAAAAAGAAAAAAGGAAATTTTTCCTGTCATTTCCCCATCACTTTACATAAACAAAAGAATAAATTCCTTCAATTTTTCTGTCGTTGTCACTTACTGGCTCTGAGCTCATAGATAATCAGTTTATATTCTCTTGGCCTCTGTTCTTCACATGTGAAAGGCAAAATAATCCTATTTGGTGTACCACACAGAGAACAAAACAAGATGTGGTATGTGGGAAAACTTTTTTTTTTTTAAGATGTTATGTATTTATTTGTCAGAGAGAGAGAGAGAGAGAGCACAAGCAGGCAGAGTGGCAGGCAGAGGCAGAGAGAGAAGAAGCAGGCTCTTCGCTGAGCAAGAACCCAATGTGGGACTCCATCCCAGGACCCTGGGATCATGACTTGAGCCGAAGGCAGTGACTTAACCAACTGAGCCACCCAGGTGTCCCAGAAAAACTTTATTAACTAAACTTCTATACAAGTGAAAAATCATTATAAAACTTTATCATATATCAGTCTATGATGTAGATAATCCTAAAGAATAAAATAAAATCCCCTGTAACATCACCATCATGGGTACTACTTTGTTATGATTCATCCCTTTTTGTAATCTTCTAAGCCACTGTCTACTATGTACCAAGTATTTGCATCTACTTCAATTCCATTACTTAGTTACTTGCCCATACACCTATACATGTATTATTGTATTCTGCTGTTCTTTTAGCAATTGATTATTAAGAACAACTATCATGTGGCACACAGTATTCTAGGTTCCAAAGATGCAAAAAGAAATAAAAGGAAAAAAAATTTTCCCTGAGTATGGCTTGTGTTCTCATATTGTCTTACATTAAGCAAGAGAAAAAAGGAATTTCATAGTATTTTTGATATTGATAATTGCTAAGGAATAAAAATAAGTCCTAGATGAAGATTAGAAAATGTCATTCGAGGAATGGAGTTAAAAGTTTAGATGGTCCAGGACCTCATTTGGGTTATTTTGAGGAAAGATCTGTAAAAAGTGCAGGAGTTGAACATGCAGATGTCTGAGCAAAAAGCATTCCATCAGAGGAACCAGCATGTGCAAAGATCCTGTGGTAGAGTATGGCTAACATGTTAAAGAGACAGAGAAAAGTGTTTACTGGGTAGCTGATGAAGTGTGATGAAAGCTTGGATAATAAGGATAAGATCAAAGAGTTAGCAGGGGTCAAATCATGAAGTATCTGTAAATCAGAACAAGGTCTGAGCTTTTATTCTGCAAGGTTACTTCTAAGCCACCTCTAAGGCAAAGGAACAATGGCCAGATTTTTTTTTTTTTTTTAATTTACTGGCATGACTATGGTAACTGTGACAAGAATGCACTGCAGTATTTCCCTGATGGCTAATGATGATGAACATTTTTTGTGTGTGTTTGCTAACCATTTGCATCTTCATTGGAGAAGTATCTGTTCATGTCTTCTGCCCATAATTTGACTTGATTATCAGTTTTTTGGGTGTTGAGTTTGAGAAGTTCTTTATAGATCGTGGACATCAGCCCTTTGTAGTGTCATTTTTAAGGAGGGCACGTTTTGCATGGAGCACTGGGTGTTATACGTAAATAGTGAATCTTGGAATAGCACTTTGAAAACTAATGATGTATAGTGATTAACATAACACACACACAAAAAAGAATGCACTGCAGAAGAGCAGGGGGAAACAGGGATGAGGTAGGAGTTTATAATAATAATCCAGGGAAGTACAGTGATGTGTCCCAGGGTGGTGGCAAAGTAGGGAGGGAGATATTTTTTAGTAGACTTGGCAGGATTTGCTGCTGGAGAGGATGCTGATTGTGAGGAGGGAAAAAAGAGCAATCCAAGATGACATCAGTCTCTTTATTTTGAAGATTTCTTCAGGATAGTTGAGAACACTCTCATAGATAAAAAGACAAAGGAACACCTGAGTACAAATGACAAATGGTCCCTCAGAAGAGCTTGTTTTGGCTAAATGCATCTGTTGTTCAAGATAATTTCCCTGTGTTTGAACAATAAGAGTTCCAAAGTTTGGGCTCAGCCAGGTCTAGAACCCATTCCAGGCACCACATTTGTGGTCTTATGTGTTCCCTAAAGCTATTGGTGGTTGAAACTTGAACCCTACCCTCTTAATTTTCTGTTCTCAGTGGAAATTCTATGGGGGACATCTGCTTTCAACTCTCTTTGCAGGGTCCTGTGGGTTCATCTCTATTCCCTCTGGGTTTCAAAGAGAATTGCTACAATAGTAAAGAAGTTAATGTGCCGCATGGACTTTACCAAAGTCCAATTCAGACGCTGAAAATGCTCTCCTATATAATCATAACTTAGAGATCTGTAACTTGATCAATGCATAATTGTATTTTGTATTTCCTTTTCTTATTTAAAAAAAACAAAAACAAAAACACGTAAACACAACCTTCTAGCTGACAGCAGGAGTTGACCAGGCTGCATTTACAAAAGCTAGAGAAAGATGTTTTTCAGGCACTCGCTCCTCATCCAAAGAATATCTTACCAAAATAACTTCTCTGCAGTGTTGTGATTTTTACGACTGGACGGTTTATTTTTTTTGTTTGGTAGTGTTAACACTTGAGAAGCAGACACTCACTATACAGCTTAGTTGTTAAGATGAATGTGAGCTAATCTCCACTCCAGCCGCTTCCTAGCCCTATGGTAGCACGCCTGTGTTTCTTTCCACTTCTGTGGACTTCAGTTTTGTTATCTGTAAAATGGGAAGACTAGTACCAATTTCACAAGATTTTTGAGAAAAGCCACGGGATTAACAACAAGGAAGTGTGTAACAGAGCCTTAAATTGTATATAGACCGGTTGTGGGTTTTATTGCAATCTTAAATTTGGAGGAGGTATGTAAGAAGGCAAAGAGAAGGGCTGGTCTGGTGTCTCTCTTTCTCTCTCGAGTTGAGTAGAAGCTGTGTGCTTTATGCTTTTCTGGAGCTGCTGCCCGAGCTGCGGCATCACTGGAGTGAGGACCATTTCAATAGCTTAGGAGGTTTGGGTGGCTAAGCACGGTACGGGGAAGAAGTGTTTTCAACACAGCTCACTTGCAAGCATTAGATTCCACCGTGAGCGTCATGCGTGCTTGGTCAGATATATGCCTTTGTGTCAACACGCATGTGTCTCTTTAGGCTCAAAATGTGTCCTTCACATTTCATACCGCTTTTCTGGTGCAGCTACTACCTAGGTCATCCTTGTCTGTGTTGAAAGGCTCACTTTGTTAAAGAAGTCGTGGGATCATAGCATCTTAGAGCTGAAGAGGATCTACAGAGAGTTTGGTCCTTAGCAGTAAGGGAGCCCTGTTAATAGTTTTGTGTGTGACTCTAGAAGCAGTCTGCTTGGGACTGGATCCCAGCTCTGCCATTGAAGCCTCTTTGATTTTGGCGAAGTTACTTTCTGCCTCAGTTGTCTTATTCATAAAATGGATGGGACTGGAAGAGATTATGCTGAGTGAAATCAGTCAAGCAGAGAGAGTCAATTATCATATGGTTTCACTCATTTGTGGAGCATAACCAATAGCATGGAGGACAAGGGGCGTTAGAGAGGAGTAGGGAATTTGGGTAAATTGGAAGGGGAGGTGAACCATGAGAGACTATGGACTCTGAAAAACAGTCTGAGGGGTTTGAAGTGGAGGGGGGGTGGGAGGTTGGGGTACCAGGTGGTGGGTATTATAGAGGGCACAGCTTGCATGAAGCACTGGGTGTGGTGAAAAAATAATGAATACTGTTTTTCTGAAAATAAATAAATTGGGAAAAAAAAATGGAATAGTAAGAGTGTGTTCCTCCTAGGCTTGTTGGAAGGACTGTTTGTTGGAAGACTGCTAGAATCTGTGTACAACATTTAGCGCTTAGTAAGAGTTCAGTGTGTCTTTGTTATTAATATCGGAAATGTTATTTGGATATTCTCTCCTTTAGGTCCCACTACAAGTTAAAGTATGCATGCTCTTCCACCTGGCATCAGGAATGTTACATTTCATAAGCAGTAATAGTGGGGGCAGGAATCAAACTCAGATGTGTCTCATTCCAAAAGCCTTGCTCTTGGCCACATGGTGTTCACTGGTCATTCTCCAAGTGTTTAATTAGTGCGTCTTAGATGTTCCTCTGGCACATTTCCATGTCCTTCTCTGTAAACTTTCCTCTGCCAAAAGAAGCTGGCTGAAAAATGGTAACGTTGTTTTGCAGCCCTGAAAGATTTGCTGGAGCTTACTAGTGCAGGGTAGGGGTGAGGGGGTACCGAGGCGGGTAGGGGGGTGTGTCAGAAACAAGTAAGATGCCTACAAGGTAATACACAGGCATAAAAACAAAGAAAATGCTGAGGACCAGGTTTAATAGAATCATGAGAAGGTCACTTTTGTGTCTTGATTCACTAGCAAATTAGGGTTGAATTTATGGAGTGATTCTGTCTCCTTTCATTCTAATGCCAGTTGGTTTTTACTCAAAACCTTAACCTAAAAATTGTGCTTTTCAAGAACTATAACAGAGATGGGTGTGAGGGCTGTGTTAAAACAAAAAATAATCCAAATTAAGACCACTCAGTTTTACTTGTAATCCTAGCAATATGACTATTATATATATATATATATATATATATAAAATTTATATTTTATATATTAGTATACATATAGATATACACATATGTGTATATCTATCTATCTATATATAATTTATGCATTTGTCAGAGAGTGAGAGAACAAGAAAGAGACAGCACAAGCAGGGGGAGTAGCAGGCTTAGTGTGGGGAGCCCAATGTGGGGCTCCATCCCAGAACCCCGGGCTGGTGACCTGAGCCAAAGGCAGACAGGTGCCCTGAGAATGTAACATTTTCTAAATCCAGTTAAGGGTATACTGACACTTATGTTTAGTTTGTTAACTCACCGAAGTCTGTTCACCGAAACAGGTAAACCAAAGCGTTTCTCTCCTCTTACTCTAGGTCGCTGGTACTGGCAACTTACATAAGAAATTGTATGGATTTTGAAAGATCATAGCACAGCTTTGGGAGGAAAACATCACTACATTTGCATCTAGTTGATAAGGGCATCCCAGGCACTGAGATCATGGTGAATAGCTATATTTAGTATAATGGATTACATTCACAGCAGCCACCCAACTCTTCCCTGTAGGTAACAAGTCCACCAGCCATTTTATTAGGGGCTGTTACCAAGAAGATAAACATTCGTGAATGTCACCCGACTCCAGAGACTGATGATATTTTAGTAAAAAAGAAGACATGGAATCTGAAAAGTTAACTATGATCCTGTCATGAAGCTTGAGCTAAAACAGTCTGTGCTTGCCACTGAAATTCATCCACAAGAGCAATAGGATGCTTGGGGAGAGGGATATTTCCTGGAAGGACAAGATTCCTGGGGCTTTGCTGTCCCAGGTCTGCTGGGAGGCTTAGACAAGTCACGCCCTTCTTAGCAACCTTGATTCTCTGGTCTTTAAAAGGGAACTTTTTGATGGGATCCCAAGGGATGTTGATCCAGGGCCCATAATGCAAAACATAGATGTGCTCCAGATGGTCCTTTGACTGTCCCTTCACATTAGAAATGTCCATGTCACCTTTCCCGTGGTCTGCAACAGCAGTTTACCCCTCCAGTTTTGGAATAGATCATGGTTTTCCGATGAAGCACCAGATGCCAGATGCAACAGTTGGCTTGTGTTTGAGGCGTAATCATGTATTTTTTAAGTGTATTGTTAAATGCCAAAATTGTACCAGTGCGGCAAGAGACTCAGTATGTGTGAGAAAGATGTAGGGACCAAGATCACCTGAGTATCAAATCTCTAATCTGTCTTACTCGCTGTGGAGCCCCCGGTGTTTCTAGCCTGTGTGGGTGTACATCTATATGCATGTCTGTGGCTGAGGTTGAAGCATTTGGATCAAAATATCGTTTAAATATGTCCACTTACAGCAGACCTCAGAAAGAGTCAAAGAAGTGGGGCCTAGGGGTATAGTTATTTTCAGTATCCAAATGGACCATGTTCTCCCTTACTTCTAAGCCTTTGAGTACATGGTCTCTCTTCTGATAACAATGGTTTTCTTGGCTTTTTCTTTACTTCCTTAGCTCTTAGTCTTACACTAGCCGTTATCCCAGAAGACCTTCCTGCCAGGAAGACTTTCTTGGCCCTTTAAATCTAAGTTAGGGGACACCTGGGTGACTCAGTGGGTTAAAGCCTCTGCCTTTGGCTCAGGTCATGATCCCAGCATCCTGGGATCAAGCCCTGCATCGGGCTCTCTGCTCGGTGGGGAGCCTGCTTCCTCCTCTCTCCCTGCCTGCCTCTCTGCCTACTTGTCATCTCTGTCTGTCAAATAAATAAATAAAATCTTTAAAAAAAAATAAATCTAAGTTGGATGTCCTTCCTGAATCTCCTGTAACAGCATCGATTTTCCTATCAATGCCTTTCCCACACTTAAGGGTGACTGGTGACTCAGCCCTTCGCCTCTAGGAGAGGAATTCCATGAGATAGAAAAACTTATCTATTCCTTTTCCTGAGCTTCTCTTGTGTGCCAGTCACTGTTCTGGGCAGGAAGATAAAATAGTAAACATAATTGATAATTGATAATTGAATAAATACACAAAGAAACTTTTTAAAAAGTTAAATGCCAAGTATCAATAAAATCCTCAGTTTTATCTATAGAGAAGAACACTAAAAAGGATCCCTAAATAAATGCAATTAAAAAAATAATCTTAACAAAATGTCCTAGCTTTT
The DNA here is from genome assembly GCF_020171115.1 of Neogale vison. Lineage (NCBI taxonomy): Eukaryota > Metazoa > Chordata > Mammalia > Carnivora > Mustelidae > Neogale > Neogale vison. Next base: position 269,692,754 of record NC_058091.1, on the reverse strand, counting down.
TTTCCCCCTCTCTACTGTTCTTGTTAATAGCATCAGATATGATGGGGTAATTTGTAAGGATACTCGATTCTAGGAAATGTGCTCAAATAGAAGGCTATATAAATAAAAGTTGCTCCATGTTTATGTGCAAACTTTGATAGTCACTCTAGGTCTTGGGTGATGAGAGAAGGGGTGTGGCCTGGCCTGGACAACAAGTCAGGAATGAGTGGCAGAGCGTATAGGTGTGAAAACCAGTGGACCAGATGTGGTCTTAGAGTTCTCAGGTGAGGTGGGAGGAGTCAGGAAATGGATGGAGGAAGGGGAGACAGCAGGTCAGCGAGGCAGGGAGAGAAAGCACACTGACTCTGGGCAGGCAGTATGCCTTCTGGTGCGTAGTGGGAGGATTCAGGAATCCAACCAGACATGTAAGTTATTGAAAATACCAGGAGGCTGCTCAGATGTCTGGGTCAACAGGCATCCGTGCCCAGAGGGTGACCCGCAGTGGGTAGAGCAGTAACCCAGGAATTCACAAGGTCTGATTCCAGCTTACCTAGTAACCAGTTGTGGGACCTTGGGAAAGCCACCTCACTTCTTGAGCTCCATTTTCTCTACCTACAAAATAAGTGAATTGGCTCACCCCTAAATGTGAAGTCTCAGCTTCTCTCTGGGTAGTAGGCAATGGGATGCCATGGTTGCTCGTTGGCCAGAGGGAGTTTTTGAAGCAGGAACCCGAAGAACAACTATTTCTGTTTGCAGCCCAAGTGAGTCTCAAGTTTGGACAGTCCAGAGCCTAGGAGTAAGGGAGAATAAAGTGAATGGGGAAGAAGTGACTGTGAAGTCACCTAGTTCTTCACAAATGTCCTGCATTTGAAGTCAAATTAAAATCAGTGGGAGGAAAAGTTACTTTAAATTGGACAATCAGAGGCACCTGGGTGGCTCAGTCAGCGAAGCATCTCCCTTCGGCTCAGGTCATGATCCCCGGGTCCCACGAAACAGCCATTAGGCTCCCTGCTCAGCGGAGAGTCTACTTCTCCCTCTCCCTCTGCCTCTACCCCAGCTCATGCTTGCTCATGCTCTCTCTAATATATAAAATCTTAAAAATATTGGACAGTCATTATTGATGTTTTCACAAAATATCTGGGTCAAGGTCTGGAAGAGTGATTCAGGAGATTGTGTGGGAATGTCAGTGCCAAAGGGGGGTTCATGGCCATCTGGGCACTTTCTCTGGACGAGGTAAGAGCTTCTCTTAGCCTGCAAGAAGGGAAAGGAATTTGACAATGATTGTTAAGCTGGGAATAGAGCCGGACTTCCCATTTTGGGTTGCAGGAATGCCTGGAGCATAAAACTAGTGCTTTATATGCTCAGCGTGATGGATTTAGATGCATCATTAAATTAAATAGGGAGGAAAAAAAAAACCCTACAGACATCCCCATCTGCTGAGATAATCACCAGGCACTGTGCTAAGTGGTTTCCAGTTATGAACTCACACGGTTGCCCAAACTACCCTCCCTATGGGTCTTTTCATCCCTACCTCCATTGTATGAGTGAGGACAAATGAAGAATTAGGGCGAGTAAGTGGTTTGCCCAGGAACATTAAGCTAATTAGAGTTGGAGTGTGAACTCCAAATGCTTAGATCCAGAGACCTTCCTGCAGCGATGATGACTAACATGTTTTTTATTCTAACAGGTGTAAAATTGGTCACAAACCTCCATGCATGTTAGTGGTACCACAGTTATTTGACTTCCCTGAGCTTACACATTCATGAATATTCTTGAAGGCCCCATGCTAAGTCCAGTGGTCAGGCAGCAGGATGATCTGGGGACCGTGGAGTATGTGTCGTAAAGGGGAGTGAGGAATTCTAGAGCCAGACTGGCAGGGCTTACCTTCTGGCTTCTGACTGTGTGTCCCAGGGCAGGCCTGCTGGCCTTTTGGGTCTATATTTTCCTAACCATAAATGGAGTGGTGAGGATTAATGAATTAATGTATTTAAAAAGGTAATACAGGTATTACCTAGCACACAGTGAAAATACAGCACATAAACAATTGTTGAAATCATTGTCCACATTATCACAATTGATGTATTTAAGTATAAATAGTATAAATAAATGTAAATATAAATATAAGTAAAAATATAATGTATAATAATATACTTGTAGACATATAAATATCTATAACTAAACAAATAAATAAATAAGTTTAAATATCTGAGTTTGTGACTTTAAAATGTGCACTGTTGAAAGAGTCAGATAAAATTCCAGAAATGTGGTGTCTCAGTTGTAAACGAGAGGTCATCATAGCTCCTCAGAATGTGGTCATATGCCCAAATGAAATGAAGGATGTAAAATTGGTTTATGAAACACAGATCCCCGTACAGATGGTGGTGATACCTTGCTGTGATGAGCTGCTTAGGGTTCCTCCACTATTGATAATTTGGGGGTGTTCCAGGTTACGGGGGAGTGGGGTGCTCTCCTATTAGAGTGCTGGTTGTTCCTTGTTTGATTGTTATTATTTCGGGACCAACCAAAAGCATCTCAGGTTCATCCTACTATTTCATAAAAAATATTTTAGTGCTACTAAAAAGTATCAGAATGGTCCCCAAATTAAAGTGTGTTTATCCATTGTGGTTTTCATTTTTGCTATGTTTGGGGATGTATACAACCATTAAAAGTATAGTTTTTAAGGAATGCCATTTATAAGCAGTCAAGAGTACACATCCAGATATCGAACAGATTCTGGGATTTAACAGCATGGGAGAAATGTCTAACGTTAGGCTTTCAAATCAGGAAGGCTTGTGGGAATGAGCTTGACTCTCCTTTCCCTCTTGTTCATGCTCCATAATAAATGGTCCTATTGTGAAGTGGGTTAACGTGAAAGTACACGAGCCTCCTGCTTTTGGGTGTGTGACAGCTCCAAATGGTGTTGTTTAAAAAAGAGCGTGCTGTGTTTAAGTCTGAGTATAATCAATGTATGGTGACATGTCAAGGTTGTGGAAATTCAGGCTACATTTTCATGTGCAGTATTAAACACCGCATCCAGAAACAACTGCTATCTCTATTGTACTACACCCTCCAGGATGATTAATGTGCTTTTAGCTTAAATAATTGGGAGGGGTGGCACCTCAGGGAATGCTAAACATATTTTTAATTGCTATATAAATATGTCATTTCCTTGCTAATTCAAGTTATGCATGGGAGGTTACATAATGCCAGAGGGCCTCCAGTCATGATGTATTGCACCTAGAAGCTGAGTTGAAGGACTAACAGGGCCCAGCTGAAGATAAAATATTCTTTGCTAACTCTGTCTTAGCAGATGAAGAATAGATGTAGGAGCACAGCATTACTTTATAAAAGCAGACTTATTGTTTGGCATAGAGTATGGTCCCTAAATAACTTTCTGAAATGTTGGAAAGAGAATATATTATCAGAAAAAAAAAAAAAAAGTGCCCCCGAGCATTCCCAAGAACAGTTCCCTCATTTAGGAGAAGGTACACGCTGATGGAGAAATGGGCATCGTCTCTTCCATGAAGGAAATACACAAAATGGTGGAGGACATTAGCGACCCATTGCCAACATTCACGTTACAGTCTAAAACTGACCTCATCTCTGACACGAAGGCCCTTTTAACTGCCAAGTCTTGTGCTCTGCTATTTCCATTCTAACTCTTCTTAGGGAGAGGAAGAAGAGAGAGATTCTAAATAAGACTCAATAGGTATGAAGCTGGGCTGTTATCTTTTCAGTATCAGTGGATATTGATGGATTCTTTAGCCAGAAAAGCCATGGAAGTTGGATTTCTTGTTCTGTGTCTGCAAAGAAATTATATTCCGATTTTGGAGTGAACGCTTTTGTTGGTGACAATACCACCAGCCTGTTATTCTGAATGACCATTAGAAAATAGTGATAGAAAGGTGAGAGGGTTATTAAGAAATACAAACTGTGAGTAAGAGAACTATCTGCTCCTTTAAAAAGGTTCCTAATGATAGTTTCCTTGAACACTTCTATTTGTGTCATGGACCCTGGATCATTAACAGAAAGACAGTCGATGGATTAAATATGGAAGGCACATTCATTCAATGACCAGGTGCCAGGCAAATGGCAGTCTCTCGCAAGCCCAGTAGTCTGATATGGACAGCAATCACATTGCCATCAGATATGCTCAATCACTGATCATTATTTTATTTGCAAGGACATGGAGGTATCCTTTAATTTAAAGCTGAATGGGATCAGAAATCAATTAATGACTGATTGCTGTTTCTTCTACAAATTGATTTTGGATTTGGCAGCCTGAAGACCCTGTTGTGCCAAAATCCACACATGGACCACATTAAAATACAGCTAGGAGACTGGATCCGTTAATTAGACCAATTTCTCCTTCTCCCTCAGAAAAGCTATGGTTTTTCTTAACTAAGTATAACTTGTAAATTTCCCTCACTATCAATCTTGGTATCCTTCCATAATTTTATTAATCTATAACTTTTAGCAGCTGAAAAGGAATGATAGAGACCCATTTGTATTTTAAGTAATTGCCTAAACATTTCTGGAGGTGAAAACCTAATATAGATATTATCTTGAAATACAAAATACTGAAACCGGAAGGTCCCATGATAACCTTGTAAAGTATCATGTTACTTGCAAATCTACTGAAATCTTATCACATATGCATACCTGAAATATTGCTTTGACTCTGTAATGCGGGTGAGAGAGGAAGGAAGACAGGGTTCTTATCTAGAGGGAGCCTGTCACAATACTTGCACATACCCGCCCACAAAGGCATGCATTCAATCACTCACATATTTGAAGAGGCACAAATTTCTGAAGCCTACTCTCCCCCTGCTTCTCCAGAGATAAGCTTTTCTTATGTCTTAGTACCATGCGCCTGCTAGTGGCTACTTCGTCTGGGAGGACAAATAGGGGCTTCGCAGATTCTTCCTTCTGTAAGGCACTGCTCCGTCTGGGATGATGCCCTGAAGGGCTTGCCCAAATCTGGGCAGCTAGCAGGAATTCCTGATCCTTGTTCTACTGGTTAGGGGAGTCATTTTTGTGTCCCCAAACCAGGGTGGTTCCTCATCTCATCCAGAGATGGGATACCTGCCGCAGAACTCTCCTACGATTAAAAAAAAAAAAAAAAAAAACTCTTGCTCCTGACGACGGGACTAACTCCAGAAGGATACAGTTCCAAGGACATTTGGGACATTCTGGACATTGTTTGTTTTGTCAACTGTAGTATAACATAATGATTAAGAGCAGAGACTCCGGAGCCAGACTGCCGTTACTTTCTAACTATGTGACCTTGGGCAAGTTATTTAAATTCCTAGTGTCTCAGTTTTCTTAGGATAATAAGAGTGCATCTATTAGAGGGGTGTTATATGACTAAATGAATGCGTAGTTCCTGGCACACAGTAGATAGATCGATCGATCACACACACACAACACACACATACGCAACGTTACTATTATCATTTTTTTGAAAATGTACAGGGCAAAACATTTAAAAAAAAATCTAAGTCCTGTATGTTCTTCTTTGATGACACTTCCTTCTTAAATTGTGGGCAAAACTAGTATTTTGTGCAGTATTGCTTTAGCTGGTTTGTTATTATTATTTGATGTTCTGCCTTTTAATCCGTAGTTAATATCTAGTGCTTTATATAAACTGATCAAGAAAGCGTAGCAGGTAACTCCTATTTGCAGCCTGGGCCCTTTTCGCACACATATACTAAGTGCTGTCTTGGGGATTTCTCAACTGAAGCAAATTTAGGTCATACTGAGGAAAGACTTATCCTTCTGTAGTTTTTGTTGCAAACCCTGTGTCCCTTGACATATGTCTTACAACATTATCCTTACCATGGCAGTATAAAAAAATCGAGTGGCAATAAGACATTCACGTATTTACTCCATCTATCCACTCAACACACATTTATTGAGGTCCTGACATCAGAAACAGAGCAACAAGGAATAGACAAGGTCTTCAGCTTTGCAGAGCCTGTGGTTTGCTGGGCCAGGTTGGCACAGAACGCACATGATGAAACAGAGTCATAGAAAAGTCATAGAAAAGTGTAGGAAGAGGACAGGGAAGACCTACCGCAAGAAATGAGATAGAATCTAAGCAGGGCCTTTACAGCGTTGTTGATCTACACTCCCAGAAGTTATGGGTGTCGGTCTTCACAGGACTCCTGTAGGCTACATGCGAAGTCCATGCTGTCTGTGGTGTGAGGAGAGAGCTTGTACTGGCCCGTGGGAGCCAGTTGCTAAGTTCTCAAAAATGTTGCCGGTTGAGTCAGTTATTGAACCATGATTAAAATTGAATTATTTGTAAGTGTACAGTTACATTAATTGAAATAAAGGTAACTGGTACTCAAAAGTCCTCACCTTTTAATTTTCCTGGATTTTATGGTTATTCGGGCTGTGCCATCTACAGAGTGGAAATACTACACAATGGTACACCCCTGTGCATCTCCTCCCAACTCTGTGTGCAGTGAAGACATGTTGACAGTTGATAACTTAAAATTGGCCACGATGGGGGTATTTACACCATGGACGTTGGCAGACACTATACATCAGAGGGGTTGTTTTGTTTTTGTTGTGTTTTTGTCTTTGCTTGGTGACCCTGTTTTTAAATATTTCTTAGCACAGCACTGTTGTGTACTTAAGTGCTTGGCATCCAGAACACCCATCTGACAACCCTCCCACCCCCGGCCCCGTCTGCTGTCCCCAGTCTGGAGGGCCGGTGGCAAGAGGAGGTTATATGATGAACTGAAAGGAGGCAATACCAGGGGACTGGTAACTTTGCATCTCATACCAACTTTGCTGCTCATGAGTTTTGCATTCTAGGGATGTCATTTAATAAGTGTCGGTTCCGGGGGCGCCTCGGTGGCTCAGTGGTTTAAAGCCTCTGCCTTCAGCTCTGGTCATGATCTCAGGGCCCTGGGATCGAGCCCTGCATCGGGCTCTCTGCTCGGCGGCGAGCCTGCTTCCTCTTCTCTCCCTCTGTGCCTGCCTCTTTGCCTACTTGTGATCTCTGTCAAATAAATAAAATCTTAAAAAAAAAGAAAAATAAGTGTCGGTTCCTGGCATCAAAAAAGGTGTGGACAGGATCTGATTCCTGCCCTCAACTAGGCTGTATCCTAAGACAGACATGTGTCTAACTAATTACAATTAATTCTGATCTAATGCTGTTTTGGGGATAAGACAAGTAAGACAAGTGTCATATGGACCACTTGAGAGGAATTCATTTAGATGTGCTCGGTGAAGCAGGACTTGAGCAGAATGCGCTGGCTCTTGGTAGGTGGAGGGACACCTGGGCAGGTGTGACAGAGTCATGCCTGGGTCAAGGATGGGGAACTTCTGGGGGTTTGTGGTGGGTAAAATAGGATTATAAATTAGAATCAGATTGTGATCCTAAAAGTAAGCTGCTAACAAAGTTTTAAAATTACTTTTCTGCAAGTGGCGTAATGATGTGTTCTGTATTTTGAACATGCTAACTTTGACAGCTATAGAAGGGATGAGTTCAAAAGATCAGTGCGCCAGAAAATGCATGGAAGACCAGTATGAGAATTACCAAAATAGAAAAGCAAGATTATGGGTGGGTGGGGATGCTGAAAGAAGTAGGTAATAGCTGACCAGTGCTTTATCCATCCACAAAAAGAGCAAATACTATTTCTGCTCACCGGGGCCACACCATGTGACTTTTCAAGACCGTAGGCACTTTTGCTTTTGCCGGCCTCTTCCTCCACAAAAATATATTGAATTCTATTTTATAACTCTCTTGTTACAAAACCCAAGATACTAATAGTATGATGTATAAATTACTTTCTTCCATCTGAAAGTTTGGGGGTTTTGTTCCTTCTGATTTTATAAGAAGTGAAACCATTTTTGTGGGCTTCTCAAAGTACTGTGGGTCCTTGGCTTGGTGCCTACTGTTCTTAAAGGAGAAGCTGCCCTCTGTCTCTGCTCCATTCATAAAGTCAGTGAGCAAATGAAGGAACAGTTGGGTAAGCTCTTAGAAGATTAAACACTCTACAAACTTAGAACCTTTTTAGAATTCTTGTTGGATAGAACAAGCTTGAGTAATCATACTCCGGTGATTACTTCCTTTGTTAATTGGGTATAACAGATTGAAAAGCACAACACAGGCGTTCAGGAAATGTGTCTTCTCTTTATTCACTCTATGATCACTTGTGTGGTCGTGCCAACATTGTGCGTGGTAGGTATGTGTGTGCATTATAGAAATAAAGGAAGACCAGTTAAATGGGAATGAGCAAAGGCTGTTTATTCAGAGCTGGCTACAGCAAGGGGATCAGCCATCATCACTTGTGTTTGGGCAGAGACTGAATGGCAGAGACGGAGGAGGAGGAAAGCATGGGGTAGGCGCTGAGTGCAGGCTGTGGGCGTGGGGAAGTTGTAGGTGGGCTTACTTGAAGTGAGGCTTCTCTGTGATTGGTTAGAAGAGGGTTTTTTGGCTTTCTCTGATTTGTTCTAAGTTGGAAGTGAGGACAAAATCAGTCATTAATTAAGCTCAGACCATTTGGGGATAATGGTTAAAGAAATTACTGTTTCACCTCCTGCATTGTCACTGGAGATCGCGATATGACTTCCTGCACATTGGACTTAAGAGCCGGCAGGCTTCCTGAGTTTATTGTAATCAAGGAGTTGGTTTTCTGGGAAGGTTGCTTACAGGTGCGGGTCAAAGTCATATTTGTATGTATGGTCTGGCCACGGTCCATTTATATATTCCATCCTTGGGACATATGTACCAAGTCCTGTGCTCTATTGTATCTCCAGTCCCTTTACTGACCCTCTGACGAAGGGACTTTAACATTTGCAGAAGAACTGAATCATAGGAAGATGAGTTGATTTGGTAACAAGAGGCAGGGTTTCAAATACACGTGTGTTTATCTCCCAAGCCTGTGGGTTCATAGTCCTCACTCCCAAACTAGGAAGTGAACTAGGGTGATCTGGGGAGTCTCCTCAGGTGCAATTTCTGGATTCAGAACTTGATCCCAAGAGTCTCTTCTCTTGGTCATAACTGTTGTGGGTCCACCAGAGCAGCTATTTCCAGCCCTTCCCCCCACACCCCAGGACACCATGATAACATTAATTAATTCAGGGATGACCACAGGATCTTGAGTATATTCCTATTGCTTCACGTAGGATGTGAGAATCTCAAAAGAACAGGAATCAACTTGCCTGGCCCACTGAACACTTGCCATGAAGCCAGAGCCCTGGAGGAGTTCAGCTTCTAGACCTTCCCTACCACAGCAAGCCATTTTCCCGGGCATGATTTAATTTCATGCACAGAGAGAGATCGGGCGTGGGCGAAGAGAATGCGCGATCATGTCATTCAGTCTTGTCTGCGAGTTCTCAGCTTCTCCCCAGTGCTGTAGAAATGATTAATTCCTTGGGAAGGAAGCCAAGAAAATCATGAAAATAGCAAAAATATTTCGACTGCAATTGTGGAGCACATAAACTTGTCACTGAAGTGATGAGAAAACTGCGGGGTCGCCTCTCATTAGCAGCAAAATATTTTATTTATATATGTGGTTTTGCGTGCGTTGTTATTACTGCCTTGTGGAGGGTACCTGGAGGGCTTTGGGCGTAGGTAAGCCAGGCGATGGAGAGACACTCAGGGAAAATATTTCATGCCCTTGTTGGGCTTCTCAACTGTGGAATGCTGAGCCCTTTGCCAACAGTATTGATTGGTTAATATGTAGTGAGTGTTCCCAGGAGTGAAGTGGAGTGGAACGTACTTTACCATGTGGGGCTTTCTCGCCTCTGGATGGTACTACTGAGGCTGCTTCAAGACGCAGGCATGCGCGAGAGATAGGAGGGGATTATCATAAAAATAATGATCGTTGCCATTGATATATTAGCATGTGGCAAGGCCTTCTGCTAAATGCTGTCCATGCATTATTCCATTTAACCTTGACTGGCTTTGTAGAGTTAAGTTACTGTCATGGCTCCTACTTGAGGTAACTGAGATTTGGAAAGGTTAAGTAACTTACTGGTGTCCAGAGGCATAAGAGAGAAATCCAGGACTCAGATGGAATGTTGTCTCAGAACCTTAAGCACTAACTGCAACTCTCCTCATGCCGTGAAACATAGAAGAGTGTGGCCAAAACAGGACTGCACAGATCACTCTGGTTCGAGGCCTCAGGGGTTTGCCCTAAAGGAAGGGGGGGTATTGGTCAAGTTTTCACTCTTGCACCAACCTGAATGGCTTGCCCTTGGGATATATAGTCAGTATTCCCATTTCCTGTAAAGTCTTTAGAAAGATGTTTTTCATGAGATGGTGGTTGGGGTGGGGGAGGGCGGGGAACAAAGTTTAAAAAGAATAAAAAGATATTTTTTCCTAGTTTATTGTCTTCATTTTAGAGCAGAGGTCGGCAAACTTTTTCTATAAACAGCCAGATGGTAATAACACTTTTCGACTCTGAGGCCCACTCATGGTTTCAGTTGTGTATTCTTATTTTCATAAACCTTTAAAGGTATAAAAATCATCCTTAACTCGTAAGCTGTACAAAAACAAGACCAAACACATGGTTGGGCCGACTAGCAGTACTTTGCTGAACTGTCTTCCAGAAGATAAATCCAAAGTTTAGAAAGGGAGAGTGAATTGCCTAATAAGGCCACTCATCCGGGACAGGAACTCGCATCGTCCAGATTAACTTACTGGACCCTGTTGAGCAAACTGAGCAGATGTACATTCACCGTGTGCCGCGGCTTGCCAGACAGAGAGCTAGGTGGCTGGGGGATTCACACCCGTGGAATGAGGTTCCTGCCTTCTCTAGCAGCTTAGGGTCTGTGCAGACAAGACCCAGAACCAAGAAAAGTTAACCAGCATTACAGAACACCCCCCCACACACACACCAAGTAGTACATACATCATTGCCAGGAAAGTGACAGACACTTTAAGTGCAGAGTTCTAATGAAAGAGGGTGAGGTGATTTCTGCGATCGCCTACCCAAGGGCAGGAGCAACTTTGATGAGTTTCTGGACAAAGAGATCTGTTGCTTTTCATCCTGTCTATTGAGAAATGGTTTGGAATCCATCGGGAGGCTGGCCCAGGAAAGATTTACTGACATAATGCCCTTATAGTTTAGAGCCAATTTTTAACCTTTTTAACCCCCTTTTAAGAGCTAGTCTTCCTGGTTAGATAAATATCTCCCCCAAGGCCCTACCTGAAGTTTCCCTCTTGGGTCATTGCTTCTGCTTAGGCATTAAAGTCCCTAATTTAGTATGCAGCCCTGTACCCAGGGAAACTTGAGAGGAGCAAGTAACAGGATTGTGGACATTCTCATTCACAAGCTAATGTTCCTCAGACAGTACTGCCATCCAGACAGGCTCTAAGAGAAGGTGCAGTTATATTGAACTTGAAGGGAAAACAAGAAATGGAAGGCCGGGAGTGAAGAATGTGGTGCGGGTGGGGGAAATGCAGGCCTCCCTGCAGGTTCTTCAGAAACCTATCTGTTTAAACTGGAAAGACTTGTCACGTGGAATGTTCTGTCATGACTGCCTCAACATCTGACTGACAACTGAGAGAAACAATCAATGAGTTTTGATCTACTTCTAATATTCTAGAACTAGGATTGAATGTTCTGTACTGAGGGTAGTGGAGCGCTCATTAGTCTGGGTCATATACCTCTTTCTGTTTGTTGTCTGTATGATAGACACAAGCCCCATAATGCTGTTTAAATTAATTATCATTAAAACTCCAGTTCCTCCATTACACTAGCCACATTTCAAGTGTTTCATAGGTCCGTGTGGCTAGTGGCTATCCTATCGGGCAACACAGAGAACATTGCCATTCTTGCAGAAAGTTCTCTTGGGTGTCTCTTCTATATGATATTTGAGCTTTTATATATTTTCACACTATTTTTTAATTTTTTTAAAAAAATATTTATGGTGTTATGTTAGTCACCATACAGTACATCATTAGTTTTTGATGTAGTGTTCCCTGATTCGTTGTTTGTGCGTAACACCCAGTGCTCCATGTAATCTGTGCCCCCCTTAATACCCATCACTGGGCTCACTCATCCCCTCTCCAACCCTCTCCTCTCTAAAATCCTCCATTTGTTTCCCAGAGTCCACAGTCTTTCATGGTTCATCTCCCCCTCCGAATTCCTCCCCTTTATTTTTCTCTTCCTTCTCCTAATGTCCTCCATGCTATTCCTCATGTTACACAAGTAAGTGAAACCATATGATAATTGACTTTCTCTGCTTGATCTATTTCACTTAGCATAATCTCTTCCAGTCCCACCCATGTTGATGCAAAAGGTGCGTATTCATCCTTTCTGATGGCTGAGTAATATTCCACTGTATATATGAACCACATCTTCTTTATCCATTCGTCTATTGAAGGGCATCTCTGTTCTTTCTACATTTGGTTATTGTGGACATTGCTGCTATGAACATTAGGGTATAGATGGCCCTTCTTTTCACTACATCTGTATCTCTGGGGTAAATACCCAGTAGTGCAATTGCTGGGTCATAGGATAGCCCTATTTTTAATTTTTTGGGGAAACTCCACACTGTTTTCCAAAGTGGCTACACCAACTTGCATTCCCACCAACCGTGTAAGAGGGTTCGCCTTTCTGCACAACTCCTCCAACATTTGTTGTTTCTTGCCTGGTTGATTTTGGCCATTCTAACTGGTGTGAGGTGGTATCTCACTGTGGTTTTGATTGAATGTCCCTGATGGCTAATGATAATGAACATTTTTTCATGTTTCTGTCAGCCATTTGTATGTCTTCTTTGGAGAAGTGTCTTCTCATGTCTTCTGCCCATTTTTCCACACTATTTTAATAATCAGCCTGCTCTTACTAATGTATAGTTTAGACAAGGTTGACACAGAGGGTTGCCGAACCATAAAGGTAAGTATTTGTTGGGCGCCAGTCACTGTTCTGGAGTCTGGGAATGTATAGTAGAACCTCACAGACAAAATGTCCTGCCTTCAACAAGAGCACGCCCTAAGTCTTTTGTCATCTAGGCTTTTGTTGTCTTTGTAGCAGCCATATTATCTATCTCCAGTTCCCCAAACCTCTGCAACCTTCTGAGTAGCAGGCCCACCAGACCAGGGGTCTGACTTTGGAGGTTCAGAAGGTCCAGTGAGAAATGGCGGTCTAAGAGAAGTCACGCCTGTCTGTGAGCCTGTGTGCTGTAGCTTTGCCGGCCAGCTGTGGTAGTCTCTTTGGGCTGCTATCACAAACACCACTGACTGGGAGGTTTATAAACAATAGAAGTTTATTTCTAATGGTTCTGGATGCTGGTACTTTCAGGGTTATGGTGCTGACTGGGTGTTTGGCAAAGACTTCTGGGATACGACTGACAAAAGTTTTGCTGTTCTCTTACATGATGGGAGAGGCCAATGATCTCTGTGGACTCTTATACTAATTTATTCATGAGTGTTCCCACGTCATTATATAAGCACTATAAGCACCTCTCAGAGGCCCTATCTACCAATACTATCACCTTTTAGGGATTAGAATTTCAATATAAGAATTTGGACAGGGACACAAGCATCCAGACCATAGTGCCAGCTTTGCTTACACTATGTGAGTCTTAAGATCTTGTACTTGGGACTTGCTCCAAGTGTGTCTGAAGTGAACTAGTCTGATTGTCTCTGCTGTAGGCAGGTACTTTAGTCACTGTGGTCTAGGCAGTGTGGACAAGAGAGCAACAAAAATGGCTTGAGAAGTAAACTTAATGATCCAAGTAATGTGACTCGTCCATTGTCCCTCTCAATGTGCCGTCACATCTTCCTACTTTGTGTGGATTTCATATATAACATTTCCATATGGTCACTGTGTATCTGTCTTTACCACTGGACAATCCTGTATCCTGGGGAGGAAGGAATCAGGGATGTTGGATTGTTCACAGTATTCCTGGTATCTGGCACATAGTGTAACACAATAAGTATTTGTTCTTAGCCTTCTACGTTGCCAAATGTGCCATGAATATATTTTTTCTATAATCTTGGACAGTGATTTCTAATGTGTATCTCATTGACCACAGATTCTATAGAAATTGATAGTTGTTACATGAAAAAGAGGTGTGGAGGCAAACATGTTTGAGTAATACTGCTTTTGATAAGTAGGTTTCATTACTGTAGACCTTACCTCATTAAGGTGGTCACACAGTGGTTCTCAAAGTTCCATGAGCATTAGACTCAACTAAAGGACTGTTAAAACAGAGATCACTGGCTCTACCTCCAGAGTTTCTGAGTCAGTAGGTCTCCGATGGGCCTGAAAATCTGCGTTGTTAACAAGTTATCAAGTGATGCCTATGTTTGGTCCAATGACCACACTTTGAGAAGCACTGTAGAGATATGGGTTTTTTTTTTTTTTTAGATTTATTTATTTATTTGACAGGCAGAGATCACAAGTAGGCAAAGAGGCAGGCAGAGAGAGAGGAGGAAGCAGGCTCCCCGCTGAGCAGAGAGCCCGACGTGGGGCTCGATCCCAGGACCCTGGGATCACGACCCGAGCTGAAGGGAGAGGCTTTAACCCACTGAGCCACCCAGGCACCCCTAGAGATATGTTTTTGACTCTTGAGGAAAAAATACAGTTTTCATCAATTCCCAAAACTTTACAACTAGAGGTCTTCTTAAATCTAGAGTTCTGGCTCACTTTAGGATATGCTGACCTAGTTCATACTCAAGTGTCGGTGAATTATAAATTCATGCATCCACATTATAAAAAGGACATGTGGGCAGAGAACTGTCTGAAGCACAAAGAACATGTTGCTGCTGGTAGAATTCAGACCTCATTCCAAAATAATGACACACTTTTAGGATGGAGTATTAAAAAAATCACCTACCCCCCCTAGTTATAAAGCAAGGTTGATCACAACCCTAGTCTGCCTGGAAAAGAACCTGTTTATAACTCAGATGATCAACATTATTATTGGTTAAAGCAACTCCAGTGCTTTGTATCTGCAGCTGTTCTCATTTAAACACACGTTCCCTGGCCCTGACAACGTGCAGCTTTTTGCCCCTTGGACTCTCCTGTGATTCGAAATGTGTTATTCATAAGTCTGCTGAATTCCAAGTATTTGAAGGAACAGATGTGGACCTAGGGGAGTAATCAAGTCTTGCTGGTATTGCTCCAAAAGACAATATATTTATGTGTATTTATACTTATATTTATATATGTGGCTGTGTAGAATGAAGAGCTACATCTGGGTCTTTAGGTTTAGAGACACTGGAAGGGCAGCAGGGGCTGTAGGACGGCTCAGTGCTCTGTGCTGTGTTATGCTTATAGATATGTTACCAGTCACTCAACTTGGCACTTACTACTAAATCCCCCGACCCTCCGGGTGACACAGGAAACATATAAGACGTATTTCTTGCCTTCATGGAGCTTATCATTTGGGAAGCAAGACATACTCTTGAAGTCCTTAGAGCTGAGTTTCCCAAATCTGTTTGCATAGCAGCTTAAGCAAACAAACATGCGGATTCCCAAGGCCCATCCTAGACCAATGAAATCAGACATCAAAAGGGCGATCCCAGAGAATATGTGTTTTTAGTACGCTCTCCTGCTGATGCTGTTGGCCACGTAGAACCGGAATCCACTGACTACCTTTAAAAGTCTTGAATATTATTAGATGTTCTGTTGTGTGCTATTGTGATAAGTTCTTCTTAGTCCGTATGTCCTATTTTGTAGAGTCTGTATGGTCTAGTCTTGTTCTTTTATTGGCCAGTTCGACTGCAAGGCAGGGAAGCTGGGCTGAACCCTTGTTATTCCAGCTACAGAGAGGTATGTAGTCTTAAGAGGGCAAGCTGCAAACACAGCTAAGGGACAGCGATTGCATTCTCATAAAGCAAGGTACTATGATGGAGGAAGCCACAGGTTGTGTCACGCCCTACAGGAGAGGGCCTGTTTACTTACTGAACACATATTTATCTAGAACTTACTTTATCCAAAATGTGTACTGTGCCAGCTACAAGGGATCTCTTAAGCAAAACCTGTGGCCCCTACCTTAGGGTCCAGTGGAAATGCCCACAGGAGATAAGCAGTCATGGTCTTTTCTTCTCCCTTTAAAATAATTGTGATAGGGATGCCTGGGTGTCTCAGTTGGTTAAGCGGCTGCCTTCGGCTTAGGTCATGATCCCAGCGTTCTTGGGATCGAGTCCCACATCGGGCTCCTTACTCGGCAGGGAGCCTGCTTCTCCCTCTGCCTCTGCCTGCCATTCTGTCTGCCTGTGCTTGCTCATGCTCTCTCTGACAAATAAATAAAATCTTTTAAAAAATTGTGATAAAATACACATAACATAAAATTTACCATTCTAACCATTTCTAGCTGTACAGTTCAGGGGCATTACTCTGGTTTACAGTGTGGAATAACCATCATCACCACTCACCTCCAGAACTTTTCTATCTTCCCAAACTGAAACTCTATTCCCATTAAAGAGTAACTCCCTATTTTTCCCTCTCCTAGACCCTGGCACCCACTGTTCAACTTTTTGTCTCCATAAATTTGACTACTCTAGGAACCTCATATAAAAAAAGATAATGCAATATTTGCCCTTTTGTGACTGGCTTATTTCACTCAGCCTAATGTCTTCAAAGTTCATCCATGTTATAGGGTGTTTCTGGATTTCCTTCCTTTTTAAAGGCTGAATAATATTCCTCTGTGTGCATATACCATGTTTTGTTGCTCCATTCATCCACTAGTGGACACTTGAGTCATTCCCACTTGCTGGCTATTGTACATAATGTCACCGTGAACATTGATATACGATTATCTGTTCTGACCCCTGCATTACATTCTTTTGAGTGTATCCCTGGATATGGAATTGCTGGATTATATGGTAATTCTCTGTTTAATTATTCGAGGAAATAAGCCATTTACTTACCATCTCTGTTCGTCCTTCAGTCCATTGTCACCAGTGAAGAAAAGACACAGTCCTGCATTTCAGGCTCCAGAATAAGAAATCGAGACAAGATTTCAATCCTGGGGTCTGGTGGCCTATAATGTGTCCTTCTGAATCACAGTTCCCCCAGCCTGGTACAATTTTCCATAATCCCATTGCCATGCCCCAGAGGAAAAGCTGCTGATTTTAGGGAACTCAAACTCTGTTAAAGTTCAGCAAAGGCCTGGGGTATGGACACTGGGCAGTTCTAATCTCAGTTTTGCTCCATAATGTGTGGCAGCCCCAGGCAGGTCATTTAACCTCCACAATTCCCCCTAACTTCTGACTCACTGAAATGATGGTAATAACCTCCCTCCAGAGCTAGTGTTAAGGAAATGCATCATGATAGAGTAAGGGGTGTTCACAAAGCCTTCTGTCGGATGTTCGCTTGGCCGCACAAGACTTAGATTTGACTTTCTTGCTCCTGTGTCTTTGAGGCCATATTGAGAACTGGGATCCTCAAGTGTATCGCTCCCAGCCGAATTTCTTACTGCTTTGTAGGGCTTGAGCTCCAGTCCTTGATGTTCGTCTGCAGTCCTTGCCCTTCAACTTCTGATCTGTGGATGGTTTTTCTTCCAGATCTTTGGGGAGAGGATGGAAAAGCACCTAGAGAAGGGCTTAAGATGGCCTGCTTTGTCTCATTTTCCCAATATGCAAAATTGACTGTGGACACTATTAAAAATGTGGCTTTCATTCTCTTCAGCTTCTGTGTGTGTGTGTGTGTGTGTGTGAGTGTGTGTGTGTGTATGCACACCTGTGCACGCACAATGTTGCTGTTTACACGAGTGGTTTGTTTTTCACACACCACCCATCTTTGATACAGAACTTAGCACTTTTTTGCGTTTTTCAGGGAAATTCCAGACACACACAGAGCATTAGAGAGGAATTCAGATTCTGCTGAAGATTTTGTAGGGGAGCCAGAGTGAGGAGCATCTCCTGTAGCAAAGACCTGGATGTTTGCATCAGCTCAGTGTTCCCTCCTAGGTCAGTTCATCCCCCTGAAGTCACACTGGGGACTCCTCCCCTTCCCCTTCCTTTCTTCCCAGCACACCCGGGGTCTCTCTTCTAAATCTCCTCCCTCCTGCATTCACCTCTTTATTTTATTTTATTTTTTTTTAAAGATTTTATTTTTTTTTTATTTATTTGAGAGAGAGAGACAGTGAGAGAGAATGAGCGAGGAGAAGGTCAGAGAGCGAAGCAGACTCCCCATGGAGCTGGGAGCCTGATGTGGGACTCGATCCCGGGACTCCAGGATCACGCCCTGAGCCGAAGGCAGTCGTCCAACCAACTGCGCCACCCAGGCGTCCCCGTGCATTCACCTCTTTAATCTCAAATGCTCTCTACCCACCACTCCCTGTGTCCTACACGTCCTTAAGCAGCTCAGTTATCCCAGCCCCCACCTCAAGGGGCTTTTCTACCCACACCCTTCTTCTGAAGGCAGCAATAGATTTCATATATTTTTCTCTTACATATGTAAAAAGGGTTTGATGCAAAACCCTGATGATTGTTTTTGTGTATGGCGGAATCTTTAAAGATATCCTTTATAATGTTTTCATAAAAATGTGTCGCTTCCTTCTTGGGAAGAAATGCACGCCAGTGGACAGAAACCTAAGCTATCCCCCAAGATCTGCTCCCTGTATGCATGCCTTGTATAATTTTCTCGGTGTCGGTGAGGGCAGAACATAGGCTATATGTGATCATGCTATTATGTTACATGACCAAAGGGGTTTTGCAGATGTAATGCAGGTTATGCTTCAGCTGGTTCTGAGTTAGGCAAAAGGGGCTGTTATCTCTGTGGGACTGACCCTATCTCTTGAGACCTTTTGTGGTGTTGGGTTTTTTAAAAAGATTTTATTTATTTGGCAGACAGAGATCACCAGTAGGCAGAGAAGCAGGTGGGGGGAGTGGGGGAAGCAGGCTCTTCGCTGAGCAGAGAGCCCAGTGCGGGGCTTGATCCCACGACCCCTGGGACCCCAGGATCCCAGGACCACGACCTGAGCCGAAGGCAGAGGCTTAACCCACTGAGCCACCCAGGCACCCTCTTGAGACCTTTATTTATTTTTTTTTTTTAAAGATTTTATTTATTTGACAGAGAGAAATCACAAGTAGGCAGAGAGGCAGGCAGAGAGAGAGAGGGGAGAAAGCAGGTTCCCTGCGGAGCAGAGAGCCCGACGTGGGGCTCGATCCCAGAACCCTGGGATCATGACCTGAGCCGAAGGCAGAGGCTTTAACCCACTGAGCCACCCAAGCGCCCCTCTTGAGACCTTTAAATTGAAGCATGGAGGTCAGAGACTGTGTGACAGAGGGACAGGGAGGGAGGACATAACAAAGAGCTGAGGTAGCTTCCCCCAGCAGTCCACGAGCAAGAAGACAGGGGCCTCGGTTCCACAGCTCTCAAGGGTCGACTTCCCCCACAACCACCTGAGTTGAAAGTTAAGGGTGTCTCAGAAAGGGAGGCATCCCAGCTTGGTTTCAGCCTGGTGAGACCCTGGAAAGTGAACCCAGGGGAGAGCTGACTTGGATGTGTATGTTTCTTGTTTTGCCAAAGAAAGAGCATTTTATTAAATGTACAGATACCTATCCTCTACCACCACCATCGTTTCAAAAAGGCAAAACTATTCTGACAAGCACAATGAAAGGAAAACCAGCCCAAACAGTCATTGCCTGTGGCTGCATAAGGGATTTCCACAGGTCAGTGGCTGAAATCAACACCCATTTACCATCTCACTACTCTGGAAGTCAGAAACCCAGGCACAGACTTGGGTTCACTTTCCAGGTTTTTGAGGTTTCTTTGTGAACAGTGAAAGCACCAAGTCTAGAAATTAGAGTGAAAATGTCTCCTCTTCAGTCATTGATTTTTTTCCTTCCCCAAAGCTCACTTCAAATCAGTGTCTTCACAAGGGTTTCTAGGTATGTCCTCCCCTTGAGAAACCTCCTTCCTCCTCACAGTGAGTTCTTAAAACCTATGCCTGAGTAATGACTTCAGTTTTGTTGTCATGGTGGCTTTGAATCCCGTGTAGTTCATTGTTCCTCACTTTTTGTCTTGCCTCCCCTGCCAGAGTCCTGAAGGTGGGACCACAGGGGATAGTTCCCCTGTCCCCCACTGAGCCTAGCCACGTGCCTGATGCACAGCAAGTGCTCCTACCTACTCTTGGGTTGATTGATTTTACAAGTCAAGGACCAATACTCCAACGAAATTAAGTCAAGCAAGTCATCTTTTGATTCTTTACCCACTCTTGTGTTTAGATGTGACCTGCTGTATTTGGCCCCATCTTTGCTAAAGAAACAAAGAGAGAGAGAGAGAGAGAGAGAGAGAGAGAGGAAGGAAAAGAAAGAAGGAAAGGAAGGAAGGAAGAGAGAAAGAAGGAAAAGGAAGGAAGGAGAGAGAAGGAAGGAAAGAGGAAGGAAGAGAGAGGGAAGGAAGGAATGAAGGAAAGAAAGAGGAAAAGAAAGAGAAAGAGGGAAAGAAAGGAAGAAAGAGGAAGGAAGGAAGGAGAAAAAGAGAAAGAGAAAGAGAAAGAAAAGACTTCTGGGCATAAATCCCTCTTTCAGAGAGAGAAGTAATTTGAGCAGCAGCTGGTCCGTGGCATTAAAGATTGAATGACTGTAATGTGTTCAGACCATGGTTGGCTTGTTAGGAGTTCTGTGTAAGGCAAGAAATAACCTGAGAGCCACAGGCCTTGGACACAGCAGGGAAGAGGATTGTCAGTGGTGGCGTCCTTCCTTGAGGCGTCCTGTTGTAATTCCTGGGCTGTTAGCACAGACACCCTTCAATGGCTTCTCATTAACCGCAGGAAAACCTCCAACATCGCATGCACACCAGCTCTCAGCCCTTACAGCCTCCTCCCGGCCGCTGTTCTTGTGCCGGCTTCTGATGGAGTTTCACTCACCCAGGAGCCGTTCTGCCATGCCCGGGGCTTTACCCGCCCTCTGAATTTGGCCCGTGCATTTGCCTGTTCTGGAGTGAACTTTCCTACAACCTCTCCCCCAGTCTGATGCGTCTAGGGATTCTGCAATTATCCTGCAAGACTCCGTTCTGGGAGCCCTTCCATATGCCCTCCCCTGACCTCCCCAGGCAGTGGACTCCTTCGAGAACTCTGACTGCTTAAATAGCACTCACAGCTGCCCGATGAGGTAGACGTAAGCCTTATTTTTACAGAAGCTGAAGCCGGGTCTTTAGGAGGTTAAATTACTTGCCTAGGGGTGCCTGAGTGGCTCAGTGGGTTAAGCCGCTGCCTTCAGCTCAGGTCATGATCTCAGGGTCCTGGGATCAAATCCCGCATCAGGCTCTCTGCTCAGCGGGGAGCCTGCTTCTCTCTCTCTCTCTCTCTGCCTGCCTCTCTGTCTACTTGTGATTTCTCTCTGTCAAATAAATAAATAAAATCTTTTAAAAAAATAAAATAAGAAAAAAAAATTACTTGCCCAGAGCCCCTGCTGACAATGTCAAGGCCCTTTTCTTTACCTCTGAGCTGTGCCACACTGCCAGCTGGGCCCCCACAGCTTATACCCGGCCCTGGGGGAGCTCCACTGTTGATTCAAATTTGTCTCCCTTGTTGGTCCGTGAGTGAGGTCAGGATCATGTCCCCATCACCTTTATGCATACCTTTAGCTTCTCCTGAAATGTGGGACACGCCTGAGCCGAGTCAATGAGAAATTCGGAGGAAAAAAAAATAGCCAAAGGAAACAGATATGAAGGAAAGAAACCTCTAGGAGAAATTCTCATCTCACAATTAAATTTTCTCTGGTAAGGCCAGTAACAGCCTCATTAGAAGGACCTTACCTCTGCTGTCCTTTCCTAGACGGGAAAAGGAAAATTGCAAGAAAGAGCCACACACAGAGTGGGGGACATAAAGTAGAGAGAGAGCAAGTCCATTTCTTTCTCACTTGTACGGGCTTTATTGGATCATCGATGTTTAATTCCGCTTATTTAATAAATATTGGATAAAGTCTGCTATCTGCCACTGCCGGCGTTTGGAGGAATGGTTTTAAGACATTCCACTCCCAAAGCTCATTTTCACAAACTTTCTGCCTTATGGCATCGTATATAACACATGTGGAGAAGAAAGATCTTTTCCTCGAAGCGGCGGCTGATGGCATTTAATGCTTGGTTTGGGGGACATAAATGTCCAGCTTGGGGATGGTGAAGCGGGGAGAGAGGAGCGGAACAAGGTAGCATGTACGTGTTCTTTGGTATTACCGTTGAATATGTAATGTGAGATTGTAGCGTCATACACGGCCCGATAAAATTCATCACTGCCCCCTTAACCCTGTTAGCCTTTCAGGGTTAAGTATGGCTGTTTCTCGGCAATTTCAGCACTTTTTTTTTTTAAAGGTTTTTTTTTTTTTTGACACACAGAGAGAAATCACAAGTAGGCAGAGAGGCAGGCAGAGAGAGAGAGGGGAGAAAGCAGGCTCCCTGCAGAGCAGAGAGCCCGATGCAGGGCTCGATCCCAGGACCCCGGGATCACGACGTGAGCCAAAGGCAGAGGCTTTAACCCACTGAGCCACTCATGCGCCCCTAGATTTCAGCATTTGACAAGGGCTAAGTGGCATCCAGGAAAAGCGAACTGATGCAGCTGCCCGGAGACTCTCTGGGCTTGCACTGATGGGGCTTACGATGGAACCGACATGAGAGGCTTTATACGGAGTTGATCTGCCAAATATAATTTATTTATGTAAATATACAAATATAAATATAATTCTTGAGCAGTAATCCACGCTGGTTTTCATGTTCTCAACACCCCCTTATTCCTCTCCATGCCCCTTCTTCTCTGTGTTTTCCTTCTCCTTACCTCCCCCAAACATCTCTCACCTTGAGGCATTTACTCCTTTTCCATTCCAGAGGAAGCTGTGCCCTGCCTTTTCAGGGCCAAGACCTGTGTGTCTAGGAAGAAAGTACGGGGGAAACCCAGAGTGCTCAGGTGCACAGCCTGCCCTCGGAGATTTCAGGCAGGTCCCATGCAGCTCTGCGTCTTGGTGTCCGTTTCTAGGGAAAAGGGTCAGTGACCCCTTTCTTGCTTGCAGCCCTAGTCTGTGCTACTGTGTGTTTCCCCCCAGTGAATGGAGCTTATACCCTCTAGGCAGCAGGAGGACGGACACACAGCCAACAGCACCATAATAAAAACTACCTAAAAACGTACTTGAGATTCTTCTATCCTTAGAAAGAAATAAACTTTCTTGGACTCGGACAGTGCATCCTGAAGTCTGCTTACTTTCTCACTTGACTTTGTCTGCAGCTCGAGAGAAGCCCTTCTTCTCCGCCCCCCTCCCCCCTCCATCTCACCACCTATTCACTTAGCCCCTAGCCCACTGCAAACCCCAATCGTCCTCCCTCCCTCTGTGGAAATTGTTCTCTGTGGATCACCAGTACTCTCCACATCTAATAGCTTAGTTCATTTTTCCTTCTCCTTGATGTTGCTGTGGTATTTTATACTACGTTGGTCACATTCTTGTGTTTAAAGCAATATGAATGTGTTTGGACATTGTCCAACTAAGGGCCCCCTCCTGGTTTTGTTTTGTTTCGGTTGGTTGGTTGGTTTTGTTTTAAGATCACACACTTCCGGTCTCCCGAGCTTCGGAGCACGGCACACACGTGGAGCTGCTCGTTGCTTTTATTTGCTGACTCCCAGCCAGTCTCCAGGCCCTACTGGACCCTTGCTTGCAGGATTTTCCATTTCCTGCTTCCTCCCCTTCTGCAGACAGATAGTTGGATTGTCTCTGTGCCCAGCCTCGCAAGACCGCTGTGGCCTTTGACCACTCAACCCATCTAAACGTCGGTTTTTTCATCTGTTATGGGGAACAATCATCATGATAGTTGCTACCTCTCAGAGTTATCCTGGAGATTAAACACAATCGGTGCTAGTCTTGCCTGTTCGTGTACTAAACAGCTCTCTATCTGCCCCACACCACCCTAACCCCTAGGTTACATTTTCTTTTTTGGTTATTTTTTCCTTTTGCCGGAACAAGAAGCAGGGGTCCCCTTTTCAACCCGGTCATTGTGTGTCCTCCACCTTCCCCGCACCATCTCCTGCTCTAGATCCCGCCCACAAATACTGAATCAGTTTTACGGCAGCACAGTTGTGAAGGCTTGGGAAATAAGATGTTACAAGTGTGTAGACGTCAGAGTTGGCAGACCCTCCCTTGAATCCTCATTCTGATGCTTGCTAGCTGGGTAACTTGGGTCTGACTTCCAAGCCTCTTTGAGTTTTAAATATCCAAATGGTCACAGATAACATGTAGAGCCTGTGTAGGGATTACAGGTCTCAAGCCCCCCAGTGCAGTGTCTAGGACAGATCTCTCTCTCAGTAAATGGTAGCAGTGGGATATTACATCAGTGTCCTGCTCTCAAGTAATGCACTCCTAAGAGTTTTGCTGGACAGTCAAGTTCATCCACAGTCCGGCTGCAATCTCGCCTTTCAGCCACCATTGCTGTCTCCCTTCCTAGCATCCTCCTGCGTGAGTGGTGTGACCCACATCAGGGCCTTGGTTTTCTCAGCCTCTGCCCTGCTCTTTTCCCAAGGCTTCCTTTCTGGAATTCCAGTCCCCTCTCCTTCCCTCTTGACCAATCCCTCTTGTTCTCCTGGGACCTGATCCAACTTGATGAAATCAAGTCTAACTTGATGAAATCAAAAGATAGAAGGGATCTAGACCTTACTTTTCATCAAGTCTAACCTGATGAAATCAAAAGATAGAAGGGATCTAGACCTTACTATGTCAGTAAAATTGGAACTCTGTCCCTTTTAGTATATAAATGCATTACATTAACAAATGATTTTACGGTATTAGACATTGTTTTAAAATAGTATTATTTATGCACACACACACATTTTTTGATGGCATTTTCTTTTTTGCCTGTGTTGCCTTTATAATTCAAGATGAATGTTGAGCCGTTGCACACAGAAAAGCTCAATAAACCTTTGTTGGTGATTTCCTAGGTTCGTTTTCATGGACTTTTCAGCTTCTGTACCATCTGAACCTTAGGTCGCACCATTTATTTCTTGGCCCCAGCACAGAACCTCTCCCTCCAAGAAGTTCCATCTGCTTTGCAGAAATTAGCTCATGAGTCATTTCCTTTCCCACCCTCCTTGTAAACTGTGAAAGCAGGTGGGCAGCCCCTCTGGGTAAGTGGGAAGTAAGGGTCAGATGGAGCACCAGGGAGTTGAAAGTAGGCTCAAGTTTGTCAAATCATGGCTTAGATTATTATCCCCAAAGGTGCATTGAGAAATGATGCAGGGAGAGCTCTCTACGGGAACAAAGAAGGTGCTTTGGAGCCAGACAAGGCTGGGCTCAGATCCTGGCTCTGCCTGTTACATGCTTTGAAACTTGGGACAAGTCAGTCCTCCTCTCTTGGATCTTGGTTTCTCGGTCTTGAAAGTAGAGAGAGAATAATATCTGCCTACTGGACTATTGTAAGGTTGGAGAAATTGTGTAAAAAGCTCCTAGGATGCTTCCTGGCCCAGCATAGACATTGAATACGGTTATTCTTCAGTCCCAGAGGTGTTTGGATGCCTCCCAAAGAGAAGGCTGCCGAAATCCCTGATATGTGTGCCAGACACTTGGCGGACAACTTCTCATCTATATTCAGGCCTGTTGTCAAATCATTTTTAAAAGTTGATTATTTTGTTCTTCTTGCTTAACAGGAAAACGTGGTAAAGTACACCTGTGAGTTAGGACTGTTTTTGTTATTTCCTGTCTGACAGCCAGTTTAAAAAAAAAAAAAAAAGTCTGAACGTTACCTTTGTCCCTTTACTTTGAGATTTTAAGAGGTCAATTTTTCTGTTCCCTAAAGAGGAGAATTCAGTAAGGCAGTCTGGAATTTCACTAACGTTTTTGAGTCGGGCATTCAGAATGGCCCTTGATAGGATGTTTCGCCTTTATGTTTTCTGTTCACTTTTTATTTTTTTAGATTTTACTTACTGATTTGACAGAAAAAGAGAGCAGGAATGGGGGTGGGGGGCAGAAGGGAGGGAGAAGCAGACTCCCTGCTGAGTATGGGTTCCCAGTGTGGGGCTCGATTCCAGGACCCTGAGATCACGAACTGAGCTAAAGGCAGATGCTTAACCGACTGAGCCACCCAGGTGCCCCTCTGTTCATCGTTTTAACGTGACTTACAGAAAAGGAATGTTGAAACATTAGACTAGGTGGGGGCAGGGTGGCACTGAACTTGGCCACATCCTACATGGGTGAGACACAGGGGTGTGAGGGCTTTAGTTCCCTCATCCTTTCCATTCCTAATCACGAGCATGACGTTTAGCTGACCAGACTCCCAAGGATTAAAATCCATGTTCATATATGAAACAGCTTCTCAAACCTCTAGTACTTTATGAGAACATACAACATGACAGTCATTTTTCTCCACCCATGTTTCTAAACTAAGAAACAACATAGAAATAAAAATTACAACAGATGTAGATGTTTTGTGCTTTATGACAACTAGCTTGAGCCTCAAAGAATCCTATGAACCAGGTTCTTTGTTTTTCCCTTTCACAAATGAGGACAGGGAGGCACAGAGATTCTAAGTTACTTTTGACTGAAGTCCTGGATAGTAATCAGAGGTGTTAGTTTTCATGTGGGCAGTCTGTCTCCAGAGTCCATGAACTTGGTGGCCATATGGAGAAATTCCATGTTCTACTATTGACTCATTCCTTCCTCTAGCACATGTGTAGTAATCATCTACTGTGTCAGGTGGGTCAAATAATGGGGAGTGCCAGAAGGAACCTTATAGGCCTGGTTCTTGCTCTCCTGGAGTTCATAGGTGGGTGGGTAGTTGAATAAAACATATGAATGAGGGAATAATATAATTGCACCTAGGGACAGATGCTGTAACTAAAACTGGCAGGTGCTATGATGGGGGAATAAAGGGTCAGGGGAGGCCTCTGTATGAATGGGATGATCAAGGAGGACTTCTTGGAAGGGGTGACATTTAATCTAAAACCCAAGAGAGAAGGAGGTAGCCTAACACGTTGTGACACCTCAGCTTAGCTCTTAAATAAAAACACAGGATAGAGAGAAGACCAAACCTAACACCTTACTTTGGAGTCAGAAGGCATTTCACCCTTTAAACCCAGCAAGGCAGGAAAAGCGTCTCACAGCAGAATGGAGGTAGAGGGTTCTCCCGTCACAGCTGAAACCCTGAATTTCTTGCAATTGCTGAACAATCACATCCCTAGCATTTACCTTGTTCTTGCGCCTTCCCAGCATGTAGAGCAGATGCTGTCTTTGCTGGCCAGGACAGTCAAAACGGATTTCTTACAGGTTAGCCTCCTGGAACTGCAGCAAGAGAATTGGGGAAAGGAAGCCTTTCTAATAGAAGCAAGTATTTTAGCAAAGAGTTTGGGACTTAGATATGGAGAACACAGTATATAGATTTCAAACTTGGGGGCATATGGACCTCTGCTTTAAAATGGTGCTGGATGAGAGAGAAAGCCTCTTCCTTTAGATTTAGGTGATACAAAATGTGTGAGCTTCCAGAACCTTCCTCTGTCAACTCTCCTCCTCCACAGGGTGTATAATATGGTGTCCTGGCAGTCCCTTTCTCTGCCCCCAGGATTTCTGAAAGAATATTTTAAATACTTTGAGTAGTATCGGTATCCAAACTGCCCCTGAGAACTGAAGGAAAAACCCATCATGAGACGGCTCGGCAAACATTTTTCATTATAGTTTTCTAGTTTCCTAAAGCAAGTTGCTTGTGGATCTATACCACCCACCATTTTTAGATGGCTTCATTAATTCTGTTTCTTGAATTTAAAATCTCAACCTATTAAAAATAATTTTAAATGTCCATGCATAGTTAAATTACTAAAATTCTATAAAGTTTAATAGTACGTCTTTTTTAAAAAGAATGGGCTAGATCAGTTAACATTATCATAAAAAGCTATTCCTGAGACAACATGGGCAGGAAGTGCGGGCTGGGCAGGAGGGGCCCGCATACATTTTCTGTTAAGGACTGGATGGGATGGTAAATGTTGTAGGCTTTGCAAGCCATATGGTTTCTGTCACAACTCCTCTTCTCTGCTGTGTTGGTGTGAAAGCAGCCGTAGATAATATGTAAACAAATGAGTGTGGCAGCATTCCAGTGCAACTTTTATTTACGAAAACAGGCGGTGGGCCCACAGGCTGGGGTGTACGGACCCTTATTATAAACTACTGAGAGCGTGACATAATTCTTTATTAAGCAACAATTAAATATTTGGAAGGATGTATACCAGATTGTTTAATGTTGATTATATTTTCAGAATGGAATAATGCAGTGCTTTTACCAAAATTTGATAATCTTCAAGTAAGCAATAACTGCTTTTATCATCAGCAGAAACCATGAAGATACTTCCATTTTGAAGAATAATACATCAGACTTTACACTAATTCTGGGAGTTCAGCCCAAATAAATATTCTTACTATGGCTTTAGAACGATTGCTGGTATGTTATTCTTTGGCAATACCAACCGGATATATAGAATTAAGCTAGTTAAATTTACTCAAGAACAGAGCATAACAGCCCCCAATCAAGAACAAGTTTTCAGTCTTAAAAAATGTTTGGATATATCAGGTGACATTCTGGCTCTAATTATACTCTGATCTTGTATTCTGGAAAAAAGATAAACCCTGATGCAAATCCTTAGGGAAAGCAAATTTTAAAATATAACAAAACCTGAGGTGTATAACTGCTCTGCTCTTTCTCTACAACCTCTCTAATTGTGCAATAGCAGGGCATTGGGTATCTTTGGGATGGCAGTGTCCTAGATTAGAAGGTGCCCTTACTTTCTTCTATCAAATGACATTAATAAACACAGCTGAAAGGAGAAAGCAGGCTGCCTAATCGTCTGTTCTGCATGGTTATCTTTTGCCTGATGGCAATGTTGAAGATGGGATTTGAGCACTGGATCAGTGGCTGGAAATGACTGAGGTCTCTTGTGATCCTGAGGTTTTGTGATTTCATAATTGAACTCTTGATCAGTCTGAGAGGACTCTGAAGGGTTCAAATCCTTGACTGTTTTTGAGATGAAATGAATGGATGTAATTTATATTTGAGGTTCACTGTCCAAGTCTAGTTGACAGAACAGGAGAATTAACATGTAGTTCAGGTTAGTGCTTATTTTGATGAAAATGGAAGCAGAAACTCAACTTCGGGGCATTTGAGGGTCTGCCCTCTTCTTGACTCCAGAATCCTAGGGCAGACACTTCTCCCATCTCATAATGTTTCTGGATCAGTGAAGTCTGCATTCCCAGAATGTTAAAAACAGTTAAATGAAGCAAAGCTATGGTTTCTAGATACTCTTAAGTAGAGAAAATTCTCTTTACAACTTTCAGCTAAAATAGGCTTTGTATTTTCAAATGCAAAATCAGGGGTTAGCAAATTTACATTTAGTCACTATATGTCTCATTGTTTATTAAGTAGCTAGGAAAAATATCTTCCTATTTTAGAGAAATTATAATCATTCCATTATCTCTCCACAGTTATAATGAACTCTCTATTAAACATCCTTGGGCATATATGCCTTTCCTCCTTTTAACTCTACTGGAGAAATTTCTAGAAGGGGGATAAAGTGCTTTAACATGTAAATTTGTTTGTTTATTCACAAATATGTAAGAAGGGCCCCACACTATGATTAAGTCCTATGTTACAGGAGTCACTAACTTGTGTTATCTTGGGCAAACTGCTTCATGTCTCTGGTCTCTCATGTCCTGCTGATCTTATAAGAAAATCATTTACAGGAAGTTCTCAGCTTCAGGCAGATCCTGGGAATCCATATTGCAAGTTGCTTTCCAAAAGCTTTGCAATACTATCAGCAGTCTTAGAGTACACGAATGACATCATAACTTCTACCAGCAAGGGCTTTGTGTCCTTTTAAAATTTTAGTCATTAAAATGAGTGAAAAATGGCACCTGATTTATTTTTTCCTTTCTTACATTATTAGTAAGTTGAAAGAATGAACAATTTTGACTCTAAGTCAAATGCAATTTCAATTCCATATCAAGTTCTTAGATTTTCTTTGCTTAAAAAAAATTTTTTTTTGTAATGGTAGGAAATAGAAAGAAGAGCAGAGGAGAACAATGCTTTTTTTTTTTTTTTTAAATTCATTTTAGGGGAGAAAACTATTTGAGAAAACTATTTCCACAACATATTGCACATTGATAATGCTGCAATACTTCCCATGTTTCAATTGAATTACTTCATCTCCTCCCCCAGGCAAAATCCTCAGTTTCTCTGTTTTTAACCCTTGTTCCAAATGCCACATGTTTATTTCCATCTCCATTTCACTTTTGGAGATAACGGCCCCAGCAGCAAGCAGTAGCATACCTCCCTACTCATTAACAAATGATTGTGGGCACTTCTCAATGCAAACTGCTATATAACTACTTTGGGATAATGATGACAAGTATCCCTCACAGGAAAATGGAGAAAGCAAATGAGTTATTTGAAGTTTGCTTAATACTTATAAGTGATTTTCAGAGATGGCCTTTGGTGTTATCTCTGTCCGCTCAGGTTGCTGTAACAAAATATCACTGACTGGATGACTTCATAGAAATTGGTTTTGTCACAGTTCTGGGGGATGGGAGGTCCCAGGTCCAGGTCCCTCAGAGTTTGTTTTCTGGTGAGAACTTCCTGGCTCACAGATAGCCGCCTTCCGACGGTGACCTCACATGACCGGGGTAACAGAGAGCTCTGGTATTTCTTTTTCTTTTTGTCATAAGGGCACCCGGTCTGTAGGATCAGAGCTCCACATTATAACCTCGTTTGACCATAATCACCTTCTTACATGTCCAGTATCCCATACGATCACGTGTTTGGCCGATGGGGGAAATGGGGGAGGACAGGGGTGGGCAGGGCTTCAACGTACGCATTTGGGGAGAGTCACAGTTCAGTTCCTAGCAATGTACACTCAGAAACTGAACTACTGCTGGTCTGGAGCTCAGCTGTCAATTTCACAATATGCTTTCCTGTCCTGAAAGCATCTTTGTCATCTTTGTTCTACAAGTAACAGAAGTGCTCCTTTTCTTTGCATGAAATAGATTGAAAAATTCAAGACTGGTCTTGGATGACTTCTGTCCATGGCATTATCAACATAAGAGGCAGTATTGAGGATCAGACAAGATCATAGACTCACATATCTCAAAAATCATCCACACAAAATTTACACCCAGAGATTCAAAAAGATAGGAGCCTTTCCACGGGTCATTCTGATAACCCATTATCCATATGGCCCTAGAGGTCTCTGACAGACACAGAGTGCTCAGGTTGGTAATGGGTGGGATTGTATTTCAATTGAAAGTTTGCATGGAAATGAATTCCAACTTTAAGGGAAAAGTCAACATCAGTTAGGACATTTGTGATTGCAAAAAAACCAGAAATTGATGCTAATCAAAGGGATATAGGGGGTTCACAGAATCAGTGGAGAGGTGAGGGCTTGATTGTGACTAGGCCTGTGACTTCCAACAGCCACCGAGTGGGACGTACCCCCCACATCATTTGCAGGACATCCACCCCTGCTGCCCGAGGGCACAGTCTCCACCAACATCATTTGGAATATTCAGACTGTTCTCTGGCTTCTGAGAGTGCCAAGAAGGAGATTTCCAGTCATCCTATTACAGATCATGCATTTATGCTTTTCCTGGACCAAAAAGGAAGGATCTGGCCCCTCTATCTTCCATCAGGAAACATGGGCCCTATCTCCACATATAAATGGGGAATATTTCAAAATAGAAAGTGCTTAGATGTAGGATATCCCCCCCAAAAAGCAAAACAGACAAACAAACAAAACCCAGAAACTGATATCTGCTATAGTTTCTAGCCTACGAGCTTCTACAGTTGAAAATGTTTTGTGCTGAGGTAGGTTCATTTCAAGTTCATGTTTCAGCTTTCCCTTAAGGCCTCTGGTGTACTGCTAGACTAGTGTACAGTTGGCATTACCATTTATTTTCCCATTATGTTCCCATTCAGAATGAAATCGCATGTTAAATTCTCTTTTATACATGTTGATTCCAGCCTTCTATTCCCATTGTTGTTCTGGAAAGGAATAGCAACTTGGGTGCTTCAGAAGAAAAGTAGACCTTATTAACCTACCTTGTTAGCTTACTACAATTAAGAGGCATCTCTCAGTGCGTTCTCTGGGCTATTTTTCCAACCACCCACAGAATTCAGACACATTTGTCATTCATGATCTTGCTACCGAAACATGATACAGAACTGGATCGATGTTCATGGGTTCACTTTTTTCACTCGAGGATTTGATTAAAATGAGAGTAACAATCGAAATTACCTTTCCCTTCAATAGCAAGAGATGCATTTACCTTAACCAAAAGAATGAGAGTTTGTTAATAACAATGTTACAGTCCCAGACTATGTGTCTGTGGAGAATTCTTAACATCCTACCTTCTGCTAGACAGCCCTTGGTCCTCAACCATCACCAGTATAGCCACAAAAGGAAGTTGAAGTTCAGGAACTGATGTTCTGTTGGTGAGATAGCATCTAGTTCTTTATTTAGTCCATGACATATGCACCTCCATCACTTTCTTTTTTAGGATCAGATTTACAGTTTTTACAAAACAAGAATACTGCCACTCACCATGGCATCTGGCTACTATTCATGGATCAGTTTAAGAATGTGATAAAATTGCCCTCATGGCCAAAAAGAAGTAATGACAAGATGGTTATGGGTCAGCAATGATATGGCCCTCAAGAAGCACCGGGAGTTAGGGATTTGTGGCTATCATTTGTAACATTCATTGGTTTCACAGACAGATAAGAGAAAACAGAAAGCCATCTTGATCCATGCTCTTGATCTTTTACTGAACTATTTTTAACACCTCTTTCTGGACTAAGACCTAGGCCCATTTCCATGGTTACACAACAGAGCAGTCTTCCCATTTCCAAAACTGATAGTTGCCACGGTGAGTGTATGTGTGCGTGTGCACTGAACATTGCAAATAAACTGGTGGACTAAAACAGTGGTTTTGATTTTCTTGATCCTTGCCAAGCATAACTCCATACCAGGCAGACAGAACTCTTGTCCCAGGGCTGTGTCCCCATCTCCCCACCTCAGTGTCTTTTCTCGCAAACACTTGAATACTGTCCATTGGTCCCAGCATATCTTGCTTTAGCTTTTTCAACTTCCTCCCACAGTAATGCCACCAAATATATTTACTCAGCTTGGCCCTCAAGCTTACCATTTTTTTTTTCTTCTTCACAATGCTCAAGTCGTCTAAGTATTCCTCATATCACACTTCAGTTTGATACCAGGGCACTGATGGACCTATCATGACAGTTTGAATAGAGCCAAATATAAAATGTCGAAGAAATTCCTGCCATGTGACTTGGCATATGAAGATATTTAGTATATCATAAGTGCAAGAGAAGCTATTTCTTTTTTTTTTTTTTAAGATTTTATTTCTTTGACATAGAGAGAGAGATCACAAGTAGGCAGAGAGGCAGGCAGAGAGAGAGGGGGGAGGCAGGCACAGAACCAAAGGTAGAAGCTTAGCCCTCTCAGCCACCCAGGTGCCCCAAGAGAAGCTATTTCAAAGGTGAAGCACATAATATATAGGCAAAACATGAGAGAAGCACAAAATGAAATTTGTTCTTGGGGCATTTTCACTAAGCCCAGACCATTAGGAGTTTAGAGAATATTAGAAGAATGTTCTACAGTGTTCCAAATAACTCATGTTACTAATCTGTGTGAATTTCACAGAGCTGTGAATTTCTTTGCCTGATAATTTCTATATAATTTACATAAAACTCCATCTCAACTGAGGCCAGATTCTAATTTCAATTTCTACCTTACAAAGAAACTTATTCTGCCTCAGCATACTGTCACAGCAGTGTTGATGATTTTGTGGAGATGAGAAACCAATATGGTATTTCCATCATGGTTTTTTTTAAAAGAGATTCTGTGCTGTGTGATTGCCAAGACAATTAGCTGCAAGCTACAGTTACTATCTCTTAGAAATGAAATCTCCTACCCACTGTAAGAATTGTGTTATTCCTCAGTAGTGTTGACAAAACGAAGAGCCATTTTGGATGTTACGATTCTAAAATGGCTGTCTATTGGTGATCCATGCTTCAAAGTGGTGATGACTTAATTCTAGTCAACTGACATTTATGGCTTTTAGGATCTAGGCTGGGGCTTTCAATTCTGCTCAATCAGGTGTCTGCAAACAAATATCCGTTATGTTTAAGTTTCCTGATAATTTTCTTTGAAACCTGTTATTCCCCCTAAATAACAAATGCTTAGTTCAGCAGAGCCTTTAAAAATGAAACAAAACTCAAAATGGGACACTTGACAGAAAATTTACAAAAAGGCGCAAAGAAAAGTACTTGGAGGGGTTTAGGATGGCAATGTCCTTATTTCTCTCAGGCACTCTGAACTGTGGTTAATAAAGGTGAACCATGAGAGACTATGGACTCTGAAAAACAGTCTGAGGGGTTTGAAGTGGCGGGGGGGTGGGAGGTTGGGGTACCAGGTGGTGGGTATTATAGAGGGCACGGCTTGCATGGAGCACTGGGTGTGGTGAAAAAATAATGAATACTGTTTTTCTGAAAATAAATAAATTGGGAAAAAAAAAGGGGGATAATAATGCAGCCTAGATTGCAGAGCATCTCCAAAGGTTTTCTACCAGATCGGACAAGTTAAAGCATCATAATAATTAGGTCACAGAACTAGATGTGTTTGTGGTGTGGCAGAAAAAGCAACACTTGGACGCATCAATGTACAGATCTATAAGCACTGTGATCTGGGATAAGTTGCCGATCTCATATTAGCATTGGCTACTATATGTATAAATTAGAGGTACGTTTGTTTGATTAAGGAACCTTTCATCTGTACGCAAACATTGAGTCCCTGATATGCATGTGACTGTGCAGAAATCTTTGGGGAATCATAGGACAACACAACAGAAATCTGGCCCTATCCCTGCCCTTTTAAAGCTTATATTCTAAAAAGGCTTCACTGCAGTAAATACTGTTTTTCTATCCCAGATGTCTGCTGAAGCAAGCTGCCCTTTAAGATATAAATAAAACCTGCAATTGTATGCACACTAATTCAGCATCCATTTTGGTGTCTTTAGGACTCCTGGGGGGAAAAAGAATTAGCTTTATTTTTTCCACTTCTAGCTTTGAATTCTTGTTCTTGCCCTATTACTACGGTTAATGGATCTTCTCCCTTTTGTGTAAAGATTTTATTTATTTTAGAGAAAGAGTGTGAATGGTGGGGGGAATAGGGTGACAGAAAGAATCTGAAGCAGACTTGGCACTGAGCGTTGACCTTGACACAGGCTTGATCCCAGGACCTGGAGACCATGACCTGAGTCAAAACCAGGACTCAGGATGCTCAACCGACTGAGCCACCCAGGCGCCCCAGGTTCCTCACTTTGAAACTCACACTGTCCCTGTTCTGTACACCCAGCAGATTTCAAACCATCAGTCCCTAAAGTTTCACCAACTTGAGACTAGGAGTCCAGCAAATGGTTACATGTGATTTAGGAGGACACAAAGAGCTTACATCACAAGTTATTTAAAGATTTTATTTATTTATTTGACAGAGAGAAATCACAAGTAAACGGAGAGGCAGGCAGAGAGAGAGAGAGAGGGAAGCAGGCTCCCTGCTGAGCAGAGAGCCCGATGCGGGACTCGATCCCAGGACCCTGAGATCATGACCTGAGCCGAAGGCAGCGGCTTAACCCACTGAGCCACCCAGGCGACCCCATCACAAGTTATTTAAAATTTAAATATTGTTCTGTTAAAAGTCCCTTGGCGGGAGCCCCCCAGAAATTCCCAGCTGGCTCCGTTTTGCTGCAGGGTCTGCCTTCCCCCATACTGCTAAGCCCCGCTGTCCTTCAGTCCACATCATCAAGCACCATCTCTCAGATACTCCTCTGGTTGAAGGCAACTCTGGTACTTGTGGAGAACATTAACATTTCCCCCCCTCCCTGTTTCTTTCATTGGTGTTGGTGTTGGTCACTTAGACAACAGAGTTATCTTTGTTTTATTCCAAAACTGCTGATAGCTCTCTTTACGACCGCCAGTGAATTTTACCAACAGAGATCAGGAGGACCGTCCCTGCGGCAAAAGACACTGAGCCACATGCGTGATTTTAGTCCCATGCCATCATCTTCCTGGGCGTACAGTCGTCTCTGAAGTGGAGCCTTGGAAATACAGTATGAAGGACATAACTTGAGAGGAGGAGAGTGGGTGACCGCCTCAGCAGACAGGTCACATCTCAATAGCCATAGAGTTTGAATTGCTAAAATGGCCCTTAAGGAAATGAAGAGTCTTTGGTTGCACTTGAAGTCCTCCGCCGTGGCCTGAAAAGGCCCGCTATGAAATCACAGATGCTACTTACAGGAGCCTGGGGAATTCCTTCGCATACTCCGTATTATCTTTGGAAAGTTTTCTGATGAGGTTTAAAGATAAATCCTAGTACCCAGCGAGCGAGGCTTCACCTGGCCTCACACTTGGGATAGATGTGCAATGACGGCGCGTGCCCCCTGCAAATGGCAGAGCTAAGTACAGCCTCGGGTAGTGCCAGCCCCGTGAAACATACACCCCTCACCCCCCCACCCAGCCGGAAGTGTTTTATCAGCACTCTGCTAATGTGGTTTCCCACGAAGGTCAGAAAGTTAAACTTAACACCCAGAAGCCAGGGTTGATAGTTCATATCTTGATCTTATCACTGGGCCTCTTTTTCCCATTCCAATTGCTTTTCAAGGACTCTCAACTTCTCACTTGGGGGAACTGTTTGCAGTGAGGAGACACCTAAGTAAAAATAAAAATCAAGCTGTGTAAGGCAGGAAACACGAGATCCAAAACAGTATCACAGTTTGCTCCCTAAATGTGGAATCTGACCCTTCCATTTCTGTCAATGATGGGACCCAGTAACAAAGTCACTTCTTTTTTCCTTCTCTCTTTGGTTCTGGATCTCTGACATCAGAGTGCAGCCTGTTTTCCAACAGGTGGCTGGCAAAGGGATCCTTTTTTGCCTTTCTCACCTTCCATTCAGATATAATCGATGGCAACCACATGACAGCAGCCTTGTAAAGGAATCCACACTGGGAATAGAAAGGGAATCCCTGAAAATACATACGTACCTTAGACCCTTGGTGTTCATAAGCAAGGTAGCTTGATCTGTCCCCAAACCCCCAAATTCACAAATACTATAGGATAGGATTTCTTCAGTTTCCCTACAATAAGCAGAGTATCTCAGCAGCATTCCTGATAGTTTGGGGCGGGTGAGTCTTGGTTGTAGGGACTGCCCTGTGCCTTATATTATAACATGGGAAGCTGCATCCCTGGGCTCCAGTCCCGTGGACACACAGCCTTCCCCTTAATCATGGTGACCAGCTTTATGTCCAGACATTGCCAGATGATGTCCCTGCGGGGCAGATTCTCCTCTTGTGCTGGTCCAGAACCACTGACGTAATGTGAGGCGGACCTGTCCTTCTGTAGGTTGCTGGGTTGACAGGAAATGGTGTGCAAGGGGAGACCAAAAAATCTGCATGCTGGGAATACTAAGAGGCCTGCGGTGTTTACTCACAAAGTGATTGATTTACACAGACACCAGACTTGCAGAGTGGGACTGGTCTTAGTGAAAGTGCATGAGGCTCCATTTCACAAGGGTCATTAGAAGCAGTAAGAATGGGAACTGTTAAACTGGCAGGGGGTCGGGGTCTCCTGGTTTCCAGGCATCTTGGAGGTGAACGTATGCATGTCTGACATCCTTTCTTGCTTGAATGTCCTAATTTGGATTGTGAGGATTTTCTCTCTCTTTCTGGAATAGTGCCTGGCCCTTTGTGTGTGTGTGTGTGTGTGTGTGTGTGTGTGTGTGTGTATAGTTAAAGGGAAAGAAAAAGGGAGGGAGAGTAGCATCTCAGGAATAGCACCCAAACCAATGGTCACGTAGGCACAGGCTGAACCTCAGCATCCTTGAATTAACTTGATGGTTGTATGCCAAGCTGGGTTCAGATTTCGATGCTGAAAGCCTCTGAGATGTGTCACCTTGGCAAGTGCCTTTCCTGTTTGGTGTCTGTAAGGAGGGCCTCCCAATAGTACATGCCTGGTAGAATTCACGGTGACGATTACATAAGGTAATGTTGAGAAGTGTCTACCTACGGCGTGATGCCCAGTTCATGCTAGCTCATAAGACTGTGTCAGCATCATTGTTGTCATCATAGAGTGTGAAATGGGTTTCTCTGGGATGCCAGGTGCAGAAAGCAGAGTGAATCATA
Organism: Neogale vison; assembly: GCF_020171115.1. Taxonomy (NCBI): domain Eukaryota; kingdom Metazoa; phylum Chordata; class Mammalia; order Carnivora; family Mustelidae; genus Neogale; species Neogale vison. The sequence continues at coordinate 269,654,656 of NC_058091.1, read as the reverse complement.
CTCTTGGGTAAAAGGCACATTTTCACTGCGGGTCTGAGCAGGGTTCTCCCCTTATTTTGTGTGTATTGTACTTACCACCTTTCACGACCACACCCTACTTCTACCCCTCTCCCCTCAGCCTAGGAAAGCATTCCAGTGTAGTGTTCAGATGTCTTTCTGTTTCCATGTTTTTATAAAATGGATATTGTTCTATACGCAGTTACCTTCAATTTGTGTAAGTGATGCAATGCTGTGTTCGGTTTTCCCCTCCTCTTCTCTCAGCCTGCTTGCTGCTTGTTCCTTTACACTTACACGGTGGTCAGTGATGTCCATCAGCACATTTTGCCCTGCGTTCTCCCAGTAATGAGAACCCAGGGGCCTCCAGCTCTCCCCAAATAATGTAAGCATGCGTGTCCTCATTTATAAACCTTTACGAAACATGTGAGAATTTATTTGGATATCTGTGGTTCACACATTGCCGTCAGACAGGAGCTGGAATAGGAGAGCATTTCAAATTTTCAATCTTGCCGCATGGACACCGCTACTGCCTGTGGTTTCAATCAGAGTAAGAACATCAAGGTATCAGGAGGCTGACAATGCCATACACATCTATGTGGTATACATTTTATATGCTGTGTAAGAGGCTAGATGTTTAATGTATTGGGGGTCCCCAAGACCACCCTGTGGTTTGGTAATCCCCTAAGAGGACTCAGCATACAGTCAGGCACACAACTGCGTTATATTTCAGCAAAAGCCCACTACTATTGCTGGGTCGTAGGGAAGCTCCATTTTTAATTTCTTGAGGAATCTCCACACTGTTCTCCAAAGAGGCTGCACCAACTTGCATTCCCACCAACAGTGGAAGAGGGTTCCCCTTTCTCCACATCCTCTCCAACACATGTTGTTTCCTGTTTTGTTAATTTTGGCCATTCTAACTGGTGTAAGGTGATATCTCAATGTGGTTTTAATTTGAATCTCCCTGAGGGCTAATGATGATGAGCATTTTTTCATGTGTCTGATAGCCATTTGTATTTCTTGATTGGAGAAGTGTCTGTTCATATCTTCTGCCCATTTTTTGATGTGTTTGTCTGTTTCGTGTGGGTTGAGTTTGAGGAGTTCATTATAGATCCTGGATATCAACCTTTTGTCTGTACTGTCATTTGCAAATATCTTCTCCCATTCCGTGGGTTGTCTCTTTGTTTTTTTGACTGTTTTGGTATTTACCCCAAAGATACAGATGTTGTGAAAAGAAGGGCCATCTGTACCCCAATGTTTATAGCAGCAATGGCCACAGTCGCCAAACTGTGGAAAGAACCAAGATGTCCTTCAATGGATGAATGGATAAGGAAGATGTGGTCCATATACACTATGGAGTATTATGCCTCCATCAGAAAGGACGAATATCCAACTTTTGTAGCAACATGGACGGGACTGGAAGAGATTATGCTGAGTGAAATCAGTCAAGCAGAGAGAGTCAATTATCATATGGTTTCACTCATTTGTGGAGCATAACCAATAACATGGAGGACAAGGGGCGTTAGAGAGGAGTAGGGAATTTGGGTAAATTGGAAGGGGAGGTGAACCATGAGAGACTATGGACTCTGAAAAACAGTCTGAGGGGTTTGAAGTGGCGGGGGGGTGGGAAGTTGGGGTACCAGGTGGTGGGTATTATAGAGGGCACAGCTTGCATGGAGCACTGGGTGTGGTGAAAAAATAATGAATACTGTTTTTCTGAAAATAAATAAATTGGGAAAAAAAAAAAAAGCCCACTACTAAATCAGCAAAGGAAAAGATGCACGGAGCCAAGTCCTTAGGAAACCACTCCAGCATCCAGAGTTCTCCCTCAGGGAAGCCCTTCTAGATACCCGCCCCTCTCCGATCCACCAGCTCTGACCACACCTATCTAAATATGTTCCCAGACATGGAAACTCACTAGAAACTCGTGAGCAGGGCATTTATAAGGGGCTGGTCACACAAGCAGCCTGGGGATTGGAGGGGGATAGATACAACAAAATTCCAGAAGGAAAGCAGATATTCAGCCAAAACCCTATTGCCTGTACACAAAGTTTAGTTTAGACATAGTGACATATTCTTATCAGTCCTGGGAATGGTGGGAACCCTCCCCAAGGACAAGTTCTCAGACACCAGCTGAGAGTCAGCCTTATCAGCAGACCTTCTAAATGATCGCATTCAAGCCTGCTGTGTTAACTCTTTCTGGCACATTTATTTTCATTGTCTGTCTGTGTGTATGTTGGCAGGAAAACAGATAAGAGTCTCTCTTTTAATGAGCAAACTGAGGCTTGGAGAGGTAGCCTTCTCCAAACCAAGGAGAGCCAAAGTATACCTAAAGTTTCCTAGAAAGTAATTTTTTCTTTAGCTCACCTTTAAAAATGGACATACTCTTTGCCTTTAATTTAGTTTTGTTCAGTAATTAGATATACAGGATTTGACCATCTATACCTCTGCCGAAAAGAGCCTGCTCTGTTATTTTCTTATGCTAGAAGACATTTCTGGGAGAAATTTTAATTAAGTTGACATAAGTATAGGGTGTGGCCATCAGTACGGTCTCAAGCAAGGGGCATTTTTCTTAAAACTGCTTAGGCGATGGATATTTTGAACCACAGAGAGCAAAACCTAAAATTTGTGTTGCAGGGAGTACAAAGTTGGGCTGAATCCGGTCTTGCAGTTCATTTAAAAAATGTTCCCTCTTTTTTGCAGTTCTCTGTAGTTGGGAAAGAACTATGCTCTTTGTGCCGAGGGTTCTGTGTGGTTTATTTCCATTGTAGGTGTGGACACCGGTGCATACCAGGGGTATACTTGCTAGATGCCATCTAACTAGGAAAATAGTGGATCTGGAATTTGAATCCAGCAGGTGCCAAAGTCCTAGCTTATCTGTGCCTTCTACTGTCACGCCAAAACACTATTCTCACAGCCGTCCGGAGTGAGGCTGGTCGGGAAAGCAAGTGACCCAGACCTCAGCAGGGGAGTAAAGGGCCAAGTTGGTGGACCAAGTACAGCACTGGCTTGGCGTGATCTCCTGTTTCTTTGTGCTGTAGACCTCTTATTTCCAAAAATGAGGCTAGCAGTCGCTATCAACTGGACAGTATTATTCTGCGGGCTAGATAAGATATCAGATGTAAGAGTATGTGAGCAGTTAAAAAGCGCCCATATCGGGTATTGCCTCTTCGGTTGTGTGTGTCTTTTGACAAAAAGGTCTTTCATCCTGGGCATAAAACTGAAAATTCCAGGAGTGGGTCTATCAACATAGGGGCCGAAGTGATGTCAGCATAAAGTGGTTTTTTTTGTTGTTTTTGTTTTTGTTTTTCCTGGCCATCTTTCAGGCTCCATTGTCCTTCCTTCTCATAAGGGTCTCTCCTTGTGCTTACAGGATGGTTAGAGCCCCCACAGACTTTGATGTCTCTGAGTGTTAAATGTCTCAGGAAAGACAGGGGCAGCTGCTTACATAGTTCAAGCTGAGATTCCCAGAATTCAGAGTCATGGCCCGTGAGTGGCTTCATTGGGTATCATGCCCGGCCATAAATCACTTCTACTGGGACATGTCCAATGCTCACTGGCTCTGACCCAGCCACATGCCACCCTCGCAACTGTGGGTAGGGCTGACACCATCAGAACCGCTTGGAAAGGCAGTGTGTGAGGTGTGGGTCTCCAGGTGGCCAACACACAAGAAGGGTGATTACACTGGTCATGAAGATTTAGTGGCATCCTTTCTGTGCCCCAAGGGCACAAAATAATCTTGTTAAAACATCACAGATCTAAAAAAGCAATGTGTTTCACAGCCTGGCTGGTTTATAACAGGCAAAACTGAGAAGCACATTTTGGCTTGTTGTGTTTAGAGGGAGGACAGCTCCTGGTAGACCCCCCATGCCGCTTACTAAACATGCAGACCGGAAATGCGATTCAACAACACAGGGATTCCCTTCCCTCTCCGGCCTCATTTAGGGCTTTATTTTTCAGCTCTTGTCATATCGGCCCACTTAGGGAAGGGTAACTATATAAGATAATTACAAAGATAGTATTTAATTAGTTTTGGTTTCAAATCAAGGTATTTGCTGCAAACCTGGCTAGCGACGCTGATGGACATTAATGAATGAAACCCTGTGATTAAAACATCTGTCACTGTCAAGCGGGGTCGATTCCGGGTGGGGATTGGCTCCTCACTGAGAACATGATGATGGCCACAGAAAGCCAAATTAGCCAAACTTAATGTTCCCCTAATCATTAGGCGATTGAGCTGACAGTGATTGGTCACAAACATGCACCGACGAGCAGTAATGAAGTTGCTACCAGATCAGTTCAGCATAGGTTTTTCAGGCTAATTAGCTAGACAAAAATGTTAATTTAATCAAAGAAACATGTATTCATTAAAGGTGTGTAAGAGAGCTGGAGGAGAAAATTGGCTCCGTCATTGAGGAGGTAAAATTATAACTGCCAAGCAACTCATCTGGGCTTCGCAAAATCATTCCTCAATTTACTGTATCTCTTAGGAAACAGTCTGGTTACACTTGAGAGTATCACGTGACCATTTTTCTTCAGATCTGATTATTGTAAAGGAGAGATCATCTGCAGAGCAAATGTAGAATAAAAGCAAACGGTTATCTCATTTTATCCCCAGAGGATTAACTGATTCCTCTAGAAATGTTCTTTTACTTTGATTCATGGACTGTCAGAATAGAAGTCCTTGTTAGGAGGTGTCTGGTTCATGTCATTCTATTTTCGTCAAGAAAAATGAGGCCCAGAGAAGGTCTACCATTTGCCCCAGACCACACAGCCTAGCACACTTTATTTATTTATTTATTTACTTACTTACTTACTTACTTACTTATTTATTTTACTGTGTTAAGTCAGCCCCCCCTACAGGGCATCATTAGTTTCTGATGTAGTTTATGAATCCTTGTTTGAGTGATAACACCCAGTGCTCCCTACAATTTCAGTTCCGGTCTTTGATCTAAGACTCTCTGTGTCGCCAGTGGGCATGTACCTTGTGAATTCAATGTTGTCAAAGGTATCGCCTCCTTCTGTCACTAGGGTAAACACATCCTGTGACATGTTTTTTACAGAGCTACTGTTATCTCAAAAGATTATGATCTAGGCATACTCGTGATTGAAGGAAAATGAAAAATGTATCTCATGGACAAATACAATTAGACTGTTTATTTCTTGGCATGGGATGGTACGTGTGAAAGTGCTGGAAGAAATGAGGGCTCTTTAGATACCAGCTCCTGTGACAGCAAGTACTGAAACTATTTTCTGTCCATACTTCTGACTTTCTCTGGCAAGCGGTACAGAGACGCGGACATTCCCTCACAGGTGCGTATCCTCTGACCAGCAAATGGCACCGTCCTCCACGTGTGCTACCTCCCAGCAGCTGTTAACTACTCAAGAAGTTAATTTGTCCATTCCTCCACCCATTTATTAATCCTACAACTACTTCTGAAGGGGGGGGGGGAAATACTGTTCACTGAGGCCTTTGGAGACCTCTCTCTGAGTTGAAAAGGAGTCCCTGGGCTCCCCATGTTTGTCTCTGCTCTTTTCTGTCCAAAGTGTCTTTCATTCTCACCTTGAGCTGGTGAACTCCCTTCATCTTTATGAGTTTGTTTGAATATGCTGCCCTCTAAGTAGGCAACCGTGAATCCCACGCTACCTAGGGAGCCTGCCTGCATAGCTGCCCCAGCACCAGAACCTTCCATTTATCATGGCAACTGTCGTTCAGACTTAAAGTAGCCTTCTTGATTACCAGCCTCTCTCAACAGACTAAAGTTTCTCACAATGTGGTCCAGGCACACTGACATCAAAATCACCAGGATTGTCTGTTACAAATTCAAATTTCTTGGCTATTACCCAGATTTCATCAGAGGGGAAAAAATATAAAGTAGGTTTAGCAAGTTTCTTAGGTGATTCATATGCCCTATAAGTTCTGAAAATGCTTGCCTATCCTCAGAGCTCCCTGAAGAACAGACAGATACATGAAGTACCCAGAAGTGCTGGACAGATGCATGAATAACCGAATTCTGATCCTAAGAAAAAAGCAGAAAATCACATATTAAGAAGAGTCCTAAAGACTTTGACTTAGAGTTTTGCTAAGATAGGAGCCCCTTTCTTATACCAGTTGCTGCCAAAGTTTAGAAGGAATAAATATCAGAGGGTAAAAGGGTACTGAAGATCGTCCAATCGACCACTGAGACTCAGGGGAGCAGATGGAAAGAAAGTTGCCTGAGATCATCAAGCACATTCACAGAAGAGACCGAATCAGAACCTGGGCCTTCAAACTGCCTTTCCTGTTACAGGTGCTCCCGCTGCCGTGGTCTGCATGGTGGGGAGCAAAGCTAGTCTTGCTGCCCCAACCTCTGAAGCAAAGATCCAAACTCTCTCCTATTTTGTAAATAATTCGAAACGAATCCATTTTTTTATAGTGCCCAGATGACTGCTATCCAGCTCTCCCCCGAGAGATTTCTCCTTTCTAGCTAAGCCAACTCAGATGAGTCTAATTCATGGAGAGGTTCTTATTAAAATGTCAGGATGCTGATGACTTCCTCTTCACAGTTAGGTCGCCCTGCCTCCTGGAGCTTCGCCTACTATCATTTTGTCCACCGTGCCCATCTTTTATTTATTCCCATTCATTTATTACAGCTTTTGCTATATTCAAATACTAAACATTTTCCTTTGAACTTTAAAAGAAAAATAATGGATTCATCCTGAATAGTAGTATATATGGAATCTCAGGTTTGATGGACTATTTTTTTCCTTTAATGCACACTTGAAAATATTATTTTAAAATGCCATCCTTGTACCATGTAAGTCATCTTATGTATAATCAGTGGTACGTGGCATCACACTTCGGGATAAAACCTCCTCATTATTTCATTTGGATTCTGTGATCTTCCCATTATACCCTAAAGGGGAGCACTCCTAAACTTCCAAAAGAAATCTTTTTATACTCTAATTTAAATGAAAATAAAGATACTATCCTAAGGTCATCTTAATTCCTCTTTGATATTATCTCCGACAAGGCACATTTGACAATCTTCTGTGTTAATATCATGCCCAGAGCTATTTGGTTATTTTAAAGAAATGACAGATGGCACAGAGGTTGCTAAGGTAGAAATTAAGGTTTCTTTGTATGTCTGGCAAATTTCATAGCATATGAAGGCTATTTCATTGCTGTGATTAAACAATGCAGACAGTGTTGCATTCGCATCTAAATTTTACATTATTTTCAAGAAAACAGAAACTTGGTAACAGATGGAAATGATTGATAGTTATCTAGCAACAAAGGGGAATCCTAATTTGACTGCTAGATATTTAAATCTGGACTAAGAGGAGAGGGCGGTTTAGGGAAAGATGTGGAGATGGATAATGTCACTTTTTGGAGAATAAAGGATACTGTATATGTGTAAAAATAAATATAAAGAAATATATAGAAATATATATTTTTAAAATAAGGGGATATATACATATTTATATTTTTCTATGTGTATATATATTGTAACTTTTGCAGCTGATAGCCAAGTTCAAGTTTGAGAATCACCACTTGGGCCCTTTACAAGGGCAAGTTTGAATGCGCACTCCAGATCATTTCCAGCTGCACATTTTCTAGGTTTGACACAGAGAAGCCTAGTAAGAGTCCTGGCAGCCAAAAGAAAACTCCATTTAGAGGGATTGCGGGCGTCTGCTGAAGCAGGCATCCTAGAGGATGAGTCCGGAAGGCTGCATCTACAACCTGGAAACGGGACCACGTTCAACTGGGAATTTAAGGATGTCCACGAGCGTTTTGAATTAGGACAGCTTATTTGTCAGATTTAGGGAGGGTAGGAAATAGAGCCATTTTTGGGAATCCATAAATGAGTTAATGTCATGTTCAGGACAAGCTGTGAATTGGCCCCTCAAAGGAGGTTTGTAGTAATAACCTGCTGCAAAAATTACCACTGCCTTTTTGGCCGTTTGCACCGTATGCTCCTGCTCTGAGAGCCGGCATTTTCTGGCAGTCGCTGTAGCTTAAGGACCTCTTATTCCGTGAGGTGGACTTTGGCTCCGCTGCCTCTGTGCTTTCAGGTGGGCAGTTGGCAGCAAGAGAGGGAAGCCTGTGGGAAGTAAAGTAGGGATGGCAGGATCTCTTTCAAAAGGTTTTCACGTGCAGCGGCAAGGGGCCTAGAGCTAAAGAGAGGGGTTTATGTTTATGAGGGATAGAAAGGAGAGCTCCCCTCAGCCTCTTTCTCTCTCTCTCTCTGTCTCACAGGAAGCTTTCCTGAGCTACTCCAACTCATGCCCCACCTCCTTGCTCCTGCTCCTGCTCCTCTCTACTAAGTCATCTTCTCTTTCTCATTTCTCACGGGGAACCCTAACCAAACGATCCCATTTGAAATAGTCTACATTTTGGAAAGTCCTTTGTACCCCTTATTGCGCTGAATTCAGTTGTGACGGCCAGATAGGCTGATCATCGTCGTTGCTTCCAGAGTCGTCGCGGCAGTAACACTGCTCAGAGCAACTTAGATTTATCGAAGGCATTTTAGGTGGCAGATGCTGTTTCGGCTTTCCGGCAATGGACTCTTTATTTAATCTTCAAACAGCCCTGGGAGTTGCCTTTATTTCCTGCATTTGAGAGGCACTGAAGACAGGAAATGTTAAGGAAGTTGCCCAAAGTCAGAGAGAATGCTTAAGCCTGTCATTCAGTCTCCGTGGCCCATTCTTTCTTTATCACCACTGGGCTTTCTTTCTTTTTATTTTTTTATTTGAACTCAATTTGGTTAATTTATAGTGTATTATCAATTTCAGGAGCAAAATTTAGTGATTCGTCCCTTACATACAATACCCAGTATTAACCCCATTACGTGCCCTCCTTAATATCCATCACCGAGTTCCCCCATCCTCTTACCCACCTCCCCTCCAGCAACCCTCAGTGTGTTCTCTGTAGTTAAGAGTATCTTATGGTTTGCCTCCTTCTCTGATTTTATCTTATTTACCTTCTCTTCCCCCGTGTTCTTCTGTTTTGTTTCTTAAATTCCACATATGAGTGAAATCATATGGTATTTGTCTTTCTCTGACTGATCTCTTTTATTTAGCATAATACCCTCTAGTTCCAGCCATGTTTGTAAGTGGCAAGATTTCATTCTTTTTGATGGCTGAGTAATATTCCATCGTGTATACATACCACATCTTCTTTATCTATTCATCTGTTGGTGAGCATCTGGGCTCTTCCCATAGTGGCAGAGGAGGAACAACAGCTCGTCTTTATTGGGAAGGTAGACTGTTCTGGGCTCTGTGCCAAGTCTCTTTGAGGTATAGTCCCATTTAATAACAATAATCCAATGGGGTGTGTGTGTGTGCAGAGCTCTTTCCAACCCCCTTTTCCATTTGTGGAAGCTTAGGTTTAAAGAGGCTATGAGTTGCTGAGTTTCATGCAGCTAATAAGTGGACCGATTAGGGTGCTGTTCTCTTAAGCACCGTGAAGCCATTGTTTTCAGGACATACTTGATATTTATGTGGCTGATAAAAAAAAATAGCATTTATTTGAATATCCTGATGGGGAAGCTTAGCCGTTTCTCAAGAGAGATGAATTTTCTCTGGTTTTCTTTATCTAGGGTGGGGGTTCTCCATTATTTTCTCATTATTGCTCTGCTAAGGAGCCAATTCAGGTCTTTTTTCATAATCACCCCTCCCCCCATCTGTGTTAATGCACAGATATACTCTATATCTGTTTATGTACTGGATGTATACCTCTGCTTTATGTGTGCAAAGAGTAGGAATTGTAAGCTACCACACATCGATTTCCATTCTGTTGGCAAATATATACAATCTAGCCCCAGATTAGAACACATGGCTGAGTCTTTCCAGGCCCCCATTTTTTAAGCTATTTGGCGCAAGCTCTTGAAAAGAAATCCACAGTAAAATTTTGAATCAACTAAAAGCACACCAACCCGGATGCTCCACTTAATTAGCCAAAAATCCTTCAGGTTTGTACCCTTATTGAATACTTTGCCTATGTATCACATTGCTCTGAAAAAAATAGAAGTGAGGGAGATTGGCCTTCTTTGCCTTTCACTCAATATTTTGAGATCCAGAACTTACAGGAGACCCATCAGACAAGATTATTTGCTTTTATTTTTATTGAGGTCAAATACACATAACCTAAAACCAACCAATTTTGAAGTGGACAATTCAGTGGCATTTAGTATATTCAAAATGTTGCATTACTGCTATTTCCGTCGAATTGCAAAACGTTCTTATCCTCTCAAAGAAAAACCTGTACACATCAAGCAGTCATTTCTCATTCCCTCTCCCTTCCAGCCCCGGGCAGCCCCCGAGTCTGCATCCATCTCTGAGTATTTACCTCTTCCAAATGTGTCCTATGCATGCAGTCATTTAGTATATAGCCCTTGTGTCTGGTTTCCTTAACCTAGTAGCTTCCTTTTATGTTGTAGTGTGTATCAGTGTCTTATTCCTTTTTGTGGCCAGGTGGTATTCCTTCTCATGACTAATGCCACATTTTGTTTATCCATTTCTCGGTTGATCACCATATGGGTCGTTTCTACATATTGGCTATTAGGAATCATGCTGCTTTGAATAACTTGTTGATGAATTTTTGCATCGGTGTGTTTTCAGTTCTCTTGGGTATATGGACTTGATAGATCACATGCGAACTCTGGGTTTAACATTTCGAGGAAGTGTCAGACTCTTTCCACAGTAGCTGTACTGTTTTGCATTTCCACTAGCAACCTAAGAGGTGTCCGATTTTTCCACATCCCTACCAGCATCATTGTTTGTCTCATTTATTAGTCCCGTCCTACCTGAAGTGATAACACAGGGTAGCTTTGGTTTGCATTTTCCTCATGACTGATGATGTTGAACAGGATTTCCTGTGCTTGTTGACCATCTGATAGATCTTCTTTGGAGTAATGTCTTTGCAAATCCCTCCTCATTTAAAAGTCAAGCTTGTTATCTTTCTGTTGGTGTTAAGAATTGGTTATATGTTCTGGAGACTAAATCCTTATCAGAAAAAATGATTTCCAGAGGTTTTCTCCCCTTCTGTAAGTTTGTCTCTTCACTTCATGGTGTCCTTTGAAGAACAATAGTTTTTAATTTTGGCGAAGTACAATTTATTGATCTTTTTCTTTTGTTGGTTGTGCTTTTGGTATCCTATGTAAGACACTGGGATTTTTTTTTTTTTAATGGACTTCTTGCAGCTATTCCATCCTTAACCTGAAAAATGGAAACTTAAGGTCTATGATTGCAGGCTCTGTAGTAAGGTGGTCAGCACTAGTTTTGGTGGGAGTGGCCTTGTAGCAATGAATTTCAAGTTAACACATCATCAGCCCCTACTCTAAATAGAATAAAGGTCCTCTGAACATGTAGAAGATGAATCTCTGACAAGTATAGAACATGGTCATGGGTATAGCTTTGGAGGCAAACCAATCTTAGTTTGAATCCAACACTTATTCGCCAACCCTGTGTCCTTGGGCAAGTTAATGAACCTCCTGGTCTTCTTGTTCTGTAAAGGGAGGATAATACTCGCCTTCATGAGGACATTTTATAAATCACTTAATACAGCATGTGGTACATAGTACATGCTTGATAAATGTTATGGTTAGCTATTATATCAATAGGCATTACTTTATTCTTTTTTTTTTTAAGATTTTATTTATTTATTTGTCAGAGAGAGAGAGAGCAAGCACAAGCAGGCAGACTGGCAGGCAGTGGCAGAGAGAGAAGCAGGCTCCCCGCCGAGCAAGGAGCCTGATGTGGGACTCGATCCCAGGATCCTGGGATCATGACCTGACCCGAAGGCAGCACCTTAACTGACTGAGCCACCCAGGCATCCCTGTATTACTTTATTCTTGACTAATCATTATGTTTGATACAAAACCAGAATGAATGATCATTCCCACATTTGGTGTTTCTGCATTATGTGTGCAACGGCTCTCTTTTACTGTGACTAATTGAAAGATGATTGCACAGATAAACCTCCTGCATTTGCAACCAAAATGTGCTGTTGCTATGTAGCTCTGTGTCTTTCCCCACGGATTTTTAAAAATAAGAAGCCTATTGGTCACCTGTATAAGTAGAGGGAAAGTTCACCTAGAAACGTGCGTGGAATCCTGCCAAGGCTGTTCTCTGACCTTAGTTCCCTGCAATGTATTAGTAGGCTGTCATCAGCCTTGGGGTTAATTTTATGCACTCCCTGAGTGCTGCAAATGAGTGAGTTGTTCATGGTCACGCACGTTAGAAATGGCTGATTGGGATGGGAGGTATGACTTGCGACTCTGTGCGCTGTCGTAAGAGTACTTTCCTAACTGTGAAATGAACTTCTTATCCAAGCAGGGAGGTAGCGGGTTGCTGTTTGAGAATAGAGAGCTGCTAAATGTGATAGTCGGCTTTGCCCCCGAGTCATGGTGCCCTTTCTGGGATGGCAGGAGCATTCAAGCTATGTTCCACAGGAAGAAATCATGGATTTAGCTCAAGATGTGGTGCCAGGGTTGTGTCTTGAGAGGGCAGATAGTGATCAAGTGTAATTGTGCTAAGAAATTGTGTATTGTTTTTCTTTATTTTCTGAGCTAATGAAATACATGCAGAATAGTAGTGTATGTTCTGCATGTGTGACTGAATTAAGAAAGGCTGTCCCAACACTCTTAACCCGAGGAGTCTGGCAAATAGAGTAGAAAGCATTCCAGTAGAATCGGGCTCCCCTGTTTAATTTTTTATTTTTTTTTCAATTTATTTATTTTCAGAAAAACATTATTCATTATTTTTTTCACCACACCCAGTGCTCCATGCAAGCCGTGCCCTCTATAATACCCACCACCTGGTACCCCAACCTCCCACCCCCCCGCCACTTCAAACCCCTCAGATTGTTTTTCAGAATCCATAGTCTCTCATGGTTCACCTCCCCTTCCAATTTACCCAAATTCCCTACTCCTCTCTAACGCCCCTTGTCCTCCATGCTATTTGTTATGCTCCACAAATAAGTGAAACCATATGATAATCGACTCTCTCTGCTTGACTTATTTCACTCAGCATAATCTCTTCCAGTCCCGTCCATGTTGCTACAAAAGTTGGGTATTCATCCTTTCTGATGGAGGCATAATACTCCATAGTGTATATGGACCACATCTTCCTTATCCATTCATCCGTTGAAGGGCATCTTGGTTCTTTCCATAGTTTGGCGACCGTGGCCATTGCTGCTATAAACATTGGGGTACAGATGACCCTTCTTTTCACGACATCTGAGTCTTTGGGGTAAATACCCAGGAGTGCAATTGCAGGGTCATAGGGAAGCTCTATTTTTAATTTCTTGAGGAATCTCCACACTGTTCTCCAAAGAGGCTGCACCAACTTGCATTCCCACCAACAGTGGAAGAGGGTTCCCCTTTCTCCACATCCTCTCCAACACATGTTGTTTCCTGTTTTGTTAATTTTGGCCATTCTAACTGGTGTAAGATGATATCTCAATGTGGTTTTAATTTGAATCTCCCTGAGGGCTAATGATGATGAGCATTTTTTCATGTGTCTGATAGCCATTTGTATGTCTTGATTGGAGAAGTGTCTGTTCATATCTTCTGCCCATTTTTTGATGTGTTTGTCTGTTTCGTGTGGGTTGAGTTTGAGGAGTTCATTATAGATCCTGGATATCAACCTTTTGTCTGTACCGTCATTTGCAAATATCTTCTCCCATTCCGTGGGTTGCCTCTTTGTTTTTTTGACTGTTTCCTTTGCTGTGCAGAAGCTTTTGATTTTGATGAAGTCCCAGAAGTTTATTTTAGCTTTTGTTTCCTTTGCCTTTGGAGACGTATCTTGGGCTCCCCTGTTTTAAACCTCATCTCTACCGTCCCTCATGGCTAGACATTTTCACATGTCCCCACATCTCTGGAAGTAGTTTTCTTAACTGCGCAACGAGAAGATTGGAGTCAAAAGATGGCTTTTGTGGTTGTTAAATTATTTCATTTTCAAGGGCAATTCAGATGTACCACAGGATAAAATTCAAAGGTACAAGAGTGTATTTCAGTCCACAGTGTGTGAACATTTTCATAGCCCATACCTGTCTCTTTCCATTCTCTGTTATGAGCATTTTCCTAAGTTTTCAAGTCAGCTTTGTAATGATCCTTTATGCCCTTGCCTTATCAGCACTTTCCCTAGCTGTCCATCCAGGTAAAAGCCCTTTGTCTTCTGCTATAAATGCTCTGAATTTTATTCATTATTTAAGATAACAGATACAGTTTGAGCACTTACCTTGACTCAGGTACCTTATAAGGTGTTAGGAATATGATAGAGAAGACAGAAAGTGTCCCTGCCCTCATGGGACTTAGGTTCCAGAAGTGAAGTCAAGTGGCAAACAAGGCAACAAATGAAGTGACTTCGGAATATGGGTGACATTTCTGAAGGAAATGGACATCCTTGGTGGAGCAAAAGAGAGAGTTAGACCCACTTTATAAAGGATGTATATGGTGATTCATATAGCCTTCTTTCCATCATCTTATAGACTATTTGTTCATAACATATGCTCAAATTTAAGACTAATATTGTAAAGGATAGTAAGATTTTCCCAGGCCCTTGGTAGGAGGCATGACTGAATTCCTATCAGAAGTGGGTTTGCCAGCATGAATCACCCATAGCAATGCCTGGTTGTGCAGTCGTCCCACCTTGGGAGTCATTAGACTGAACCTCTGTCGCCCCTGCCTGGGATCATGAGTGGTAGAGAGTGGATCATGCTGATTAGAGGCTGAACTTGTGGTCATTTCTTAATGTTTCATTGTAGACTTGTATTTTCCTTTGCTCTGCATCACTGCTGATTGTGTGTAAATAACACCCTTGTGACATGCAAAGACTCTAGGACCAACAGGGGGAAACCCTTGGCATGTGTCGCTGTCTCTGACACTAACTTGCTGTGTGTCACTGAGAGAGTCACTAACTTCTCTGGGATTCAGCTCCTCAGATATGAAAAGGAGGGGGATTATTTGACATGCAGTGACTTCTAGATTTCATCCCCTGAACCATCAGTAGTGCGGAACACTGGATCGGGATCCCGAGAGAAAGACTGCCACAGATGATTATATCCACTGTGGGCAAGGGCGAGGTGAAGTCTATATTCTTGATTTGCACTTGCTGATCCCAAATGAGATCATCTCTCTAGTCCTCAACTAGCTATAAACATCTTTTACCTTTATCAATGAGAATCTCAGTTCATTGAGATTTTCTGCATGTTAAAGATTAGCCTAAATAAAAGATACTTGCTGATTCGTGGAAGCCTCACCAAGTTTTTCAAAACTTTTTCTTTCGATTCATGTGCCTTTATTGGCTTTTCTTTCCAGCTGCCAACTAATCATTATTAAAGGAGAGCCTGTCACTGTCAGGCTTTGTAAACCCCACAAGAGCCTGGGAACCCGGCTCAGAAAATTGTGCTTCTCTCCTCAGGGATAGACAGGCTGCCTCAGCTGCAATGGTTCGCTTAGAAGCTGCCTCGGCTTCCAGATGTGTGCTGACACCAGAGACAGTTTGCACTTTCAGAGCTGGGCCCCCAACGAAGTCTGCTGAAGGAACACAGCTGGTTCCGGGGGCTGAGAGGCTTGCCCTGTTCGGAGAGATGATTCTAGTTGGAAGCATTAAAAAAGGCGCTGAGCATGGGAATCTCTCTGTGCCTCCCCCACCTCCACCCCCTCCTCCAGACCTCCCTGCCACCCAAACAAATGTTTCTATTAGAGGAGGGAAATGGTCTTCCTCTTCAGCGCCCATAAATCGCTTGTCCTTTCTGTAGCGATTGTGGTTAATTTCATTATCGTATATAATGGATGAGGAACATTCAGCACGAAAATGTATCTATCCACTGTAATTACATCAACATTTTTAAGCTTAAAAAAAGTGTTACAGAAAGAACTCATTTCGCATGTATAACCGAGAATGCTCCATGTGTTTTTATAAGAGGATAATAAAGACATAAATGGGATAGATGGGGCTAAGTAGTTTTACAGATGGTAGTTGCATATTAAAGATTAAATTGCTGTCTATAAATAAAACCACTTTTACAGTAACTAGGTTACTGCTTTATCTTAATTTAGGTGTAATTGAGAGCATTAGCGTTCTTCATAATAGCCCAATGAATGTTCCTGCAGACTGTAAACAGGACTCCACGGAATGCTAACTGATGAATTTGCTTTGCCACAGAGAGGCCCTAACCTAAAAGGTTACTTTAGAAACTCTCCCGGTTTCCAGGCCTTGTCTTTGACTTCTGGGAGCCAGAGGATTTAGAAAGCTCTTGTGGGGCCGCCTACAGAGGTGACACATATCGCACTTTGTGTTATGTGTTTGTGTGCGTACTATGCACTGATGATGTGTTTTGGTCTCCCCTGTTGGTTGCTTCTTTTGTATTTTTATCACAATTACTGTATCTGGCCCAAGCTAGAGCTCTTTAGAATCTCGACCTTTCGTCCTCCTGGAAAAAGAGAACCAGAGAGGCAATGTGGCTACAAAATAGAAACTGACTTTGCAGTGTATTTATTTGATTTGAGGATGAGAAGAAAATGTGAAATATAGAGAATATCACGCATCTGGGACAGGAAGGGAGAGGGAGAGCTTTATTGCTCTGTCACTGCCCTCGGTCTGGTGTCCACGAGGGAGAAGGAGACAACACAGAAGCGTGATTCTGAGTGTGGTCAAAGAAGCTAGACTGCTGGGTTTAAGTGCTCCCTCTATGGTCGGCTGCCTCTGTGACCTTGGGCAAGTCCCTTAATCTCTCTCTGTATTGGTTTCCTTCTCTGCAGACTAGCATCATAATAACATCAGTCACATAGGATCCCCGTAAGAATTAAATGAGCTTATTCATGTAAAGCAGTGGGAGTGATCCTGACCACTGTAGCAGCCCTAACACAATGCCACCCACGTGCCTGCGCACACAATCACATTACTTGTACCGTCCTGTGCACTTGAGATAGTCTCATTCATTAACTCTTTCACTGATTATTCGGGACGTGTATGCTGTATATGTAGTATGCTTAGCTGCTAGACATGAAAAACTGAAATCACTCTGTTTCTAGGGACTCTTAGACACACGCAAATTCCAAAAAAGCAAGAGCCTTCTCATTCTCGTCCAGCATCCTCAGTGCCTGGCACACAGTTGGTGCTAAGAAAGAGATTTGCTGAGGGGATGCACTGAAGCAGCTAATCTAAGGTCCCGAGCTCCATACCAGCGCCACAGGAAACACGGACGTAGAAGATGTTACTCCTAAGCAAATAGTCTTAGTTTTGTCAAAATAAGGAGGAACAACAAGATGGGATAGGGAGGGAGACAAACCATAAGTGACTCTTAATCTCACGAAACAAACTGTGGGTTGCTGGAGGGAGGGGGGTTGGGAAAAGGGGGGTAGGGTTATGGACATTGGGGAGGGTATGTGCTTTTGGGTAAATTGGAGGGGGAGGTGAACCATGAGAGACTATGGACTCTGAAAAACAATCTGAGGGGTTTGAAGTGGCGGGGGGGTAGGAGGTTGGGGTACCAGGTGGTGGGTATTATAGAAGGCACAGCTTGCATGGAGCACTGGATGTGGTGAAAAAATAATGAATACTGTTTTTCTGAAAATAAATAAATTGGGAAAAAAAGTAAGGAGGAACAGGTGCTGGGCAGCAAAAATAAATATCCCTTATAGATGCAAGATAAGTTAGGCATGTTTAGGAAAAGGTGTCCTAAGGCAAAGTGAGTCCCAAAGACATTTGCCTTGGGGTAGGGAGGGGATAGGAGAAACTCACTCTAAGCATGAAGATTCTGAGGGACCTTAAGGGTGGGGAGAGATCCTATGGCAGAAGACAACCAAGATGGCGCTAGGAATGCAAGGTGAGAAAGAAGGAAAAGCCCAGACTTTTGACCAACTTCAGGACTGTGGAGGAAAACAAACCTTACTCAAAAGCCCCGTTTTATTTTCTAGTCTTGCTAAGTGTTTTGTGATTTTCCTCAACAGGTTTACTTTCCTAATTAAATTTATGGTGGGCACCCACTCAGAAACATAGTCCGGAGTGAGAGAGAGGGACCGATGGCCAGAGTTCTGCCTCCTCTCCCTGGTCGGAAGAGCTGGATCAAGGAAAATTCTGACTGAGTAGGAATAGTGTGCAAATTAGCCCTTGGTAAAATTCCTGGGATGAAATGATTTTATGAGAGTGAGATAATGTGGGAAAGAATATGAATCCCAGGCTCCTCACCAGAGAGCCCAGCTATAGAATTAAGGAATGGTTAAGAGTTGGCCGACCTGGAAGGCCTCTCTAACCCCTTCATTTTACAAATGAGGAAACCGAAGCCTGAGTACATTAAACATGTGTCTTAAGGTTATGCATCAAATAGTGGCTGTATAGTCCCTAGGTCTCCATAAGCAGCAGCAGACAGCACATAAACTGTTCCCAAAATAGTATCCAGAACACATAACAGGTATTAAACAAATACAGATATGATTCCAGAGATGGAACAAGGTAACTTTTTAATTGCCTGCAGAGAATTTTACCGTGTTTTGTCATGGGAATCCTATGGAATTACAAAGATAAATTTTTTTTTAAAGATTTTATTTATTTGACAGACAGAGATCACAAGCAGGCAGAGAAGCAGGCAGAGAGAGAGGAGGAAGAAGGCTCCCTGCTGAGCAGAGAGCCTGATGCGGGGCTCGATCCCAGGACCCTGGGATCATGACCTGAGCCGAAGGCAGAGGCTTTAACCCACTGAGCCACCCAGGTGCCCCACAAAGATAAATTTTTCAATGAATTTAATTTAGTTCTACCCACCAGAAAATCCTCCTTGAGAGCATAAGATGGGGAGGAAGATTTCGGGCCTATTGTCCCCATAGAGATAGAAAATTGTCGGGATCTGACCATTTTGGACATACTGAAACGGAAATTTCTGTAACATTGATGCTATTGCAGTGTAACACACAAATGAGTGCTTATTTGGTATTCTAAGAACACAGCAGTGTGACCAGGAATAATTCATACTTCCTGAATCCCCTAACTGAATTTTCTGGTGCTGCTATGGTCATGTTGCCCTAATCAAAATTCATTATTCTCTTGTAATGTTGGCATGCCTTGTCAAATATAAATACCCTAATGGACAACCTAGATGTTATTTTTTTAAAAAAGTCATAACATTAAAAAATTTTGAAAGTAACAATCTCTACCTTTTATTGAATGCTTACCATAAGTCATGTATCATCGTAAGTGCTTTACCTCCATTATTGTGTTTAATTTTCATTACTGCCCTCTGAGGTATATATATTTTTTTAAGACTTTACTTTTTTTAAGATTTTATTTATTTATTTGATAGACAGAGATCACAGTAGGCAGAGAGGCAGGCAGAGAGAGAGCGGAAGGGAAGCAGGCTCCCTGCCGAGCAGAGAGCCTGATGCGGGGCTCGATCCCAGGACCCTGGGATCATGACCTGAGCTGAAGGCAGAGGCTTTAACCCACTGAGTCACCCAGGTGCCCAAGACTTTAAGTTTTAAGAACACTTAAGGTTCACAACAAAACTGAGGGAAAGGTATAGAAATTTCCCATATACCTGTGCCCCCACACTTGTGTAGTGCCCCCCCCACTACCAACATCCTCCACCAAGGGGCACATTTGCTGTAACTAATGAACCTACGTTCACACATCATAATCCCCCAGAGTCCATGGTTTTTGATACGGGTTCATTCTTGGTGTTGTACATTCCATGGACAAATATGTAATGATGTGTATAGGATATCACTGCCCTAAAAAGCCCCTGTAGCCTTCCTCTTCATCTCTCACCTCTTCTCCCATTCCCCAGACTCCTGGTGACCAGTGATCTTCTTACTCTTTCCACATTTGTGCCCTTTTTGAGTTGGAGTAATACCATACATAGCCTTTTCAGATTGACTTCTTTCATTTAGTAAGATGCATGTAAGGTTCCTCCATGTTTTTTCATGGTTTGATACCTTATTTCTTTTTAGCACTGAATAATATCCCATTTTCTGAGTGTGACATGGTTTCTTTATCCATCCACCTACTGAAGGACATCTTGGATGCTTCCAAGATTTGGCAGTTGTGAATAAGATGCTGTAAGCATCCTTGTGCCAGTGTGTGTGTGTGTGTGTACACGTAGGTTTGTAACTTCTTTGGGTAAATACCATGAAGCATCAGTGCTGGATCATATACAATAAGAGTATGTTTAGTTTTTTTAAGAGCCTACCAGATGGTCTTCCAAAGTGGCTCTGCCATTTTGTATTCCTACCAATGATTGAAAATTTCTGTTGCTCTACATCCTTGCTATTAACTGAGGCTGTCAGTGTCCTGGGTTTTGGCATTCTAATAGGTATGTAGTGGTATCTTGTTGTTTTAGTTTTCATTTCCATGATGACAAGATGTGGAGCATCTTTTCATATGCTTATTTGCCATCTGTATATCTCATTTGGTGTCTGTTAAGGTCATTGGCTCATTTTTTAATCAAGCTGTTTGTTTTCTTAGACATTGGTCTTAATCTCCATTTTACAGGGGAGGAAAATATGAAGGCCAATGAGACTAAGTGCTTTTGGTCAAGGTCAAATTAGTTTTCGAATCTAGGAGACAGAATTCAAACCCAGGTCTGTCTGAATATAGGTCTTTCCTTTTGGTGTCTACTCTATTCTGGCTTGGAAAAATCCCATTCTATAGCACCCTCAACACTACTCATCCTTTCTCTGTTTGAAGTTCCCCAGTGAGTGGAACTTGGAACTGCGTTAGCTGCAACTATCATTGAATAGTTCCAACTGTTCAAAACTCTGTCCTAATTCCACACCCTGAAAGCCCTTCTGTTCACTTTCCAGCTCTGTGCGTTGACTAAGCCCTGTGCCGTTCTTGTTGCATCAGTTTGACTAGCTACCTGAGTCCGCACATAGTAACATGAGATCACATTAATTAGAACACTCTATTGGAGATGAATTATATTGATTTCTCAATCAGAGTGTGATGACAGAAAGCAGTTATTTAATTTATTAATAGGGTCTTTGGTACAACACTAAGCAGCAAGCTCTCCATGGTACACCACTGGCAATGCTATCTTTTCACAGAGTATAGCAGCATGAACTGGAAAGATAAGCTTCAAATAACCTCACATTGCCTAGATATTCTCAGGGCATTTCAGAATATACACAAACTTAAAGTTGCCTGTTCTAAGGATGGGCAACTGTCATGGCGATGTTAATTGGGGGCGGGACAGGAATGCTTCAGATGTGCAAGAAGGCTTCAAGTCTGTCCTTTGCTTTTCTCTAAGGGCCTTATTAAAGCACTCAGAAAGTCTGTACATGATTGAGCCCTCAGTTGCTAATACTGTGTCCAAAAGATCAGGTCAGTAGGATCGAGTAGACTTTACTCTAAAAGGGGTGGTATGATCAGATAAGTTGATTAAACTAAATAAAGGTGGTTTCTTTATGTCTTCTTAATTTCTAATTTATCTTTATTTGTCAGACTATTTGGGTCATGTTGGTTTCAAACTAGCCTGTAAGTTTTAGAAGGACAAAACTGACTCTGAATTTCCTCACCAGTGACTCTCCAGTAACTAGTAGAGCACCTGGCACATTCAATATGTGTTTGCAAATTGGATGAATGACTTAATTAATTAATTAATTAATTAAGGAATGAAGAAAAGGGAGTTAGGCAAGGATGGATAAGGAAGAGGCTTAATAATCCACAATAATCCATCAGGAGGAAAGAACTAGGAAGATGAAGAGAATAAAAAAGAAACTTGACTATGTACTACCTCCAAAGCTAGGCCTACTCCAGATTCTATGTGTACAAGGCTAGAGTTATTTAGACTCGTTAAGATGGATGGTTATATTTATTTTTAGGTTCTAAAAGCCTGAAATGGTATGTTGTCCAGATGGGAGGGAGGATGAGAGCATCTGGGCGCCAACTTACTGTGAGCTTGCTCTTTTCACTACCCTTCACACCCCAGCAGCTGGTCAGATCAGCCCTGTAAACACTTGCTACCATATTTCAATACTGTTCTGTTCTTATTCCCTCAGAAAATTTAGGTGGCCTGCAACTTTGATTGCCTTTCCCCCCCCCCCCCTGGAGATGGGAGTTGCCTCCTTTGCTGGCAGCTTGGCTGTTTTTTTTAAAGATTTTATTTATTTATTTGACAGAGAGAGATCACAAGTAGACGGAGAGGCAGGCAGAGAGAGAGATAGAGGATTGCCCAAAACAGTCCATTTTTTTTTTTTTTGTTATTTTTTTTTAAAGATTTTATTTATTTATTTGACAGAGAGAGATTACAAGTAGGCAGAGAGGCAGGCAGAGAGAGAGAGGAGGAAGCAGGCTCCCTGCTGAGCAGAGAGCCCGATGTGGGACTCGATCCCAGGACCCTGAGATCATGACCTGAGCCGAAGGCAGCGGCTTAACCCACTGAGCCACCCAGGCGCCCAAAACAGTCCATTTTTCATTTCCACAACATCAGTGGGAATCCAGGTGCAGAGCAAGGAAATGTGGACAGGTGTTTAAAGACCGGTGGGGCTCTAACATGGTGTGCTCTGGACGCTGGGTGCTAAGGCTTGATGAGAATAAAGCAGCTAAAGGCAGGGTATTTGATTCATAAAGTTCTTTTTTTTTTTTTTTTTAAAGATTTTATTTATTTATTTGACAGAGAGAAATCACAAGTTGATGGAGAGGCAGGCAGAGAGAGAGAGAGAGGGAAGCAGGCTCCCTGCCGAGCAGAGAGCCCGATGCGGGACTCGATCCCAGGACCCTGAGATCATGACCTGAGCCGAAGGCAGCAGCTTAACCCACTGAGCCACCCAGGCGCCCCTGATTCATAAAGTTCTTAATCGGGTGTTAAATAGTCAACCAACACTTACTCTCCACTTTCCCTGAAAATGCAAATAAGTCAGATAAATGCAAATAAGACAGATAACAAAGAGAGCAAGCTGAGACATTCACCAGAAGATCACTTGGATTAACTGTGACTCCTTTTGGAAAGAATGATTGTGTTTCAGATTAAGAGATTAGGGGGAAAAAAAGAGAAAAAAACCAACATTTTCGTTGTTTTCTGTAATTATTGAGTGGCTAGGACAATCTCCTTGCTCACAAAGCACTGGCATTAGTTTTTAAGTCATATAGGGTAGGTATTTTGTGGAATTTCAGTTTTTAAATGAAAACTAATTCAGAGGAGTGTGGCTGGAACTTAATGCTATCTCTTTATCTAGAATTTAGAAGAAACTTTCTTTTTATATTAAGGTAATGAAGACACACTGTAGAAATTTTTGAAGAACAAATGAGCAAAACATAAATAAAAATTTACTCAGAATTTCATCTTTCCTGAAATTAACCTTTTTTCCCCTAGATAGGCAGACAGATTGGTGTAATCTACTTTTTTTTCTCTTTTCCCTTCCTTTTTTTTTTTTTTTTTTAAGTGAGGTCATACTATTTTCCAACACATTTTTCAGCTAAGAATTGATGGGCTTGATCAGTGGATCAGTTTCATGCCATAGAGGTTTTGGGTCTAGGCATAGTGAGGCATTTGACAAAGTCTCTTATTACATACTTGTGGATAAGATGGAGAAATATAGTCTAGATGGCAGGACAATTAGATGACTTCACAGTTGGCTGAACAGCTGTACCCTAAGGGCCTTGATTAATGCATGGATATTAACGAACAGGGAGGTCCCAGTGGTATTTGGACAAGTATGTTTAGCAGATCATATACTCACTCACTACCCAGGAATACACCTCCTTAAGAGACTTTTGCGAAGTGTTGCATCTGTCCGCTCTGAATCCCGAAATCTTAATAGCAGTATTCAAGAAAGTCCATGAGCTCGTGACAGAGCAATCTTCTAAGAATGGAGTCATCAAAGTGGAGCTGGCGGGCTTGGAGTTGCTGTGGACATAGTCACAGGCACAGCTACTGTGGACTGGGCTGTGACTTGGTACAAAATCTGGAGGTGCTTTTAAAACAAAGGATAAGACAAAGAACTGAAAAGTTAGTTGAATCAGTATTGAATGTAGTACAGAGTTGAATAAATAGTTAACCTGACTGTGAACTAGAACATCAAACTACAACATGGTACGTGGTGATTATTTACACTCGATTTTATCTGCACAGAGAAATCATTGACATACCCAACTAAGTATGGCTAACAAGAATGTCTGTATTTTGTTCCTTTGTGGATAATAAAACACTTGACCTTTATTGAGCTTTTAACCTGTACCAGGCGCTGCTGAAGACTTTAATGACTTATCTCATTTATTCTCCCCAAAACCCTGTAGGACAAGTATTCTGGATTTATAGATGAGAGAACTAGGGCAGAGAGAGGCTTCGTCTCTTGCCAGAGGTCACACAGCAGGTACAGGGTATGGTATGGATTTGAATCGAGGTGTAGGTTACCACATATAGGCACAGTACCTTCCCTTTACTGCCTCACACTGCCTTATCCACTCTTCTTCTCCTTTGTTCCCACTGCTGGAGGCTAGTCCCATGTTCATCTGGGCTCCAGGATCTGCTTCTTGGCTTCTTGGCTTCACAATTCTTCATTCTCATCACAGAAAGCTCATGGTCCCTGAAGTCCTTCAGAAGCCAGGCTTGAGGTACAGCCTCTCATTTAAGGTTTTCTGGCATTTCCTTGTCACACAATGCTTGCTGTTGGCATAAGACAGGCTACAAGTCTCTGCATTCCCCTCTGCCCACACTATTAGCTTGCTTTCTACCGGCTTTTCAGATCGTGCTACACAGTTAACAAGCTTTTAAAGTTACTAGCTTTTTGACAGGAAAAAACAAAGTCCCCTCTTATACATGGGATGCAGCTCCCTAATTGTGCAGGAACCAAGTGTTCTGTGATAGTTTCTGAGTGACCCTGACAACAGCCTCTCCTTTCTATAGCCACCGTAGTTTTCAGAAAACACAGCAAATCAACAGAAGTCAGCAGGAACCTAGGCTCTTCATCTTCAACATTTATCTTGAATTGTAGAAGAGTTAGAAATTATTTTAAATAATGGCTGAGGGCTTCAAAGCCAAGATACTGCCATGAATGACGCAATCAAGATTCAGATGAACCATGACATGTTGAAATGAGCGTTCATATGAACAAGGTGAAAGGTAATTTAGGGAAATGTGTAATCTTGTATTTATGCTGTCTCCAAAATAGTTGTACAAGAATGGGATAAAGGAGACCATAATTAACAGTACTTTATGTGCGAAAAGTTAGATAGGCTGATTTAACCATAAATTATTATTAAGCAACTTAATCCTGAATTACAGTAAGTAGGATAATTTTACTTAATGACTGAACATTCCTCCTTTTAGTTATACTGTTAAATAGTGGTTCAAGTGTTTTTACCTCATTTTGAAGATTGTGTACTGAAAGTATCCTTGCTGAGTTGAAATTGTGTCCTAGAGTAGGCAAACAGAGTCGCACTGTGGTATATGAAAGGAGGCTCCAGAAACTAAAACTTTTTATCCCAAAGAGAAAAAATAAGAATCAGAGGAGAAATAAGATAGCCTACCATGGGAAGCAATGTCACCTAGAAGAAAAAACAGAATCATCCATAGATGTTTCTAGGGTAGAGCAAATGGATAGATTTGCCCATCATGGGAACCACATTGCAGCATCCAGTTATAGAACTAGATGTTTTACTAAGTAGCGAGTACCCTGCCATCAAAAGTATCCAGTTAGAGACTGGAGGATTGTGTATCATGAGTGCTATGAAAGGAAGTATTACACTTGAACTTGAATGTTCACAGTAGCTTCATTCACAGTAGCTGAAAACTGAAGACCACTGAGATGTCCATCATTCAGGTGGGCAGATAAGTCAATATTGCCAACCAGGGGTAGTTTTGCTCTCTGGGGAAAACATTTGGCCATTGGAGACATTTTTGTTTGCCCCAGTGGGGAAAGGGAATGCTCTAGACATCCATTGGCTTGAGACTGAGGAGACTGCTAACAGTCCTGGGATACAGAGGATGAGAATTGTCTGGCCCCACATGGCAGTAAGGCCAAGGGTGAAAGATCCTGGACAGTGGGATTGCTTGGCAGTAAAAAGTAATATGTAACAACATGGGGGAATCCCCAAATCCTACACAAAAGAATAAAGACAGATTGCATGATTCCATTTGCACAAAATGCTAGAAAATGAAAACTAATATATAGTGACAGCACATCAGTGGTTGCCTGGGGACAGGGTGTGGGAGGGAATAGATGGCAAAGGGTCATGAAGAACCTGTTGGGATTGAAATGTTCTGCATCTTGATTGGGGCGGTGTTCTCACAGGTACATAGAGTTGACTAAACTCACTACGTTTTGTACTTTAAAAAAAATGCATTTGAATGAATTTAAATTGTACCTGAATAAAATTAATTTTTTTAAAAGGGTACATTACATTGGGAGAGACTGAATTCAAGATCTTATTTTTGCTTCTGTCTTGCAACTCCAAGATGATATTATTTTACCATTCAGATCCATTGTGTTGTGCATCTAGTGGACATATAAGAAACCTGTATTAAAAACTTACTATATCAGTGTGGGTCCAACCATGAGATAAAGACCATGTGGGAAGTTAAAGCAGAGAAGTTTAATGTAAAGGGTTGTGTAAATGCTGGTGAAGGAGAAACTCAAAGACCTAAGGAAACTCCACATGGTACCCTAGGACTGAGGGAGAGCACCTAAGGAAGGCCAAATTTGGAAGGAAACCCTCTCTCCAAGGTTAGAGTCAGACTTTTTAGGACAAGGTGGAGTTCCAATCACTGGACAGCAGAGAAGTTTGCCTGTTGGTCCAGATCAGTGGCCTATAGTCACTGGTCAAGCATCAGGCAACCTTCTGGAATACAGATGGGGTACAGTCAGTTAAAAGCTGGTAGCATAAGTATGCACAGAGAGAAGGTCCCAGGGTACTAGGGAGCCAAACATAGACCTCCAGAAGAAATGATGGTACAGGGGTAAGAGTGGGGACCTAACTGATGGCAAGAAAGTGGATTGTGGACCAACAGAGAGAACCAGGACTTGGTGAGGGCAGGAGACACAGAGCATAGAGTGTCCCCATCAAGAGAGCCACTGATGGGCTATTGTAAGGCCAGGGAGAGGCTGCAGTGTTGCCAAGGAACTATGTACTCTGGGCACATGGCTGGATCAGAGTTCTGCTCAAAGTCCTCATACCCACAGTGCCTATCCATTGTAAGACAGACAAAAAGAGCAAAAGACCTTCCTCCCCCATGGTCCCCTCCAGCAAAAAAACTCAACAACATGTTCACCATAAAGAAGGGCTTCCTAAAGAAAGTGCGGCCATTATAAAAAAACACATACCAAAGAACAAATTTGGAGTCGAGAGACTTAATTCATACTTGCACACTCATTGTTATGGGTTGAATTGCACCCCTCCAGAGAGTTAGGTTCAAGTCTTAAGTCTCAGTCCCTATGATAGGGTCCTTATTTGGAAATAGGAACTAGGAGAATGTAATCAAGTTCAGTGAGGTCTTTAGGGTGGGCTCGAGTATGACTGGTATCCTTATAAGGAGATAAAATTGCTCTGTGAAGACAGTCAGGGATTGGATTGCTATGGGTCAACAGAGGCAGGGATTGCATTCATGCCAAGGATGGAGGCCCTCCACTGGAACCACGGGAGGATTCTACCCAGAGTCTCAGAGGAGACATGTTTTACTGACACTTTGAATTTGGACTTCTAGTATCCAAAACAATGGAAATAAGCTTCTATTGTTTTGAGCTTCCCAGTGTGTGTTACTTTGTTACAACAACCCTGGAAAGGCAATACAGATTTTCGTACCAGTGGGGTACCAGTTAAGTGGGGAACTGCAAAGATGGCTTTGGATTTGGGTAATAGACAGAGGCTGGAAGAACTCTGAGGCTCTTGATTAAAAAATACTCTCGATTGCCCCAAAGAGAATGTTGATAGAAATACGGATGTTTAAGATGACCCTGGTGAACATTTAGACAGAAGAAGGAGAGATGTAGAGAAATCTTTTACTGTCTTAGAAAATGCCTATGTTGTCATGAAGAGAGTGTTGTTGCCAGAAAACAGGTGCTTCTGTTGAGATCTTCTAAATGAGGGGCATGCCATTGGACACTACAGGGAAGATGATTCTTGCCATAAAGTGATGGCGAACTCACCTGAATTATGTTCTGCTATTGGAAGGAGAGTAGAACTTAAAATCAATGAGCTTGGATGTATAGACGAAGAGATTTCCAAGCAAGTATGGAAGTTGCAGCTTGGTTTCTCTTGCTGGCTTGCTCACTTGTTAAGCATCTGCCTTCAGCTCAGGTCATGGCCTCAGGGTCCTGGGATCGAGCCTTGTGCCAGGTTCCCTGCTCAGCAAGGAGTCTGCTTCTCCTTCTGCCTCTCCCCCTGCTCATGCTCTCTAAATAAATAAATAAATAAATAAAATCTTAAAAAAAAATACAAAAGGAAATAAGCTGAGGAAGGAACAATGAAGCAAAAGAGAACTTCTGGGGTAAGTGGAAGCTAGAAGAGGCAGGGAAGCTTCAACCCTAAACGTTTCAGAAGAAGCATGGTCTTTAGGTTAACACCTTCATTTTGGACTTAAACCCTCCAGACTGTGAGATGACCCATTTCTGTTGTTTTACAGCCTTAGGAAACGGATACACATGACAAGTTTCATTCATCAGTGCAAATTTTGAATTAAAGCACATTTAGTAATTACATTTGCTTTGTTAGAATATAGGCAAAATTGTGTTTTATATATTGTAATAAAAAAAACTACATCAATCCAAAAATAATTTGGTCCTAGTGTCTTGATTGGAGCCACTGCCTCAGGAAATATTTTCTGTTATTTCCAGTTCCTAGGTTTTCGCATTGCTTATTTATCTACAATTTACTGGAACACAGACCAAAAGCACATTTGTTAACTTTCTTATTTGCTTTCTCATGTATAACAGTCTGTGTTTAATGATTTTACCCTACTTGGAAGCTGTATTTATTCTAAATAGTAAAGGCTTCAGTATGGACGCCTTGTTTTTCTTTAATAATATAAATAGTCTGTGATGATCTTTTTTTTTTTTTTAACCTGCTTACTTTCTTCAAGTTAGTCACCACTGCTATACTTCTAGTCCCCTAAAATAATTTTTGGTATATATAAAAAGCTGACTTGACATTTACTGATTAAATATAGACTAATTATTCCAGGGGAATTTTAATTAATTTTACAATCTTAAAAAGTTAAGTAAACAAGAAACCATTCCAATAAAAATCACAAAACAGTAAATATTTGATACATTGATCCAAAAATATACCAAATATCACATCCCTGGATAGGATACAAAATAAAATTCTTGCTATTTTAACCCCACTGTCATAGATAGGACTTTGCCTCAAAGTCCCTTGCCCTGTGGTATCTGAGGCTAGGACGCACAGAGTAACCTCAGAAGATTCAAAAACAGAATCACTGCCCTGTGACTCTCTTAGGTTGTGATAGAAAAGGCTACTTCATGGTTGGTTGGGAGACATGCATTTCCCATTTGGGAGCTCAGGAGCTGCGAGACGTCTGATACTTCTCACCTTGTTTTCTCATTTGAGGTATGTGTGTGCAGGCAACGGAATTCGATCAGCAATCCGTACCACGCTTTCCTATGACCTAGCTGGGTGGCTTTTGGCACCTTGATAAATATCTCTAGCCTCAGATTTCTATTTGTAAAATATTGTGTATATGTGTGTTAATATGTGTGTGTGTTGTGTGTGTGTGTGTGTGTGTATGCATGTAGATATTGTACAAATTAGATGAGATGAATTAGGGGCAACTGGATGGCTCAGTGGGTTAAGCCTCTGCCTTTGGCTCAGGTCATGATCTCAGGGTCCTGGGATTGAGCCCCACATCTGGCTCTCTGCTCAGCAGAGAGCCTGCTCCACGCGCCCCCACCCCCGCCCCGACCGCCTGCATCTCTGCCTGCCTGTGATCTCTGTCAAATAAATAAATAAAAATCTTAAGAAAAAAAAAAAGGTGAGATGATTTATATAAAGGATATACACAGCTATCTTATAAGAATACACTTGTCATCATCACCATCATATGTAAAATAGGGACAGTGGTGATTTACCCTCAAGGGTATGATGGTTACCACAGGGAAGAATCTTTGTAAAGTGTCGAATCCAGTAACTGGCACATGGTAGGCTTTCAGTACATTTTAATTTCTTACTTTCTCTCAAAACTTAAAACTGTTTAGGAAGATGCCGATTTTAACAGGGGGTTGTTAGACGCTAAGGTGTGTGTGTGTGTGTGTGTGTGTGTGTGTTCTTAGACGCTAAGATGTATGTGTGTGTGTGTGTGTGTGATTTAACCTGAAACAGGAAGAAAACCCTTTCAGAAAACATTGAGAGATTATCTTATTTTACACTCGACAGATAGCATAGAAGAGGTGGGAGGGAGCTCTCGATTGAGTGCCAAACTCAAGGAAAAAAAAAAAATCAATCCTATCCAAGCATCCCAGCTGATAATCTTTTATGCCCTTCCTCACCCCTTCTGACTTCCTGTTCTTCCTTCCTCCTACTCACCATTTCCTAGGTATATAATTATGTGTACATTTTGGAGGTCACACTCTTCTGAATGCTTGGATGTAGAAACATAAGATAGACAAGTTCCCTGCTTTCAAGTGTCCTGCTGTCTAGAGGAAAGATAACAGTCTAAGTGACGAGTTTATATTCTATTTTATTCTCATTCGGTGTCTTAAAATAATGCTTCTTGAAGTTTGGTGTGTGTGTGTGTGAATCACTTGGAAGATTTGCTTAAAAAATAATGTCTCTTAATTTAAAAGACACTGGACAAAGTGAGAGTCGAGACATGTGGCAGGCATTTCCCATCGTGTCTATGTGTTTTCAGAGGACTTGTCTTCCCTGGGCCTCAGAAACTAAGTCAGTGGAGACATTGTACACAGGAAGATACTAGGACCCTTTTAGAGTCTCTGTTTCCCTCGTCTTTTCCCAGCTATGTCTGTGCTCTCTAGAACTGTTGGCAAATACGTATGAGCTCTTTGATAAGTACTTGGTGATTTAAAGAAGGAGATAAAGGGCATGTAAGGCACCGTGACTGTACTAAAAGTTAGCACAGGCCAGTTAACATCTTGACATTTTTTAAAAGTGAGTCAGTTTTTTGACGATTAACTACACTGATTTGGAAGGGCCTAAGTTCAGTTGGATAGCATACGTTTACCTACTTGTTTCCTTCTGCAGGTTAGCTAGGATTTCCTTTCTGTGTCCCCTGGAGGTTCGAATTCAGGCAAGAAATAAGCTTAGAGGGAAACCTGTTTTAGAGACACCACCCTCTTTCCAAACCACACTACCAAAATGTGTTTCTTTGTTGCATATGGCACCATTATAATGAAACCAAAGGCACGGCTAATGGATTGATACCATCAATAAAACCTCTTATTTGGCTGAGGTCTTTCCTTTCAAACCTGAGCTGAAGGTCAATTAGAACAACAATGGGAGGCAGTTAATTTCCTGTTTATAAACACAGACTAGGAAATGCACTATTGATGGCTGCATTTCAAGGAGGGGGACAGCGGTCCTCAACTGTGGGCAGTCCAAGATGATGTCATCTATAAGGGTAGAGAGTTCAGTGTTCTGTGTATGTCAAGTGAATGATGAGTTATTAAGACAGGACCATATTAGGTCTGTAAGTCTGAACTATATGAAATATAGACCCTGCCTTTGAAGAGCTTAAAAAAATTAGATGTAATATCAAGACCTAAAAATATTAAAAGACTTAGAAATCATTTTCATAGTTGTGTATATGCTAAGTGCTTTTGAAGTTCAAAGAAGAGAAAGATACATTATCTAATAGACAGTGTACTGTAATTCACTGAAGAAATACGATTTGACCAGGACTTTGAAGAATGAAAAGGGTCAGAGATACAGCCTCAGTTTTGCTAAGTGAGTGAGTGAGTGAATGAAGGAAGGAAGGAAGGAGCGCTATTCTGGAAATCATTCATTCTGTAATCTCAAACAGTAGAGCTGAGAGATTGTTCACTCTAGGACACTATAACCTCAAATTTCTAAATTGTGAGGGATGTCATAATAGCATTTTCTGTGGTATGCTCTGTAGGATAATAAAGATGGTTCCTGAAAAGAAGTTCTTTAGCCAAATATATTTTCAGAATACTGGGATAGTTAAACAGAGCACTTTTACTTTAGCCCTCTGAGAATTTTGAACAGTATGCCTTGTCATTTTCTAAGAAGTTAATAGAGCATTTCCCAACATGATTAGGCCAAGAAAGATGGAAATTAATTATATATTTGTGTGTTTATACACACACCTACCAATAGATAGGTAGATAGATACAGAGTACAGATTTTATTTTTCCAGGTCATCTCCTAGGGAAAGTATTTCTAGGGAATACTTTGAGAAGTGTTCACAAAAATATTTTTTTTTCCCCTAGGCTGTTACTAAATCTCCAAGTACCTTTCAGTGTGAGCTTTCTCCTAGTCCAGATTTTTCATTTTTTATGACAGTTCTTCTCCTTCATTATGTCAATTCTAAGAAGCCTCTGAAAATATCAGAATCCGTGGCATACGATGTGCATTGCATTCTCAAAAACATATTGTTTTTTTAATGTAAAATAATCATATATGCTTAGGCAATATGACGTGTCTGGACTTCCTTGTCTAGTTAACCTAACACATGTCAGAATAAATACCCTATTCTCAGGCACCTGGGTGGCTCTGTGGGTTAAAGCCTCTGCTTTCGGCTCAGGTCATGATGCCAGGGTCCTGAGATCAAAGCCTGCATCTGGCTCTCTGCTCAGTGGGGAACCTGCTTCCTCCTTTCTTTCTACCTGCCTCTCTGCCTACTTGTGAACTCTGTCAAATAAATAAATAAAATCTTAAAAAAAAAAAAAACCACCCTATTCTCACTGGCATTTCTATAACAGCATAGCATTATCAGAAATTCTGAAAGAGCGAAAATGAAATCTTTCTATTACTGTCAAATGAGAGTAAACATCAATATAACAAAAATCAGCTAAAATAAAATAATTTTAATTTTTGACTAAAGGCAGCTATAATGAAATTGAATTTTCTTAGGAAAAAAAAAAGCTTCTGTCTTACAAATTGCTTTTCATATGTAAGATATTATTAGGAAATCCATTATGGCCCTGGGTTTTTTGTTTTTTTTTTTAAAGATTTTATTTATTTATTTGACAGAGAGAGATCACAAGTAGGCAGAGAGGCAGGCAGAGAGAGAGGAGGAAGCAGGCTCCCTGCTGAGCAGAGAGCCCGATGCGGGACTCGATCCCAGGACCCTGAGATCATGACCTGAGCCGAAGGCAGCGGCTTAACCCACTGAGCCACCCAGGCGCCCTGGCCCTGGGTTTTTCACTACAATTTTCTTGGTCCTCTGCCTTCCTACTTCTAGGACATACAGGAACTCTACTCAGGAGTTATTTTCACAATCATATTTCAAATAATTATATCTCATCACCTTTATTGTAATACACTTTGGGACTTTTAGTTCCATTTAGGAGAAAAAGAGTCAAAAAGTGGGAATCCCATACTTACTGACTTTCTTCTCCTGAAAATGTCCTTTGTGATTGACCAAGTGCACTTCCTATCTCCTTCCTTCCGGGGTAGGTCCATTTTGGATTGTCCTTGGAGCTCTATCTTCAGTCAAGAAAGTTTGACCATAATTGTACTTTGAGATCTTGAGCTACTGTTCAGTTGTTAAGAATATGATAGATTTGGGCCATGGGTAGCACTGTAGGTAAAGGAAGAAATACATGAAAAACTGTGTACAGTAGAATAGCATCATAACCAAATTTTATAGAGCCAAGGTCAACTATATAATGCTGACACAGGAGAAGAGAGCGACAAGGTTGGGGGAGTAGTTAAGAAGAAGGAAACAAATAGTCTGTATTCCTCCCCCTGTTTGAGTTAGACTTTGGCCTTTGGAGTTCCACAGACCAGGAATCCACAGCCAGAATACAAATAGAAATGGAAAAAAAAGTGCATTCTGAACTTGTATGTTCCTAAACGTCCAGCTTCGGGCTTGAAGGGGAAATATAAGAAAATTTCAGAGTGGGCGCCTGGGTGGCTCAGTGGGTTAAGCCGCTGCCTTCAGCTCAGGTCATGATCCCAGGGTCCTGGGATCGAGTCCCACATCAGGCTCTCTGCTCAGCGGGGAGCCTGCTTCCTCCTCTCTCTGCCTGCCTGCCTCTCTGCCTGCTTGTGATCTCTGTCAAATAAATAAATAAAATCTTTGAAAAAAAAGAAAATTTCAGAGTTACCTTAGATTACATATGTGTATATTTTTTTCTTTTTATCTTATCTGCTCACTACTGATACCTTTTCCTCCTTGAGATGTCACCACTGACTAATTATAGAGCTGAAGGAAACTCAGAAGATCATTTAGTGTAAGCATCCTTGTTCGCTGTTGGGAAAATCAAGACCCACACACGGAGGAAATGACTTAATAAGCTAATTTGCATCTGAGGAAGGTAGTTAGAGTTTTTGACTCTTTAATTCTAATCCAGTGTCTTTCTGCTCTGTTTAGAAACCAGGCACCGAGCTTGTTAGATTTTTGTGTAAAGGAATATCAGGTGGACTTCGAGTGTCTGGGATAAAGGAAGCAGCCGAGATAGAGTAAGAAATGCCTTCTCGTATGAATAAAGCACAAGTCTTTAGAATGTATACACTTTTCTTTGTTTTCACAGAAATGTTCCTAAAGAAAGGAAGACTATAATATAATCTATAGGCTGTGAACTTGTGCAGAATTGTGAGTAATGGGCAATTATGAGTAATATACCTACTTACTATATTCTGATTCACCAAGTTTATTATTTTTGAGAAAAGTTAGCTCTGAAGTATTAAGTCCTTCTCTCTCTTCTTTCCAAATGTTTCCCTTCACTTGGAAAGATGGTACGGATATGTTCAAAGAGAGTGACCGGCCCTGGGAAACATCAGAGTAAAATGTATATTAACAGTGGCAAAGAAAATGTGTTGACTTTTCCCAGAGAAGTCCTTTTCAGGGAGCAGAATATAATGCTTGGTCCCTGAGCAAATGACCATTTTGTGATAAGGTTCTATGATAGACTAGGAGGCACAGTTTTTTGTTGTTGTTGTTTTGTTTTTGTTTTTTTTTTTTTTAACCAGAACTGCATATCTCTTTGAATGAATTTACATAGAGATGATACCATTTGCATTGAGGTCAGTGTGGTGTTTATTAGAGGGAACGACAAGGAAGAATTGATATCTTTGCCCCTCCCCCTTCCTAAAAGCATAGGGCCTTGCATGAGTCACTGAGTTTCTGTGTTTCATTTTTCTCTACTCAAAGTGAGGGTATAAAAATTGCTTAACGGGGACACCTGGGTGGCTCAATGGGTTAAGCCGCTGCCTTCAGCTCAGGTCATGATCTCAGGGTCCTGGGATCGAGTCCCGCATCGGGCTCTCTGCTCAGCAGGGAGCCTGCTTCCCTCTCTCTCTCTCTGCCTGCCTCTCCATCTACTTGTGATTTCTCTCTGACAAATAAATAAATAAAATCTTTAAAAAAATTGCTTAATGGATGACAGTGATGATGATACATTTAAGCTACATTTATCACATGCCAGGTACTGTGCTCATCACTTACGCGCACTATCTCACTTAAAACTCACAGCAAGGAGCGCCAGAGTGTCACCATCGGCTAAGCCTCATACTCTTGGTTTTAGCTCAGGTCATGATCTCAGGGTCATGAGATCGAGCCCCGCCTCAGGCTCCAGGCTCAGCATTGAGTCAGCTTGAGGTTCTCCCTCCCTCCCTCTCTCTCTCTCTCTCTCTCCCTCTCTCCATCTCTCTCCCCTTCCCTCATGTCCCTACCCCTGTACAGGGCCCCATGCGTGCAAGCTGTCTATCTATCAATCAATCAATCAATCAAATCTTTAAAACTCACAACAGATCTGTGAAGTAGCTACTACTAGGATATTCATTTCACAGATGAGGGAGCTGAGTCTAAGGAAAATGATATTGTTTGCATCCAAATCATCCCACTAGGAATTGGAAGACCCAGATTTGAATCTATGCTCATAACCACCATGTTGTATATGAAAGCATTTTGAGAACAGAGATACACAGAAATGGAAGGAACTCTTTCTTTGCAACATTCTTAAGTACTCTTGTTGAAATTGAGATAGTGGCAAGAAATGTACTTGATTGACCCAATCTCTTTTTTAGGGGAAGACTGAAAGTAATGGAAAAAGTGTGCCTGGAAGCCTCATTGTCACAGAACCTGATTATAGATTCATCATTTGCTTTTACTTCCTCCTCCAACTATCCTTCCCCTGAGCAAATGTGACTTGTACAACATACTACAGTTCACAAATGTTCCATGTTATGTTTGTCAAATAATGTAATGACATTTAGGAGTGGGCAGAGTGTAGGAGAGGTGGCTGGCCCCCCAAATACTTGAAAGGCTTTTGTATTGATATTGATTTTTTTTTAAAGTCAAAACTCAGCAGTTCCCTGGATTTAACATTAATTACAGCATTTTTCTGCAGTTGAACCGAAATGCTACGTAGTATAAGGTCATTCTGCACGTTTTCGATTTGTTGAGCTCTCTTTGAAACAGTCCCCAATGCCTAAGCTGCAATGTGAGTATGAATTGGATGTCACTGGAGGCTTACTCATAGTGCAGGAAATTTATGGAGGCATAGGTTTAAGAGAGGGGTCAGGATTGCTCCTTCTAGGGGAATGGCCCACCTACTGCCTCATAATGCTGCAGTCATGTCCTTAGACAGTTCTCCCCAAATAGTAATGTGTGCATTAGTCACTGAGAGACAGTGAAATGCAGATTCAAATTCCGTGGGTCTGGTCTGGGGCCAGGCGATACTGATACTGCTGGTCTACCACTGTATTTTGAGAATCAAGATAGTTGAAGGACTCTTCTACTATTTCTACTAGAAGGAACTGAGTAGCATGTCAACTTGGGAAAAACAGAATCCTTGGACAACTTAACTACAGCTAGTTGTAGTAAGTTCATAGGAATATTAGGAAATTGACAAAAATTATGGCAGACATCTCCTGAAATACAAACATACCCCATGTGGTCACTTCTCTCTCTCTCTTTCTCTTTTTGTAACTCCTATTCCCCAAGTCATTAACTGTTCAAGCTGTTCTCCCCCACAGGCCTCTGAGAACATCTCTCTTCCTTTTCCATAGGGTCCCATATTTCTAGGACTTCTCCCTTTTTCTCTTTCTTAGCCCATGTCGAAAGTTAACTGTGGCCTGCCTCGTACTCTCACAGACTTACCCTCATGCTGGTTCCAATCTAACCAATTCAAAGCCTTTATCCAAAAACAAATGATTTGAAGCAATTGGATGGAGAGGGATTTGGGAGCGGGAGAAATTCCCAGTATCCCTGAGATGATGGCATGATGGTGTTGGTAATGGAGTACAGTGGTGGGGCTCAGTGAAGAATTGCCCTCTCTGCCAGCAGACAGTCCCTTGTACTTGCAGCTCTAGACTGCCCAGCTTCCATGCTAACTGAGATTTTCTGTTCGTTTCAGAAGTTCTTTGTTGGTACGTTTGTAAAGAAAAAGAAAGTAATATACTCATTCTTTCCCCTTTGGGACAATATCTTTCAAATCTCTCATTTCCGTGTAGTCTCCAGAGCTTTCTCTGCAGCCAGCAATGTCCTATACAAGTTGTAGATAACACCGGAAGGCAGCTTAAATTATTTTTCAATATATTCTGAGAGTGAAAACGCCAAGTCATATATTTTAGCAAACAGATACAACTATAAAAATGCAGTGTTTCCTTAACTGGAGAACTGTAGGGGAGGGACGAGATGACAAGGGAAGTCATCTCATCTCTGCTCCCAGTAAAGACTCTAGGGAGCAAAAATGTTCCAAGACATAAACATATATAACCCTTGTCTTCAACTCTTTATTTTCACAACATTTTACAGACACTAATTAAACTGTCTACTACCTTAAAGAATAATGAGGACCACCAGGGGCATCATGGAAAAGCTTTTCTCTATTTCTGGTGGCTCTGGAGTCATTCACCTAACTCTCCCCATGGTCAGCAGGGCAAGGCAGGGCAGTGAAAATGTATGACTAAGGGATTGAGGGTTCACCCCTGTTGGGTTGAATAAGACCTGGGTCTGAATTCATGCTAGCTGTGTGGGCTTGCACAGCACAGAGGATGTCATGTGCTCTCACATTTGGTTTCCTCATTTCTCTGATGGGGGCTGCTGAGTAGGATAAATCTTACCTTGTAGACATGGCTGACTTCTTTAGGCACGGGGCACAGTGCTCACAGTGCTCACAGTTCTGAAACACCACAAAAATATTTCAATTTATTTTAAAATCAGAAGAAAATGAACTTTAAAAAAAAACAAAGAAAATCACTTCATATGCAATGCATTTATGTCTATATCCATGTAGTCACAAAATGTATTTTTATGGAAGAAGGAACACAAAGGCAAAAATGCCTGGAACTCCCCCAAAAGTCACAATGGACCCTAATAAATCCCTTAGCACAGTGACTGTCACATGGGAAGCATGTTGGGGGTTGGCAGATGTTTTCTGCATAGGGCCAGATAGTAAATATGTGAGGCTTTGCAGGTAAGACGATCTCTGTTGTGTTGTAACGACTCAGCCCTGCGACTGTAGTGCAAAAGCCCCCATAGACGATATATGAACTAGTTGGAACAGATCTGTTTCAATAAAACTTTATTCATAAGGGGAGGCAGTCTGGTTGTGGTTCTTAGGCCTTTGTTTTGCTGGTGTATGACCTAATAATTATTGATATTATTTAAATATTAAATACATTTTTATTTTATTCATTTAGTTGTCTCTGAACTATCCTGTGGAGAATGTAAGCTAAAGGGGTAAAGAAGTAGGTGATAACCTTGGGGTATTCGAGATAGCCAAATAGAAGAACCCCATTAAAGTCTCTGTTATTCAGGATTCCGCTAACTAAAACAGGCCATCACATTTTTCTTCACTATACTAGAGAAAGAAGTCAAGCATAAGGTAACAAAATCTATGGTCACGCCTCGATGTTCCCTGAGACCGCTGTATAGGGAGAAGTAAAAACCCTCATAAAACAAACCAGTCTCTATGGAGGAGCAAGTGTGCGTGTCTACATGTCCATAAAGACAGTGTGACACGACAACATATCCAGTTGTGCTCTGCAGCTTTCCATTGTAATTTGAAACCCCTCTCCCTGTGATGCCTTTGGCAGATTAGGTAGTTGCTTAAGGACAGAGGTTGTTGGGGCACCTGGGTAACTCAGTGGATTAAAGCCTCTGCCTTCGGCTCAGGTCATGATCCCAGGGTTCTTGGATCAAGTCCCACATTAGGCTTTCTGCTCAGCAGGGAGCCTGCTTCCTCCTCTCTCTCTGCCTGCCTCTCTGCCTACTTGTGATCTCTCTCTGTCAAGTAAATAAATGCAATCTTCAAAAAAAAAGAAAAAAAAGACAGAGGTTGTTTAATATTTACATAAGAGGGGCAGGAGAATCTTCCCAAAGACAAGCGGTGAGCATGACCCCACTCATTAAAGATACGTACTTGATTATAGCAAAAAAGGTCCCCATCCAGTCTCTTGAAGCCAGAGGCTTACTTCCTTTCAGTCTGGCACTAAAAAGCAAATGGCTACATTTGTTGCCAGGGTATATGAAGTAGTGGTGGCTTCTAGAAGGAAAAAGAAGGGGAAAAGACGTAACCTTTAGAAGGAAATTTGACCTCAAATCCAAAGTCTGCCACTTAAGCTGGTGTTAGGCAAAGTAAGTCTCAGTTTCTGTAATTATCAGCTGGGCTCAAGAATATGTATTTATACATCATGCATGGCAACTGAGAGGGTTAACTGATATTTTGCTGTAACGGCTCCCTGTTGATTGATTGACTTGAAATAGGTCCTCAGTGATTGGTGGAACTTAATCAGTCCTGGGAAAAGAAGACAGCAGGGAAGGGACAGTCTAGAAAGCACCTAAAACTTTGGGCCCTAGAATTTGAATTTCTCCTCTGTCCAATTACTACCTGTATTATACTACACATTTTTCTTCTTCTTCTTCTTCTTCTTTTAAGGTTCATTTATT
Organism: Neogale vison; assembly: GCF_020171115.1. Classification (NCBI taxonomy): domain Eukaryota; kingdom Metazoa; phylum Chordata; class Mammalia; order Carnivora; family Mustelidae; genus Neogale; species Neogale vison. The sequence goes on along the minus strand of NC_058091.1, from coordinate 269,614,692 downwards.
TATTAGAGAGAGAACAAGCAGGGGGAGGGGTAAAAGGAGAGGGAGAAAATCTTCAAGCAGGCTCCCCACTGAGCATGGAGCCAGACATGGAGTTCCATCTCACTACACTGAGATCATGACCTGAGCCTAATCAAGAGCCAGATGCTTAATGGACTGAGCCACCCAGGCACCCTTATACTGCACATTCTTCTGATCCCGAGTTTCCTCATCTGATAAATTATGAATGGGTATAAATAGACTATTCCTCATAAGGCTATGGGGAATACTAAATATGAAAATGCACATAAAGCCTGGTATAGTGCAAAATGTTGGCATATCGTAAAGTTTTATCTCCTTCCTTCACCTCCTCTTCCTCTTCATTGCTTAGTGTGTGACATGAATTTTTTGAGGGGGGTCCCCTTGAGACATGTGTCCTTTAAGAGCACATGAGTCCTCTTAAAACTTGGGTATACTAGAGCTTGTTTTATTTATTTATTTATTTACTTACTTACTTATTTATTTTGTCTATGTGTGCATTTTCCTTGTATACATGTTCAAGTTTTCACCCACTTCTCGGAGGGATCCACAACCTCAAAGACTTTACAAATCATATCATTATACACACAGTCTGTTTGCTTTGAGGGCCTCTGCTGTAGCTTGTGTCATGACTGCTTATGGTGATGATCCTAGTTATCAAGAGCTTGTTCCCTTAAAGTAGTATGCCATATTTAAGAAGATGCCCAAGGATAGATAGTGATGTGTTTTAGTGAGATTTCTAGATACCGAAGAACCAATTTTCATGTAAAAGAAATGAAATTAATCTAGAGATGTGAATTTCAGTACTTTGGAAAATACTAACTCATTCCCACTGATTTGGGGTAATTATCACCATGGTTAAAACATAAAATCCAATAACTAATATGTGTTTACCATTTTCCAGGGGATCTCTGGAAAGTAACTTATATGTACTATGCCATTTGGTCCTTGTCACAGCCCCAGGATAATTCACAATTGTGCCTGGTTACTTGATTGAAATCAGTCCTTTTGTGGGTTGGTATCAAGTGGCACTAGACATCCATTTAACAGGACCTGGAAAGCAGCTGCCAAAAGCAGAAGTGACTCCATCAGCTGTTGTCAGTAATGATGACTTGACTCAGCTTGCTGTAAGGAGAGATGCTCAAAGGGCCTGAGATGTGGAAAAACCCATCCAGAGAAGTACAGACATGGCAGGTCAAGTGGAGGTCTGTAATGCTGCTAGGTCTGGCGTCTTCCAAGTTCCGATGGTTTAATAACTCCAGGAAGTATGATGGGTCCTAAGGGGAGGCACATTATCTGAAGCAATCAGCTTCTACCGGGGAATTACCTCTAAGCTGTGTGCACAACTTTGAAGCCAGGCGAGGGAACCAAGGACTTTGAGAAAAGAAGTTGGCTTATATAGGGAAATGCCCCCTTTCTGGATGTGATCAAACTCTTTTTAATTCATTTATTTCTTGAGCACCTTAGAAGAAATGAAGTAGGTATATGTTCACTATTATCTTCTCAGCTTACTTCCAGGATATGATTTGAGAAGAATGCTAAAAAAGAAGAATATTCCATAGTCTATGCTGTTAATTAAGTCTGAATGATTACTATAAAATTCATGAAGTGGCTGATGTTTTAAGATTTTTTTTTCTTTTTATGAAAGAAATGAATTTTTTAAGATTCCTTTCTGTTTCTCTGAATTTTCTCAAAAAGTTATTTTGCCTAGCGATAAATTGGTATCCTATCCAAACATTTGAACATGAACCAACATAGAATACCCCAAAAGCCACCATAATAAGGATTAATTTGACTCAAATTCTGTTCATCTCCACTAATGTTAAATGTTGCATTAGAGTTTTTTGGTCACAAGCAACAGTTTACCTTTCCTGAAGGAAATGTTTGAAAGGTTACTGAATCACTCACTTAAAAAAAAATCATCACAGTGGAAGTCATAGAAATACACTTGCTTGATCGTCTCTGGGGAGCTCATTCAAAAAGCCATAAACCTTAATTTTTGGATATTGAATCTGAGGAGTTCACCTCCTCAAATTCAAATTCCTAAAAGAGGGAATTAATTGAACGGTGTTAGCTGGGAGAGTTCTCACCCTTCACTAAGCTGTGAGAGTCATTACCATAGACAAGCACAGCAGGACCTGCCTGGGAGGGAAGAAAGATACTCTTTAGAAGAGAAATTAAATAGATCTACCATACCTGTGGACTGGAAAACTGAGTAGCACCGTATCTTAATGCCATTTCTCCATTTCCCCTCAAATTGAGTTATAGTTCTAATGCAATCACAGTCAAAATGCCAGAGATTTTTTTTTTATGATACTGACATTATTTCTAAATTTATATGAAAGTGCAGAGGAGTAGGAATAGACAAAACAGTCTTGGAAAAGAAGAAGGTCGAAGATCTCATATATATATGAGATACACTAAGTTTATACATTAAGTTTAGTGTAAAGCTGCAGAGCCAACAGGGGAAGATAGTAGAAAAAGAACTGACAAATTTGGTGATAGGATGGAAGAGAAAGTCCAGAAATGGATTCAAGCATATACAGGCAACACCTATACAGTAAATTGATTCTTGACAAGGGTGCCACGGCCATTTGATGGGCAGGCAGAGGGCAACGTCTTTTCTATAAATGGTGCTGGCGAAAACAAACTCAGCTTTTTTTTTTTAATATTTTATTTATTTATTTGACAGACAGAGATCACAAGCAGGTAGAGAGGCAGAGAGAGAGAGGAGGAAGCAGGCTCCCCACTGAGCAGAGAGCCCGATGTGGGACTCGATCCCAGGACCCTGAGATCATGACCCGAGCCGAAGGCAGAGGCTTAACCCACTGAGCCACCCAGGCGCCCCCAAACTCAGCTTTTAAACAGAGGAAACTCAGCCTCTGCCTCACCCTGCACAGCAGAATTCATTGGAAATGGATCATGGACTACGACTGCTAGATTTCTAGAAGAAAGCATGCAGGGTTGTCTTCGTGAGTTTGTCACAGCACAGATGTCTTAGGACATTAAAAAAACACTGAAACGTAAAAGAATATATAACTAATTAGACTTCATCAAAATAGAAACTTCTCACCAAAAGATACCATTAAGAAAAAGAAAAGGCAAGCAAGAACCAGAAAATAGCTGCAATATATACATATATATATTTGAGAAGTGATTTATATCAATACATGAAGAATAGCTACCATCAGTAATAAAAGACAACTCAAAAACTGGACAAAAACATGTAAACATTGGACAAAAGATTTGTGAGTGGCCATTAAGCACGTGAAAACTCTTCAACATCATTAGTAGTATCCAGATTTAAAACACCGATGCAATAGTATCCTACACACATCCGAATCACCAGATGTTAAGGGTCTGGATAGCTGGGATTCTCCTGTGATATTGCTATGAGAATCAACACTCTTAGAAAACCTGTTTTGTATTTTTCTATGCGCTTAAACATATATCGCTTCTATGACCCAGCAATTCCCCTTCTAAACAGCTAAGAAAAATGAAAATATGTGCCCACAAGGAGACTTCTTAAAAGAACATTTATAGCAGCTTTTAAAGATAACCGAAAAATGGAAATATTCATCAACAGAAGAATGGATAAATTGTCGTATGGGTACACTCAGCAGTGAAAGAACTACTGATGTAGCAACACAGATGAATAAAAAAAACACACACTGACGGAAAGACACACGAAAGGACATCCTGTGTGAATCTCTTTATGTAAACTGCAAGACCAGACAAAATGAATCTGTGATAGAAATCAAAACAGTGGGGGCGCCTGGGTGGCTCAGTGGGTTAAGCTTCTGCCTTCAGCTCAGGTCATGATCTCAGGATCCTGGGATCGAGACCTGCATCGGGCTCTCTGCTCAGCAGGGAGCCTGCTTCCCCACTCCCCCCGCCGCCTGCCTCTATTCCTGCTTGTGATCTCTCTCTCTCTGTGTCAAATAAATAAAGTCTTAAAACAAATCAAAACAATGTTTGTCTGTAGGATGTAGGCATTGATTGAAAGGAAAACAAGGAAATCAAAACAATGTTTGTCTGTAGGATGTAGGCATTGATTGAAAGGAAAACAAGGGGACTCTTAGGGGTGAGGGTATTTGTTGAGATGGTTCTTTCATCAATATGGGTGTGTGTTTATCAAAATCTCTTAAATTACAGATTTATAATCTGTGCATTTCACGGAATATAAATGTTCCTGTATGAAAAAGGAAGGAGGAGGAAGGTGGCTGGTAGAATCCACATAAACTTATCTGTCATCGTTACCACTGCCATTTACCCAGTGCCTAAATTTGATTATTCCCCCTAAAGTTTCACTGAAGGTTTGGGTGGCATTTCAGCCATGTCCTCTCCTCCCAGCAACTTCCCAGCACTTTACCGTCTTTAAGGATGTATGGCTTTTCAGGTTTTCAAAATTGGTTTCTGTCTCTTCCAAGAGACTGCAGATTCGTAGGGAATGTCACCTACATTGGTGGTTGTTAAACTTTAATATGCACAAAATTACCCCAGGAGTTGCCAGGTCTCACCCTGCAGATAGAATGGTTTGTTTAATTTGGCATGGCCCAAGGAATCTGTTTTTTAAATAGCATTCCAGGTGCTTGTCCACTGACCACCCTCTGAGAAACACTGATCTGTATCATAGCTGAATCATTTCTGCGGTATCCACAAGGCTTAAGTTCTGTTTGCCAAGAAATAAACTGTTTAATAAACTAGATGAGTTTGAATGACTCCCTCTGATGCCAGTTTTGAACTACAGCTAGTCGTTTTGGCTCATTTGTTTTGTGTGACACTATTAGAACCTTCAGATAGCAATGAAAGAAGGTATCCTAAATTAAAAGATCATTTTTCCCAATGCTTTCACTTTACAGGTGTGGAAGCTGAGGCCCAGAGAACAAGAGTTTCTCAAAGCCTTTTAGCTTGAGGTGAACTCCTGCCTCCTGACTCCTCGCCTCATCCAGTTCCCCCTATCCAACCACTGCTTTGTCAACGTGGGAAAGTGAAGTGGTTCTCACGTGGGGGTGATTTTGGCAATGTCTGAGGATATTGTGGGGCATCACAAGTTGGGGGAGGGGACATGGTAGCTACCATTGAGTGCATAGAGGCCAGGAATGCTGCTGGGTGCCTCCCCCACTGCCATGCCTCCCAACCCCCTCTCCCTCTGCCATTCCTCCCAACCCCCTCTCCCTGCATAGAACAGCCCCATAGCCAAGAACCATTAGCCCCGCCCCCCACAAGTGGTAACAGTGCAAGGTGGATAAACTATGGGATCATCATGGTAGAGATGTATTCCCAGATTGATTGTCTTCAGTGTGACTCAGCCTTGATTGGGTAAAGCACCATGTGTCAGGGTCTCCCGCAGGAGCTCTGGAGGCCATGCTATATGCCTTTGCATGCTTGCCCTGGTTCTAAACCTGAGGCCTGGCTGCAGTTACTCCTTTCCTGGAGGCAGCTCAGCCTGACTCCTTCACGCTTCCCTGGCAGTTGGTCTCATCTCTTTGACACAGCATCTGCAAGCAGCGGGCCAGGGAGTCCTGATTCTGGGCCACCCCAGACCTGCTCACCGCCCTCTCTCTGGTGAGCTAGAGAATGCTCCAGCCGGCCGCAGGAACAGCAGCCAGCTGGGTTTGAAAGGATTTAATTTGGGTCCTGCTTGAAGTTGAAACCAGTTTAGAGATGTACTCTCTCTAATCTGGGTTCTTTTTTTTTTAGATTTCATTTATTTATTTGACAGACAGAGATCACAAGTAGGCAGAGAGGCAGGCAAAGAGAGATGGGGAAGCAGGCTCCCGCAGAGCAGAGAGCTGATGAGGGGTTCGATCCCAGGATTCTGGGAGCATGACCTAAGCTGAAGGAGAGGTTTAACCCACTGAGCCACCCAGGCGCCCCTCTCTAATCTGGATTCTTAAAAGGATAATTGGGGTAAAAGGTAGAAAGTAAACCTCTTAACTCAGGATATAAGGAAGGAAGGATGGATGTTTATTGTGTTCCCAGAGCCCATTTGGCCTACGTTGCTGTGCGATTAGGGTAACATTAACCTGCCGGATGTGCCTTGAGTCTCGGGGGTTCAGCACTTACTAGCTCTGTGACCTCAGGAACTTATTAAACTGCTCGAAGCTTTAGTCTCCCCAGCTATGAGATGGCACAGTAACTGTGCCAAGGCTGTAGGGTTGTTATAAAAATTAAATAAGCTAACATATACAGAGAAAGATTGCAGTAGTGACTGGCGTGCCGTCAGCACTCTCCAAATGATAGCTATTAGCTATTATTATCCTGCACCATTAACTTGCAGAATATGCCAGGCTCCACCAGTCTCTGGTGATGCAGGACATCCTCTCCCGACCCCTTACTTTCCATACCAATAACATACCAGTGTGCTGGCACAGGTCCTTCCTGCCTTAATTAATGCAACTTAGAGGCTCTCCTCAGGGCACCCCCATCCATTATTTTAATCATTGACAAAGGAGTCCCTCCCTGTCTGCACAAATCACCTTTTAGCTGCATCCACCATTACCCCTAACTACCTGTCTCACTTGAGCTGACCTCCCTTACCCACAAGCCCATTCAGAGATGCGCCCCCCAGCCCCACCACTGCCCCCTCGTGGCGTGTCTTCAGATGTCAAAGCTCTATTGGTGGTTCAGGCTTTGACTTCTCCCCAGACTGCCTGGTGATGGAATAGGTCAGAGCACATCCGAGCTCTATGCAACAGAAGAAGAAAAATCTCATTGCAACTCTTTATCTTTTTTGTTCCTTATGGGCCACAAAGCAGCCTCTCTCTTATTTAGAAATCTGTGCTGACTTGTTCTACCTGCTGATTCCTCTAGCCTGTCTCTCCAGAGGGACTTCAATCCATTCAAAAGATAGGAGGGGCAAGATGCTCTATGACGCCCCTGTCTTCCAGCTCCTCTGCCAGCCAGCCCTGGGAGCTAGTCCCATTGCAACCGGGCAAATACTCACAGACATACAGACAGCTACAAACAACTCTTGGAGCATTGGATATTTCCTGGCAGCTTCCGACCCCCAATACAGCATGCTAGAATCCTAGAAGTTTGAGGCAGGAAGTCCTTGGGGAAGGAGGGGGTCAAACCTGAGAGAGGCAGAGAAGAGAAAAGAAGGACACACAGGGCAAGCAGCATGTTTCTTGGAGTAGGATGTGCTGGGTCCTGAAGGTTAAGTTCCTCGGGGACTGCAGAGTGAGAAATCAGAGGAGAGAAGCAGTCCGTCCACGCTGTTGGGATTTGCCTCGCCTGCAGGCAACAGTCAGCTCCGGCCTCTTCCTCATTGCTAATGTCCAAGCAGGCTGGGTTAGCCCCAGCCTCTCCGTGATTTATCGCCAAACCAAGCCAAGAACTGGAGAACTTCCAAGAAGTCTCCTTCGTGACTGGTTCTTGAACTTGAGGTGTGGGAGGATAGCCTGGGGATCTGCAGGGATCTGCAGGCCAATCTGTCTCTTCTTGGTTTGTATTTTAACCCAGTAAAAACAGTGAGTTTTCAGTTAGCCTTTGAAAATTAGTAAAAATCCATAAATAAGTGGGGGGGGTATGGATAAAAAAAACATTCCAGATGTGAATTGAATGTACCAAGGCAGGAGCAGCCAAAGTAGAAGCAGAGTTACTGTGATAGAGTACCTAAAGAAGGGAGTGGATGAGAAGCAGTACAATACTCCGTGATCAACTGTTTTTACCCCAACATCCAGAAAGACCAACTTCTAGCATAATCATTCTCTTTGAACGGGGCCATTAGGAGACCTGAAGTTGAAAACTTTTGAAGAGAGGCCGTTGGAATTAATTTCGAGTTGAGGGCATAGAAGAACCATATCTGGAACCGGAGAAAAGAAAAATGCCTTTGAGAATATAGGGCGTAGTGTAATGCTTGTGTAGCTAAATGTCGCACACAGGGGAATTGGAATGCAGTGAATGGTAAATCCCGAACTTCTTCAGCAGGATCGTTGTAGAGGAAAATTGCCACCTGAGGGAGGAAGCCATCCTGGCTGCTTCAGTTATAAGGTTGACTCTGGGAGTCCTAATCAAATACCATCTGATAGGTCAACTAAATCCTTTCATTTTAAAAATACACACCCAGACCAGCTGAAATTGCCAATTTAAGTAACAGGTTAGTCTCAAAATAGATCTTAGAATAGAAAGAATAGATCTTATTCTTTATTTCCTTCCTCCCTTCCTTCTCTCCTTTTTTCCTTCCTTCTTTCCTTTTTTAAGAGAAAGATGTTTAATTGACAACAAGAAGCTTTGTTGGAACTCACAATATCCTTGAATGACAAGCAACAACTATTCTAGACATTGACTGATAATTCCATGAGCTTAGAAGAAAAAATGAAAAAAAAAAAAAAAAAGGAAAACCCATACAATTGTCCATGTTAAATGAACTGAAAAGTAGTTTGAAAGAACATTTCGGACTCACTGCTTTCTATATTCTGTTTTTACTTTTAAGGAATCCTTTGGTATTGTTGAGCCCCATTGAGTAGAATGGAACCAACAAAATACAGTATTTGTTATGTGTATGTTTTTTGTACAATACTATGGTGGTACCAGTCCATTGAACAAGTAAGACTTGTAAAATGCAGTCAGACAGCAAGATGATTCTCTTGAACACAATAAAACCTGTTAGAACCCACTCAGTCCACCGCAGTGTTTCTCCTGTTTTTGAATAATGTAGGGCAGGCCCCATGACTTTTCTGGTCATAGCCATATAAGGAAGTCTTCAGAACATTTTGGGTCATGAAAACAATCTCATTTCAGTAACTCCAAGGAAAAGAGGGAAAAAAAGGGCAGAAAAGTCTTTCTCTATCACAACTACTATAGTTGATGCCAGTGGTCTCTGCCCTTAGTCTCTGCTAATAGGGCTTTCTTTTCTGAGGACCTCCTGGGGACTTCTTACTAGCTGGTGCCTTCATACTAACAACTGCATCTTCCTGATGGCCATGAACTTCTAGGAGTGTGTTTGTTTAGATTTTGTCCTTGACCCTTGATGTCCATTTAAAAGCAAGGCCAGTTGTATTAACCACATTTTTTTGTTTTCACTCCTCTGGATGCTCTGCATTTGGGGACTCTATAGCATTTATAGCATTTCTCAAAGTGTGTTCTCTGGAATACCCATCCTATAGACAGTTCACAGACAGTAGAGAAGAAATGTTTGAGTCACATACTCCTGTGATCTCTTGATCAAACTGCCACTGCCCATCTAGGGAGTAGACAAAATATAGAGGACAGTGAAATAAAGGGTTGGGGGAGCTCAGCACAGGAAGAACACCTGGAGAAGAAGCCTGGACCATTGGTGGGACAGTTGGGGACTAGAGTCTAGGGTTTGAGTGCAAAAGATGCCCTTGACCGACTATGTGAACCTTGAGTGTCTGAACCTTATTTCTCACATAGAAATGATATTTCCTACCATAGCAGTTATGACAACCCTGTGTTATATCAGATTTCTCCATTTTTGTGAGTTCTCTTTAATTTCTGAGAGTACTTCACTGAGACTGGTGAGAAGCATGTTAGCAATTTGAACGGGCTCCCTTCCCCAAGCTGGGAGACAGCCTGGGTTACACACCCTGACAGTGGTTACTATCAACCATCTCCACTCCCCCATCCCCCATGAGGTCCTTTTGAGTTGAAAGTATCTGTGCTGACTGGGCTGCTCTGTTCCTTTCCTATTATTCTCAGCCACAGGAATCTTTGTGGAAACTCCTGAAACTACTAAGGTTCGCTTCAGTCCTGACAGGAATCTATGTAGCCATCCCATTGGAAACCCCATCCCCTGGGTATATGTGTTCAGCCCACATGGGGGAACCACAGCCCCTCCATCCACTTTCCCCACCTTGCTTAGTCACTCTCCACTTGGATTCCTTGTAACCAAAAAGCTACCACCTGTTAGTCCTTTACAGTAATCCAGCCAGCTCCCTCAATTGTCTTCAGCCAAACAATGGTGTAAGAATAGTGAATAGAGAAAAGGTACTTGGGAAACAGTTTCTGAAAGTCTTGGCTTGATTCACTCCTTTTCTTTCTTCATATAAGTGTGTCATTCTAGAGAAGGTAGAAGGCACAGCGATACAAAGCACCCACTCATAGGCCACTGACTGTTATTAGTCAAGTGCCAGATTCTGGTCTCCTGGTTCTCCCAACACTTTGCATGAAGAAGGCTCTGCTTGGGCCCAAATACATGAAGTCACTCTAACTTCAAAGCCGACACCAACCAAGCTGCTGTCTTGATGAGTGTGTTGGCTCAGGAGGAGCCCCTGCGGATGGAACTGCCAGCCCTCCAGCTGCCTTGCCCCACACTTCCCCACTCGTTGGCTGAAGCACCAGCTAGACAAGATGCTCTCAAATATGCCAGCCAGTCAGTAGTAGGGGAGTACTCTGGCGAACATGCTCCCTTGATCCCAAGGGTTGTCTGCTTGTCATCATTTTGGACTTAAATTGAGAGCACCATAAAAGGGCTTTCAACTACACGTGACAGCTGTGCCTGGATTAGAGAGATGGTCTTGGCTGGTAGATAATGGGAAAGTCCAAAGAGAGTGAGGCTTTGATGGATATTTTGGTTCTCTTTTTTTCTAGGATTCCCTCAGTTTTGGAGGAACATGAAATTGGCTTCTCCTCAAATGGTTTCACTCATGGTGGCAAAACAGCAATAGCTGTTCCAATGGTGTACCACACACCCGAAGCATGAAAGAGCTCCTCTCTCTCCCCACCCCTTCACCTTGAACAAAACCCAAGGCTTCCCTCTGATAGGACTAATGTATTTCTCATGCCTAACCTGAGCCAGACACTGTGCAAGGGGGATCAGATGACCCACCAGGGTCCACCAGGGTCTTCCCTGGGGACTGGGAAAGGAGTCATATCTACTCATACTGCATGGCTGCTAATACACATAGTAGGTGTACACTTGCAGTAGCTGCTCTAATAGCCTTTTTAGGTAACTAGATTTTAGGGGGAGGGAAATCAACATTTTTCTGAAACTCAACTCTCCCCCAGGAATAACGCTGGGTACTTCACTCACCTGGCAATTTCCACTGCTGGAAATGTGTTGTGCATTTTTAAAATTCTGATTCTGAAGAGATTAAAGAACTTACATAAGGTTTTAAGAGGCCCATTAGGTACTAATGCTCAGACTGTATTGCTTTCAAAGACCATACCTACAGAATATTATGTAGGTAAAAGTTTGCAGTATTCCCTAAGAACTGAGTAAGAGGAACGCTAAAGGAACAGAAAGATAGCCCAGGGAGCTAAATCCAACCTACCTACTAACAATTGAAATGATCATGGTTTTGAACCCAGTTCTTAATCTCTCTGGGCACTGATCTTGTCATCTGATAAATTGAGAACATGCTAGGATGGATTCCATGGAAGATGATTGAGATAATGCCCATGGTATCAAAGTCTAGAGAAGGTCCATAATAAACATAAGTATTTCTCGTTCCTCTAGAGTATTGGTGTTTGAAATTCCACTATTGTCCTTTATTTCTATAGCTTAAAGTTCCCTTCATTTAAAAAAAAAATTTCACATACCCTTAAAGTCTAATGCACTAAACTAAGGCCTCAAATACAGAAATCTACTAGGACTAGAAAGCAATGAATAAACACAGAGACACAGGGTAAGACTGTTGGGAGGGTCAGAGGGCTGGGGTGCTCTGGACCTAGAGTCCCCGTGTGAAGAAGAAAGGGCCTACTCAGGTTCAGGTACTTGTAATCATGTAGGAATTTGTGGACTTATTCCTAAATCTTATGATTTTCAAAAGGAACCGACCATCCAAATGCCTTAGTTTTTTGTTTCATTTTTTAAAAAATTTTTTAATTTAAAACTCTAGGTGCATTTAAAAGAACTCTATCATCTGGTCCAAAATACCCCACAGGCACCTACTTTGAAATATTTGCTATTTTATATCCCTGGCTGTTCACAAACCTGGGGTTTTCTTATCTGCATCTGTCAGAAGAGGGAGATAATAGTAGTGCCTACCCCTCCAAGCAGGAATTTAGAGCAGAAGAAGAGTGGCAGAGTTTCTACAGTGAGTCTCAAATGTGTTGCAAAGGCAAATCAGAAGCAGACACTACTAAAGAGGGTGTCTGTTTTAAGAGCGCCTGGGGTCAGGCACACCTGGGCTCAGACGACAGGGTGGGGCCCCAAGATCAGCTTTCTCTGCTCCCCTTGCCATCTACTAGCAAGTCTGTGAAGAGACCTCAGCTTTCTGTTGCCTCATTAGCCCTGACTTATCACACACCACCTGCTTGGGCCCCCTGCTGGACCCACTGCATCTGGTGACTCAAGAACCAGCAGAACTCACAGAGCGGGCCATCTGGTCCCGGGCCTCTTGCAGGAGACCTTTCCTCCTCCGGGCTTCCAAGCTTGGCCGTCACAGTCTCACTCTCGAGGCCTTAATGATGTGTCAGACTGGGACGATCAGAACAGCTGCTGGGACTGAGTATCAGTCTTTGAGACAAGATCAACTCCAGAAGACCTAGTCTTAGACTCTAGTGCCATGGGGTAAAGGGGACGCAGCCCAGCCGATCACAGTGACTTGCGTTCTGGCTGGACGTTTTCCTTAGTGAAAATCTCGAAAAAGATGCCAAAGAGTAGAAAAGGCTTAAATCTGCATTGATACAGTAAATATGGGAGCCACTGGCCACATGTGAAGCTCTGGAGTTCTTGAAGTGTGGTTTGTCCCCATCTACATTTGCCATAAATGTAAAATAGACACCAGATTTTGAGGTCTTTTTACAAAAAAAGCAAAACCAAAAATCCCAATTGTCTCATTTATTTATTTATTTATTTTAGTCTGGTTGCCTGAAGAAATGAGAATAGTTTGGCTATATTGGGTTAAATAAAATGTTCTATTTCATTTCACATTTCCTTTTTTGATGTAGCTATTCCAAATTTTTAGACACTGCTTTAGACCTGTCTATATACAGAAGTTATTTCAGATGCACTTTTAACTCACATTACTTTAATTATTCAGACTCTCGTGTAATTAAGAACAATCTAAATATTTTATGTAATCTTTATTGTATACTATACATTACAGTAAGCATCCTGTATTTATATGCACATACTGCAGAGTGTTATAAACAAATACTGTGCATTCTGTATTTTAACTTTATGAGCAACTAAGGAGATGTTCTCTTTAACACACACACAAAAAAGATTTATTTATTTATTTTGGAGAGCAAGTGCAGGGGAAGGGACAGAGAGAGAGGGAGAGAGAAACTTAAGCAGACTCCCCACTGGGCCCTGAGCCTGAAGCAGGACTTGATGCCAGGATCCAGAGATCACAATCTGAGCTGAAACCAAGAGTCAGATGCTTGGCTCAACTGAGCCTCCCGGGTGTCCAGCAACTAAGGAGATTTTCAGGAGTCATTTTTATTTTTTGACTTAGTCCCACTTTATGCATTGACCTTAGAATTTAACATCACTCTTGTCCAGTAGAAAGAGCATTGTATCAGATGTTAAGTATCTAAGAATATTCCTTGACCTACAGGTCTACTTTCCAAAAGCATGTTCTGTAGGTATTTTTTTCTATTATTAGGGATGAGTTTGAGGTAGCCATAGACATACTGTCTGTCGAAGGTGGCCTCCTCATGGTGAAAAGCCCATGTCACAGTGAAACTGACCTGAGTCTGTCTCTTTTGATTGTCAAGTCACTTCAAATACGTTTTTTTTTCTAAAATTCATGCCCTATATTAACAGTTATTGAGTTTTCCTTAAATAAAGAACCATGAAGTAGGAGTGCCTGGATAGCTCAGTGGGTTAAAGCCTCTTCCTTCAGCTCAGGTCATGACCCCAGGGTCCTGGGATCGAGCCCTGCATTGGGCTCTCTGTTCAGCAGGGAGCCTGCTTCCCTCTCCCTCTGCCTGCCTCTCTGCCTGCTTGTGATCTGTGTCTGTCAAATAAATAAAATCTTTAAGAAAAAAAAAAAAGAAAGAAAGAAAATGGCAATACTGTCCCCTACTAGTATTTCTCTTTTTGCCATGGCTGCCAGGAAACTCAGAGATAAACCCAGTCCTTAGTTATAGTAAACTCTTAGATTTAATAGGAAATCATCCTCTGATAAAAGATTTGGATTTTTTTTCTTAAATTATATGCAAAGTTTATTGTACTCTGCATCAGAAAAACTAGCATACATCAAATATTATTTTATAAATACCTTGCATAGAATGAGGCTACCTTTCTTCTTTTATTTTTAAATTTTATTTTAATTTTTAAAATTTTAATTCCAGCATAGTTAACATACAGTGTTATATTTGTTACAGGTATACCATAGAGTGATTCAGCAGTATATCACTCAGCACTTACCATGTATTTCACACATCTTCCTCCCACCTCCCCTCTGGTCACCATTCATTCTCTGTAGTTAAAAGTCTGGATTTTTTGTTTGTCTGCCTTTTTTTCCTTTGTTTGTCTGTTTTGGTTCTTAAATTCCATGGATGAGTGAAATCATATGGTATTCGTCTTTCTCTGGCTGCCTTAGTTCACTTAGCTGAGTGTATACTCTCTAGATCCATCCATGTTGTTGCAAATGGTGGCTGAGTCATATTCCTCTGTGTGTGTGTGTGTGTGTGTGTGTGTGTGTGTGTGTGTGTGAGACATCTTCTTTTACACTTAGATCTAAATTTGACCTTATTTTTAACTGTCCTGTTTCAGGGACTCCGTGTCAAAAGAAAAGTTCTATTGCTCAGAACTCTTACTCTGCCTGATGTTATGAATATTCCGCCTACAAATACGTTTTTAAGTGAGGTATAGCACCCAGCTGGAAAAACAATAGCATGTGGTAGAGGTTTCTTTCAGATGCCGCGCTGCTGCGCTAAGGACTGGGGCAGAGTGTTCAGAAGGACTCAGAGGCTTTTCCCAACAACATAGGAAAAGGGTCTGTGGCTTGTTGAGAACATTTGATCTTCATTTCAGCAGAGGGGATGGCGTCTCACATGACCACATTTGCCATCCTTGATTGAGTGTATGGCCTTGAATTGGGCCCCTGGGAAGGTGACCCATCATCATCCTTGTGCCCTAATCGGTATAGGCTGGCCTCTCAGAGTTTAGAGCAATTCTATGAGCACTAAACGTAATGAAGCATGCTGTCCACTTGAGGAACCCACCTTGCCTCAGCATTTCCTATCCATGGCCTTATTTTCTCCCTAATTCTGATTTCAGTACTTTGAACCCATATGCCTCAAGCTCTAAATTTTCGAATCCCGTTCTGGAAGGTTGCTGGTACATCTTTGACACATTACCATCTCCCTTGGTGTTCGCTGGCTAGCTAATGAGGGCAGCCTCCATGTCTGATTCATACTTTTATTATTTCCCCTCCGAACCCCTAGGAGACATGTTCAGTGCCAAGCACGGTATGGCATAGTGTTTCCAAGCACAGCCCTTTGAGTTAGATGGGGTTTGATTTCAATCCAAGCCTCACCATTCATTGGTTATTTGCCCTTGGGCAAATAGTTTGCTTCCCAGACTTAATTTTATTGTTTACGTATGTGGATAATAATAGGAGCCACCTTGGGGGTTGTTGTAACCCGTCATTAATGTGTAAAGCATTTAGCTCATTGTCTGGAATCCATAAGGGATTGATAATAATATTTTTCATCATATTATTGTTACTGTGTTACAAATATTGCCATCAAATAATTATTGAATTAATGAACAAAGTAACTCTGACTCCTGTTGTTGTTGTGGTTTCTGGCAGAAAAGGGTCAGATGTTCCTTCTGCCAATTCTTTTATCTCAAAACCAGGGGTGGTAATGCGTGCTTGGTAGGCTCTGGTGAATAAAAAGCTTTGCACTGTGTTCTCTCTAGAATAAAGATCCTTTCTAAAGTCAGAGTACAAAGATTATATTGTAAACGAGTAAGATTGTAAGCACCTTTAAATCTTCCGTGGGTAATCTGAGAAAGTATTAAGAGCTAAAAAGAAAAGTAAAGTTTACAAAATACTTTCCAAAATGCTTATGTGCACGTTACCCATCTGCCCTCTGAGCAAGAGGGGGAGTTAGGAAGAGCAGGTAGGTGTTATCGTTTTGGTCAGTTAGAGAACTGAGATTTGGCAATATTTGGATCATCTAGGGCAGGGTTTCTCAACCTCAGCACTTTGGACATTTTTGAACCAAATAATTCTTTATTGGCGGTGGGGGATGGGGGGAGAGTGTCCAATGCATCTCAGGGTGTTCAGTGACAACTCTGGCCTCAATCCACTAGATACCATTATCTCTCTATAAGGACCCCCCCCTTCCCGAACTGTGACAATGAGAACTTTTTCCAGATATTGCCAGATTTCCACTTGGGGAGCAAAATAATCCCTGGTTGAGAACCATTCGTATAGGGCCAAACCACAGTGAGTAGAAGAGCTTGGCCTAGAAGCCTGCTCTCTTTCCTTTGATATTCATAGGAGTAGGTGTGGAATAGGGTGGGACCAAAAAGACAAAAAGACAGAAAGAAGGTGAGCCTGGGAGGTCCAGCCTTTTTAGCATCTGCCTTTGGCTCAGGTCGTGATCCCAGAGTCCTGGGATCCAGTCCCACATCAGGCTCTCTGCTCAGCAGGAAGTCTGCTTCTCCCTCTGGAGCTCTCCCTGCTAGTGTTCCCTCTCTTGCTATCTCTCTCTCTTTCTCTCTGTCAAATAAATATAATCTTTAAAAAAAGGTTGGGGGCAGGTGCCTGGGTGGCTCAGTGGGTTAAAGCCTCTGCCTTCGGCTCAGTTCATGATCCCAGGGTCCTGGGATCAAACCCCGCATCTGGATCTCTGCTCAGTGGGGAGTCTGCTTTTCCCTCTCTCTCTACCTACCTCTCTGCCTATTTGTGATCTCTGTCAAATAAAAAATAAAATCTTTTAAAGACAAAGGCAGAAAGAGTACTGTGATTTAGAAATGGAGAGCTAGCAGAAGAGATATGCAGGAGAATAGAAAGAGAATCTTCCCGAAAGGTGGACAAATGGGGGAAAGCTAATGCCACTAAGCGAAGGGATAAAAGCATTTCTGTTACAAACTTGGGCCAGAGGTGTTTGTATCTGGGGTAATGTTTTACAAGCCTCCAGTGACAACTAAATTTGTATGATACGTACAAGTTCTTGCCTGGAGTCTTACTAATATTTGTACCAGCATTTTTTGGTGAGGGGCCGCTCAAATGTTAATGGGAATCAGCTCTTCCAGGATCATCTCAGCCCGTCCAAGTGTCCATGCTTGTCATCACCATCTAGTTGGCCTACTTGGGCCTTCTAAACAGTGTATAGTCATTTTTCCCACTGACTGGTTTTGTTCCAATATCTTAGTCTTATGATTACCTGGTATAATTTACATATTCAAATAACAGGGAATTTATATCAGAACATTTGGGGACAAGATTGTTTACTTGTTCAAAATTCTACAGCCCAAGACCAATTAGAGTGATTTCAGAAAAGCTCGTCCAAAGTCACTTCCAGAGTCTATTTACTTACTAAATGCAAGGGTTAGATTCACCCCATCAAGGTTTTTTTCTCTCTTCCCCTTCTCTCCCATGTACCATATCAATTGTTATATTACAGACCTTAATTCTTCCTTTGAACTAAGGGTTCAGCTTGAACCCCTCATTTGGGGCATTACTTGAGGTATCTCATTTGGGGTTTTTTCTTATTATCTTAACTAATGTGTTTCTCCCCCCAGCCCCAGTGTTTTGTTTTAATTAAAAGCTTCATGAATCAAAGCTATACACTTGACCCATTTCCTTTTCATTTCTGTCTCTTCCATAGGCCTTTTACTTACTCTGTTCTCCTGCTTACCCATCCAACCATCCACCCATCCATCCATCCAACCATCCACCCACACCCCCCCCCAGCCATCCATCTACCCATCCATCCATCCATCCATCCATCCAACAAGAATGTATTATGTTGTCTGCTCCAGGTCAGGCCCTGAGCAAGTTCCCCCAGTGCCTTGAGCCCCATATTAAATACTGGCTTGGGGAATTACATTTGACCTAGGTGAGTTTCACATGTCCGACAAAAAAATACAATTGTTTTTTGTTGTTACCCAGCAAATGGCATCACCTCTAGAGTATTTTTCTAGATGCTAGGTGCCCTTGCTTCCACTGTACTATTTTATGCAAGCATGTCCATTTGGCTTGATGAGAATGACAAGGACTTTTTTTCCAAGTATCCCTGGGACCCATTACCAGGCAGTTGAGACTACTGATATAGAATAGAGTAAGAATCATTTTATGAAAGCTTTGGGACCTTTTAACCAGATGTATGCTACTGAGAAACTAAACTCTCTAAGGCATTGCTCATCATCTGTAAAAGTAGGGAATTGTACTTAATGATTGCTAAGGGGCCTTCTGGCTCTAAGAGAGTCTTGAATTAATGGAGGAATGTTGAGATTTTTATGTGTCTGAGATGTTCTTCCTGATGACTTAAATGTCTGGGTTTCTGCAAACACAACTCTGGAGTGAGGGAAAGTCCCTATTTTAATTCATTGCTTGACATTTTGCATCATTCTGTTCCGTGGTCACTTCCAGAGGGTCTGACTAACTTAGTCATGGTTCAGCACTAACAGAATGGTAAAGTGGAAAAAGCACTGGGTGAGGGGTCAGGAGACTTAAATCCTGGTTCCAGTCCTGCCGTTAACTACTTGTACCACTGTGGGCAAGTCATCGTAGACCCCAAGCTCCAATTTCTTTTTTTGTTAAATGGCAAGTTTGGGTTCCATGACCTCTAAGGTTATTTCTTGCTCTGAAATTCTCTAGTTTTATGTCTAGATATACATTCAGTTCTTTCTTGATCTGATCTGATATGAAACAGAATCACCAATTAGATGTTGTTTGCCTGAGTGAGTCTCCCATATTTCTCATGGATTTCATGAAACATGGGCAGTGAATGGGGTCAGAGAGATGTGCATTTTACTGCATGAGTTCTGCGCTGCCCAGACCAACCCATGTATAAATCCACTGCCATGTCTGACCACACATTGGTCATCAAAATTATAGCAGCTCATGTCTTTCCATCCTAGTGAAGTGCCCCTGCTAATAGCTTCCAGCCTTGGACTGACCATACCCTTAGGTTCAGGAATTCCTGTCTCTCCCTAGGGCCTTGTATCTGTTGTCATTTAACAGAGTGGATTCACGGCTCAGGTGTGACCTCCTGTTCATGAACATTTTACTAATCATGACAGGTTTATTGATTTGGGACCGTGATTCAGCTTGGACCTCTGGACTGAGGTCCAGCCCTGACACTCCTTAGGATGCTGGTCTATCACCATATCTAGTGTGTGGTCTTCATTGCCTGTTTATGAGTCAGAACTGGACCTCTGGCTCCATCTCCTTTCCTTAGCTAAAGTGTTTTGTTTGCTCCCTCCCTCCATTTATCCAACAAGAATTTATTGTGTCTACTTTAAGTCAGGCCTACAGAAAAAAAAAAAAAAAACAATGAAATATGGTGACTACTTTCAAGGAGCTCACCCACTCTTGGACAAGTTCATAAATCAAGCCACAGCTTCAAAATCTATCACTACCCCGTGCTTTGATAGAAGAGCTGGTTCATGGTAATGAGGATAATAGAAATGACTAACATTTCAGTGCCTTTAATGGTTTCTTGAGTAGTTTCTCAAAGTATATTAATTCTTCTGTAAAACTTGATGATGTTAGATATCATTATTTCACTTTACAAAGGAGAAGAAAATGACTTGGCTTCTGTGATTTGTCAAGGATAGCACTTTTACTTGGAAAAATTATTTATTGACCTCCTACTGTATGTTAGGTATCATTCCAGTGGTAAGTGATGCAATGTCTTTCTTCCCATGGAGCTATGATCTGGATCAGGCTACCAACCCTCCCCACAGGAACAAAAGGAGCATTAGGTATTAAGCAGTGGACTGGCATAGACAGAGCAAGGGTGCTATTTTTGATAGCCTGGTGAAGGAAGGCCTCATGAGGGAGAGAGTATTTGAGCAGAGACCCAAAGTAAGGGAAGAAGCCAACAGTTAAGAGAGCTTGGGGAAGAGTATTCCAGACAGAGGGAACAGCAAGTATAAAGGCCCTGTGGTTGGATCTATTTGAGGTATTCAGAGATAAGCAGGAAGGCCAATGTGGCTGCAGTAGACTTAGGTTCTTCTGACTTTGCTTGGAGCCCCTGAGATCCTGGGCTTGTCTCCAGCAGAAGGCTTTCTTTTCTTATAGGCATGCTTGAAATTTAGGAGGAACCAGATTGTGACTTTTTTTTTTTTAAGATTTTATTTATTTATTTGACAGAGAGAGATCACAGTAGACAGAGAGGCAGGCAGAGAGAGAGAGAGAGGGAAGCAGGCTCCCTGCTGAGCAGGGAGCCCGATGCGGGACTCGATCCCAGGACCCTGAGATCATGACCTGAGCCGAAGGCAGCGGCTTAACCCACTGAGCCACCCAGGTGCCCCCAGATTGTGACATTTTTAGAAGACAACAAGTCTTGGTGTCTGACTTGTGAAGGAAGTCACCCTGAGGTTGAGGAGAAGGAATCAATACAAATTGCAGTTGACACAGGATGCCCATCTTAAATGCTTACTGATTCCTGCCACGCACAAGGGTTGTCCACAGGTTACCCATCTTGTGTCCTTGTGCGTGCCCGACCTAAAGGAGAGGGACGTCCCGGAGTCCTGCAGTTTCATTTATGTATGGAGTCAACCTCAGGGGAAATTCAGGTTCTTTCTTTTCTTCTGTGTTTTTACACCTCTATCTTGAGAATAGTAGCCTCTGTAACTCGTCTGGCACGTTGTGCATGCTGCTCGGTGAGTAAAGTGTGTTATGACCCTCAAAATAGATGCCAAGTACCACTCTGTCCATTTTTTTTTTTTAAGGATTTTATTTATTTGACAGAGAGAAATCACAAGTAGGCAGAGAGGCAGGCAGAGAGAGAGAGGGGAGAAAGCAGGTTCCCTGCGGAGCAGAGAGCCCGACGCGGGGCTCGATCCCCAGAACCCTGGGATCATGACCTGAGCCGAAGGCAGAGGCTTTAACCCACTGAGCCACCCAGGCGCCCCCACTCTGTCCATTTGAACTGAGAGGCTGCTTCTCTCCCTACCAGACCAGCTGCTTTGTTTCACAGGCTGCATCTCCATGTTGCTTTTGTTTTGTTTTGTTTTTTTTTTTGAAACAACTGGTTCAGCAAGCACATTTCTAGGTACCGAATTTCTGTAAAGCCCTGCGGTTCATTATAGTGTTTCTCTATTTCAAGATTGCAAAATTTCGAGGAGATGACAGTGAGCTTTGGGGCACCTCCACTAACATCCTTATCAACCTGGGGACAGAGCTTAGAGTAAGTGTCATTGCACCATAACCCAGACGTTGGAGCTAAATCCAGGTGACAGAGGGAATGACCTGATGCCAGTTAGAATGGCCATCGGGGCCTGGATGTTGTGTATTTCAGGATTTGAGGCTTAAGTCTAAGGCAGCAGAAAGAAACTTTGCGAACGCTTCCACGCGTTTGAAATTGACATCCCAGAAGCCACGTCTTTCCGAGGATACAGAGGATACAGAATCTAACCCCGGTGGGTCTCACGTGTCAGACCTGGCCCTAAGAGAAATAACTCCGTGGGCTTTAGTCTGGATCTGCTAAAGAACTCATTCTCTAGTGCATGACGTTATTATGAAAGAAAGGGAAAACCTGAAATGATCCTAGCCTTAAAAATCTCTGCCCTTAACAGAAGGCTTTTTTCCCCCCCTAAAAAGACAGAGCATATTAAGGCCAAACTCCTTTCTACTTTTAACTGAAGCAGAGAAGTAACATTTACAAAGCACCCACAGCTTTCCACTTTCTATACCAAGCAACTTTAATGTAGTTGAGTGCTCTCACCCATCTACCTAGGCAGCGTATTTATATTTTACAGAAGAGGAAACTGAGGGGCACAATGGCAAGTGACCTGCCCAAGGTCACACGGGTGATAAAGACTAGAACTGGCCTACGAATAAGGGTCTGTTGCTACTCCAACTGCTATTGTACGTTTCTGATTTAAAAAAAAAAAAAAAAGACATTTTTAAATTTGCAGTTAAGAAAGCATTGCATTACTCCCTAAGCTAACATCTTCATTGTAAAATTACTTGTTAGACTGTGCATTTTTTCGAACTATTCATACTTCCCCCTTATTCAGCCACTCCGAAATGCCTTTTTTGTGTTTCCCAGACCTGGTCTCATTCTTACGCACACATCAGTGATGGTGACGTATCCTTTTTTTTTTTCTAAAAAAAAGCTTGCCCATTACAAGGCATTGTATGATGAGAAAGGTGGCTTAGATGATAAAAAAATAAAATAAAAATGATTGGTGAGTTTTCCCAGCACCTTCTGGATGGCATGAATAACACATGGCCGTTTATGTTAAAAGGTTTCCTTTTACCTTAGCTTGGTAATTTCAAGGGTCATCTTGGTTAAATTAGATTTTAATTCTGAAATATTGTTGCTGGAAATGTTCCCACTGGCCAATTCTATCTCCTGAATAATAGGATTTGAGCCCAAATTGAAAGTGCTAGTAAAGTAAATGAGGAATAGCAGCCACATAACCTTTGGGAACAAGTTCTTTTTCTTTTCTTTCTTTTTTTTTTTTTTTTTTTTTTGTTTAATGTAAGAGTTTTACAAGTGTAAGAAGTCCTTACCATATTGCTTGATTCTGGGGTTCCTGGCAGTGTACTTCAGATGAATATTTCTCGGCTCATTTTAGATCTCCTCCACGGTACCTTTCAAGTGTGACCCCAGGGATGCTGTATTCTTTCTACTCATCTTATGCATCTCTTGCTTCCTGTATTTTGAGCAAAAGAGAGGGAGTTTCCTTGCTAACCTCTCAGACACACTCGTGTTACAGAGAATGCAGGAGAAAGTGAATCTTACTGTGTCATCCTTACAATCAAAGCATTTAGAGAGCCACTAATACCAACAGGCAACTTTCCCAAGACGTTTGTATAAGCATGTGGAATCTATAGCCGTCAAGAAGCACCATCTCCCTTTCAACTTCTAGATGACTGCTGTAAATATCAACTCAGACCAAACAGTGCCCAGCAAGTTTACGTCGTATTAAGTAGTTAATTTCTCCACAACCTGTGGCAGCCAATTTCCGTCAAGGTCAAGGTTACCCCAGGGTCTTTGTAATTGTGACACTGCTCATTCTTACCTGACTACATTGTCATCTTGAGCCTGGCATCCAGTTCTGGGAGAGATCCATGCAAAAGTTCTAACTTGGTGCTCGCAAACACCTGATGCTGTCACGTGATGGGGTTTCCCTCGTGGGATGCAGAAGGGACAGTGGTGGCTCTTATCCCCAAATGAGGGCTAAGAAAGTCCGATGTTCTCTCTGAGTGGTTCACATCTTTAAGAGGTGAGTGGTGCAGGTAGAGGTTATAAAGCATGGGTGAATTCTTTCTAAAGGTTTCTTTTAATTCCGAGTCATGCTCACTTGCTTTGTTGCGACAGTTCAATAATCTGAACATAGGGATAAACTTCTCTACTTGGGTATTAGTCAGTGTTCTGCAGAGAAATAGAAAATAATGGGGGAGCACCTGGGTGGCTCAGTGGGTTAAGCCTCTGCCCCTGGCTCGGGTTGTGGTCCCAGGGTCCTGGGATGGAGCCCTGCATCAGGCTTTCTGCTCGGCAGGGAGCCTGCTTCCCCCCCTCCCCCCCGCCTGCCTCTCTGCCTACCTGTGATCTCTCTCTCTCAATCTGTCAAATTAAAAAAAAAAAAAATAGGCTGTGTGTGGACATGCCTGTGTAGCATGTGTGTATAGAAGATTTATTATAGGAAATTGGCTCACACAGTAGTGGAGACTGTGGTCCCAAGAGTTGCAGTTAGCAAGGGGGAGCCCCAGGAGAGCCGGTAATGTAGTTCCCATCGGACTCCTGAGGCTTGAGAACCAGGAGAGCTGGTGTTTCAGTTCTGGTCTAAAGGCCAGCACACTGAAGACCCAGGAAGAGCCAGCGTTTCAGTTGGAATTTAAAAAAATTTCCCCTTGGGGTGCCTGGGTGGCTCAGTGGGTTAAGCCTCTGCCTTCGGCTCAGGTCATGGTCTCAGGGTCCTGGGATAGCGCACCTCCTCTCTCAGCCTGCCTCTCTGCCTACTTGTGATCTCTGTCTGTCAAACAAATAAATAAAATCTTTAAAAAAGAAAATCTCCCCTTCTTTGAGAGGCGGTGAGCTTTTTTGTTCTATTCAGGCCGTCAACTGATTGAATAAGGCCTGTCTACATGAGGGAGAACTCTCTGCTTTACCTGGTCTCCGAATTCAAATGCCGATTGCATCCAGAAGCCCTCTCCCACACACACACACGGAATATGGTGGACTAGATATCTGGTCCCCTCCATAGCCCAGTCACACTGACATATAAAATTCCCTGTCAAAGCTACTCTCTTAAATAAGGTTTGAACAATGGTTGTGATTCGTTTTGCTATGGATTTTTAATCTCCTCTACTGTCTGCTCTTCTTGCCTGGAGAATTAACCTCGTTCTTGGTCTCTGAAGATATTCGGATGTTAAAGAGTCCCTTCTTCAGAGGCGGTTGGAGAAATGGGGTAGGAGCCGGCATGGGGATTCAAAGGGAGTGAGGTAAATGGAATCCCTCTAACCAATTTCAGTCTCTTCTGATTTGATGATTTAATGATTTGTAGTTAAATTTATTCAAGTACTGTCTTGTCCAGAGAGGGAGGCAGTCTCAGTTCTGGCAAGCCCAAGAATGCCCCTTCTCCCTCATTGCTGGCTGGAAGACACTGGCTGAATGGTCATCCCTTCCGTTCCTTCACATTCAGGGCGAACATTGTGCTTCTTCATCCTGCCCCTTACCTCGCTTGTTCTCCGTCCTCTTGACAATGGCAGCTCCACCACGACCCTCTTTCTCCTTCTCACACAAGCTTCTCAGAGCAGATCCCATCAGCGGAGTGCTAAATTGTGTGTGGTAGAGTGTGACTGCATGGATCAGAGAAGGCGGTCAGGAAAGGAGGGAGGAGATGGACGCGGGAGCCGAGGGTCGAGCTGGTGGATGGTTCGGCACAGGGTGCTGTTGAGCATCTACAGTGTGCCAAGTGTCGTGCTAAGCAGACCAAAGACACGCGCACATACACACTCAGTCCTCAGAAAGGGATACCCCGATCCCCATTTCACAGATGTAAAAGGCTCAAGGAAATTCACATGACTAGTAAGTGGTGGGATCAGAAACCCAAAATAGATCTTCTTGATTCCAAAACCCACAGTCATGTTCATTGTGCTCTCAGAGTTCAGACAGACAAAAGAAGCAGGGAGTGCATTCCAAAACATTATTTCAGTTGAGCAAAATCACAGAATCTATTAGCAAGTCCTTTATTGGAAAATTATTTTGGGAATTAATTGAGATAGTGAATTTATCAAAGTTGGGTTCAGACCTTTCGTGAAAGTCTTATTGGAATCTATATAAATTAAAATGTAAGTCACTTCCCATCATTCCCTTCCTTAATGCATCCCGTTGGCATAGATGGGATAGAAAATAAAAATCAGACTCTCGAATAGCATCTTCTCCAAGGTGCTCTGTTGATCTTGTCCCTTCCCACCTGTCTGAATTCATCTCCTACTGTTCTCGGTCTTCTGGAGAGCTAAATGTGACACCACTACAGTCACATTGGCCTTCTTTATATTCCTCAAATGGGGCCCACTGGTCCCCCTTGCCTTGGATCTTCCCAGACTGGCTCCCTCACTTCATCTGGGTTTCCCCTCAGAGACAACTTCTGGAACCTTCTGTCTGAAGTACACCCTACCTTCCCTCCTCACCAAAGCTCCATTCTTGCTCTGCCTCCTCCTTTCCAATACTTCATGGCTCTGGCTGGCTAATGCTAGCGGAAAAAGACACCAGCACACACCTTTGTTCTCTGAACAGATGGTATTTCCCAAGGCTTCAGTGATCCCCTGTGCTGTGTTGAGGTTTTTTTTTTTTTTTTTTTTGGTCAGTTTAAGGCTGAAGGTGACTGTGGAAATCAGTCACCCATCTGAACGATGTAGGTTGTATGTGGTCCCATCCTTTGGAATGCCAATTTGGACATCAAACCATGACCAGAGGGCCAAATTAATAGGTAAGACAGCTCTAGTGCCAGGAGTACACGCAATAGCCTTCTTTTTATTTCTGAACTTCTCCTCAGAACTTTTCTCACAAATATAAAAAAGGCCCTCGGCCCTTTGAAGCCGTAACTTGAAGTCTCATAAAAGACACTGTCGTGTACAACTGACAACTTTTCCTAATCAAATAGAGAGAAGGCAGAACAGGTGGCTCCCTCGTGACCGATGGCCTGGTGGCAGATTCTATTTTGGGAGGGATTTTCACAGCATGCGTTTTTAATATAACTCAGGCCAGCGTCTTCATTGGGCTTTACTGGTGGGACGTGCTTGGCGAGCAGCAGGGATCGCCATGGCTGGCATTTCCTCGGAACACTTGGCATAGGCCTCATCGTATTTCCCTTATTTCCTTTTGTGCGTCTGCCTGAGATAAACGGGACTCCCTCCTTTATCAACAATAGCTCAGGATTCATAAGCTCGCGTCTTTCACCTGGGACAGGGGCCGTAAGAACTTGCACTTTATTATCCATCTCTCATCTTCTTCCCTCCAAACAATCGATAGATTCACCACCGAGATCTCTTTTTAGAGGTTGCTTACAATTTGCTGTTTCAGAACAATGTGCTGGCAGTAGTTGTCATGCCTAAATCCTCCCCAAATCTGGGCATGCGTTTAGAGGAATTGGGAAGAGTAAATTAGCAAGCATTTTCTGGGCAGAACTTCAAGTCACACAAGATGCCCTCGTGGTGGCTGCTGGGAGTCACGGGCCCCAGTGCCCAAGGACTGCTATGATTTCTGGTTGTCTGGAGAGTGTCCTGTTTCCTGTGCATCATAATACAGGACTTTAATGAGTGGAGGAGACTGTAGTGTTTATGCTGTCCAACTACCCATCATGAGGTCAAGGAAACAGACTGGCTAGGCTTGCTTATCTGAGTTTGCTTTAAAGCTCTCAGAAGGGTCAGGGCCAGCAACCAAGTGCTCCAACCATAGGATTTCTTGAGATGTGTTTGCATTTCCTTATACACATTCTTGAAGGATACGCATTAATTAACATCGAGAGTATACAACAATCTCCATGGTGATCTAGCTGTTTTTCCGGATGACCAACAAGCACAGGACTGGAACGGGGAGCTGGTACCTAGCAAGGGCTCGGTGATGTTTTAGCCAGACCTGACTTCCTTTGGGAGCTCTAGTCACAGTTCTTTGTGGCTGAGAGAAGACCTTTCATCCAGTCAGTCAAAATTTACTGTCTATCTACTCTGTGTACAGGGTATAACAGGTCATTAGGATAAAAAGACAGCTAAAATACTGCCCTTGTCTGCTAGAAACTTTCATTCTGGAGGCAGAAGGAGAATAGAGCATGGTCAGGCAGGCTCTGGCCATTCTAGCATCTGCTCCGAGAATTGCCTTATGCTCACGTTTCACAAGCTACAACGAATCCCAAGGCTCAGACCGTCATAAGTGAGTGGGGAAGTACAATCATGCATGTGCCCTAAGACAGAGAGCTGCACCATTTTAAAATAGTGGCTGCTCAATCATCTCATATCCCCAGCTGACTTTGCTGTTATGCCTCCGTGGACTTATATAGCTTGGGTGAAAAGTGAATGTTTGTTGTTTGAAGCCACTGCGAATTTTGCTCTCTTCACCATGCGATAGCCTAACCTCTCCCGAATGATACACATGGACCCTCTGATTTAATCCTCGATTTAGAAGATCTCATTATCTTGGCTATGTAAGAAAGAGTGAGAAGTAGAAAGACCACTAATGAGTTAATGGGTGGAGCTAGCAATTAACCCACATGCTCTGATTGCAGAACTCATACTCCTAGCCCTGTGATGAAATGCCCTGTGTGTCTGTCTGTGTCTGTGTGTTTGAGTTAGTGAGGAAAGCTTATTTTGAAAAAACTGGAGAGAATCAAGGAAGGTTTCCCAAAGAAACTGGTAAGTATTCCCTAAAGGACAAGTAGAAATAAAGTAATGGGAAAACAAAGAGAATTAGCCTTATCCCCCATGTGTATGTGTGTGGGAGGAACCCCGTCTTTGGCTCCTGAACCCCCAGGAAAAGTATACAGTGAAGAATGTCCATCCATATATTACTGCTGGCAACCAGGAAATACCATGGCCTTGGATCTGTAAATCATTAAAATAAGCTTTATGAGATGTGAGAAATCACAGTTCTTACCCACTGAGGCAGCAAAGTAAGTGGACAGCTGTGTATGTCTTATAGCCCCCTTCTCTCTCTCTGTCACCTCTTTGTTCTTCCCTCCTCCTGTTCCTTCCTCTCTGTCGCTCTGTCTCTCTCTTCCTCCTCCCCCCTCCCCCCTCCCTGCTTCTCTCTCACTCCTTCTGTCTCCCTCCCTGCTCTCTCTCTGCTCCCTCTCTCCAATTCCTTTCCTCCCCTTCTCTCGCCCTCTCACATGCACACACGCGCGCGCACACACACACACACACACGTTCTAATCAATCCATGTACTTCTGACTTTACAGTAACTTGGCAATAATGAGGGGAAGGAGAAAAAAAAAACTACATGATAAATTGATATCAGTGGTAAAAAGGAAAGGAATATGGATGAAGTTGAGATCATATAGCATCTGACCCAAATGATCAGAAGCTGTGACCTAGACACTGAGGGGTCGTCTGGTCCTCTCTCTTGCTACTGTGTTAATCAGGCAGCCCTGGTGATGGTCCCATTTTTAATGTTCCCCAATAAAGAAGATCACTAGCAACCACCGTAGCCCCACCCACAATATAATTGCCTTGACCACAGAAACAGGTTCCGTGTTTAATTCAGCTTTGTCTTCCTCTGGGCTCCTCTTCCTTCTCTGTGCTTGGTCCTTGATGACCAACACTTGCCAACCTGATCTTTAGTCATTCCATATCAGGTATAGACAAATAATAGGGTTGTCTCTGATTGGCACACTCTCGAACCTGCTAGCTCTTTCTCCTAGCATGTATCTCTAAATGACTTCTCTGCTGATTTGGGGAATTCCAAAGCATGTAACACCATGTGTCTCCAGAACCGGATTTCTCGTTTCCATGAATACTACTATACGTCTTTTACTCCTTTATTTTTTAAACAACCTTGTCAAATGTACATACTATAAGATTCACTCTTTAAAATAACATTTCAGCGATTTTTAGTAAATTTACTGAGTTACGCAGCTGTGACCACAGTCCAGTGTTGGAACATTTCTGTCCCCTCAGCAGATTCATTGAGCCTATTTCCAGTCCCTCTTCACTGCCCATCCCAGACAACCATTCACCTACATCTGCAGCAGTTTGTCTCACCAGACGTTACATAGAAATGCAGTCATGGGGGCATCTGGTCTTGTGTGTCTGGCATGTTTTTGAGGTTTATCGAAGTTGTAGTGTGTGCCCGCATTTATTCCTTTTTATTGCTGAACAGTATTCCATTGCACATAGACATAGAATATGTTATGTATCTCTTCATCAGTTAATAGACATTCGATTTATTTCTACTCTTTGGTTATTGTAAATTTTTCTCCAGTGAACATTTACATGCCAGTCTTTGGGTGAACGTGGGGTTTTTTTCCCCTAAAGATTTTATTTATTTATTTGACAGACAGAGATCATAAGCAGGTAGAGAGGCAGGCAGAGAGAGAGAGAGAGAGAGGGAAGCAGACTCACCGCTGAGCAGAGAGTCCGATGTGGGACTCGATCCTGGGGCACTGGGATCATGATCTGAGCCAAAGGCAGAGGCTTTAACCCACTGAGCTGCCCAGGCAGCCCTAGAACAAGGTTTTATTTATCTTTGGCGAGTAGCTAAGAGTGGAATTTCTTGGTCACTTGGTAACTCTAGGTTTAACTTTTTAATGGTCAAGCCTTCTTGCAACGTTGAGCCCAATGCTGTGTTCCCACTAGTGGGGTGTGAGAGTTCCTGTGTGTCCATATCTTCACCATCATGTGTGTGACTCATGTTTTTGTCCCCATTAGCCTAGGAGCTAGAAGGCAGACTCCATCTTCATGTCTCCTTGCTTGACACAGCCCAGGGCTGGGTACACATTTAGAGCTTAGCGGTGTTGCAGGGGGCATGGCAGGGAAGGACTTTTGCTTAGGAGTTAATGTGTCGGGATGTTGGAGCAATAATCTTCTCAACTGTGAAATGGGCGAACAGTGTGGATTAATGGACATAACATCAGTGAAGTGCTTTCTCTAATGCTGATGAGAACAGTAGCTGTGGTATCATTGGTTTATATTTCTCTGAAGGCACACTCTCTGGACTGTCTCTGGTTTAGCCTCTTTCTTTTTGGCTTTTGCAGTCATGTATTCAGATCTAACATGGGACACCTGGTGGTGCAGTCAATTAAGCATCTGACTCTTGTTTGCGGCTCAGGTCATGATCTCGGGGTAGTGAGATGGAGCCCCACGTTGGGCTCTGCAATGGGCATGCCTGACTAAGATTCTCTCCCTCCCTCTCCCTCTGTCCCTCCCCCCACCCTAAAAGAAAAAAGAAAGAAAGAAATAAAAAAAGACAGACTCTACTGGGCCATGAGACTGAATTATGAGGGACACGCTATTCCTCATCTCTAAGAATTTGAAATCTATCAAGGAAGTGCCTATCTATCTATGCAGTGCCATGTGACTGATGCCCTTCTAGAGATGCACATGGGGTGTCAGGAGATCTCAGGCAGGGGCCCCGGACCCAGATAAGACACCTAACCACAACCAAAGGACTGGAGAGATGGACAGAAGGGCTAGAAAAAGCATGACCGGCCAAGGGAAGGACATTTGCAAAGACTTGGTAAGGGAAAGAGTTTGGAGAAATTGCTAGCATGTTTTGTGCCGGAGTGAAGGAGACAAGTCTGGAGAAGTGTGCCACTGTCACATGAAAGTGCTGTTAAGTATGACATTAAGGAGTTTGCTTTTTGCCTGTGCTGCCCTGTTCTGTCACATTTTACAGGCTAAGGAGATCCAGAGAAGATGGTCAATATGTGACTGACAGAAATGTCGATTTACAGACTGAAGAGAACAAAGCTAGAGGCGTCTCAAAATCTCTGATACTCAGATGCAATGTTTCTCACCCTCTTTTTTTTTTTTAAATTGCCTCTCCTCCCCCAAGAGCATTTTTGGACAGATTTTTTTCCCAATAGTTCACCCCGTCATGAAATTTTAATAGTACAGGTGCTCTGTGAACATACTCTATACCAACACGTTATTTTTGCGTTATACATTAAAGAGTAAGGTTTTTCCCAACTCCCCCTTGTCACCAATTTTCACCCACTGGGGACTGTATCACCCAACATGCCAATGAATATTCTGGTACATTGTGATCTGTTCGAGGGACAAGCCTAGGTTCTAACATTTTACAGTCCCCTCGGCACCCTTCAAAACACAGCATTTGAAATGAAGACCTTCTGTTATTCAATAAATACTTGCTGAGTACCTACTGTGGGCCAAGCAGTGTTTTGAGAATTGGGACTGCAGTGAGCAAAACTTCCACCCCTCACGATAAATACGTTCTAAAGCAATCTGCACAGATAAAATTAGTTCTCTCTTTGATCAAAACTAAATAATACCTGCCATGAAAACTCCCCGTCATGATACAAGCTCCCAACTTGCATCCTAGAATAGGACTTGGCATTATGTCCAGGTTGGAAATAGGCTGAAGGGATTAAAAACCTGTTTGACGCTAACAGGAAGCAAAGTCAGAAGACCAAGAGATAATACTTTACTTAAATGGCACAATACGAATTCCCAGCTCCCCTCCCACAAAGGCCAGCAGGGCATGTTACGTCTCAGGGCTTTTTGGACACCCCAGTGTTTTACCAGCACCAATGGCAAGAGCTCTGGGGGTGCCAGTCACCATCTTTCACGGGCATTAGCCGAGAGAACTGGGGTCCCAAGCATGTGGTCCATTTAGATCTGGGAAAGGGACCTCTCTGCCATTCCTGCGGAGAGGAAACTTTGGAAAGCTGGAGCCCTGCAGCCAGTTCCCTCTGAAGTCCTAACCACCCCCCATCCTGCCCCAGGGACACTGGCAGGACAGTGGTCTCTGGAAGTCACGGGATTCACAAGTCTCTTGTCCACCCCCCAGTTGGAAAACCTTTCCTCTCCTTCTTGTCTCCCTTCCTAACTGACCTAGCACTGTCCCTTCAGTGAGAGTTACCTTTTACAAAAGAAACCCCACTGCTTTTAGGCTGCCTCTGCTTCTTTGCTCTCAAAATCTCTAAGAGTTGGGGTGCCTGGGTGGCTCAGTGGGTTCAAGCCTCTGACTTTGGCTCAGGTCATGATCCCAGGGTCCTGGGATTGAGCCCCGCATCGGGCTCTCTGCTCAGTGGGGATCCTGCTTCCTTCTCTCTCTCTGCCTGCCTCTCTGCCTACTTGTGATCTCTGTCTGTGAAATAAATAAATAAAATCTTAAAAAAAAAAAAAAACCACCTCTAAGCCTCATAATTACAAAGCCTAGGAACCTATTTGAAATGGTGAGGAAAAGAGGCAAGGGGCCAGCGTGAGAGATAGGAAGTAAGAAACAAATTAATATTTCAGTCCGTTGTGCCACTCTGAAACCTCTTTCTTTATCCTGTACTTTTATAGAAAACTGTTCAAAACATCCAACCAGTGTGGACCAGATAATAAATAAATGTCATCATCCTTGGACTAGCCCAGAGGGAGATTCTCCAGATTCTACCCACCTCTGCTCCTGTACTGTATCCCAACCCCCAGACCCTCTCTCCCTCAAAAGACCTTCCAGGGAGTCCCCTCTAAATTGGACCGGGAAAATACTGAGATCCCCTCATATATTTGTGAAAACTCCCATGAGCCAGGCTTGTGGGTCAGCCCTAGCATAGTGCACTGTGGAGGACACCGAGGCCATGACCTCACTGGGAGGACAGTGGGATCCTGACCTCCTACCTTCATTTTGAGTGTACTTTATAGACTTTAGGACCACTGGTTGGACAGAGCTGGCTCCCTTCAGGCCAGCTTTCTGGCTGCTAGAATTTTTATGCTTGCCTTTAAGAATACTGGAGTTTTACCATTTGAACAGAGAAGTGGGGAGGGGGTCTCTTTCCTCCTAATTACTTTGGGAATGACTGTGAATCTTCTAAACGTCTCTTTTGCATCTTATTGGGTGGGAAGTTTTGCTTTAAACCTGACCTAAAACTCCTATCTTAATAATACTGATAGCTTCTTATGTCTTCAGTTAAAGGTGAAATGGTTTTAAACAAGGTGATTTTCAAATTGTTTTGAGGTGTATCTCTTCCAGTCTGATTGTTCCAGAGCCAGAAAGGAGACTAATATGGGAACATATATAGCTGGCCACTCTAGTCTGCTTTGTATTGTATTTAGGAAACACAGGCCACTAACATAAACTCACACTTTTGGATAGTCCTTTCCCAACAGTACCGTTGCATAGACCTAGGGAGTGGGAGAGGAGATGGGGAGAATGAGGTGATGGTTCTCAAGCATCGGAAGAACCTATAACTGAGTGAAATGGTAGAGATTTGGCAAGTTCATGATGCGTTTTCTACCAAAAGAAGTACTTAAGTAAAGGCATCCATTGCCTGTTGGATTACAGGAGCGTTTCATCCTTCTGGTTTCTCCTTCACTGTTCTCTGTGTGTCACCTGTGTTCTAAACCATCTCAGAGGAAAGGACAGGGAGGGCCTTCTTTACTGACTCCCCATGGCTTGCAGCACGTGACTACGTACACAGTACTCTTCCCATAAATAGCAGAGGATTCATTTTGCTTATGTTCCGTGGCATGGGAAGCAGCTGGGTTGTAATAAGTCACCTCTGGCCCAGTAAGTTGGAGTAGAGATGTTTGACCCTAAGAACAGAGGGCCTTATTCTCCGATCCTCTCTACCATTGCTGAGTGCCCTCCCCAAGCAAGTGAAAGTCAGAGTAGCTCTATGAAGCCCAGCCCTTACAGAGTGTTGCTTTTTTAAAAATAAATTGGTGAGAACTTAATACTTTAGAACAAGTTTTTTTTTTTAGAACACGTTTTTAAATTACAGTTGCTATTTACAGAAAATGATAAAGTACAGACTAGCAAAATGAAGAAAATAAAAAGCACTCATTTTAGGCATGCAAAGATTTTCAATATTAAGATTTAGGTGTATTTCTTTCTAGAATTTTCTATCATGAAATTTGTTGCAGAATTTTTCTTATGTGCATATATGATTATATGTATGCATGTGTGTGAATATTTTTATGTAGCTTTATAAAAATGGCATAAAAAGCAGGTACTTGGGTGGCTCATTCCATTCAGCATCTGACTCTTGATTTGGGCTGGGCTCATGCTCTTGGGATTGTGGGACTGAGCCCCATGTCTAGTTCCATACTCAGTGTGGAGTCTGCTTGAGATTCTCTGTCTCCCTATCCCTCTGCCCCTCCCCTCAGTCATGCTCAATAAATAAGTAAATAAATAACATCTTTTTTTTAATGGTATAAAATATACATACATATATCTTTATTGATGATTTCATTTATAATCAATTGTGCACATTTGCCCATGTTCTTAAATATTCCTCTACAGGACCTACATCATGTTCTATTCTATCATATTCCATTATTTTAACATGCAACTTTTAGGTAGTTCTTAAGTTTTAATTTTTTTTTCCCTCATAACTGGCATAGTGATGAACAACTCTCTAGCCAAACAATTTCACATTTATAGGATTATTTTGTAATGATTACATTCAAGAAGTAACTTGTTAGTTTTCAGTAACAATTAAGAAGATGAAATGAGGGACGCCTGGGTGGCTCAGTTGGTTGGACAACTGCCTTCGGCTCAGGTCATGATCCTGGAGTCCCGGGATTGAGTCATGCATCGGGCTCCCAGCTCCACAGGGAGTCTGCTTCTCTCTCTGACCTTCTCCTCGCTCATGCTCTCTCTCACTGTCTCTCTCTCAAATAAATAAATAAAATCTTAAAAAAAAAAAGAAGATGAAATGAAGCATGAAAACAAGCACAGAGTCTAGGAATGAGCACCTAGTAAGCCATCAGTAAATGTTAAGGGTAGTGGATCTGTATACTGTAAGAGGAGAGGGAAATCTATTTTATTTGAAATAGGCTTGCTAATTACTCCAGATATTATCTTCTATGTAAGAATGTTTAGCGGTTCTTATTTGTTTTATAAACACATATTGCACAAACCAACCAGATCCATGCGTTGAGATGTGTTTCTATGAAAATGTTTATTAGTATGTGTTTCTATGAAGAGTTCTGCTTCTCCAGCTTGTAAAAACCATCTAGAATAATCCAAAACAAGATAATTGACATATCCTTTGTGGGACGGGGGCAGTGGAGGAAGGTTGGGTAGATATTTGTTTTCACTTTTTCCTTTTGTTGTGGAATCTGCTTGCTGCGGGTGTTACAGGAACATACCCTCCAGCCCGATGCCTCTCACATTGGGTCTTAATGCCCAGTCTGGGGCCCTTTTGGCAGTGCCATCCCCATAAGGACCCAAAATAGAAATATACAGATGGCATGCTATCTCTGAAAGGATAATATTGACCTGAAAAATCAGTTCTCCTGCACAGGCTGAAGTGCTGTGATGCAGAAGGGAGGGTGGAAGTGCCCAGTTCCCACTTGGTCATTCAGGAACCCCCACCAGAGTGGTGTCTGTCCTGCATGCATTGATGGCCGTGCCAGAGCGGAGAAATGGGAGACACCAGTGAGAGACTTCAGGAGTCTGGGAAAATGTACCTTCCTGAAATAAGCCGGGCAGGAACTGGCGAAGTGGAGAGCATATGGTTCATAGAGTCGCTGAGGGGAGCAGCTGTTTGCCTCTAGCCAGTGGTAGCCATGGGAGAAGGCAGGATCCGATTTTCCAGGGCTTCCCATTTCACAAGAAGTTGAAAACCTGGAGTTTTCATTTGAATCTCTCAATTTTCTTTTTTTTGATGAGATATTTTTATTTATATTTTTTACAGTTTTTATTTTAATATGTTAGTGAACATGTAGTGTTATATTAGCTTCAGGTGCGTAATATGATGAATAAATTTACTGTATGGAAAAGAAAGAGACATGTAAAGCATTTTAAAGTTAGCTCTTTAGGGTATTTTAACATTTAAATAATTTTAGAAACATTTTCCTTCTTGGGATTCACCCCAGAGCCCATACCTCAAACCCATCTCTTCAAGAGCACATCAAAGAAGGTTGTGTGTGGTGCATAAAATTGCACACCAGAACCATGCCTGTGTGGACAGGGACGCATTGCAAAACAGCTTTGCAACTATTTCTCCATCCAGTGGTCAATGAGCTTTTAAGGAATTTTGTCTTTGTGTGCATGTTTTTTTTTTTTTTTTCACCTGACAATGCATTGGGGAAAATGTAGGAATAAATTGGTAAAATGTGTGTGTGTGTACATACACACATGCATGCACACACACATGCATATCCTGTTCTATTTCCCTTGACTGAATCAGATATGTATCCACACTTATGTGGAAAAGAGGAAACATGGTAGAGGGGCAGGGAGAGAATCTAGATCTCTTTGAATGTATCTTGTTTTGTAGATTTGACTTTGGGGCTTTCTAATAGTTCACAAAACTGTAACACAAAATCAAACATTCAAAAAGCTGTCATGATAAGATATGGAGAGGAATGAAACAAGTATTCTTGACTCGACAGCAGGTTGGTGGTATAACCATACACAATCGAATTAGTTCAAGTGGCTTTGAGATCCAGTCATTTGCCTGTACCTATCTAGAAGGATGTACTCTAAAACTTTTTCAAATTTTAAATTGTTTTTCTTAATCATAATTTTAGAATAGTAGTGGCTCTGTGTATTTTGGGTTAAATCAAATGAATAATCATTTTGGTGTTGAGAACACAGATTTTTAGTATGCAAGAAAGGTAGTAAAGTTGTAAGATCTGTGCGATTAAATGAAAAGAGTCCTGTCTTGACTTGGAATTGAAGTTTAATGGGATAGGGCACCTGATGGCTTAGTCAGTTAAGCATCTACTGCTTACCAGTCTTCGATTTGGGTCATAATCTCAGGGTCCCGGGATTGAACCCTGCATTGGGCTCTCTGCTCCATGAGGAGTCTGCTTCTCCCTCTCACCCTCCCTCTGTGCTTTCTTGTTCTCTTTCTATCTCTCAAAGAAATAAAATCTCTTTTAAAAAGTCTAATGGGAATTCATGGTGTATTCTATTTTAAAAATACAGAATTTATTTTCTAGCTCAGTCCATAGAAACAAGTGTCAACCCAGTAGAAATGAGCACCCAAACTTTCTAAAGTTTCTGTGGTTTCTAAACACTAGTTGCCACAAAAATGAACCAAGTATTTTTACTAGAAATGACTGGTTCCAGGCCTGGGACAAGACATGTGTGGAATAACCCTGGGTCATGTTGTCATACCAGAAGTGAAAGGGCCATCAGAGATGGCTGGATCATATTAAAAGACTTAAGGGCTAACTTGAAGAGGTTCCTACTGAGCAAGGGTAGGAAGGTTAGAGCTTAAGTAGCAATAAAAATTGCACTGGAATGAAACAAATAAAAAAATGTTTGCAATGATACATAAAAAACAAATGAAAAAAAGAAACCTAATCAGTTATCTTTGGAAGCTACTAGGTAACCAATATTTTGAGAGCCCAAATAAAGGAGGACAAATCACGCACCTTTTCAGGTTTTTATAAACTATAATTTAGGGTGAATTGTTGATGAAATATGATTTCTCTTTGTAGACTATCCCAACTAATAAATTAAGAAATGATATAATTATTCTTTTCACCAATTTGAAATCCCTAGTGAAATAATATATCCTCTAGGCAAAGATCACCCATGGGTGATGACATCACAACAGAAGACATTTGATGCCTCTTGATAGAATATGTAGTAGACAGAAAAATGCTGTCCACTTCTAAGGTATCAATGTCCTCATCTCAGAAACCCTGAAAATATTACATTTCATGGCAAAGGAGAATTAACATTGTGGATAGTGTTATGGTTGCTGATCAATTGTTTTAAAATGGAGAGCGTGCCACAGCAACTTCTTTCAAGATACGTCTCCAAAGGCAAAGGAAACAAAAGCGAAAATAAACTTCTGGGACTTCATCAAAATCAAAAGCTTCTGCACAGCAAAGGAAACAGTCAAAAAAACAAAGAGGCAACCCACGGAATGGGAGAAGATATTTGCAAATGACAGTACAGACAAAAGGTTGATATCCAGGATCTATAATGAACTCCTCAAACTCAACCCACACGAAACCGACAAACACATCAAAAAATGAGCAGAAGATATGAACAGACACTTCTCCAATCAAGACATACAAATGGCTATCAGACACATGAAAAAATGCTCATCATCATTAGCCCTCAGGGAGATTCAAATTAAAACCACATTGAGATATCACCTTACACCAGTTAGAATGGCCAAAATTAACAAAACAGGAAACAACATGTGTTGGAGAGGATGTGGAGAAAGGGGAACCCTCTTCCACTGTTGGTGGGAATGCAAGTTGGTGCAGCCTCTTTGGAGAACAGTGTGGAGATTCCTCAAGAAATTAAAAATAGAGCTTCCCTACGACCCTACAATTGCACTCCTGGGTATTTACCCCAAAGATACAGATGTCGTGAAAAGAAGGGCCCATCTGTACCCCAATGTTTATAGCAGCAATGGCCACAGTCGCCAAACTATGGAAAGAACCAAGATGCCCTTCAACGGATGAATGGATAAGGAAGATGTGGTCCATATACACTATGGAGTATTATGCCTCCATCAGAAAGGACGAATATCCAACTTTTGTAGCAACATGGACGGGACTGGAAGAGATTATGCTGAGTGAAATCAGTCAAGCAGAGAGAGTCAATTATCATATGGTTTCACTCATTTGTGGAGCATAACCAATAGCATGGAGGACAAGGGGCGTTAGAGAGGAGTAGGGAATTTGGGTAAATTGGAAGGGGAGGTGAACCATGAGAGACTATGGACTCTGAAAAACAGTCTGAGGGGTTTGAAGTGGCGGGGTTTGAAGAGGTTGGGGTACCAGGTGGTGGGTATTATAGAGGGCACAGCTTGCATGGAGCACTGGGTGTGGTGAAAAAATAATGAATACTGTTTTTCTGAAAATAAATAAATTGGGAAAAAAAAATGGAGAGCGTGTCCTTGATTATCCAGGTATGCCTGATGGAATTATCAGGGTCTTTAAAAGTGGAAAAGGGAGGAGGAAGACTCATTGTCAGAGAGATTGGACATAAGGTAGATTCAGCCAGACATTATAGACTTTGAAGATGAAAGAGGCCACAAGCCCAGGAACATGAGCAACCTCAAGAAGCTAGAAAAAGTCAAGAACTGAGTTCTTCTTTTGAACCTCCAGAAAGGCGTGCAGGAGACCAGATGGTACCTTGATTTTCATGCTTTTTGTCCTGGGTCAGACTTATACAGAATTGTGACATAATACATTTGTGTTGTGTTAAGCCATGGAGTTTGTGGTTATTTGTGATGGTCGCAGTAGAATAGTAATTTATTCCATTTCCTGGAATGTGTTCTCCTAGGAAACAGAGCTTAAATCTCATCAAGCCTCTTGATCTAACTACCAACTTACAAAGAGTATAGGGGACAGAAGGACACACTTTAAGAAATTATGGGAATGTTCAGCCACATGTAAATGCTGGGAAAGGCTGTTAGAAAAATGACATGTTCTGTTCATCAAATAAAGGTTATGTACATATGGGATCTGTGAGAAGAACCAAACTGAGGAGATTTTTAGGAGATTTTTTACTATTTCATGTATCAACCAATTCTAGTAGGGAACTTGATTCAAGGAAACAAGTCTAATGAGAGAAAATAAAAATGAAATCTGAACACTGATGCTGTTATTTTATTATTTTTAGATTATATTGGATGCATTAGGGTATTAGATGATATTAGATATTAGATGATATTAGGGTATTAGATGATATTATTTTAGTATTTTTTGTGGTAGAAGTGATGGTATTAGGGTTATATTTAACCAAATGAGGTAGGTATGGTGGGTATACCAGATAACAATAGCCATAAATGGATCATTGTTGAAGGTGAATGATAATACATAGGTGTTTGCTATTGATCCTTTTGATTTTTGTATGTATTTTACTATTTCTGTAATAGAGTATCTGTAAAAATGTCAGCAACTAATTTGACCTCTTTAATATTTTGTGAGCAAAACACAATGTGTCCAAAAAC
The DNA here is from genome assembly GCF_020171115.1 of Neogale vison. NCBI lineage: Eukaryota > Metazoa > Chordata > Mammalia > Carnivora > Mustelidae > Neogale > Neogale vison. The sequence continues at coordinate 269,574,574 of NC_058091.1, read as the reverse complement.
TAGATTCAACCAACAGACTGCACTTCGCAATTTTTGCACAAAGTTTTGGAAACTGGACCATGGACTTTAACTGAGGGAATAATCTCTTTATCATTTCACACTTATCTTCTGCCTCCATTCTGTCTGCAATACCTAGCAAAAGGGCTTTGACTAGGGGGCATTACAGATTGCTTGGAATAGAATTTTCTCAGAATAAGTGAGCGAAGAGGGTAATATGCATAATTGCTTTGAACAATACCTCCTAGTATTTTATTGGACCCCCTCTTATTCCATCTCTCCAAAAAAAAAAAAAAAGGCAGTAACTTTGTTTCAATTTTTGAAAGCCTGAGGTTTTTTGAAATATTGGCTAATTGCATTTTCTCCGTTGTCTTTGTGCTTCTATTTCAGGATGGAATGGGGAATTTGAGAATCACAGACAAAGGTCTAAAACTAGAAGGAGACTCAGAATTCTTGCAACCTCTCTACGCCAAAGAAATCCAGTCCCGACCAGTAAGTACTTCCATGAGAAAAAGGAATGGTGGTTTCTCTGGCATCTAAATCTGGGGGAATTTATCAGCCATCAGCTGCATATAGGGCATCATGGGAGGGAATGGTAACGTAGGTAGTAGGATTTGATCAAATCACAAGTCTTGAGCATAATCCCTGCTGTGGTACTGTACACAACTGTGATGACCTCTCTGAGCCTTTATTCCTGCCAAAGGTGGGTGATAACCTCTGTTAATGAACTACCGTAGGTTATGATGCAAATAACGCCAAGAAAGGAAATGTGGAAGTGCTTTATGTACTATACAAATCCAAGAAAGTATTGCTATATTTTTTTAATTGTCAAGTGCTTTAAATACTGCCTTTGGAAACATAGAACTAGAATTTTGCTTTTCATTAAGACTTTGGACAGTGTAGCCAAGGTTGGTTAGAATCACTCAATATGTCTCAATAACAACTCAATAATAACTGGGCTCTAACATAACAGTCTAGTGTGCATGCTCTGTTCCATGCACTCTGTTGTTTTGTGTGCCTTATTGTTACCTAATTTAATCCGTACACCAGTCCACAGGGTTGGCAATTATTGTCACCTCTGTTTTACAGATTACAGAATTGAGCCTTAGAGAAGAGCTGTGTTCAGAGCCACATACTTAGGAAGTAGTAAAGTAAGAACGTCAGGGCAGGAAGTCCAGTTCTGAAGCTTTTCTGTTAACTAGAGTCCACTACGTAACCTTTCATGCTCATTTTTTGTTTTTGTCATGAGAGAAGGGATTTCTAGATATTTTGCTCTTATTAACCAATATTATCAAAAGTAATTTTTGTTTTTGAGCGTGTTTTTTTTTTTTTCCCCAATTGTTTCTTTGACTTCGTTTGGTCTTTTGTTTGTTGGTGGAGTGGTGGGATTTGCTGGTTCAAAAGGATTCTGAATGCATTAGCTCTTCTGGGGTTGGTTCAGGTCCCCGTGCAAGCAAAAAGTAATATGAAAGGTCCCTAAAGCCTTATTTGCATAAGTGTGCCTTGATGAGCATAATTAATGAAATTCAGCAACTTGGTATAGTGGATAATTTTATCTGAATGTTATCTCAACTACTGAATGCTATTAACCTGGGTGAAACTACTGAATTGCCAGTACGTTTACTTCCTTGTGTGCCTAGTAAAAGGGAGGGAGCCATGATGTTAAAATTTTCAAAGAGAGCAAATAGTTCAGCCACCCTATTGGTGATTATAAAATTTAACTGGAACTCATCACCTACTGGGTTAGGCACTGAAGTACCAAGGGTACTATAAATATATCCATCACCTTGAATAAATCATATTCTGGAAGGAATCATGAGATAAAGCTATAAGGAGAGTCAGGTGATGATTCTATGTTAAATAGAATGGAGACAGTTAATTTCAAGCATTTAAGAAATCACCGTTTTTTTTTTTTAAGACTTTATTTATTTATTTGACAGAGAGAGAGAGAGAGAGAGAGAGCAAGAGAGGGAACACAAGCAGGAAGTGGGAGAGGGAGAAGCAGGCTGAGCAGGAAGCTTGATGCAGGGCTCAATCCCAGACCCTGGGATCATGACCTGAGCCAAAGATAGACACTTAACCGACTGGGCCCCCCAGGTTCCCCCAAGATCACTATAAAAATTGCTGCAAGTTATATTTCTCCCAGCCTGGCAAGCTGGCTAGTTAAATTATCTTCTGAGTTATTAGTTGTACTTCAGATTGACCTTATCAGTGTTAAACTTTTTTTTTTTTTAGTATTGTTGATACAATGTTCTCTCAGTTTCAGGTGTATAACATAGTGATTAAACAAGTTGCTATATTATGTTGTTCTCATGACAAGTGTAGCTATTATTAGTCAACGTAGCTACTATTAGTCAAGGTTCAACATTATCATAGTATCATTGGCCATGTTACTTATGCTGTGCCTTTTATTCCTGTGATTCATTCATTGCAGAACTAGAAGCCTGTACCACCCTCTCCCCTTCACTCATTTCCTCATCCCTAACTTGTTTCCCCTCTGGCAAACAGTTTGTTCTCTGCATTTATAGTCCAATTCAGCTTTCTGATAGTTTATTCACTTGTTTTTTTCACATTCCACATGTGACTGAAGTCATATGGTGTTTGTCTTTCTCATCTAGCTTAGTTCACTTAGCATAAAATCCTCTAGGTCCATCCATGTTGTCGCAAATGGCACGATCTCATTCTTCTTATGGCTGCATAATATTCCTCTGTGTGTGTGTGTGTGTGTGTGTGTGTGAACACTATATCTTCCTATTCTGTATCAAACTTATTTAACTTACAAGTTTGGACCGATAATTTCTACTAATGTCAGCCACCCCCCTTATTTTGTAAAGGGCCAAATAGCAAATATTTTAGACTTTTTTTTTTTCCTTTTCGACAACTCCTTAAAAATGTAAATATATATATATATATAGAGAGAGAGAGAGAGAGAGAGAGAGAGAGAGCCACCAGACAAATAGGCTGTAGATTATAGTTTGCCAAGCTTCTAAACCATATTAGTGATATTTCTATAAATATATAGATGATCTGGCTAAAATGCATGTGGTACAAGGGAGAAGATTTTGAAGTCATGGCTAAAATAGTTGATATGTTGCATAAAATACCCTGAGAGAAGTTTCTTTGATATTGAAATTAGGGGCGCCTGGGTGGCTCAGTGGGTTAAAGTCTCTGCCTTTGGCTCAGGTCATGATCCTAGGGTCCTGGGATCAAGTCCCGCATCGGGCTCTCTGCTCAGCAGGGAGCCTGCTTCCTCCTCTCTCTCTGCCTGCCTCTCTGCCTACTTGTGATCTCTGTCTGCCAAATAAATAAATAAAATCTTAAAAAAAAAAGAAATTGAAATTAATTAATTAATTTAAAATTGTTTTAATTTTATTTTTTAAGATTTTATTTATTTATTTGACAGAGAGAGAGACAGCAAGAGAGGGAACACAAGCAAGGGGGAGAGGGAGAAACAGGCTTCCTGCCAAGCAGGGAACCCAATGCAGGGCTCCATCCCAGGACCCTGGGATTCTGACCTGAGCCGAAGGTAGACACTAAGCCCCCTGGGTGCTCCATAATTGTTTTTTTTTTAATTTTAAAAAAGGAATAGAGGAGGGCACCTGGGTGGCTCAGTTGGTTAAGCTCTGCCTTCATCTCAGGTCATGACCTCAGAGTCCTGGGATCAAACCCTTCATCATGCTCACTGCTCAGGTGGACATTTGGCTTCTCCCTCTGCCTCTCCCCCCAACTCATGGGCTCGCATACTCTCTCTCTTTCTCTCTCTCTCTCTCTCAATAAATTTTAAGAAAAGATTATTTTAATCTTGAAAAATCAGTGAGTTAGGCTCAGTGCTTTCACATCACCATTTAAGGAAAGTAAAGTGTCAGAATTCACTGTTTTTCATTGTTCTTAAGAAAGTACTTTTCTTCCAAAAAATAAATAATAAATAAAGCTCTTTTAGCTTAAATGTTTCTGACAACAAAATAAGTATGTTCTCTCTGAAGGGGAAAAAAAAAGACATACAGAAATGCATATACAGTAAAATCCACTCCTATGTTCCACGGGCTCTCACCGAAACAGTGCCCATATCTGTCCCCTTGTCCCCTCTCCCCCAACACATGCCTCCTGCAGAGTCCAGCCAGCATCCTGTCCCACCTGCACCACTGTGAGTGCCTCCTCCCTCTCCACCACCTTTCTCTCATAGCCTCAAAATCCAAATCATAGCCCAATTGGGCTTTTTAAAATGTCACATCTCTCCACCCTTTACCAAGGATTCTGTTAGCTTCCCATTGCACCTGGAATGAACTCCTCCCTCCTTGCTAAGGGCTATACAGTTCTCTCCTAGATGTTTTTCATGGAGGGTGCCTTGTGTTCATCCTGTTCTCAGTTTAAACGTTGCCATTCTAGAAAGACCTTCCTTTTTAAGCACAACAGCCATAAATAAAACATCACCCTGTTGTGTTTTCCCCCCCTTTGTAACTGTCATCATTTGACATTCATGTTTGCTCAGAAATACAAATTGGCAGAGCGGGAGATTGTGCTAGTATATTCCCTAGTATATTTTCCTAGTATATTTTCCCTAGTATATTCCTGAACCCCCGCTGCTGAATCTAGCACACACTATGTGCTCAGTAGATACCTGTGAAATTGAAAAATAAATCATAAAAATAAAGTATCACTTAAATCTATCTTGCAGGGTCAAGCACAGTTAACAGGTCAGTGTACTTTTTTAGGCATTTCCCACAAGGATATTTTTTAGATAGAACCATACTTTGCATACTCTTATTCTTGCATACCTTTTTTTCCTCCAAATAATACATTAACAGTAAATTTTCTGTATCTAAATAATATTTAACAGTTTAAGAGCCTTTGTGAGGCAGAATTAACATGGAATAAATTATAACTATTTAAAGTGTGTACTATGGTATGTTTTTGCATAGATATTTACACATGAAACCATCACCACAATCGAGGTAGTGAACAGATTACCCTGAAGACTTTCTCTCATACCCCTTTTTAAGCCCTCCACCCTGTCCACAACCAATATGTCATATGCTTTCCGTCCTGCCCATTACTTTGCATTTCTTAGAACTTTTCATAAATGGACTCATATAATTTTCATATCTGAATGATTTTAAGAATGCATGTCTACATGGTTTTATCAAGATCTCTTAACCATGTATTTAATATCCAACTTCAAGAAGAATTTTGCCTGTAATTGGGCTATCTTGGCTTTCCTGGGTAGAGCAGAAATGGCTCAGGGCACAGACCTTGAATATTTCCCTTTTAGATGATATCAGAACACTAAGAAGGGACTCGAGAAGAGCACGGTAGGCTTAACAGCCAAGGTAGAATTAGTTTCTTTGGATTTTCACAAAAAGCTAAAACAGATATGCTGGATGGAAAAGGCAGACAAATGAGATCCCAACCTGGTAACTTAGTCTATAGGGCTCCCCTTCCCTCAAAGCACAGGGTAATTGCTAGCTGAACAGAATTGGGTTCTGGCAGCAAAGAAGGTAAGGAAGGATTGTTGGGCAGGCCACCAATAGAATTTGCCTTATTGATGGATTCATAACCTCACAGGGTGCTTGTTTGACCCTCACATGTAGCATCTTCTCCTCTCCCTCCTGGCAGTTGCGGCTCATTGGTTTTTTTTCTGATATATCTGACCATTGCTTCTAGACCACCTCTCGGAGGCTCTTCTCAGAAGAAGTATTTGCAGTGTCATTTCCCTGTAGATCACAGCTGCCTTTATTTCTTATTGCCATCAAAAAGAGATTAGTGCCCAGTTGAACAAGATTACTCAGCCCCTCTGAGCGAGGATAACTAATGAAGTAGTACTTCATTCTATTTTTGTGTTTCATTGATCTGTGAGGAATTGGGATTGGTTAAGCAATCCACATAATGCTCCATACTGTATCAGATTTCATTATTGAAGGTTGCAGTCCTGTAAAGTCACAACAAATTGATTAGTGGGATAGCAATCACTCTAGAAGATAAATTAATGAGAAAGGGTTCATGACTACAAAAACTTCCCCCAGGGAATTGAACAAAAGTCCCAGGACGTGCTGACTTTACCCGCATGGATGCATAGTTTCTGTAAGTATTGTGCAGCTCAGAAAACAGATTCTACTGTGACATCCAAAGACCAGCCTGTCTCTAAAAATACTAATTGAATACATTTAGCACAGAATGTTGTAGAGTTAGGGGAGTTATTGCCAAAAAACTCTGTGTCTAAATCCACATTTCAGTGTGATAGGCATCTTTTTAATTGCCAAACACAACTACAAAATTTTGGTAAGATCTACTAGTAGATAGGTTGAATGAATGAAAACTTAGGAGACCTTTACTCTTAGATATCATTTTGAACAAAAGTGGTGAATCCCTGCTTTGAAGAGACTGCTTATCTTACTTTCCATGATGCTGCAACTAGATGGTACTTTTTTTTTTTAAAGATTTTATTTATTTATTTGACAGAGAGAGATCACAAGTAGGCAGAAAGGCAGGCAGAGAGAGAGAGGAGGAAGCAGGCTCCCTGCTGAGCAGAGAGCCTGATGCGGGACTCGATCCCAGGACCCTGAGATCATGACCTGAGCCGAAGGCAGCGGCTTAAGCCACTGAGCCATCCAGGCGCCCCCCTAGATGGTACTTTAATGTGACTAATGTGAAGTGACAAGGAAAGGGCAACTAGCATTTCTCGGGCAGCTACTCTGGGTATGCTGTGCGGGAAAGCTACACAGTGAATTTTTTTCTATATTCACTTCATACTATACTTGGGGTGGGTCTAGGGGTCCTAGCCCATTGCTTATACGGAATTTACAAGTTTAGGAGAGGAGGAGTAGAAAAAGAAGTTGGAGAAGGGTTTAAAAAAAAAAAGTAGTTACTTTCAAAGAATCAAGTAGGAAATTATTATATAAGACTTGAGATTAATGTCTTTTAAATTTCCTTATCCTACAAAAACCCCCGTATTTTAAGATGTCCTTACTTGCTTAAATCTATGTGATTATTATCATATTATATCTAAGTGGGGTTTTTAAAAGTTGCCTGTGCCAAGAGACAGTACCGCACCATGGTTAGAGCCACCAGCTGTATTGTTGAACTCAGATGGTAGCAAGTGCTACCATTAGACTGATGAGTGACCCTTGAGCAATTTCTTAATTTGGCAAATCCTTGTTTCCTTGCCTGTAACACTGATATCAATACCTACATCATGGTGGTTGTCAGTAAGATCATGTTTGTAAAGTGCTTGATATAGAACTTGACAGGAAGTGAGTGTTCCCAAAATGGTAACTCCTGCTCTTGCCCCCTTCTGATGGGGACAATGACAGTGACGGTGACCAGGACAGTGACAGAAACTGTCACCATCAGCAGCATCATCGTGTGGCCCCCATCTTACCTGTTGTTTGACCTTGCTCTGAACCAGATGGTCTTTCCTCTTTTTCTCCAGTGTTGTTTTAATGACAGACTTAGTGCCCTCCCAGGGAACCCATTTCATATACAATAGCTTTTAGCTTTAAATTTTTCTTTCACCGAGTTACACTCTTCTAATGTTCAACTCACCTTTTTTCTCATTCTTCTGCTTAAACTGTTTTATTAGTGGCACAGTCTTTCTTTTAATTTTTTTCTTTTCCCAATCTTTCTGAAAAATTAGTTTTATAGTACACGCCAAGTACATTAAAATTGCTTTTACACTTTGATCCAGTAATGACATTTCCACACATTTTCAATCGAGAAAGAGCCAACTGTTGTAAAATATTTCAAAATGAAAACACACACACCTGCCAGTGCTGTACAGAAATCAGGCTAAGGACTGGTTCCTATGAAAGTCTGAATTCCCCATATAAAATTGGGTTTGAGGGTATCCAGGTTATGAAAGTTAAGAAGCTCCCATATTCTCCTTGAAAGTCTGAGCTGGTCATCCTCACTGTGCATGTTTACATTTGGTTATGTTGTCTCTTGTTTCATGGAAAAATGAGCTTTTTAAATTCCACTTTTTATTTTAGTATGATGTGAATTAAGATTTATTCCACCAGCCTGAATTACCAAGACATATGTAGGCTGGAAGGTGAAAGCCTCTAGAAGTCAGTTAGACCAATCACCTCATTTAACAGATAGGGCTCCAAAGGCTCAGAAAGGTGGGAGGATATACCCAAGTTCTGCCTAGTAAAAGAATGAAAATGCAGGGGCACCTGGGTGGCTCAGTGGGTTAAGCCTCTGCCTTTGGCTCAGGTCGTGGTCTCAGGGTCCTGGGATCGAGCCCTGCATCGGGCTCCCTGCTCAGCAGGGAGCCTGCTTCCCCCTTTCTCTCTCTGCTTGCCTCTCTGCCTACTTGTGATCTCTTTCTCTGTGTCAAATAAATAAACAAAATCTTTAAAAAAAAAAGAATGAAAATGCAGAATTTCAGTGTTCTTCCATACCAACACACTGTATGGTAAATGATTTTCTCATGACACTGTTCAGTACAGTAAAGTTGAGTTATACATGGCCATTTCCCTCTTCTGAGGAATAACTTCCTGGAAGGTATATTAATTTCCTAAGGGATTCAAAAGCACTCAAAAAAGGGAAACTGGAACAACAGTGGATAACGCAACAAGAGCAAGCTTCATTATGCCTCATCGAGTCACTGAGAGGATATTCTCTACTTCAGAAACTTATTGTGAAGTAACTTCAGTGACCTACTTTATAAAGTATTAAGTAGCGCTTGCTATGAAAACTTATGACACAAGTTACAAACTAAATCCATCCCACAGATACAATTTACTTGCCTGACCCAGTATTTTTCTTAATATGATTTTTTTCTAATATTTAAATATCTGGAGATTGCACATTTTTTTAAAAAAATCTACATTTTCTGATCCTCATTAAAAAATTTAAAAAAACAAACAAAGTGGAAAAAAAAAAAACCACACACCAAAATCTGGAGAGTGATTTGATAGTTCTAGGGGCTGGAGCTGAGTAGAAGCTGCCTGGGCATTTGTTCTCTGGTGGGCCTCAGTCTCCACCAGGCACTACTGTATCCTACCCATACTTAAGCCATTAATATGATGGGTCCCTGCCACCCTGATTTATGAAACTGAGAATTCATGGATCTTGTCCTGCAGGACTTCAGAAATTAAGGTGACCTCTTAAGAGTCATAGTCACTCAAAAAAAAAAAAAAAAGATTTATAGACACTCGTGACTCGCAATTCCTCACTATGCATTTGGTTGCTTTCTTTTTTTGCCCTGGTTTCTCCTAGTGGTCAGGCTCCTGTGGGTTTTGAAATTGTTTATAAGCCTGGCGACATGGGATAGCAGCATCAGGGCTTCCTGAGGCTGAGGCTCTGGCCTATGGTAGCCATCCCCCTTCCCGAGTCTTCTAGAACATGCCTTCTTTTTATCTTGCTCCTCTCACCACTACAGAGCATGACTGGGGAGGAGGCAGACTGTTGAAAACTGAGAAACAGCATTCTCAGCCTGAGACAAAAAAAATAAAAATAAAAAGTAGCATGAGATGGCAGACAAATGTAAGCTTCGGCTAAAGAGGCTGGGTTGATGATTTAGTGGCCTTGAAAGGAGCCGTGTCTCTGGTTAGTTTAGAAACCAAACAAAGGCTGCGGTGGCTTCTTCTCAGTAAGCAAAACAGCTTCAACTCCCAGCTGAACATATTGCACATAAAACAGTATGTTCCATGCCGCTTGCATGGAACATGAGCATCTTGCTGTCTTTAATTAAGAAGTTAACTGGACCATGAAGTATTGCCCGAGTAAATAAAAGTGATTTGTACTAAGTTGGAGGGGTGCATACGGCATCTTTGCATTTCTTGGTTCACACATAAATTATGGAGATTATTAAAAAATGGAAGGGTCATCTATGAGCCCATCTGCCCTGTGAAGCTGATCGCCATTCCCGAAATATATCTGTTTGTGTATTGTAATTTATCGTGGACAATAGTGTGAACCAGCTGCTTACTCATTTTTTTTTAAAGCAGACAAACAATCTTATATAGATCAATGCTTTACACTGTGGTGGGTTTGTTTGTTGATCCTGGGAAACAGAGAGAGTGGTTCATATGCTTTTGGTTGCTACAGAATTAACAGGGACTGATAGGGTTTTTGTTCTTCCTTTAATTTGGGAGAAATTGAGTGCCTACTTTTCTTAAACGAGGGTCTTGCTGGAAATATGAGTTACGGAGGTCTTTGGTCCCATCTCACTTGGAATGTAACATCCAGTTTTGGTAGACGTAATTCCAAATTTCACACGAGGCTGAGGACAGACGTCTGATTGTCTGATTTGAGGGCCACTGGTCAGGGAGGTGGCCCTATATTTTTCTTTATTTCCTGTTGTGATCCCTACAGGTCCACTATTCAGATCTCATTTATTTGAAGACTCAGAAATGTGTATTCATGCCAGGCCCCTACTGCAAATATTCTGTGCCCATGAATGTTCCACAAGGATTTCACATAGCTTGTAAGACTACTTACAGTCATATAGTAACCACATATATGATGGGTTAACATAGGGAAAAATAAAAATTAGAATAAAAGGTAGAGGTGGGAGCAGTGTAATAGAACACAGGAGACAGGCTAGAACATCAGTGTACTTGGTCTTGCTAAGCCTGGAGTTTGATTTTGAAGTTTCTCAACAGAGACGCACAGTCCGTTGGGTGCAGCCTTCCATGGGTGCCCTCTCAGATGACAACATCCAGGCTGGAGAGGACAGATAAGGCTGGTGGCTCAGTGTCCTAGAAAGTACACCAGATTCAAAGTGAAGGAATCTGAAATTTCTTCTTATTGTCCTATGGGTCCACAGTGAATGCTTAGCAAGTCATTCCTGTTCTCCCTCAGTTTCTTTCTCTGAACTAAAATGGTGGGACATGATCACTGGTTTCCTACAACTTTTTTTTTTTTTTTTTTTTAAACCATGGGATCTTTCTTAAGCCAAATTTGTCTGTGACCCCAAAACCAGACAAGATGGAAGCTCAGCAGCTGGGTCTGGGCGGGGGCCGGAGGGCTGCAGCCTGTTGCCCCACCCACCCAGGCTCCCTGCCACCAGCCACATGATGCCTGGGCCATAGGGGGTTCCCCACATCGCAGTCTGAGAACTGCCAGACTGGATGAAAACCTAGCCGTGCTTCATTTAGGTCTCTGCTTTGATGGCACATTCTCATGGATGCCTACTTTGACCACTTCATCAAAAATAAATCCCTTACTTGGTAGCTTTATTTTCCTTCATTGTAGGTTATTACGTATGAATTACACAGGTGTATTTTTTCCATCTATTAAATGTATTCTATTCTATAATTATATATTGACCTATTTGCTTCCCCTATTGCTATATAATCTCTGTGATGGCAGAGACATAGAAAGGTAGTTACCAAGTGATATATAAGTGCAGACTCTGAGGGGCGCCTGGGGGGCTCATTTGGTTAAACAACTGCCTTAGGCTCAGGTCTTGAACCGGGGGTCCTGGGATCGAGCCCTGCATCGGGCATCCTGCTCAGCAGGGAGCCTGCTTCCCCACCTTCCCTCTGTCTGCTGCTCCCCTGCTTGTGTGCTCTCTCTCTCTCTCTCTCTCTGTCAAATAAATAAAATCTTTAAAAAAAAGAGAGAGAGCAGACTCTGAAGTACCAACTTCCTGGAGTAGTATCCTGACTCTTCAGCAAATTTCTTCACTTTTTCTATGCTTCACTTCCTCATTTGTAAAATTTACGTTGCTATTTGTAAAATGGCACTACCTCATAAGCTTATTACAGGATCAGAAAAGTTAACTTATTTTACATAATTATGTACGTTTTACTGCTTATAGAACAGTGCCTTGAATGTAGAGCACTATACGAAATTTCAACATAATTGTTTATCATTTGCTTTGTTTACCACTATGCCCTTGTCTAGACTAGTGCATGTTACTGGTAAAGCAGATTTGTGAGTAAGTGTCTGTGTGTGTGTGTGTGTGTGTGTGTGTGTTGCTTAAATAAATGAATGAATGTTCTATTAGGATACTTCTGGTTCAAAGATTCTATAAAAGCTTCCCATCTCGGGTAGAGAGACAAAGACAAGTTCTCTTTTATAGGACCTTCTAGATTGATTATCTGTACCAGCCACACACCACGAATCCTATTATGTCGAAGAGGACATGAACCGCTCTACGGCATGAGACTTTGGGAAAGCGGGACAGACTAAGTGGAAGGAATAAAAGTGGTGTGAAAGGTACTAAAAGCCCATCTTTCCCTACTTTGCAGTTCGGCTCAGCTATAAGTTTTGATTCATGCCATCCACAGGCTAATGAAAGCTCCCAAGAGTGGAGCTATGTATTACAGACAGTAAAGTATAAGGGAATAAAATGAGTCCTCCCGGCCCCTCACATCCTTGAGCTTCTCTTCATCATCACAGTGGCACATCAGCGCTGTCTAACTCTCAGTTTCGGGAACATCCCAGCTGCCTATAATGACTCTGGTGCAAGCCTGCTCTGGTGCAAGCCTGCTTAGTTCCTAAATAACACTGAAGAGGCAAAAGTACTCACCAGAGTCTGCAGTGGTTTGGCTTATATTCCTTTCATGGTAGGAGGAGTCCTACTTCAGGGAGGAGGCATCTCACAGCCCATGATGCTTGCTGAGTATTTGGGGAGTATAATGAGGAGAAAAGCCAACTTTCAGAAGAAGGATGTTTTAATACTCTTAAAAGTTGTATTGTTCTTCACCCCTAAACGGGTGGCAGAAATATCACTTTAAAAAAATTGCTTCGATCAAAACATGCTCCTCTCTTGGCAACTTTCATTATCCCCAGAAGCTTGCAATTGCTGTGGGTATGTTGCAATGTTGTTCTTCTTAATTTTTAAGAACTTGTTCATTTGTCAAAAAACAGTGATAATTTTTTTAGGAGATGTAATTTCAGGGGCTGAGAGAAACCCCTTCTTTGCCATATAAAATTATAAACAACTACTTAACTCTTACTTTGATTTTCTGATCCCCATCAGCGACAGGGTATAGCCTTTTGATCCAGTGCTCTGTAAATTATCACCAGTGATGTTTGAAATGGCAGTTGCCTAAATTATGAGTGTGGGACTTTCCATTTCCAGGGATGATTCTGTTTTTATCAGCAGTGATTCTGCCTCTAGGCAAATACCAAATGGTCCACGAAGTAAACGAGGCTTTTAAGACTAATAAATATTTTGCAGATGTATTTGTTGCATTTTGGAGAGAGAGGAAGAGGTAGACTGATAAAACCCACCATGTTGAAAGAATGGGACTCGCAGACCTCTCTGTTTTTTTCCCCTCGCTATGTGCTCTACCTAGAAAGCCACAGCTTTCATTTTGGAACATCGAGAGTAGGGGAAACCAAAAAAGTGGCATCTCTACTGTAACAGATAAGTTACAGATGGTCTGATAATTGCAGTTTTCCAATTTCAAACAGTGTAGATTGGTTTTAGCACTCGGTTAAGACTTAGGCAGTTATGTTGAGAAATATGAGAGAAATGTCAGGGGAAGATGAATTATCCTTCAGTAGCACCCCATTAACAGATGAGAAACGCCTGCGTATGCACTCATATCATTGGATGGATGTGGAGTTTCCATGTTTGATTCTCACTTCAGCTGTGAACAAACCAGAGTTTTTCATTTCTTAGCCTTCTTGGTAACTCTTGGCTGGTCTGACCACGTGAGCTTCCTGAAAGGTGAAAGGTGGGGCTCACCCCCCATGTAGTTGACTGCTGTCACAAGCCTTCACTCAAACGCCAGATGTTTCTTTCATCACATCTTAATAGTGCTGTGGTTATGGAGATGCCGGAAGAATTTTCATGAGAAGGAAACCAAATGGGATGACATCACAACAGAGTTACTATAAAAAGATGGCCAGAGGCAGCATCATTGTGTTTAGTGCAAGAAAATTCCCTGCTCTCCGTGGGTGAAGGTGGTAGGAACTCTTTCTCTCCAGGGTTCGAACCACCACAGCTGGCCATGGTGTTCATGGTCCTGTGGGATCCCAACAGTGTTGATTATCTGGCAAGGTATGTGGTTTCGATTTTTGTAAAATCAAAAAGTGTGTCTATTTAAAAATCACCCCGAAAGAGTCTTAAATCACAAGAGTACACTTGCCATGGCTCTGTGTGTCTAACCTTGTACAGTAAGCTTAAGGCCAGGAAAACACTGAGGTTAGGGTGATGGGAGCAGGAATGGGCCCTGCAGATGCCTGGACTATTGTATCCAGGTACTAACAATTTGCTACCAGGGTATGGGCAGTGGTTAGAAAAGTTTAAAGCATTGCTGAGTGCCTGTGGAATTTTGCTGTGTGACTTCAATACATTTTAGAAGATCTGCTGTTCTGGAGATTAAGTGAACTCATAGGTGCAAAATCACCTAGGAAAGATCCCTGCCCATGGTAATTGCTCATAAATGTGTGTTGAATTTGAATATAAATAATATGTGATTAGGTTGTCATGTTTTAAAAGCTAATGGCTGCAGTTCAAATGTAAAATTTTCTCATTTATTCCTTACAGTAATTCCTTAGAAGGAACCTATTATTCTGATCTTCTCTTTAGAGATGAGCAAATACAAGGGTCAAGGGAGAATACACCCCTAATCTTCCAACCAGCGTTGTCGTGAACACTCATAATCTCAACTGTGATGTGTATTATCTTGGGATAGTAAGCAGTACTTAGTTGTTGGTCTGTGCTGTTTACCTGATCTTCTTTCTCTGCAAGACTTAAAAATGTGCAGGACCCTTGTCAGTTTCACGAAAAGGAGATCATCTTATTCTCCTTTTGCTGTCAATTGCTGTCTCTCTGGCCATTCCTTCACAGGGCCTCCGTTCTATAGGTCTGCCTCACACAATCACAACTTTCTTTGGACGCCATTTTTTTTCCCCATTCAAACCCCCAGGCTCTCCCTACACCATTACTTTTCTCTGGCCGTCCCTTCTGTTAGAACGGTATTACAGTATCTATTCAGAAATAACTGAGGACCCATGGGCTGATTAGGTCTCACTCTAGGAATGTGCCCATGTTGGTCCAAATATCTTAAGTTCTATAGCTGTGATTTTGTCCAGAGCCTTACACTACAAGTTACTGGCTTCTCATTCTGAACTCATCAAAATGGAACAAAGATAAATTTATAAAGATCTATAGGAATTCCAAATTTCCGAAGATCTGGCCTTTCTTTTTTTTTTTTTTTTTTTTAGTTTTTTTAAAATTATTTTTTATTTTCAGCATAACAGTATTCATTATTTTTGCACCACACCTCCCACCCCCGCCCCTTCAAACCCTCAGATTGTTTTTCAGAGTAGATCTGGCCTTTCTTAACTCCGGTTCCTTATATGAAACTGTAGAACACAGAAAATATGAGTGACTGTTTTCTCAATTCTTCCAATTCTTCAAATAGCCTGTAGCATCCTAGATTCATAGGAGAGAAGTTCATTTATTATATATAGTGGATGTCTTAAGGCATTAGAGCTTAATTACCTCTGGGAACCCCTTTAGAGAAAGGATTCTGTCGTCTTCATTCTAAATTCAACTTCCCTTACAAGTTCTTCAAATATAATAAGACCCCACTACCATGCTTATTCCTTAAGCTATCTCTTCTTTTCTTATCAACCTGAACTGACATATTTGTAATAGTACCCTACAGTGCTGTAAGTGTTTTGGGAGAAAATTTTCTTCTTCTTGTAAGATGAACACTTTTTTTTCATCTCCTTCAGGTGTTATGGTGGGCGTGCAGGTCAGTCAGTGTAACACTTTTAATTTATATATTTTCTTGGTCCAGCAGTCATTAATGATAGCCTAGAGAATAACTGAATGTCTCTCTCATCATCTGTATAATTTATAATTAGATGCAGACCCTGTATTTGGACACCATCTACATGTTCATCATTCTGGGTGTTTTTACAGTGAAAGTTCACATGGTGAACTCGTCTGGTCCTACCCCCCTCCACCCAGCCATCTGGTATGCCCCGCACTACCCGAGCCCTGTATACACATGGAACTCTGACTTCCCTATTTGTTCACAACCGTGGTGTATCTAACCTTTCTCTGTGTTCAGTCTTACTCTTGCACTGCGCTCCTGGTGAGAAGCACCTGAACCTGCTCTTGGCCTTCCTGACTTCTAAATCATCCTTTTGGTTGTGGGCTTGTCCTCAGCTGATTTGTTACCCCCAATTCTGCTTCTCCAACCTTAATGTATATCTTCTCCCTTGACTGTGGTGGGATGAGCTCTCCCTGTTAGATTCGGTAGCTTCCAGCCATCCTGGATTATCACCCTCCCTTGTTTCCTCTAGTGCCTGTGTGGTAATACTCTCTCTGGATATCTCCGTCCCGTTGGAAGACTTGAAACAGGGAGATTGTGAAAGCAATATAGCACAGTAGCAACCTGCATGTGAATTCAGAGTCAGACTAAAACTGGGTTTGAAGCCTGGCTCTGCTACTCACTCTTTGTAACTTGGGCCATATTACTTGATGTCTCAAGCTTCAGTTTCTCCCTCCATAATATGGAGTAACTATAGTATTATACAGTTGTCTTGAAAATTAAATGAGAGGACAGACAGGGTGCCTAGAGTAGTGCCTGGCACTTATCCCCTGTAGATAGGCACTATTAAAATTAAAAGCTTTATGGTAGAAGAAAACCCAAAGACAGGTCTTGAAGGATTGGTAGTTTGGGCACCACTGTGTCATTGAAAATACAAATAACGTTCCTTATATTCATCTCCATTTGTTAATTCCACTTACATTGGTCAGATGACTGGTTTTGAATTTTACCAAAATTGCACCCTTAGAGCCGAAGCAAATGGAAAGGGAAATCTCTCTTTCCCAGAATTCAAAAGCCATTTTCTAAGAGGTATCTGTCCAACCCATACATGCAAATGCTACTGTGATGGTTTCATCAGAGGTTGTTCAGAATATTACACACCAGTGTTAGCCTTAAAGAATGATACCGGGGCTGTTACCTCCTGGTTCATGGGGTGTACCCACAAGGAAAAATAGAAACAAAAGCAAAGGTAGGTAGCCCCACTTGGCACAGTTGATTGACTTTAATAGGTCCTGATTATGCTGCTCATATTCCATGAAATTAAAAAGCTTACAAATGTTATGAGCCATTACCCTTCCATTTAAGGGAGCTTATGACATGTTAGCAACATTTAATGAAATTCTTTTCAAAATGCCATCGGCAGACTCACTAAGATTCCATGTTGAAATTCAACTTGAAGAATTGTCTGGGAAGGTTTGTTCTCTCCCTATCTGTCTTTGTAGTGTAAGGAACCCACCTCAATCCCAAGAGAAGTTTCTCATCAGTCAGAGGGTGTTCTGTGTGTTTCAAGAAGTGTTTCTGCTTTGGCCATGAGAGTGTTTTCCAGTTTAAGAGGAGATTACAAAGACTGCCTCGTTTGTGTTTGCGCTTACAGTTGGAGCTCAGAAGAGCCTGCGTTTTTGCACATTGACAAATTTCAAAGCTTAAGTCCTTTTCCATTCTATTTGTTGAAGATCTAAAATATTTTAGCAAATATTCAAAAATGTTTTTGCCTGCCCTATCTTCAGTGAACTCTTACAACATAATTTGGGAGATAAGACTTGGTGCAAGAAGACAACTAAAGCATAGGAAATGAGATAAATCCTAGATTATATGGTACTGAATATTTGTACAGTAAAAGTTCAAAAAATAAAAATATTACAGTCAGTCGAGGGGGAATTTTTATAGAGTATAATGATGAGTAGTGAGACAAAAGTTATTTAAGAAGAATTAATTCTTTCTCCTAAATCTTGCATGTTAACTTTGATGATGGGGGTATTTCATAGCCTTATCCATTATTTTGTCTCTGATTCAAAAGGCTTACTAGCCATGTGTTTCCTGTACATTTTCCTTAAATCGTTTTGGCAGTCTTTAAAGGTAGATCATTTCAGGGGCACCTGGGTGGTTCAGTGGGTTAATCCTCTGCTCAGGTCATGATCTCAGGGTCCTGCGATCGAGCCCTGTATCGGGCTCTCTGCTCAGCGGGGAGCCTGCTTCCCCCTCTCTCTCGGCCTGCCTCTCTGCCTACTTGTGATCTCTTTCTCTTGTGAAAGAAATAAGTAAGAATTTTTAAAAAATAAAGGTAGATCATTTGATTTTCATTTTATAGGTGAGAGCTAGAGTGCAAAATAATTAGGTAATTCTCTCTCCATATAGCATGTGGAGCAGTGGGAAGTCAAAGCCAGATATGAACAATCCCAAAGCCTGTTTTCTATCTTGATATCAGTCTGCTTTGGAGAACAGATTATATCAAGGCAGTGCCCATCCTGTCCCGCTGCCTTGTGAGCTCCTTGCAGGCAGGAGTCCTCTCGTAGGGTTTATTCATTTGTCTTCCACAGCACTTGGCACTCAATGCATATGTGTTAAACATACATGTAACTGATCTGTTAAGTGAGCACGACTGGTCATTAAAATACAATTTTATTTTTGTCTGCAGTATTCCTTTGAAGCATAAGTTAAGGGTGTTCTCCTTTATCCCTTCTATGAAAACTCGGGCAATTCCTATGAATTTTCCACCCATTTAAAAATTATATGTGTCAGCGTGGTATTTAAAGGGATGATGCTTTAAACCTCATTCAGAATTAAATATTTGGGTTTTTTCCACCTAGTTATTCTTTGTTGGTCCCTTCCCACTTTGGGGAGCAGGAGCAGGGCTCTTTCAGCTGCGTCTGCTCTTACCTTCTGATTTGCGAGCTGCTAGCTCTGGTTCCAGAACCTACTTAGGGTAGTGGTGGTGGTAGAGGATGGGCCAGTTGTTACTTGTCGAGGTGGCTTTGTGCCCTGTGGGACTACAAGATGGTTCAGCTGACTTCTTCCATCATGAGGCATTTTATGGATTCTTTTAAGCTTCTCAGTCCTAGAAGCACAATGCATCTCGTACAACTGCTGTGAACAAAAACAGGCGAAGCATTCCACTCCTATGAACAAAAACAGGCGAAGCATTCCATTCCTGGACAGGGTGCTTCATGCCACGCCCCCCCCCCCCCCCCTTCCATTCCACACAGAAAACACTTGTCTCTCAGAAAGTGCCCTTGGATAAGGCTTCTCCTATCACCAGGACAGCTCCTTCTGTCCCACTGGGCCCATGCTTTATTTCTGAAAAGTAATCTACTCCCTTTCCCTGACAGATTCTGAGAGCAGCTCTCTCATACCTCCAGTATACTCTAACATCCCCTGGTGATGGGAACATAAAGCAAGATCTGAGATCAGACTCATTCAAACCTCTTATCCCTGGGCTTGAGGTTGGAAAGTAGCAGCCCCCTCCAAAAATATCTATTTGCAAGTGCCCTCTCCTCCAGTGTCTTGATCTTTGCATTTTGAAACCAGGGAGGGTGTTCATGGATATTTCTTCCATCAATTCTGCTTCTTTTGACCTGTTATCTTTCTTTGGAATCTCGCCATCAATTATGTCTTAATGCCTGGTTGAAACCTTATTTATTTATTTATTTATTTAAGATTTTATTTATTCATTTGACAAACAGAGATCACAAGTAGGAAGAGAGGCAGGCAGAGAGAGAGAGGGGAAAGCAGGCTCCCCACTGAGCAGAGAGCCCGATGCGGGACTTGATCCCAGGACCCTGGGATCATGACCTGAGCCCCTGAAACCTTATTTATTTATTTATTTATTTATTTACTGAAGTGTAATTGACATACAACATTAGTTTCAGGTGTACACCATATTGATTTGACCTTTGTGTACATTGCAAAATAATCACCTCAGTAAGTCTGGGTATCATTTGTCACCATATGAAGTCACGACCACTTTTCTTGTGTTGAGAACTTTTAAGATTTACACTCTTAGCGACTTCCAAATATACAATATTATTGACTGCAATAGCCATGTGCTATGTTACACCCTTATGACTTATTCATAACCTAAAGTTTATACCTCTTGATCCCCTTTGCTTATCCCCCAACCACCCTCGTCTCTGGTCATCACCAAGTTATTTCTGTATCTTTGATTTTTGTTTTGTTGGTTTTATTTTGTTTTCTAAATTCCACATGCAAGTGAATCATATGGTATTTGTCTTTCTCTGTCTGACTTATTTTACTTAGCATAATGTCCTCAAGTTTCATCCATTTGTCTTAAGTGGCAAGCCTTTGTTCTTCCTTATGGCTGAATAGTTTAACACTATAAATATATACCTTCTTCATCTGTTCATCCATCATAGGACACTTAGTTTACTTCCCTATCTTGGCTAGCATAAATGATGTGCAGTGGACATAGGGGTGCATATATCTTTTTGAATTAGTGTCTTTGTTTTTTTAAATAAATACCCAGAAGTGAAATTGGTAGATCCTATGATGTTTCTTTTCTTTTCTTTTTTTTTTTTAAAGATTTTATTTATTTATTTGACAGACAGAGATCACAAGTAGGCAGAGCAGCAGGCAGAGAGAGAGGAGGAAGCAGGCTCACCGCCAAGCGGAGAGCCTGATGCGGGGCTCGATCCCAGGACCCTGGGATCATGACCTGAGCTGAAGGCAGAGGCTTTAACCCACTGAGCCACCCAGGTGCCCCAGTTATTTCTTTTCTTTTTTTTTAAACTTTTATTTTTTATTTAAATTCAATTAATTAACATATAGTATATCATGAGTTTCAGAGGTAGAGTTCAGTAACTCATCAGTTGTATGTAATACCCAGCGCTCATTACATCACACGCCCTCCTCAATGCCATTTCCCAGTTACCCCATCACCCCACCCTACCCCCCTTCCAACAACCCTCCGTTTGTTTCCCATGGTTAAGAATTTCCTGGGGCGTCCTGGAGGCTCACTCAGTGAAGCATCTGCCTTCAGCTCAGGTCATGATCCCAGAACTGGGCTCCCTGCTCAGTAGGGAACCTGCTTCTCCCCCTCTCCCTGCTACTCTCTAGCTTGTGCACTCTCACTTGTGATCTCTTTCTCTCAATAATAAACAAACAAACAAATAAAATCTTTAGAAAATAGAGGTTTGTCTTAGGGTTTGTCTCCCTCTTTGATTTCATCTTTGTTTTATTTTTCTGTCCCTTCCCCTACGATCCTCTGTCTTGTTTCTTAAATTCCACAGAAGAGTGAAATCAGATCATGTGATATTTCTACTTTTAAGTTCGTGGAGAACCTCCATAGTGGCTGCACCAGTTTACATTCTCACCAGCAGTGCACGCAGGGTCCCTTCTCTCCACATCCTTATCAACACTTGTTATTTCTTTATTGAAAATAGTCATTCTGACAGGCTTGAGGTGATGTATCATTGTGGTTTTGATTTATATTTCCTGAATGATTAGTAATATTCAGCACCTGCTCAGGTACCTGTTTGGCCATCTGTGTGTCTTCTTTGGAAAAATGTTCGTTCACATCATCTGACCATTTTTAATCCGATTATTTTTTTGTTGTTGCTGAGTTGTCTGAGTTTTTCATATATTTTGGATATTTACTCTTTACCAGAAACATGATTCGAAAATACCCTCTCCTGTTCAGTACGTTGCCTTTTCATTGTGTTGATGGTTTCCTTCTCTCTGATGTAGTCCCACTCATTTATTTTTGCTTCTGTTGCCCTTGCCTTTGCAGTCAGATCCAAAAAATCATCACTAAGACCAATATCAGGAAGCTTCATAGCTTATATTTCCTTCTAGGTTTCAGGTCTTATATTGAAGTCTTTGTGTTCATGTTGTGTATGGTTTAAGACAGTGGTCTAATTTCATTCTTTTGCATAAAGCTGTCTAGTTCGCCTAACACTATTTATTGAAGACACCATCCTTCTGAGTTTATGTTCTTGGTTCCTATGTTCCTAATAAATGCATGGGCTTATTTCTGGGCTTACTGTTCTGTTTCATTGATATATATTTTTATGCCAATCCCACACTTGTTTGATGCCTATAGCTTTGTAGTATAGTTTGAAATCAGGGACTGTGAAGCCTCCAGATTTGTTCATCTTTTTCCACATTGCTTGGGCTATTTGGGACCTTTTTGGCTCTAGACAGATTTTAAGATTGTTTAATTTTGTGGGAAAAAAAAATCAATTGGTCTTTGGATAGGGGTTGCATTGAATCTGTAGATTCCTTTGGGTTAATATAATCATTTGAATAATATTGATTCTTTGATTAATGAGTATAGAATATTTTTCCATCTGTCTGTGTCTTCAATTACTTTCATTAATGCCTTATAGTTTTCAATATATAGGCCTTCCTCTCCTTAGTTAAATTTATTCTTAGGTATTTTATTTCTTTTCTTGTAATAGTAGATGGAACTGGTTTATTAATTTCTCTAATAGTTAATGAACTATTTGTGTATAAAGAACTATATTTGTGTATAAAAGGGCTATATTTGTGTGTAAAGAACTATATTTGTGCATAAAAGAACTATATTTGTGGATAAAGATACACAAAGTTTTGTGTATTGATTTTTAGCCTACTGTCTTATCATACTTGTTTAATAGTTCTAACAGTTTTTCAGTGGTTTCTTTACAGTTTCATATATCAAACCATGTCATCCTCAGATAGTGACATTTTTACTTCTTTTTAAATTTAGATGCCTTTTTTGTCTTTTTTCTGTCTAATTGATAAATATGGCTAGGACTTCTAATGCCATGTTGAATGAAAATGGCATCAGTGTGTGTCCTTGTCTCATTTGTGATCTAAAAACTTTCATCTCTTTACCACAAAGTATATTCTTCACTGTGAACTTGTCACATGTGGCCTTTATTATGTTGAGGTACATCCTGTCTGTATCGCCTTTTTGGGGAGTTTTTATAGTGGATGTTGAATTTTGCCAAATGTTTTCCCTGATTTTATTAAGAAGATTATATAGTTTTTGTTCTTCATTTTTTTTTTTTTTGAATTTGTGGATGTTGAACCACCCTTGCATCCCTGAAATAAATCACACTTATGGAGAAAGATCCTTTTAATTGTTGAATTGCATTTTTGAATTTGGTTTGCTCATGTTTTGTTGAGAATGTTTGCATCGATGTCCATGGGACATTGGCCTGTAATCTTTCTTTCTTTTTTTTTTTAATAATATTCTTGTCTGGTTTTGATATCAGGGTAATGCTGACCTCAGAAGATGAGTTTGGAAGAATTCCTCCCTCTTCGATTTTTTGGAAGAGTTTGAGAAGGTTGGGTATTAAATCTTTGTGTATTTAGTAGAATTCACCAATGATGTAAAGCCATCTGGTCCTGGACTTTTGTTTGTTGGGAGAGTCAGTCTCCTTACTACTAACTGGTCTGCTCATATTTTCCATTTTTTTGAAACTTTATTTTTAATATTCTCCTAAAAAATTTCTTTAATTGATTTTTCAGAGTTAAATCAATAGGAGTACTGCCTTAACTAGTTCTGTTCTATCCTGTAAATAGGTTCTTGATAAAATGATGGAAGGAAGAAAGTGTTTATGCCCATTTGGGATGCCCAAGTAAGTAGAAAGTGAAACAGTGATTTCAATGGCCAGAGGAGAAGCATTTCTGCCTTCATGCCTTTCCTTGCCACTTCCTTCCTCTAGGCCTCGAGAAGCACAGTGACCTTTCTTCTTGTGAGACCTAACTAAAGGAGAGATGGTGTGTTTTCCCTTGCTAGTGAGCTTCTGTGAGCCTGTTTTGGTGTACTTCCAGAAGGAATCTTGTTTAATCAATTTTCCGTGGCTTTCTCAGATCCCCAGGGTCTTTAGAATAATACATTTGGCATAACTGCCTTTGAAAAAGGTAAGCTAAGTGGTTGGCTCAAGGTGATTCCACTGGATGTGAGGGTGATGTCATATAGGGCAATTCACTTTATTTTTTATTTTTATTTTTAATTTTTTGAAGATTTTATTTATTTATTTGACAGAGCGAGAGCACATACAAGTAAGGGGAGTGGTAGGCAGAGGGAGAGGGAAGTAGGCTCCCCACAGAGCAGGGACAGGACCCTGGGATCATGACCTGAGCCAAAGGCAGACGCTCAACCTACTGAGCCACCCAGGCATCCCTCACTTCATTCTTTTAAAGGAAGAAAGCAAGCCTGCATGCTCACTTGCTCTCTCAAATAAAAAAAAATCTTTAATAACAGTGTGTAAGGGGGGTGCACACCTTGGTGACCTAGTTGGTTAAGTATATGGCTCTTGAGTTAGGCTCAGTTCATGATCTCAGGGTTGTGGGATTGAGCCCCATGTGTTGAGCTCCTTGCTCAGTAGGGAGTCTGCTTGGGATTCGCTCTCTTCCTCTCCCTCTGCCCCTTCCCCTGCTCATACGTTTTCTCTCTCTCCCTCTCTCTCTCTTTCTCAAATAACTAAATAAATCTTTTTTTTAAAAAGTAAAGAAAGAAAACAAGTATTTGAAGAGCAAATGAGAAAAATTGCAGTGGAAATGTGGTGTCCCAAATAGACTGACCAGACTGGCATTGACTTCGCCCTGCTTTTGTGTTTGTTACCTTCTTTCTGATACCTTATTTGGCTGACTGACTCTATTATTTGGGAGTATTCAAGGATGAGGGTCCAGAATGACTTTGACTTTCTGTGCCTAGAGACTTCCCTTTCATGACTGATTGGAAATACCACCTGTGCGTTTCCTGCCATTTCACTTTCTCATCTCTGTTCTCAGACTTCTGTGATTGTTCTGTTCTCAGTTTCTTACTCAGAACAGGCACTTGACAAGTATTTGTGGACTTAAGGTGAATTAAGTTTGCAGAGCTCATATGAAAGCCACCTTCATTTCTTCTTGCCCCGCATTACCTCTTATGTAATACTTTAAAAAAAAAAGTCTTTGCACTGCTCCTGTTTGTTTAGTATTGTTTTAAACATTCATATACATTTAATGGCACTGAGCAGGTGCTCCATAAATTATTATGGAATAAATGGGTAAGGGAAAAAAGAAGGGAGGGAAGGAATGGAGGAAGGAGAGGAAGGAAGGAAAAGAGACCTGCTGTCTACCGTGGTGTCTTTCCCTAGCCCAAATTTTCAAGGTTTGTACTATCCCTTCATCATTTTCAGTTTCTCTTTTCCATTCTTAATTCTTGTCTAAGTAATTCCTAACTGGAATTTAATTCTAATCGAGCTATAAGTAGCGAATAATTTCATATATTAAATTCTGTTGGTATGTGTATTATGACAAAGGACTATCAGGGACTCAAATCAATAAGGAAAATGTGGTCCATATACACTATGGAGTATTATGCCTCCATCAGAAAGGATGAATACCCAACTTTTGTAGCAACATGGACAGGACTGGAAGAGATTATGCTGAGTGAAATAAGTCAAGCAGAGAGAGTCAATTATCATATGGTTTCACT
Organism: Neogale vison; assembly: GCF_020171115.1. Taxonomy (NCBI): domain Eukaryota; kingdom Metazoa; phylum Chordata; class Mammalia; order Carnivora; family Mustelidae; genus Neogale; species Neogale vison. The sequence goes on along the minus strand of NC_058091.1, from coordinate 269,549,401 downwards.
TATTTGTGGAGCATAACAAACAGCATGGAGGACATGGGGAGTTAGAGAGGAGAAGGGAGTTGAGGGAAATTGGAAGGGGAGGTGAACCATGAGAGACTATGGACTCTGAAAAACAATCCGAGGGTTTTGAAGGGGTGGGGGGTGGGAAGTTGGGGTACCAGGTGGTGGGTATTGGAGAGGGCACGGATTGCATGGAGCACTGGGTGTGGTGCAAAAACAATGAATACTGTTATGCTGAAAAAAATAAATTAATTACAAAAAATCAAAATAGTAGTTTTGGGCCCTTAGCAGAGCCTTTGGAGAGACCCCCACAAAGAGTTCCATGCCATCCTTCTAAAATTGTAGCAAAGAAGATACCACTTACTCTGCCCATATTTTTGTCTGACTTTTGTGTGTTGAGAGGTGCTTCTGAGAGTGGTAGGAAAAAGGGAAGGGGGCCAGCTGGACTTGGCATACTTGGGTCTCCCTCTTTTTATGAGTTCTTGATCTGACACATGTCAAAAGATGGATTTCATTTAAAGGGCAACAAAGCATATTGGAAAAAACAGTATTTGGGACCCCATCGGTCCTGGATAAATGGCTGAACCTGTCAAAGCTTCATTTTCCTCAACTGTAAAATGTGAGCAGAGCTCATGGAGTAGAGAATCATATAAGCACCATGTAGAACATAGAGTAAATAATATATTCTCTCTTTTACATACATAGCACCCTTCAGAACATGACTAACAGGTCCTGAATTTGCCCAGAGCTTTTTAAACAGGATTTTGACCCTAGACTCCCAGCTCCAAAGTTCATGTCCTTGACCATGACGTCATATTGTTTCATCATCGCACACTTGGTATGGCAGCAAATAAAGCAGAAGTAATGTATGTACGTAAATCACTGAGCACAGTCTGTAGCACATGTTTGGCCCTGAGAAGATAGGAAGCTATTGTAATTCTTATTTATTTTATTTATGATTTCTCTCCTTATTTAATTGCAGGCTTTTTAAGGGAGCACTAAGAATTACAAAATTTTCTCTGAGAAAAGTAATTGGTACACTAGATGTTTTTTGTTTGGCTTTGTGTTTCCTTCCACTGCTTTGTCTGTGGCAGTTCTGTGGATGTCTTCCAAGAGATGTCTTTCCTTTTGCATGTATACCCTCAGCCAAGCCGCATGATGTAATTTTACTCTTTTTTAATTTTTAAAATCTCTTTGCCTAACATGAGGCTCCTATACTCACAACCCCAAGATTAAGAGTCACATGCTCTATGAACCGAGCCAGCCAGGAGCCCCTAAACCACATCACTTAAGGAGACATTGAACTCCTATTTCTCCCTGAAAATGTGCTTAATATTCCTAGACCTTAAGTGCTTCTGTGCCTTGGTAGACCTTAAACTCGTGATCAGTTTAAAAAGTATCCATCCTTACTTTGCATCCTAGTCTGCTGCTTGGTCCCCTCGTACACCAAAGTGCTGGTCAGATTCTGCTGGGCCACATTGTCCACAAGAGAAGTGGTCATGCTAATGTGTATTCACCCATTGGCCTTGTCACCAGCATGCAGGCCATACACAGTTTGGGTGGCAGTGAGTTGTCCACATTTGCCCCACAGATGTCTTGAACTCCCCAAGCGTGCTGGGTGGGAGACCCTGAGCTCAGGAGTACAGTTTTTCCAAAGATCAACATTTTCTTGTTCCTGTGGCATTAATAGTCTAGTTGGGAGGGATAAACAACAAAAAAGAAGCATCACTTGCTTTGAAGAGCTGCAAAGAAGATGGAGTATAAGGAGATGTTGACAGATGACTGAGTAGGGTCTAATTGAGGTGATGTTGTCAGATAATATTTCTGAGATCCAAAGATGGTAACTGTGGCAAGAGCCAGGAGGAGGATGTTTTGGACCAAAGAAATATGAACGCACAGCTCTGAGGCAAAAAGCTTGATATGCTCAAGGAGCAGAAAGAAGGCTAGTGTGGTTAGAAAGGTAAAAGTTGTACAAGCTACGTGCACCTTGTTGGTTATGACAACTATGAGCTAAGCTGTGTAGGTAATGTTGCTGGGCTGGAGCTTTGTCCTCAATGAACTAGGGAGTCAGAGGAGGATTTTTTAAGATTTTTTTTTTTTTTTTTAGAAAAGGAGAGAGAGAGAGAGAATCGTAAGCAGGCTTCATACCTGACACAGAGCCCAAGGCAGGGCTTGATCTCATCACCCTGAGATCATGACCACCCCAAATAAAAAATCAGACATTCAACTGACTGAGCTACCCAGTCGCCCCTCAGGGGAAGCTTTTAAGCTGAGAAAATATGTATGCTGTTTTTTGTGACTGATACGTAGAAAATGGACAGCAGAAGGGAACACCAGGGGGAGCAGGGAGATTGGAGACCTGCCCAGTGGTTCAAGAGAGAGGGGATGGCAACTTTGAGTTGGGATAGTGGCAGAGCAGAGGGGAGTAGAAAGACATAGAGGTATTTTGGAGGTACAGTTGGTTAGAGCTGCCGAGACAACCCCTGGGAGCACAGGGAGAAGAGAAAGAGAAGAATCAGTTGTGATTCTTGGATTTCCGTTGGAATTTTTTTTTTTTTTCCAAGTGTGTTGGTCTTGCCGAGATCATAAATTCAATCCTTACTATGGATGGAGGGCAGTGGAAGAAAGCACTATAAAAATGAAGGGAAATGAAATCTCCTATTTATGAAGCCCCTAAAGTATGTCAGGGACCCTGCTAACCTTGCATATGCTATTTAATCTTCTACTTTATGGCAATCGTTCCAACTAAAAATCAGGACATATACCTTTTACATACAAGGAAATGAAGCCTTAGAGAAGTTAAATAACTCCCAGAGGTCACAGACTTGGTAAATGAGGAAACCAGAAATTGAAGCCAGATCTTTCTGTTCCTCAAGTCACATCTCGTTCTACAATCGCATGCTATTTCGGAGGAATGAGGCGGTGCTACATAGCTCCATGTTTTATTCCTTGAAAGGTGACTAGCATTATCCTTGGCATCTGTTGAATATTCATTATAAACTGGTTAAGTGATAGATTTTGATCATCACTGCAAACACTTGCCTTTATTGAAATGACAAAGGTTTCCAAGCCCGGTGAACTTAAAAAGTATGGTGTATTTCAAGATGGGTTGGTCACAACAGTAGACATAATATTAATGGCAAAGTTTGGGGAGGGGGGCAGAAACCAGGTTCATTTGTACGCCTACTGAGTGCAAGCACTCCCTCTTTTCCCCAGTATACTTGCAGCCAAATTGGTGATGCAAAACATACATTCTCCCTATCCTCCCGGAGTATTTAAAACTTAAACACAAGCCACACTAAAGGATACTAAATTGCAGGACTGAATGGCAAATAGTCAGTATTGGAAGAGTTGAGAGAAAGGGAGAGAATTCACTGTACACTAAGCTGGTCAGAGGATTCCATTCTGTGTTTGGAAACATGACTTCTATTCTCTTTGGCTTTGTACATGTTTATAACATGTTCTGGGTCAGACTACTCTGGGTCCAGGCCACTTAGAGTTTGAGCAGCTTTCCCTTGAGCAAGTGATGTAGCTTCTGTGGGAAAGAGGATACCGTTATCGACCAAAAGTTATTAAAACTTTAGGGAGGAGTTAACAAATTTAAGACAATAGGTTCACTTTGGAGGGACTCTGTGTGTGCGTGTGTTGTTTGTGTATCTGCACACACAGGAAGGCATATGTAAATGTGTGTGGGTGCTTTGGGAAGAAGCTGAGATGTTAATTTTTTTAATGCATCTCAGCAGAGTACACCATCCCCAGATTGAAACAGCCCCTGCTCCCTCTTTTTGCCCTAATCCAACCATTTCTCCTGTGTACAATAACTGGCTTGCCTTTCAAGGTAATTTAGTGTGCGGTGGGTGTATTAAACACAGTCACCTTTGAATGCTACATCCAAATGCCAGAATTTATCACAGTGATTTATCTGCATTATAGGAGGGCGACCTGACTTTCTGGAACCAGCTTGTCTAAGTGAGACCAGCTTTCTGGAAAAGATTAAGTTAAGCACTCTTTCAAACACTGTCAGGTAATGTGCATTACACATATTAATTCATGGATTGCTTCTAGCAACCCGGTGGAAGTTGGCACTATTATCCCTCTCTTACAGGTAAGAACACAGTGAGGTGAGCCTCAGGGAGATGGAGTAACTTGTCTTGAAGCTAATAAGCTACACAACCAGTGCTTCACTTAGGCACTCTGAATTTAGAGCAAGCCTTACCCTCTAGTCTGTGCCGTCTCCTTCATGATAACCCACCTCATGACCTCTGCTTGGCTGCCTCAAAGCACTGACTCAAAAGAATTTTCCAGAGAATCACAGCAAATCAGGGACAACTGAAGAGCAAGAATTCCCAAACAGGAGACCTGAGGACTAGTCCTCCATCTTGGTAGAGTAGAACCTGCGGACAGTGGGACCTCAGTATGTGAATTCAGGAACACAGGGACAGGTATCCAAGACATAGAACCAAAGCCTAAAATCTAGATGAAGGCAAGGCCAGGTCATAGATACAGAGTCCAGAGGAGATTCTGATTCTAAGAAACTTCTCTAGGCAGAAACAGCTGCTTTTGTATCAGCAAGAACCCTGGCTGGCTTTACCTAGACTAGGATTTCTCAACCTAAGTATGATTGACCTTTTGGGTCAGGAGATCCTTTATGGTAAGGAGGTGTCCAGCACCCTATAGAATCACTGGTCTTTACCCAGTAGATGTGGGTCCTTCCACACACATACACCAGTCATGGCAATCGGGTGCCCCTGTTGACAAGCGCTGATGTAGATGAAGAAAGAATGCAAGAGAAGCCATTCATTCATTCAACAGATGCTTCCCAAGTGCTACTCAGTCTTAAATATCATGTGATTACAGGTCCTTCTCATTGAAAAATTCAAAAAAACAGCACTCCTGAATTATAGTACTTGTCTGGAAACTTCGGACAGTATTGCGCCATTGTGGAGGACATGTGCTCTGAGTCTAATCCCTATAGAGTTTGGGCATCTTTTCTTCAAGCAAGTCACTAACTCTCCTTAAGCCACAGGATTCCTCTCTGCAAACTAGAGATAATAGTAATACCTCACACATGGGTTTGTTGTGAGGATTAAATGGGATAATAAAAGTAAGAGGGTGGGCCAAGTGCCAGTCTCCTGACTCCACACACAGTAAGTCTCTGAGTGATCCTTATCAGAGGTGACGTCTTTCCCATCGACTGGGACCCAAAGATAGTCTTCGATGCTCTGAGTGGACAGTTGCTGAACCCACTTCAATGGGTTTGTTGTCAGGACAAGTGTCCACAAAGTGGCCAGTGAAGTGGCTGTTCTGTAATCACAGGGAAACTTGTTACAGACTCTGGAAGGCCCTGCAGAGTCTGTCCAAAGGGTAGACTGGCTCCATTTCCATCGCAGTTTTGTCATTAAGGGATTTAAGAGATTAACAGCATCTCTTCAAGAAGCAGCTTGGAAAGCTCAGCTGGGTGTATTCCAGTGAAGAAGGATTTTCTAAATTAATTCTCCTCTTTGGGAACATGATATGTGTGTATTACAGAAATGAGGAAAAAAGGAGACCTCAACTTTAAGTCAACAAGGAGTGGTTACCTAGTGGAAGTGATAGCCCCTGGTCTAGTTGATATTAGCAAGAATATCAAAGGGAAGCAGCAGGAAAGGTCTATCATTACCTGAAATCTGAAATTTCTACCACCTCGCTAGTAAAGACTGACTCTCTAATAATCCTCAGCTCTGTAAGTAATTTCCTGTGGGAACTTTGAGCAGCTCACTCAACCTACCTGGATATCAGTTTACCTCCCAAATAAGGGAATTACTTGAGATGATGAAATTCTGTTTCCAGTCATTTATTTCCCTGCAAGTCTGGAATATCCAGACATAGATGGTAGTCTCTCTATAACCCACATTTCTCCTTCTAAGCCTTCCAAATAATCCAAAGTGAGGGCTTCCAAAGGTTACAGAGCAAGGGGTGGGCTGTGGGTGACCAGAGGAGGCATTTTTCATTTCCTAAAAGTAGAATTTTCAGAATTGTAACATCCCCACTCCCATGCCCCACCCACACCCCCAAATGGGGACAGAACAGTATTGTTGTAGCAATTGTTTGGGGACCAGAAGAAGAATCCAGAAAAGGATTAGGAGAGAACAAAAGGACATTTAGCAAGGGGGAAGATAAAAACGACTTGTTCTGCATTATTGGGCATCTCAGTTTTGGCCTCTGCATGAGGCTCTCACAAAGTGGGTTTGCCATCCCACCATCTTGAGAATGTTGAGTTGAAAGGTTTTCGGGTACACATGTATGCTGCCAGCAGCCCTAGGCATCACCGCTCACCGTTGTTGGGCCCCATGAAGACATTTGTGTTTTTTTCCCACCCAGTGCGAAGTAAACACGGTGTTGGCATGTCGGCAGAACAGAACAAAAATAAAGGTCAGGCTAGTTTTACAACACGGCCAAGAAGGTAAAAGGTAGATTTTTGAAAAGGCCAAAGAAAAAGTAACTACACTAGACAGGGACAACGTATCCCCCATAAATATGGGCCCGGGATGTTCTGTCAGGAGGCTAATGGCACTGATGATGACTGTTGATATTCTGAGTTACAGATTTCAACACGTATGTGTACAAAGCTAATAATAGTAGCAGTAACACTGATCATTCCTTTTACCACTGACGATGTTAAGTTGCCTTTCCTTTGTTTCTCTTAATCCTAACACTGAAAGCTGGATATGAATAGCCTCACTTTTTAGGAAAGGGAAGATCTGAGCAACATGAAGTGACTTGTTTATGGTCCCATAGCTGACAGGTGGAGTCTTCTGGTCAGGTGCTGGCACTCCCCCGAGCTCTGTATCTGTTGTATCTCCTTGGAGCACGTTAGTTCCTTTGACTGTGTAATAAGGAGGCTGGACCAGATAGTTCTTCAAGTCCTTCCTTTCTTTACTATCCCATCATCCTAGGCCATAAATATATATATATATATATATATATAAAATTATATATAAAATATTAAAAGAATAAAATATAATATAAAACATAAAATATATATATAATAGAATATAAAATATATATATATTTTAAAATTTAGGTATGTATCCCATGAAACAAAATACTTAATAATATAATGAGACTAATGTGTGCTTTAACACCAGGGAACAGTGGATTATACCACCCAGTCTTTATCAAAGAGTCATTTCTGCTGCTACAGAGAAAAGAAAAAGAAATGTACAAAGAGCAGTGGATTAACATGGAGTCAAGAACCTTTGGGTTGCTGGTTTCAGCTTTGCCACCACAGCCATGGCTGGGACCAAGACCATAAGACTCTTGAGGCCTGAGTTTTCTTATCTTTCAAATGGGCATCCCACATGCTCAGCTTGTCATCCAGGATCTGGAGATGGAGGCTTGTGTGCCTAGCAGAGTCCTACACTGGAGGGTGGTGTGGAGGGTGTAGGACGTTGAGGTCACAGAGTAAAGGTGATGAGGAAGGGGTCCAGAGCAGGAAACCCAGCTTCAGCTCCTGGTTCTATAACTAATTAGCCAGTGTGTCACATGAGTGCCAGCTTCCCAATTTGAAAAATGGGGACATTAGTCTTGGTCAGCATTTCTAAAACTATCTGTCAGGGATTCTTCCAAATATGTCTGAGTGGTATCCCTTTAAAAAACACAGCATACTCTATCCCCCTCTTAGACAGTAGTGTTTGCCTAAGTCCAAGAAGCTCTGCAATAGAGAAACACATTTGATTTTACTTAATTTTACTTGATTTAAGTAAATTTACTTAATTTACTTGATTTTACTTACTTGCCAAATTAGGTTGACCATGGGACTCTCTCTCTCTCTCTCTTTTTTTTATTGAATCCTTCTTAACATTTCATAAAACATAATTGGGAAGTTCAAGATTGGATAGTGTGGTTCTCTGAGAAATTATTTATAGAAGGAGATTCTGACATACCTGCTGTCAGAATTCGTGTTACATATATAAGTGCTGGGGGGTCACGTTTCTTCTCTTTTTCTCTCACAGAAAATTAACTTTGCCTCCTCCATTGGAGGGCCAGCAGCCATGTATACATCTGTATGGACATGTGTGTATTTTATTAGCAAGCATTTTGAATGTCAGTGTGCCTACTATGGTAGATTCCATGCACAGTGGAAGAACAAGTATAAAATACAGCTCTTAACCTCCATTGTGGACTTCATTATCCATGAGGGAAGTCCTAATGCTGAATGATTTCCAGATTATTCCATTGACTTCTCTGGCACTAAATGCAATAGAAGGCTAATAATAATAATAATAATAATAATAATGGACTGAAGTGATGAGAGAAAATGTTATGGAAGAAATGAAATGTTGTCTAGACCTTGAAAATTTGTGAAATACGATGTCATCAGGTAGGAATAATATGGAACAGACATGAATGGAGCCAGGATTTGAAGGGCGGAAAAGTATCTGAACTAGTGGACCCTAGCAGCCATCCTAAATTATTAAGCAAAGATATAACATGGGGAAAATGGATTTTAATGGAGACAGAGCTGGGAGGTGAAATCAGTAGGAGGCCTTTGGTATAATCCCAGGCTAGGTGACTGGCTAAAAGTATGGCATTGTCTTGCAGGAAGAAGTACATCAGATTTCAAGCAAGAAAAATTGCATTTGTGTCTTCCTTTTTTAATTAAAAAATCCCCCCACCTTTATTAACACTTTATAATTAATGTAACGATTTATTTAAAAGTAACTGTTTAGTTTTGGGTACTGTCTGCTGGAGCTACCCATTTCCCCTCCACAGAGGCAATTATAATGACCAGTGTCTTTTGCGTCCTTCCAGAGCAAGTTTCTCAACCTCAGCACTATTGACCTTCAGTTATAGATAAATCGTTGTTGTGGGGACAGTCCTATGCATTATAGGATATTTGGCCTCCTCCATAGCAACTACCCACTAGATGACAGTAACAACCCATCCTCCTTAGTAGTGACAACTGAAAATAACCTTGATAATGGCAGATGTCTGTTGGGGGACAAAATCACCCTGTTTGAGAAATGCTCTTACAGAGATGTTGTACAAAGAGGAATCCTTGTACTAAAGGATGGAGGAAATATGGATAGGAGTTTTGTATAAATGAAGAATGAAAACTGAAAATTAGCTTCAAGGACTCAGGCCTATGTAAATGGAAAAAGACTAGAGTCTCTGGTCATTATGATTCTTTTGGTGGCAGGTATCAAATATTCAGACTTAAACTGGCTTATCTAAGGAGGAAACCGATTTGCTCACCTGACAGATGGTCTCGAGGCCAGTCCCACTACAGATTTGGTTGACTCATAGTTAGCTCTCAGTGTTATCATGGGCTTAATTCTTTCTGGACCTTGGGCCCATCGCTGTAGCATTATGCTGGTTCCCTTCCGGGCGATAGGATGGTTACCACCAGCAATTGTGTCTAACTGCTTCCGTATTTGTGTCCAGTGGTCAATAGATAGACTCGCTAAAGAATGCTTTTTTCCCAGGAGCCCTTAGAAACCCCCTCTTCATGTATTGCTGATCCCAGTTGCCTTAGCACCCTCTGCTGCACTCTGGGCCCTGAGCCTCTCGCTGACAGTATGGGTAAGATCAGCTTCATGGAGCAGGTATTGGGGTTTAAACCATGGCATCCCCTGCACAATCTTTGAAGGGAAAGAGATCATCAGAGAAGTGTGGCATATAGTACATCTGGGGTAGTGCCTTATGCATTTTGAGCTCATCCTCATCATTCAAACAGATTTAGTTGTTTGGGTTAGTAAAAATCCCAAATTGAATAGAAGCTGGTTCTTGAAAACATACAAAGGAGGAATTTGCTGAGCAAGCAAGGGAGAAAAAAGAAATTATGAGAGACTGAAGACTATAATTGTGGAGGAATTGAATATTGGTAACTAAGTTATGGTTTGAGAGGTTGGGTCTTGCTCTTAAACGGGGCTGACTTCGCCACCTGCTGGGCGTGTGGCCCAGTCATTTAGCCAAGTCACTTCTCTGTTTGTCTTCCTTATTTATAAGGTTAGGAGAATAAGCCCTGCCTCTCAGCTCTGGTGTGAGAATCCAGTGAGGCAGGGAGCCCTCCCAAGGACGGGCATTGGAGAGCTTTGATGAACGGTCGCTGGTGGTGGTGGGTGATGTGACTGTCACTGAGCTGGGGAGCAGAGAGGCCACTGATGAATGGACCAGATCCTGTGATCTTGTAGGGGCGGTGACTGCTCTCAAGCATTCAGGAGAGCTTGAAATTATGTTCCAAAATTCCTTATCTCTGGGTAAGCATCGCAGCACTTTAAAATTTACTTCTGCTCTGAGCTATTTAAAGGTACTTTCAACTTGGAAATTGGCCAGCCCAGACCGGAAGTTATTCCCATCCCCGTGTCGAAAGACAATAATCAGTTGTTGAAACTCCTAAGTGAATACATAAACCCAAATATGGGAAATCTGTGTCGGGCTTTTAGGAATAGTAATGTATCATGAGCATTTAAATATAGTATCACCTTCCACAAGGTACAGTATCCTCTTTGATCATAGATTGTTGCTAAAGGAAAACATCTGTTCCATGGGTTTTTTTTTTCTTTCAGTAAAGTAGGATGTAGAATACATATGTCTATCAGCAAAGCAGGATGTATTCAGATTGTCAGCCTAGATGCAAATGTGGTATTTTATAGGCCTGGATTTTATAAACCTATTTACTATTTAACATACTTGGCTACAGACTTTCATTCATTCCATCAAGCCCACATTTGTCAAGCACATGTTACATGCAGGGCGTGGACTTGGCTTGGTGCCTATACAGATATTCCTGGGTTGGGTAGAGGATGGAGACCTGGAAGGGTTAGCATCTGATGGGCTTGTATTCTACTCAAAAAAAAGGAGCTCAAAATAGGATGGGCTAGACAGAAATATGTGTTACTTTGTCTATCCACCTCGTTGCATTATGCCATGTTCACTGTGTCTACTATCAATGGAGACATCAGTTTTTCTTTGGTGGTGTTATTTTTAGGTACTTTGTTCAAATTCTAAATATTCATTAATTGCTGCTCCAGCTCTTGGCTTTCTGTGCCATTGCCTAAACGCAGAGCTCAAGGGCAGTTGGACTGAAAATTTTGTGTTGAATTCTGACTTTTTGCTAAACAACTCTACTTCACAGGTAGACAAGAAGTAATTACTGCCATCAAGAAATTGACTGTCTCATAGGTGAGGGGAAACCGATCGCCAATAACAGTTATCAGTTATCATCAGCATAAAAACAATAAGCATTGAAGCCAGGAAGCATTCCAAATGTTCTACATACATTCCCTCGTTCCATCTTCACAGCAAGCCCCATGAAGTTTCTACCATTACTAGATCAATTCTACAGATGGGGGAAACCAAGGTGCAGAAAATATAAGTAAAAGGTGATACCCAGAATTAGAGCTGAAGCCAGGATTTAAAGCCACTAAGTCTCTCTCTTATAGCTCATAACCACTGTGCTTCATCTTGTAAGTGTATTGCAAGGTTGTAAGTGCACAGATCCTAGCAGAGAAGTACAGATAAATTGTATTTCTTATCTGTGTAAAGAGGGAAGCCCTGGAAGGGGTTGAGTAGTGAGATTTGATCCAGTCTTTAAGGATAGGGAGGATTTGGTTGTACAGAGCTGGGGAAATGGGCATTTCAGGTAAGGATGTTTCCACTGTGAGCAGACGGGGAAGAGATGCTGATAATTGTTGCACAGGCTACTTGCTTTGGTGATAAGCTGTAGGATGGCTTCCCTCCCCCGACCCTCCCCCAACCTTACTGCCATCACTGATGCCTGTGGAGGGCAAGCCTGGTACACACAGGCAGCCCCGTGAGAGCTGGCTTTATGTCCATTGATTTATCCTCAGATTCCTCAGACCACAGATACATCACCAAGCACTCCCACTCCCAGAGTCAGTGAAGGGAGGTTTATGACTCAATGTTATTCATTTGCTTGTGCAGACAAGTGGCTTCAGTTGTGGAGGAGTCGTTTGAGATAAAACATCACTATTAGATTCCCTCTTTTGGTTGCGTTTGACTTAAAGCCCAAACCAGGGCTTGCTGGACAACTTGTCTGTGGAGCAAAGAAAGTCCTTTTTAGCAAGTGGGGATTTAATAATTGGGGCACAATACTTTTAAGGGCAGTGTAGAAGATTTAGGAATTAGCATGCTGCATAAACATGGCACTTGACTTATCACATTGTTTTTCTGCTTTTATGAGTCATCATCTTTCCTTCAATGATGAAAATAATCATGCATAAAAAGAGACAAGTCAAGTCTGTCCTGTCTGGCTCCCCCCATCCTTGACATATCTGTCCATGGGGAAGAAGGCAGGGGCTTTGCTATTTTGTGTTCTTTATCTCCAATGCCTAGAACAATGCCTGGCACATGGTGAACTCTGGTAGTTGTTTAATGAATGCAAGTGTGAAATGGAAAGAAATGAAGGATACAAGTGAGAAAGGAAGGAAGGAAGAAGGAAGAAAGATGGAAACAACACATGTTCATTCAGTTGACCATATCACAGTGCCTTCTAGCTGTAAGACACACATCTCTCCTGGTCTAGTGGCCTCTCCCTCAATGCTTGCTGATAGGCGCCATGTCCTCCAAACATAGCAGGTACCTCTTGTAAGTAAGTCTTCCCTTCTGTGAATCTGCCATTCAATTATTAAAAGTAAATGCGAACTTAGGCCACAGACAGACAAGCACGTGTTTTTTTGTTTTGTTTTGTTTTTTTAAAGATTTTTTTTTATTTATTCGACAGGCAGAGATCACAAGTAGGGAGAGAGGCAGGCAGAGAAAGAGGAGGAAGCAGGCTCCCTGCTGAGCAGAGAGCCCTATGCGGAGCTCGATCCCAGGACCCTGAGATCATGGCCTGAGCCAAAGGCAGAGGCTTAACCCACTGATCCACCCAGGCGTCCCTAAGCATGTGTTTTTAACTCTTCTTCCTTCATCATTCCCTGAAGACACAGGGAGGAGGGGGGAGAGCCTATAGGGCGAATGTGTAAATACTTTCCCCTTGGTTACCAGCTCAGTAGGCTAGGTCCTTTTTGCCTGGGGTGCTGTGCCAAGAGAAACTTGGAAAATGATGCTGAGCCCAAAGGAGAAAGTGTACATTTTTCAATGAGCAATGCCTGCCAGCCTTAGGCACAAGAGTAGGAGGACCTGTTGGTACCACAGTTTCATGGTTGCTATCCCAACCCTAGTGGATCTAACATCCCGTGTTTGTGTTTCTGATTAACTAATTTAAAGCAAGCGTGCCTCTGTTAATCATCTGTCTTTTGTTAGAACCAAGTCCAAACAGAAGAACTTTTCCCATCTACCATGTAGATATGGTTCAAGCACAAACGGATTTGGAGGCCTGTGAAGGGGGAGAAATCTCCTAATGTGCTTAAGAGTAAGGATCAACTCACGGGAAAAGAATATCCTTTTGTTGTCAACCTGGGATATCCCCATTTCTTAGTTCTCTCTGAGGCAGCAATAATGTTACTGATGATCAGAAGAGCACAGGCCATTTCACAGCAGAGCTCAGCTATCCTCTATGTTCACCGTCAGTCCAAAATATTTTAGGTCTTTTGGTTGCTTATTTGTTAGTTCACTTGTTTTTTTCAGAATCCCCTTTCAATCTGTTAGTTTATCTAAACATTTACCAAACCTAACTTCATATTTAGGTTATCCCACCTTAAAGAATACCAAACTATACAAATGTATTTGTTCTTTTAGATGCTCTAAAGTCACTTGTTAGCACACTTCAACAAAGGTCCCTGGTTTTACCCATTTGAGGACCAACCTATGACCATCCTGTTCATATCTTCTTAGTCCTTCTCTTTATAGAGATACCAGCCACATAACATAAAAGTTTCCATTTTAAAGTATACACTTCAGTGGTTTTTAGTATATTTGCAATATTGTATAACCATTGCTACCATCATATCCCTGTACATTTCCATCACCCCCAAAAAGCAATCCCATACCCACTGATAGTCACTCTCTGTTCTCTCCACTCCCTCTCCCAACTCCTTGGCCAACACTAATCTGCTTCATGTCTCTATAGCTTTGTCTCTTCTCTCTATTTCATGTAAATGGAGACATACAGCCTAGGGCTTTTAGTGTCTGACTTCTACCACCTACCATTATGTTCTCAAGGCTCATCCATATTATAGCATGTACCCGTACGTCATGCCTTTTTGTGGCTGAATGGAATATCCCTTGTTTGGAGGTACCATATTTTGTTTATTGATCATCAGTTCTTGGACATTTGAGTTATTTCCATTTATTGGTTATGCTAAATAACATTGCTACAGATATTCCTGTGCAAGTATTTTTGTGAACATCCATTTTTAGTCTTGGGTATTGTCCTAGGAGTGGAATTGCTTGGTCATATGGGAATTTTATGTTGAACTTATTAAGGAATCACCCACCAAGGTGTTTTCAAAAGTGACTGTATGGCTTTACATTCCCACCAGTAATGTATGAAGTTCAAGTTCTTGTCCTGATCACCATTTCGTGTTTTCTGGCTGTTGTTTTTATCATAGCCATCCTAATGAGTATGAAGGAGTATCCCACTGCAGTCTCTGTACACATTTACCCAATGACTAATGATGTGGAACATCTTTTTGTTGACTTATTGCCCATTTGTACATCTTCTTTGGAGAAATGTGTATTCAAATCTCTTGCCCACTTCTTCATTGGCTTATTTGTGATTTTATCACTCAGTTATAAAAATGTATATATATCGTGGATATGAGACCCTTTTAAGAAATGTGACTTGGAAATACTCTTCCTCATGTGTGAGTTGTCCTGATAATGTCCTTTGGCACAAAAACATTTTTACTTTTTGATGAAGGCCAATGTATCTGTTTTTTCTTCAATTGCTTGTGTTTTTAGTGTCATGTCTAAGAAACCTAATACCTTGTCATTTACACCTTATGGTTTGTTGTAATTGTTTATAATTTTAGCTCTTACATTTAGGTTTTCAGTCCATTTTTAGTTGATTTTTGTATATGTTATGAGACAGAGGCCAAATTGATTCTTTCACATGATATCCAATTGTCTTGGCACCTTTTGTTGAAAAGACCACTTCTTTCCCCACTGAATGGTTTGGGCATCCTTGTTGAAAAACAACCACATTGTATGGGTTTATTTCTTGTCCCTCCATTTAGTCTACATGTCTATTATTGTGTTAATGCTACAGTAGGTTATAGTAATTTTGCAGTAAGTTTTGAGATAGAGGAGTTTGAGGCCTCCACATTTGTTGTTCTTTTTCAGGATTGTTTGCTATTTGGAATCTTTTGCCCTTTGTTATGAATTTTATGTATCTATTTCTGATTTTTTAAAAAAAAGTTGGACTTCTTATAGGGATTGTGTGGAAACTGTAGATCATTAGCCATCAGGGAAATTGAAATCAAAACCATACTGAGATACCACCTTATACAAGTTAGAATGGCAAAAATTGACAAGGCAAGAACCCATAAATGTTGGAGAGGTTGTGAAGAAAGGGGAACACTCTTATACTGTGAGTGGGAATGCAAGATGGTGCAGCCACTTTGGAAAACAGTATGGAGGTTCCTCAAAAAGTTAAAAATAGAGCTACTTTATGACCCAGAAATTACACTACTGGGTATTTCCCCCAAAGATACAGATGTAGTGAAAAGAAGGGCCCCATGCACCCTGATGTTCATAGCAGCAATGTCCACAATAGCCAAACTGTGGAAGGAGCCGAGATGCCCTTCAACAGATGAATGGGTAAAGAAGATGTGGTCCATATATACAATGGAGTATTACTCAGCCATCAGAAAGGATGCATACCCAACAGTTGCATCAACATGGATGGAACTGGAGGAGATTATGCTGAGTGAAATAAGTCAAGTAGAGAAAGGCAATTATCATATGGTTTCACTTATTTGTGGAACATAAGGAATAGCAAAGAGGACATTAGGAGAAAGAAAGGAAAAATGGAGTAAGGGAAGTCAGTGGGGAAGATGAACCATGAGAGACTATGGGCTCCCAGAAACAAAGTGAGGGTTTTAGAGGGGAGGAGGGTGGGAGGATGGGTGAGCCCAGTGGTGGGTATTAAGGAAGGCACATGTTACATGGAGCACTGGATGTTATATGCAAACAATGAATCATGGAACACTACATCAAAAACTAACAAAGTACTGTATGGTGACTAACATGACATAATTTAAAAAGAAACTGTAGATCAATTTGGAGAGTATTGCCATCTTAACAATAGCAAGTCTTCCAATTAATGAAAATCAGATTTTTTTTCATTTATTTAGATCTTTAATTTCTTTCAGCAGTGTTTTGTAGTTTTCAGTATACATGTCTCAAGCTTTTTTGGCTAAATTTAATGCTAAGTGGTTTATTATTGTTATTCTATTATCAGGCGAATTGTTTCCATATTCCTTGAAGCATTAGGTATTTCTCCTTTTGAGGATTCATCTTTTCTGCCTGAAATTTCCCATTCCTTAAGTCCATAGAATGTTTATTTAATTGTCTGAACAGTGTCTTATACATCTAATATCTAAAACGCTTTAATGTAGGTAATAAGGAAAAACAAAGCAAAGCAGATGCCAGGGATGGGCCCAGAGTCAGGCTCCATAAACTCCTATACCTCCCTCCAAATAAACTAAGCCTAGTCAGACTTAGTGTTGTTCCTTAGTAAGGCACAGAACACCATAAGATTAAATTGCTCATGGTTATTTGTCACTGTCCCTCCTTTGAAGGATTCTTTACCAGAATTTATCCTTTCCTGTAATTTTCCAGACTCACACTATCCTCATCGCTGACTGAGGTCATCCCTTCCTTATTGCCCTTCTGCTGCCATGTTCCAGAGTTTTCCATCCACCATTGTAGCTCTCTGTGTACCAAAGGAATCTAATGCTGATCTCCAGAGCCGGTTAATTACACGGGGTTAACAATGGCTTAAGATGGCATCTAGCTCATGGGGCCATTGTCATGAGCTGTAACTTCATTTGGTTAATGCTTGCACCCCTGTACCTCCTCTCTCTTGCTGGAGTTTGTCCTAAATAAAGTATCTGTGACATGAACAACGTCAGAGTCATCTCTTTGGACCCAAGCCAGTTTAAGGTAAGGCAAGAACCAATGGGAAGTCAAACTAGGTGCTTTTGGTTCTTGGTTTGGCTGAGACGTATGTTGGGCCTTTCCTAAACACCTTCCTTTTTGATGGACCACTACAAAAACAAGGACTTCATATGAGAAGTTTTACAAACCTAGAGGAAGTTTTCACCTTTCTGAAACTACAGTAAGAGGTTATACGCCAGAGGGTCGAGTTTATAAACAAAGAGTTGTATGAATTTGCTAATAATCATTTGTATTGTTTGGATACCCAATTTCATAGGGTCTTAGATTAAGAAGACTCTGGGGATGATAATGTCATCTCTTATGTCTCCTTTAATTGCTCATACTTCTCCCACTTTTAGTGGTTTACTATCTGTGTGGTATACATGCCTTTGATTTTTTTTTTTTTTTTTTCCTACTGGTGGGTACTCTTTCTTGGAGAAAATCAGCCATGGTTCTGAATTTCCCATCTGCAGAATATTTCTGTCTTTTAAATATTTTCCTAAGAAACCATCACTTGGTTGATCATTTTCCGCCTGCAACCTGCGTAGTTACATCTGCAGCTGAGGACGATGTTGAAGACTCCATAGCAACACCATCTGTCGTTCACAGAATGTTTTCTCTCAGACAAAAAAGGGAGGTGGTAGTTGTAATTAGGCACATTGCATGCTGGGATCAGAAGCTGATCTGATTTATCAGAATTCCTGCCCCGGATATATCCTACTGGGCACGTGGGTATTCATAAATTGGAGAGAAGTTAAAACTTAACACAACTCTCATAGGTTCTGGTTTTTCGTTCTAGCACAGGGGTCAGCAAACCATAGACCATAGGCAAATTCAGCCTGAGGCCTTGTTTTATAAGCAAAGTTTTATTGGAACACAGCCATGCCCATTTGTTTTTATATTATCTATGACTACTTTCAGGACATAGCAGAACTAAATAGTTATGACAGAAACTATATGGCCTGTAGAGCCTAAAATATTTACTGTATGACCCTTTTGTGTAATGATTAGAAGAAGATTTTGTACTATTTCTGGATCTGTATGACCTTCATGTGAAGTCCATGTCCATTTTAGATTTACAGCTATTAGCTAACAACATAGTATCACCACCTCCAGGAAGTCTTCCGTGATACTTCCCTTGTGTTCCCCATCCAGTTGAGCATAAGGCCATTTTCCTGCTGTCCCCTAATATTGTGGTCAGGTCTCCAATACTGCATATATCTTATTATCTTTAATAACTTAATATCTAAAACAAAAAAATTCTGTGACTTCTATTTTCTCTAAACCTGGGAAAATTCTCACATTATGTCCTGATTTAGAAACTAGTCCAGCAAAAAAGGAAACTCATTTTGGGGAAAGGGCTCTACCTTATTTATATCCCTATTAGTATTTAGGGCAAAGAATGAACTCAAAGAAATTATTGAAGGAGCAAATGAATGGATTGAATGAGTTATTAATAAAAAGAACAAGCTATTATGTGACTCTGTTTTAAAGGCAGTGGTTGATTGTGTGGTCTCTGGATTCCAGTTACTTGACCCAAAACTCCGTTTCCACCACTGTGAGCTCCAAATCTTTGGCCAAGTTACTTATCCTCTCCCACTAAAGCTTCCTCACCTGTAAGACAGAGATAGCAATATTATATCCCTCTTATGTCATTATGGAGTGCAAATTATATTATCCATGTGAAACTTCACCACGGCACCTGACAGGTACTAAGTATTCAATACAAGGTCACCGTTACTGGTGATTCTCACCATTTCCTTTCATCAGAAGTCAGCTCCGTATCATATCACATACTTCCAAGTTGTGACTTGCATAGAAATACTTGTGTATTTGTATGGAGATATCCTTCACACAAATAACCAAAGATTTTGTCTCCTACTCTGTGTCAAACTAACTGCACTGATCACTGGAGGTAGAAAGATGAATCTGATGTCATTATGATCCCTAAGTTTTTGTTTTTGTTTTTTTTTAAAGATTTATTTATTTATTTGACAGACATCACAAGTAGGCAGAGGGGCAGGCAGAGAGAGAGGAGGAAGCAGGCTCCCTGCTGAGCAGAGAGCCCAATGCGGGGGCTCAGTCCCAGGACCTTGAGATCATGACCTGAGCCGAAGGCAGAGGCTTAACCCATTGAGCCACCCAGGTGCCCCCCTAAGTTTTTTTTAACAAATGCTTAGTCACAGAAGGGGTGGGCGTGAGAGATGGCTGGTCATCTCTGACTGACCTTGCTGGTGTGTTTTTCTGATGAGAGAACCAAACCCTGAGCAAATGAAAGGGCACCCTTTCTGAGGAATTTCAGATAGCAGTCACAGAACCCTGTGTTATTAACAGAGAAATCTCCAAATCCTCACTATGCCTGGAGATACTGTTTCTGTCCGCACTTGCAGATGATCCTAGAAAAACACAACAATAACAACAATAACCACAAAATCGCTCAGGTATCCTGACTTGATGAAAAGTTTGGTACTCATTGGTCTTCAATTGTTTGATTTAACTCACAGTACCCTGGAAGGCAAAAGTAGGCATTTAGTGGGTGAATGCCAATGACATTTGCCATACAAAGAATAAGAGCTCCTTTTCTGAAATCTGATAGACAATAGTTAAATCCCAGGTCTCCTTTTCACAAGCTAGATCCCATTGGGCAGCCCCTTCTCTCCCACTGCCCCCGTTTCAGTTTTCCTATCTATAAAATGTGAATGGTCATATTATCAATTTTATAGGATCAAATGTGATAACATGAAGTGTTCATTAGTGCCTGGTGTATAGTAAGAACTAGGTAAACATTAGCTTTGAAATGGGGGTAGAAGTTACATATGGAGAAGAGCAAAGACCATTTCTAAATTTTGTTTAGTTATAAAAAGTAGGAATGCATTAAGGTGGGTGTTTTTCTAGTGGAAGGAAGATAGCAGTGGTCTTGGTTTTAGCCTCTAGCCTTAGGGATCCTGGTTCATTTTCAAAAGCTGCCCTGAATCTCTTAGACTAGGAGGTTTTGCATCATGAAGCCAGTGAGCTGGGACTCCCCCATCTGCCACACTCCCCATCCCTGGGCTTAGTCTCTGCGGGGCTTCCCCTGGCCGTGCAATGGGAGAAGGATATCTACCAGCCAGACAGAAGTGTCTCGTTGGTACTGTTAAGCTTGCAAAGTGGAACTGGGGTTCAATACATGTTGGAACATTAAAAAAAAAAAAAATAGAGGCACCTTGGTGACTCAGTTCCTTAAGCATTAGACTCTTGATTTTGGTTCAGGTGGTCGTGGGATCGAACCTCACGTCAGGCTCTGCTCTCAGCATGGAGTCTACTTCAGATTTCGCTCTCCCTTTCAGATAGATTAGTAAAAATCTAAAAAAAATGTGCTGTCTCAGTAGATAATAAGCTACTTCTGAATTTAAAAAACTATGGTGGCCCATATATTTCCACTAGAGACAAAAGAGAACAATAATGGATAACACAGCCTTGAATATAAGAAGTTTGAAATTTGCCACTTTCTAGCAGTAAGAAATAGAGCGAGAGTCCTAACTTTTCCTCCGTTGCCTCATCTGTAAAGTGGGGATGCAGCTGCCTGTGTCTGGGCACCATGAGAATGAAAGGGCTCTGGGTGGTTCCAGGTAACAGTGGTTGCTGGGCAGCATACTGGGTTCCCGAACCTCCATGGGAAACAGGGACGTGCCTTTCCTACTTTTGAGTCTCTCGGAGATGTGCCTGTGTAAGGGGCTTTGCCTTCCCCAATATGTGTCAAGAGGATTTCTAGCTCTAGAAATCTGAAGGTACTAAGGACACCGCATTATTATAAAGCTGTGTCTGTTTCTATCTCATGATATTAATCAAGCCTAGGGAGTAAAAAATATCACTCTCTTTTTATTTTTCCCTCCAACAGGAGAGTAATGAGTCAATATCCAAAGTTTCCATTACAAGCCTCCAGTGGTGATAGAGGTCAGATGTGAGAAATATACATATGCAAAAAAAAAAAAAAAGAAAAAGAAAGAAAGAGAAATATACATATGCATTGCCATGGTGATGGAGTTAGGATTCTGTTATGAGCTTGTTTTATTTATGGTTAGTTATTTCTATCAGTTTTCTTTCATCACCTTTGTTTTTTCTCAAATTACAAAACAATTAAAGAATTTGGCAAGGAAATGGAGCCAGATGTAACAGTTTCCTCTTACATCTCATAATAGAAGCAAACAAGCTGTAATGTAATTTTTCTTCCCTCCACCAGAGCCCCACCCTCCCCCAAATTCTCAGCTGCAGAGCAGTAACAAAAACCCTTTGGAAGTGGAAAAGCCCCGATCCTTCATGGAATATAACTAAAGGTAAATAATGTCGCATCAGCCAGTTGGAGAGGGGAATCTGGAGAGAAAGACTCCCTTTTCTCAAAGTTACTGTTGGCTACACCCAGGAATCCTGCTAAGTGCTGACATGCGTTTCCTTACCATGGTGGCATTAAAGCAACTGTGAGCTCTATCTCTACCAGGATGAAGGCGGCTTGGCTCGTGGAATCCATTAAACCAAAAGACTTTATAATAGAAATTCAGAGAAGGAGACAGTTTACAAGCCATTAGCAAGTTAATAGCGGATAATTGTTAGAGTTTAGGATAATACTTCTTATTTTTTCCTCCATCCTCTGTGTTTCAGGCAAGTGAAATTAACTGAAGGTAATTTCAATAAGAAACAATATAGGGAAGCGAAGTGAGGCTGACATTGGCTTTGGAGTTAGACTTCTGACCACTTGCACTCTGATCACTTGTCTTCTGCTTGTGGTTCTCTAGATGAACAAGTTTACATCCTTAGACGAGTCGGTGTACACCCTTGATCCTTGTCTTCTCTCCTGGAAAACAGATGAGGGATAATGTCTGTAATTAATGAGACGGTTATTAGCTCTTACTCTGGCACGTAGGATATACTCAATAACTGCTATTGCAATTATTTATTAGCTGTGGAAGTTCAGTAACAACCTCATTAATTAGGATTCACTCCAGGGGGAAAGAGAGAAACACACAGGTAAAGCCAGTCTTAGTGAAAAAGAAGAATGAATTAAAGAAAATGTGGAGAGATGTTTCACTCAGTAACTCCCGCCGGTGGACAGAATGAGGAGTCCTCCCTCGTTGTCTCAGTAGATAATGTGCTGTCTCAGTAGATAATGAAGCTCCCATTGACAAGATTTGATTCTTCTACATTTGGTTCTTTTTGGAAGTCAGCTCTAGCCCTCAGTGTTCCCCTCTCTGCAGATGGCAAGGTCAGAGGGGATGCCCTCTGAGGACCCCTTCAGATCTGTCTTCTAGAGATTCCCCCAGGATTGGTCTAGGCCATTTGTGAAGCCATTTGTAGAAATACTCATCTTTCCCTTAATAAGTCAAAAGAAAGAACGTTTTTTCACTTGAAAGCCATCAACTAACACAATAGCAAGAGCCTGGCTGCAATTTATCTGACCTTATGTGAGTCCAATAAGCAAAGTAGTGAAACTCTTAAGAAGGATTTTCTGACTAGTCAGGCTTGGATAACTTAGTTTTGATGAGTTAGAAACATAGATCAGAATTGCCCCCATTGGGATAGGGGTCACTGGCACATGCTTCTCTGAAAGTAGAAATAATCAATCTAATGGTATTGAATGGACTTCAGCGGTTTTCCAGTGTCTGAGCAGGTTCCTCAGGTCACTTCTTCCAGCAGGGGTCCAGTCTGCAAATGGACCGATTTTTGTTACACATCACATACTTTTTCCCTTTGGCATATGAAGATGTGGTCGTATGGAAAGAATGCTGAATTTAGAATCAATAACTTAAGTCTAAATCCCAGCTTCCATGTCCATGATCTTAGATAAGTTATTTTACTTCTTTCATTGAATTGAAACTGCTTTGTCTTAAAAATAGGGATAATATTACTCATGTTAAAGGATCAGTGTGAGGATTAAATACGACAACTGATGCAGAGCTCGACGTATATGTGTTGTGCTTGACAGGTGCTTGATACATGGATAGATAGATATGCATTCATTCTTTTTATTCAAGAAGTATGTACGGAGTATTCGTCATGTGCGAGGCACTGTTTTAGCTACTTGGGTTACATTAGAGGCCCTCTATGTATAAAGCTTACCTTTTGGTGGGCAGAAATAGACAAGAGACAACAAACTTAGTAAAATAAGGAGATTATGTACTGTGTGAGAAAGTAATAATTGATATGGGGGGGGAGGAAAATGTAGCACAGTATACAGGATATGAGGGGCCATGGTGAATGGGAGAGGTTGTAGAAATAAGTAGGATGGTCACAGTGGACCTCTTGAGAAGTTGACATTTAAGTACTGACAGGAAGGAGGTGATGGCTATGAGGATACTTGCTGGAAGAGGGTTTCAGGCTGAGGTACAAAAGGCCCTGAGGCAGGAACATGCTTGTCATGTTGAAGAACAACAAGGAAGCCATTGTGGCTGAAGGAGAGTGACCCAGGGGACAGTAGCAGGAGAGAAGGCCAGACAGCCGATGGGACCAGACCCATGTAGGGCTCTGCAGGCCATTGTTAAAGCTTTATTAGCTTTTACTCCAAGGGCAAGGGTGGAGGAGACATTGAAAGATTTTTGAGTAAAGAAATCACATGATCTGACAGTTTTGAAAGAGCCATTCAGGTGACAACTTTAAGACACCAGTGGTACAGGGAGTGGGAAGAGGGAGGCAAGGATAAAAGCAGGGACCACATAGTGGCTCCTGGTAGTGTTGGTGGTCTGAGCCATGGGGTGATAAGAAGGGATCAGATCCTAAATAGAACATAACGGTCTATCTTTCCACTTACCTTTAGTTCTTGGATTGTAATAACAATATTTACCTAGTTAACTTTTAGAGAGTTATTATCAGGAAAAAGATAGTGATGAAAGACAGTTATTAACGCTTACTCTGAAATAGTCACTGTGTGAGGCACCCATAAACCCTATGAGGGAGATAGAACTCTTAACTCTTTTGTAGCAGATAAGGAGTCTGAGGTGGAGAGACACCAAGGGATAGAGCCAAGGGCTTAGGTCTCCTGAGTGGTGGAACTGGAACTCAAACCCAGGCAGTCTGAATGAAACCCACACCTTCTGCTGTGAGGGTGGCCCACACAGTGTGGGAAGTTCTCTAAAGACCCTTCTTGCCTCACTGCCTCAGGTTTTTCAGACTAAATAAAAGAGAGGTTTGCCACACTCAGTATCTTTGTCTAGAATCGGTGTCAGGGTATGAGGAAGTTAAATGTGATGCTTAATGGTAGGAGAAATGTGTCCTTTGAGACGCTGGTGTGTTGGTTGGTTGGCAGATTGATTTATTGGAAAATGAGGCAAAGTAAGGAACAAAGAATTCTATGAAAACACTTTTTTTCTTAACTCTTATGAGGTCACATTGCCTTTTTTTATTTTAAAGATTCTGTTTATTAGAGAGAGTACACACAAGTTGGGGAGAGGGGCAGGGGGGAAGGGAGAAGCAGACTCCCCGCTGAGGAGAGAGCCCACAAGGGGCTCAGGGGCTTGATCCCAGGACCCTGAGATTATGTGGGTCATGTTGATTTTTTTTTAAAAAAATGTGAATCAGGGGCACCTGGGTGGGTCAGTGGGTTAAAGCCTCTGCCCTAGGCTCAGGTCATGATCCCAGGGTCCTGGGATCGAGCCCCACATCGGGCTCTCTGCTCGGCGGGGAGTCTGCTTCCTCCTCTCTCTCTCTCTCTCTCTCTGCCTGCCTCTCTGCCTACTTGTGATCTCTCTGTCAAATAAATAAATAAAATCTTTTAAAAAATGTTAATCATGTAAAAATACATGTGATGTACTTGTGAAATATGTGACATGTACACATGAGTGACATCAAGTGTACCCACGCTGACATGCAGCCACCTCCCGCAGTCATCTCCAGACTCTTCCTTTTGCCAAACTGAAACTCTGTACCTGGTAAACACGAACTCCCCATCCCCCTCCCCCAGCTGTCGGCAGCCACCACTCTACTTCCTGTCTCTCTGACTTTGACTTTTCTGCGTACTTCATACAGGTAGAGTCACACAGTAGTTGTCTTTTTTGTAACTACCTTCTTTCACTAACATAATAGCCTCAAGTTTCATCCATTTTGTAGCATGTGTCAGGATTAACTTTCTTATAACAGTTGAATGATATTCCATTGTTTGTATACACCACATTTCATTTGCCTGTGTATCTGTCGATGAATCAAAATATATTTTAAAGTTCTTATAGCACAATGAGTTAACTGCTTAAATTTTAGAGGTTGCATCATTTTGTAATCAAGTTGGGACTCAAAGTAGAAAGTCTCGGTCATGCCCCAGAACCCGGTAGAGGAGAGATCTGAAGGCTCCGACTCAGAAACTGATTTGTCTAAATTAACAGGAAAGTCCCACAGTTCACAGAACAGAAATTTCTGTTGACTTTCCTTCCACAGACTCATAAATGTAGAGTGCTTCCCACTGTACATTTTCATCTCATTTGTTATGTTTCATTTGTCGTAAATTAAGCTAATCATTTTGTTTGCACAACAGTTTGCTTTTTTAGGTTGTATTTAGGTTTAGTGAAAATTTTACTTTTCACAGCGAGTAATGAATTTGTTCAAATATTAACCTTGGGGAATGTGATTTGACAGTTCTTCAAAGAATGTATAAAACTAATTACAAGTGAAAGCCATTTCAATTTCAATAATTAAAGAAAAACCTGCCAGCCCTGGATTATTCTCTTTCAACTCATATCATAGACCTGTCCATCATTATGGTCCCACACATGCCCGTTGACCAAATTACATGAATCAAAGAAATGAACATCTCTTTTTTATTTGGTGCTATATTCAGACTTTTTTTTTAAACTAAAATTTACATAAACTCAGTTTTAAAAAAACTAAAGGATGTCTACCAAAATAAAGAGATTTCTGTTACTTACTTCTAAAAGTTACTTACATGGATTATTTTAAATGTTTTAAATAACATTCTATTTTGTATTTATTATTAGGATAAGATCACACTGACTTTAAAGGACCTACCATGTTATGGAATCAAATCTCAGATGGAAGGAATGAATCTTAAAATTTATCTGGTCCCCACACTCAGCCCAGGCTAAATCCATGTGGTAGTTAGTGGTCCTTTAGCCTTTACTAGAATGACCTCTGCCCTGTGTTACTGAAATTGCAATCATCTGTGTAGGCATGATGTGGGTCCTTCCTAGTTTTACTAAATATTTTCCTTTTATAGGACTCTGTTTTCCTTTGATATTTTCAAAAAGAAATTTAATACTATGTGAAAAGCCAGCATGATGTCCCAGGAATAGAAGGAAGGCACAGAGAATTTAGCTACAAATAGTGAGAGAGTAAGCTTGAGACCTACTCTGTCTTTGATAAAAATGGAAATGGGAAAGTATTGCAGAGGTATTAATGACATCGTGGGCCCCAAATGAGGCAGTTTTTAACATTATGAAGGGTAGAAGAGAGTCGAAAGGCAGTGACTCTCACATATGTAGCACCATACTTTGCGACTCCCAAAGTCGTCTTGTATACTTCTGATTCCCAAACTTGGGATATAAATTTCATCCCCAACCAACCTGACAGAAAACGAATCATCACACTACCATTTGTAGAGCATCATGCACTATCATGATTAACAGAATAAGCTGAGACTAGGTAAACAATTCATTTACAATATGATATACAACTTTTTGGAATGTGTAGACCCCTATATGTGACAAATGCAGTAATTACCCCAAAATTTGAACTAAGCAGCTTAGAGATGGTAGTCAGTCACTGATATGTGTTGGTGATGATAATGATACTACATTTATTATTAACCACGTCAAAATAATGGCTAACACAGAGTGGAGCATGCTGTCGTTGCTTTTCTGACATTACCAGTCCTCATAAATACCTAGAAAACAGCATCATGTTTTTAGTGTATGGGTGTACAAGCTGCGCGCGAGAGGAGTTAAGTCATGTGTTCAGGTTTATGTGAAGCTTCTAAGAGGAAGGATAGAATTCAAACTCAAGTAGTCTGATCTCAGGGTCTGTATCATAATGTTTAATTGACCCTAATCCCTATTCTACCCCCACTGAACCAGTGAAAAGCACTGTTGAATATACAGGGTGACCATAAGTTCTGGGAACAGGTGACTAATTGACTTACTTGAACACTTAAGTGACCAGTTAATACTCGTTTTTGCCTGGTTAGACGGTCACTCAGATGGCTTCCAACAGGATCCTGTGGGAGGTGGCAAGGGACTTCCTTGTCAGTCATGTCTCAAGCTGGATTCGACGTGTAAGCATGTGCTGTGTACTACCTATATGCCGCCTTTGAGCTCCTCTGATATGCTCTAAGTACAAGTTGCTTCAAGAAAAAACAGACGAATCTATCATCTGAAATAACGTATCACAGATACAAGTGCGGGGTTCAGGAAAGTGTGTACTACACCACATTTATAGTTTTTCAGTTCATTGAATTCTGCATTGCTAGTGAGGAACAACACATTGAACAGTCATAATGTCGTTGAACACATTATGTATAGTAAAATATTACCATGAAGCCATTTTTATATGTATGCAACAGTGTTTATAGATTTGAGGACCCTATTGTATTTACCATCTGGTGGTTGGCCTTTTTCTGTCTCCTGCTTGGAGACAGTGTAGGGTTGACTCTGAACACAGTATTTCAGATGAGCTCCCCGCTGTGGTGAAGTGGGACCGTCTTCCTGTCCTTCAACATTGGAGGTACTATAATCGAAGCACATCGATCTTTCTGTCAGTGAACTAACTCAATGAACTCATGTTGACTTCAATACTCATTCATCTACAGACCTTTTTCCTACCTACCTTGTACGAGACACTGTTTTAGGCACTGACGGCACAGTGGTGAATAAAACAAAGGCCCTGCCTTCCTGATCTTTTATCGAAGTAGGAGGAGATGGATCACAAAAACACAACCAAATAGATACATAACAGCCATTAGGTTGTGCTAAGTTAACAGAGAAAAAGAAAGCACTTCTGTTTTGTTTTTTTTTCCAAAGGCCAGAGAATGAAGAGGCTGCCAGGTGAGCTAGGTGGGTACCTTGGGGGGGAGAGAATTGCAGCCACAAGGAACAGGAAGTACAAATGTCCCCCACCAGCCTGTCCCAGGAAGGGGAAGGCAGCTGATTTGTTTGAAGCATAGGAGGAGGCACTGTCACTGGAGTAGAAATGACACTGAGATTGAGGAGAACCTGGTAGGGAATAAAGATTAGAGAGATAGCCACAGAGCACATCACGTAGAGTCTTGTAGTAAGGAGTCTTAATTCAAGACTTAGTTGTGATAGAAAGCCACTAAGGGATTTTTTTTTTTTTCTTCCGTGAGAGTGACATAATCTGTTTGAATTTGGAAACAATTACTCTGGCAGCTTTGGGGCTCATAGACATTAAGAGAGCACGAGTGAAAGCAGGGCAATCAATATGGACTACAACAGCTATTCCTACATGTCCGAGATAGGTTGGCTTTTAATTATGTTTTCTTTGATTTATAATTTAATTGCAGTCCGAAAATATGTTCTGTATGACACTGTTTTTTTTTAATTCCTCTGTGAATTAGCCCAACATTAATTTTTGCAATTTCTCATATCCATTAGTTCAAACTGGTTAAGTATTATTATTCAGGTCAGTCATATCCTTGCTATTATTTGGTCGACAGAGTCTATAATTTTTTAATAGAATTTTGTCAAAATCTCACACTAGAGTTTGCCAAATTTACCTCATGCTTCTGACAAGTTTTAATTCATGGTTTTAAGCTACCTGTTAAATAGTTACATGTTTGGTACATAATTACATGTCCAATGTATAGTTAAGTGTCTGGTCATGACATGTATAGCTCATATAACTTCTTTGGAGATTTTTAATTTTACATGTAGTTTATTACTTATGCATTAATGCTTTTTGCTTTATATACTACTTTGTCTGAATTATTACTGATACACCAGCTTTCTCTTAGTTAAATATTTGTGTGGAATATATTTTGGCCATATTTTTATTTTCAACCTTTCCAAATATTTCTTTTATAAACAACATTTTCTTTGATTTTGTATATACATATTTGGATTTGTTTTAATTTGTACCATCTTGGTGGTTTCTGTTTCTTCTCTATTCTCTTTGCTTTTTATTTTTTTTTAACTTTTTTCTGGTGGATGATTTTTTTTTTAAGATTTATTTATTTATTTGACAGACAGAGATCACAAGTAGGCAAAGAGGCAGGCAGAGAGGGGTGGAGGGAAGCAGGCTCCCCGCTGAGGAGAGAGCCTGATGTGGGGCTCCATCCCAGGACCCTGGGATCATGACCTGAGCTGAAGGCAGAGGTTTTAACCCAGTGAGCCACCCAGGTGCCCCGATTTTTATTTTCCTACTTCTCTCCCTCTTCTGATCTCAGGACCACAGGTTATGTTGCAATTAATTCAATGAACACTTAAATTTTTTTTGACCACTTTCTTTTTTAACATTATACTTATTAGGTAATTACATTTTCCCTCTTAAGTATGATACAGACATCAGTTCACTTTACTACCCACCAATCTTCCTTGCACATATTCCTCTTCTGTGGTTCTTCTTCCCTGCCCCAAACACAGACCTCCCAGCAGGAGTTTGGCTATGCTCTCTTATTTCATAGAAAACTCTTGAGGGTCCTTTGACTTTCTTGAGCTAAGCAGACAATCACCCCGGCGTGCGTCGAGCGCTCTGAGCCTGCAGGCCTGTCGCTATAGCCTGTTTTCCATTTAGTGTCTCTGTTTCTGGCCCATGAAGATGATTATCCATGTTATTGTGGTAAAATACACATAATGCAACGTAAAACTTACACGTTAGTCCATTTAAAGCCCATAATTCAGGGATGCCTGGCTGGCTCTGTTGGAAGAGCATGCAACTCTTGATCTCGGGGTTGAAAGCTCAAGTCCCACATTGGGTGTAGAGATTGCTTAAAAACAAAATCTTTGACAAGGAGTGTACATTTTAGCAGCATGAAGTGCATTCATGATGTCATACAACCATCCGCACTGTCTGAAGTCATACAACGATCAGTCGTCCACAACTTCCTTTTCACCCTAAACAGAAACCCTGCATCCCGTAGAGTCACTCCCCAGTACTCTCTCTCCCTGGCCCCTGAAAACCACTCATCTAATTTCTGTCTCTATGGATTTACCTATTCTGGACATTAGTATAAATGGAATCATGTAACATGGGACCTTTGGAGTCTGGCTTCTTTCAGTTAGCATCATGTTTCCGAGGCTCATTCAGTTGTAGCGTATATCCACACTTCCTTCCTTTGTAGATCAGAATGATAGTTCACTGTATGGATAGCCCACATGTTGTTGATTCATTCATCTTTCGATGGGCATTTGGGTTGTTTTTACCCTTTGCTTATCATGAACAGTGCTACTATGAATATTGGTGGATAAGTTTTTGTTTGAACACCTATTTTCATTTCTTTTGGGTATATACCTAGGAGTGGACTTGCCCAGTCATTCGGTAATTGTATGTCTAACTTATAGAGGAACTGGAAAACTCTCTTTCTCTAGAGGCTGCACGATTTTACATTCCCACCAGCAATGTCTGGTGGTGCCAGTTCTCCACCTCCTTGCCAACACTTATTATTTTGGGATGATGATGATGGTGATGGTGATGATGACGGTGATGGTTGCCATCCTAGTGGTGGTGAATAGTTATCTGATTTTTTAATCCAACTATGATTGACTGGTTTTCCATGTGCTGCTGTCATTACTGCGGCTGTTCTTACATTGACATCGTTCTACAGTAATGGAGCACAAGTGCATGACCCAACATTTTCATTCTGATTAGAACCTCGTGTCAATTCTAGCCATGTTTTTCCAGTGGACAACTGAGTTAAGCACCCAACGTACCTAACTACATGATACTATTACTTTTCTGCAAAATGGAGAAGGAAATGTATTTTTGAGCCAGTACACACTTACGCCAGTTTAATCAAAGCTTACTTCAGCTGGTTTCCAACTCTAACATCTCCTCTTTGCGATCAGATGAATATAATGCAGACATTACTTAGTTCAATGAAGGCAGTAGAGAATGAATTTGATTTTTCTACAAGAACTGAGCTTTC
Source organism: Neogale vison (assembly GCF_020171115.1). NCBI lineage: Eukaryota > Metazoa > Chordata > Mammalia > Carnivora > Mustelidae > Neogale > Neogale vison. The sequence goes on along the minus strand of NC_058091.1, from coordinate 269,518,284 downwards.
TTTTTAGAAGATTAGTGACAACGACAAAATCACTTCTCTTCTCTCCCTTTGACCAAGAAATTAGAAATGTCTAACCTGCCAAGAAGGAAATTAAAAGCACACAAAAATAATTTAGAAACTCACATATTGCCTATATTTTTCAATACTTTTTTATTTAATAATGTCATGTTCTTTTATTAATTTATTTTTATGTTTTATATTCATAATATTCATTATTATGAGCATATTGTATATTCATGATTTTTTTATGGTTATGAAAGTAATACATGCTCACATCTTTTTTTTTGAACAAAAAAATTGAAATCACATTTTTCTGCCCCTTCTTAAGAGCTGTGAGAACTTGGCGGTCATGGCGTGAAGGTCCCAGGACTACATTTGAATTATGAGCCTGGGTCCTAGGTCAGATTCTGTGTGACCCGGGGATTATTGCTGCTTCACCCTTATGTGACTCTGATAATTAACGTCGATACAAAGTATAGACACTCTGCCTCACGTATGAAATATTTTGTTTGAACTCTTCCTTTTATTGTCTGCCTACACTGCATGAATTCCCCATGCAGGCGAACTTGGTCTAGGACTCTGCATGGAATTAGTGTTTTCTGTCCTCACTTTAAATCAACAGGTACCTAGCTTGTCTCCATTCTCTCCATTTTCCACAAGCTGGGCTCTCCATGGTAGCTGGTGAGAAAGACTTCCCAACATGTCTCCTGTTGGGTCTTTAGACAGCTTTTGTGTAGTCATGATGCCTTTCGATACCTCCTTAGTCCCACCACACAGCCGTCGACCCTGCCTAGACACAAAATGCTATGCAGGACCCTCCTCGGTTCTCTACTGTCATCGGTTCCCGTTCCTGCATGTTCCCGTAACAAATGCTGCACATCTTACACATATTCTCTTACTACCCACAGCAACCTGAGGTGGGCTCTCTCCTCCCTGCACTTCACATGAGGAGACAGAGACCCAGGTGAAGTTGCCCACCTGCTTCACGCCACCAGCACGTGGGAGAGCTTAAACTCCATGCCCGGCTCACCTGCCCCAAATCAGGCTTCTCACTGCCATGGGCGCAGCAGAAACATTCCACATCCTAATAGCTCTGCCATTTTCTCAGGGCTGACAGAGCTTATCAGTCATGGACATCAATGATCTAACACCCTTTCAAAAAATAGATGTTTAAAAATACACATGTGGCTGCCAAATTATAGGTGCTATTATAGTTCATCTCTTCAGCTCTGTGAGGGAGGCAGTACTGTAATCCCTATTTTGCACATTCTTTTTTACGTAATTTCTTCCTTTTTTTCTTTTTAAAGATTTTATTTATTTATTTGACACACAGAGAGAGAAAGAGAGCATGAGCAGGAGGAATAGCAGGCACAGGGAGAGGGAGAAGCAGGCTCCCAGGGAGCCTGATGTAGGGATTGATCCCAGGATCCTGGGTTCATGACCTGAGCCGAAGGCAGACAGTTAACTGACTGAGCCACCGAGGTGCCCCCCCCCCATTTTGCAAATTCTTATTCCCATTTTCCAGTTGGGAGGTTGAGGCTGTGTGGTCTATGGATACTAGCTCAAAACTGGGATCTCAGCTGGGGGCCTTGTGCCTCCAAAGCCTGACAGAACCATGAGGACACACCACAAAGAAAGACTCCTGTCACCCCAAGGTTAGAAGCTTGGGCTGTGTCCCTCAGATTTTTTAAGAGGTGCAGCCTCCACCCAATCAGTCCACATCAGGCTGAGCACGTATCTCAAACAAATCACACCGCAGCGCTCCCACAGCATAAGCCAGTGCTGTGCCTCGACTGTGTGTCTCTCTCCCCGGGTTAGCAGTCTCAGCCTCCGCTTGCACTGGTTTTCCTCTGAAAGGCTCACGTCATCGTCATCTTCACTCGGACTCCTCCTGAGAGATGCTTTGTGACTCCCTGGAATGCCACGCACCACTCTGTGAAAGGTCAAGATCCGACGCGAAAGGCGCTACTGATGGAGGGAGGGAAGCACGCACGGACGGGGCTGAGGAATGTGCGGGGGCCGGCCACAAAGCCCGGACTTGTGCTCCCTGACCTCGGGGTGCTCTTGGGCCACTGCAAGTTCACCACGGGTGGGAGCGCCCTGTTTGCACTCATGGCCCAAAGCCAGACAAGTGCGGCCTGTAGAGTTTCTGTGGCAAAGAGCAACATGGAACAATGTTTTGTCTCTGTCCCTTTGTATAATGTAATATAGAAAAGCCTTTCTTTCTTTTTTTTTTTTTAAAGATTTTATTTATTTATTTGGCAGACAAAGATCACAAATAGGCAGAGAGGCAGGCAGAGAGAGAGAGGGAAGCAGGCTCCCTGCTGAGCAGAGAGCACCATGCGGGGCTCGATCCCTGGACCCTGAGATCATGACCTGAGCTGAAGGCAGAGGCTCTAACCCACTGAGCCACCCAGGCGCCCCTAGGAAAGCCTTTCTTGCTCAGGTTGCTGTTCAGTTTTGATGCTGTCATGGTAGAATCAGCTTGCCCTCATTGGGGAAAGCCTGAGCTGCCTCCTTGCACGACGGTCTCTTTCTGTGTCCTGCATCTCCCTCTGTGAAGATTTCCTTAACTCTGCCAACCAGCACTGAAGTCTTCCTTCTATCACGACTTAGGTCCCTTACAGCTCAGACTATGCATTCTAGGGCAGTAGCATAGGAGAGAAGTGCTCAGGTCTGGAGTCCTGAGTCCATTCTCTCTCTGCAACTCACCAGCAGGTGGGCCTAGGCCGCACCTGGCCCCCACGCTTATCCTCGGTCTTCTCATCTATAAAATGGTGATAACCCCTGCTCGCTAGCATTAGAGACGTTAGCCGGTCCGGCAGGTCTTACTGAGAGCCCATCATGTGTCCCATTCTCTGCCAATCCCTTTAATGGTTTTAAAGAGAAAAAGCCAGAGTTATCTAAGTCATAGCATATGTGTTTAAAGCAGTCAAGGGGTGCCTGGGTGGCTCATTTGGTTAAGCAACCGACTCTTGATTTCGGCTTGGGTCATGTTCTCAAGGACCTGGGATCCAGCCCTGTGGGGAGTCTGCTTCTCCCTCAGCTCCTCTCTCTCCCTCCCTCCCTCCCTCTCCTTCTTATCCCCTCTCCCTCTTTCTCTGATAAAGAAAAATCTTAAAAAAAAAATAAATAAAGCACTCACTAAAGTAGCATTTCCCAGAATAGGTCCTGCAGTGTTTTCTGTTCACATGTGGTTTAAGAAAAAAAAAAAATCTATGATTAAGTAAAGCTCAGAATTGTTGGTACACAAAGCTAACCAAATTATGTTGATGTAGGACTTCTCAGAGCTGACCATTCGCCATGCAGCTAGAAGGAGGGGACATTGTGTTCAATTTCCTAGGCTTTTTTGCCCAAAAAACCTTTTTGGGGGGCAGATTTTTATTTTTAAGAGTGGCTACTCACATACTCTGGATGAGTTTTCTACAAAACACAGGGAAATGTCAGAAGGAAGGTTCAGGCAGTTACTGAAGGTAGTATTTTTTTTTTTTAATATACTGTGAAGATGAATTGTCACCCAAGACAAAATACAGGAGAGTGTCCTGGACATTGATAACTGCCACCTGCATAGTCTGTCTCTGATCTCATAATGCTTCTGGACTATTACTTGAGTGCTAGTGTTGTCTTTCCAAGTACAGCAAATACCATTTAAATGGCCTATAAGAGGAAAGAGGGTAGACAGATCTATCAGCTCTTCAGGCATATCACAAACCACAGGAAGAAACCCGGTACATATTGGTGTAAGAACTGGCAGATAGAAGAACAGAGCAGGAGGCTCAAAGATCGACTCAGGTATATTTGGGAATTGATATATGATGAAGTTGGCACCATGTATCCGGAGAAAAAACAACATTCTCTTGGGAGATAGTGCTGAGGGACAAGACTTTCCTGTGGATACCCACCTAAATGATATACGGAAGTGGATTCCAGGGACAATAAAGACACAGTGAGAGAATTAAAAGTTAAGTGTTTGTCCGAAGAATATATAAAGAATAAAGTGAGGCATGAAAGCATTTCTTTATACAACCCTAAGAAACTCTCCTTAAGAAGAAACAATTAAAAGAGAGCTTTAACAAAAAGAAAAAAAAAAAACAAAAAACTAAAAGCTTGCATCACTTAATGACTCTACTGGCTTTGTGCTATTCTGCCAAGATCAACGTTGCCTCACCTCTCACTATAAACTTGAAACCTTGGCAAACAATGACCCACCACCACCACCCCCCAAGAAAAACCCCAACAACAATAACAACAACAACAACGAAACCCAAAAAACCTTAACAACAATAAAAAGGAGAAGCCAAAGAGGAAAGGAAAAAAAAAGGTATAAGCAGCTTTACTTTCACAGGAAACTTCTCTGAAATTTTCTAGAAGAAAGTTGATTGGGACAAAAACAAAACACCAACTTTCCAAAATCAGAGTAACAAAAATATTACCAAGTACACATGTACCAGATGAAGTATTGGAACAGTTTCTGTTAGATATTATAAATAAAGAAAATTTTAAAGGTGAAAAAAAAAAAGAAGAAGAAGAAGAAACAATTTTCTTGCAACAAAATTAATTTAATCAGAGGACAGCGTGGGCAGAGGGAACACAGCTGATAGCAGAACAGGGGGACCTGTTTCCTTCCCTCCCTTGTTCATCAGTCTCCAACCACATTGGCCTTTCTCTCTGTCCCTTTTATATACCAGCCTCCTTCCTGCCTTGGAGCTGGTATACTTGTCTGTCACTCTGCCTAAAATTTTCTTTCTTGTCTTGATTCACCGAATCATACCCATCCCTGGGAACCCTTTCCCTTAGAAAGGTCTCTCCTGACTGCACCCTCCTTTCGCCTTCTACTTTGTGCTCATTGTACTCCTTGCAGTTGCAAGTAGATAATCATTTATGGAAGTTCGTGTCCCTCTCCCCTAGTAGGTGGTGTGTAAGCTACAGGGGAGCACAGGTCACCTGCTCAGTACTCGGCACAGTGCTCTGTGCCTAGAAGAGACCTTCAGAATGTTAATAGAATGAGTTGAGGAGGGACAGTTGACAGAGGACATATTCCATATTGCATGCCACCTGGATGATACAAGCATAGAGAAGGTTCTAGCATACCTTATCTTAACCTTTATGTCAGCCAGAATTTGGGGTAATTACTTGGGCCCCTGCTTTTCTCTGTCATCTGGAAACCCAACATCTCAACTCTCATTTGTATCACCTACAGTTCCTTGTATGGCATTAGAGGGTACGTAGATATTCCTTGATTGTGTCTCCATACTGCTTTCCTCCCACCGTGCTCGGTTTTCTGTATTTGGGCTATCACCATCAGCCATGCTTAATGACTCGCCTCTTGAAAACTCTCTTTGACAGTTGGTGTCAGCCTTCATTGAATGACTTCTTTTGTTGACGACTCTCACTCTCTGTTGACTCTTAACTCGATCTAAGCATTCAGTTATTCAGCAAATATTTATTGAAAACCTAGTGGGTTCCAGGAATGTGCCAGGCCCTAGAAAATCTGGCAGTCCCCTTCCAACGTTGACATGCTAACATGACACCTCAAAGGAATCACCGAGCAGAGCAGCTCAACTTAGTTAAATATTGAGAGGGCCCAAAATGTACCCAAATTTGGGCACAAGGCAGAGAGTGACTGAACAGGAATGAGACAGTGCCAAAGCTGGACCAGTTCCCAGTTTCACTGGAGTGAGTGCTTCAGAGTATACCTTCATTATCCAAGACTAGAAAACTCTTCAAAACAATAGAAATCTATCCAATTGTCATTATGGAGAGATATTCTTTTTTTTTCTCTCTTTTTAAAAATTTTTTTAATTTTTTATAAACATATAATATATTTTTATCCCCAGGGGTACAGGTCTGTGAATTGCCACGTTTACACAATTCATAGCACTTACCATAGCACATACCCTCCCCAATATCCATAACCCCTCCCCCAGCAACCCTCAGTTTGTTTTGTGAGATTAAGAGTCACTTATGGTTTGTCTCCCTCCCAATCAAATCTTGTTTCATTTATTCTTTTCCTACGCCCTTCACCCCCCATGTTGCATCTCCACTTCCTCATATCAGGGAGATCATATGATACTTGTCTTTCTCTGATTGACTTATTTCGCTAAGCATGATACCCTCTAGTTCCATCCATGTCGTCACAAATGGCAAGATTTCATTTATTTTGATGGCTGCCTAGTATTCCATTGTGTATATATACCAAATCTTCTTTATCCATTCATCTGTTGATGGACATCTAGGTTCTTCCCATAGTTTGGCTATTGTAGACATTGCTGCTATAAACATTCGGGTGCATGTGCCCCTTCGGATCATTACGTTTGTATCTTTAGGGTAAATACCCAGCAGTGCAATTGCTGGGTCATAGGGTAGTTCTATTTTCAGCATTGTGAGGAATCTTCGTGCTGTTTTCCAGAGTGGTTGCACCAGCTTGCATTCCCACCAGCAGTGTAGGAGGGTTCCCCTTTCTCCACATCCTCGCCAGCATCTGTCATTTCCTGACTTGTTGATTTTAGCCATTCTGACTGGTGTGAGGTGATATCTCATTGTGGTTTTGATTTGTATTTCCCTGATGCCGAGTGATGTGGAGCATTTTTTCATGTGTCTATTGGCCATCTGGATTTCTTCTTTGCAGAAATGTCTGTTCGTGTCTTCTGTCCATTTCTTGGTTGGATTAATTGTTCTTTGGGTGTTGAGTTTGCTAAGTTCTTTATAGATTTTGGACACTAGCCCTTTATCTCATATGTCGTTTGCAAATATCTTCTCCCATTCTGTCAGGTGTCTTTTGGTTTTGTTAACTGTTTCCTTTGCTGTGCAAAAGCTTTTGATCTTGATGAAATCCCAAAAGTTCATTTTTGCCCTTGCTTCCCTTGCCTTTGGCGATGTCCTAGGAAGATGTTGCTGTGGCTGAGGTCAAAGAGGTTGCTGCCTGTGTTCTCCTCAAGGATTTTGATGGATTCCTTTTTCACATTGAGGTCCTTCATCCATTTTGAGTCTATTTTCATGTGTGGTGTAAGGAAATGGTCCAATTTCATTTTTCTGCATGTGGCTGTCCAATTTTCCCAACACCATTTATTGAAGAGGCTGTCTTTTTTCCATTGGTTGACCATAGAGTTGAGGGTCTATTTCTGGGCTCTCTATTCTGTTCCATTGATCTATGTGTCTGTTTTTGTGCCAGTACCATGCTGTCTTGATGATGACAGCTTTGTAATAGAGCTTGAAGTCTGGAATTGTGATGCCACCAACTTTGGCTTTCTTTTTCAATATTCCTTGGGTTATTCGAGGTCTTTTCTGGTTCCATATAAATTTTAGGATTATTTGTTCCATTTCTTTGAAAAAAAATGGATGGTATTTTGATAAGAATTGCATAAATGTGCAGATTGCTTTAGGTAGCATAGACATTTTCACAATATTTTTTGTTCCAATCCATGAGCATGGAACATTTGTCCATTTCTTTGTGTCTTCCTCAATTTCTTTCATGAGTACTTTATAGTTTTCTGAGTATAGATTCTTAGCCTCTTTGGTAGGTTTATTCCTAGGTATCTTATAGTTTTGGGTGCAATTATAAATGGGATTGACTCCTTAATTTCTCATCCTGACACTTTACTGAATTCCTGTACAAGTTCTAGCAGTTTTGGAGTGGAGTCTTTTGGGTTTTCCACATATAGTATCATATCATCTGCGAAGAGTGATCATTTGACTTCTTCTTTGCCAATTTGGATGCCTTTAATTTCCTTTTGTTGTCTTATTGCTGAGGCTAGGGCTTCTAGTACTATGTTGAATAGCAGTGGTGATAATGGACATCCCTGACGTGTTCCTGACCTTAGCGGAAAAGCTTTCAGTTTTTCTCCATTGAGAATGATATTTGCAGTGGGTGTTTCATAGATGGCTTTGATAATATTGAGGTATGTGCCCTCTATCCCTACACTTTGAAGGGTTTTGATCAGGAAGGGATGCTGTACTTTGTCAAATGCTTTTTTCCGCATCTATTGAGAGTATCATATGGTTCTTGTTCTTTCTTTTATTAATGTGTTGTATCACATTGATTGATTTACGGATGTTGAACCAACCTTGCAGCCCTGGAATAAATCCCACTTGGTCGTGGTGAATAATCCTTTTAATGTACTGTCGAATCCTATTGGCTAGTATTTTGGTGAGAATTTTTGCATCTGTGTTCATCAAGGATATTGGTCTTTAGTTCTCTTTTTTGATGGGATCCTTGTCTGGTTTTGGGATCAAGGTGATGTTGGCCTCATAAAATGAGTTTGGAATTTTCCTTCCATTTCTATTTTTTGGAACAGTTTCAGGAGAATAGGAATTAGTTCTTCTTTAAATGTTTGGTAGAATTCCCCTGGGAAGCCATCTGTCCCTGGGCTTTTGTTTGTTTGGAGATTTTTGATGACTGTTTCAATCTCCTTACTGGTTATGGATCTGTTTAAGTTTTCTATTACTTCCTGGTTCAGTTGTGGTAGTTTATATGTCTCTAGGAATGCATCTATTTCTTCCAGATTGTCAAATTTGTTTGCATAGAGTTGCTCATAGTATGTTCTTATAATTGTTTGTATTTCTTTGGTGTTAGTTGTGATCTCTCCTCTTTCGTTCATGATTTTATTTATTTGGGTCCTTTCTCTTTTCTTTTTGATAAATCTGGCCACGGGTTTATCAATCTTATTAATTCTTTCAAAGAACCAGCTCCTAGTTTCGTTGATTTGTTCTATTGTTTTTTTGGTTTCTATTTCATTGATTTCTGCTCTGATCTTTATGATTTCTCTTCTCCTGCTGGGCTTAGGGTTTCTTTCTTGTTCTTTCTCCAGCTCCCTTAGGTGTAGGGTTAGGTTGTGTAGTTGAGACCTTCCTTATTTCTTGAGAAAGGCTTGTACCGCTATATATTTTCCTCTCAGGACTGCCTTTGCTGTGTCCCACAGATTTTGAACTGTTGTGTTTTCATTATCATTTGTTTCCATGAATTTTTTTCAATTCTTCTTTAATTTCCTGGTTGACCCATTCATTCTTTAAAAGGATGCTCTTTAGTCTCCATGTATTTGGGTTCTTTCCAAATTTCCTCTTGCAATTGAATTCTAGCTTCAGAGCATTGTGGTCTGAAAATATGCAGGGAATGATCCCAATATTTTGATACTGGTTGAGACCTGATTTGTGACCCAGGATGTGATCTATTGTGGAGAATGTTCCATGTGCACTAGAGAAGAATGTGTATTCTGTTGCTTTGGGATGAAATGTTCTGAATATATCTGTGATGTCCACCTGGTCCAGTGTGTCATTTAAGGCCTTTATTTCCTTGTTGATCTTTTGCTTGGATGATTTGTCCATTTCAGTGAGGGGAGTGTTAAAGTCCCCTACTATTATTATATTATTGTCGATGTGTTTCTTTGATTTTGTTATTAATTGGTTTATGTAGTTGGCTGCTCCCACGTTACGGGCATAGATATTTAAAGTTGTTAGATCTTCTTGTTGGACAGATCCTTTGAGTATGATATAGTGTCCTTCATCATCTCTTATTATAGTCTTTGGCTTAAAATCTAATTGATCTGATATAAGGATTGCCACCCCTGCTTTCTTCTGATGTCCATTAGCATGGTAAATTGTTTTCTACCCCCTAACTTTAAATCTGGAGGTGTCTTCGGGTCTGAAATGAGTTTCTTGTAGGCAACATATAGATGGATTTTGTTTTTTTATCCATTCTGATACCCTGTGTCTTTTGATTGGGGCATTTAGCCCATTAACATTCAGGGTAACTATTGAGAGATATGAATTTAGTGCCATTGTATTGCCTGTAAGGTGACTGTTACTGTATATTGTATCTGTTCCTTTCTGATCTACTACTTTTAGGCTCTCTCTTTGCTTAGACAACCCCTTTCAATATTTCCTGTAGAGTTGGTTTGGTGTTTGTAAATTATTTTAGTTTTTGTTTGTCCTGGAAGAAGCTTTTTATCTCTCCTTCTATTTTCAATGATAGCCTAGCTGGATATAGTATTCTTGGCTGCATGTTTTTCTCGTTTAGTGCTCTGAATATATCATGTCAGCTTTTTCTGGCCTGCCAGGTCTCTGTGGATAAGTCTGTTACCAATCTATATTTTTACCATTGTATGTTTCCCAGGCTGCTTTCAGGATTTTCTCTTTGTCACTAAGACTTGTAAATTTTATTATTAGGTGATGGGGTATGGACCTATTCATGTTGATTTTGAGGGGGGTTCTCTGCACCTCCTGGATTTTGATGCTTGTTCCCTTTGCCATATTAGGGAAATTCTCTCCAATAATTCTCTCCAATATACCTTCTGCTCTCCTCTCTCTTTCTTCTTCTTCTGGAATCCCAATTACTCTAATGTTGTTTCGTCTTGTGGTGTCACTTATCTCACGAATTCTCCCTTCATTGTCCTGTAGCTGTTTGTCCCTCTTTTGCTCAACTTCTTTATTCTCTGTCATTTGGTTTTCTATATCGCTAATTCTTTCTTCTGCCTCATTTATCCTAGCAGTGAGAGCCTCCGTTTTTGATGGCATCTCATTAAGAGCTTTTTTGATTTCAACTTGGTTAGATTTTAGTTCTTTTATTTCTCCAGAAAGGGCTTTTATATCTCACAGGATGGTTTCTCTAATATCTTCCATGCCTTTTTCGAGCCTGGCTAGATCCTTGAGAATCGTCATTCTGAACTCTAGATCTGACATATTACCAATGTCTGTATTGATTAGGTCCCTAGCCTTCGGTACTGCCTCTTGTTCTTTTTTTTTGTGGTGAATTTTTCGGCCTTGTCATTTTGTCCAGGTAAGAATATATGAAGGTGCACGTAAAATACTTGCAGTGGTAAAGGGTGGCAAATACCCCAGGAAAATACGCTTTAACCAAATCAGAAGAGATTCCAAATCATGGGGGTGAGAAAGGGGATGAAAAGAGGTTCAAAAAAAAAGAAACAATTTAAAAAAGAAAATGAATAAAGAAAAAATATAAAAAAGAAAATACATATATATATATTAGATAAAGTAGTTAAAAAAGAAAAGGGTAAAAGTTAAAAAAAATTTAGCAGTAGAAGAAAAAAAATTAACTGCAAGATTAAAGAGCCATGGGGAGAAAGCCATGAGTTCCGTGCTTTGCTTTCTCCTCTGGAATTCCGCTGCTCTCCTTGGTATTGAACATGCACTCCTTTTAGGTGAACTTGGTTCTGGCTGGATTTCTTGTTGATCTTCTGGGGGAGGGGCCTCTTGTAGTGATTCTCAAGTGTCTTTGCCCCAGGCAGAATTGCACCACCCTTACTAGGGGCCAGGCTGAGTAATCAGCTCGGGTTTGCTTTTAGGAGCTTTTGTTCCCTGAATGCTTTCCGTTGAGTTCTGGACGACGGGAATGAAAATGGCGGCCTCCCAGTCTCCGGCCTGGAGGAACCGAGGGCTCGGGGCCCCACTCCTCAGTGTGCCCTCAGAAAATAGTGCCCAATCACTCCTGTCTCCCTGGCCTCAGGCTGCGCTCTGAGCTCATCAAGCCTGCGACCCGTTCAAGGTAACCCCAAGCTGAGAGCTCACTCCTCGGCTCTGTCTCTGTAGCCGGCTTCCCCATTCTAATACCTGCAAGCTCTGCGACACTCAGACACCCCCGATCCTTCTGTGACCCTGCGGAACCTGAGGCCACGCTGACCCAACTTGGGCTTCATCCCGGTTTAGCCTCTGGAGCGATGTCCCTCAGCAGAACAGACTTTTAAAAGTCCTGATTTATTGCCCTATTGCTCTGCTGCTTGCCGGGAGCCAGCCCCTCCCCCAGCGGTCTATCTTCCAGTCGCTTTGGATTCACTTCTCCGCCAGTCCTACCTTTCAGAAAGTGGTGATTTTCTGTTTCTAGAATTGTTGTTCTTCTTCTCTTCGTTCTCCCATTGGATTTGTAGGTGTTTTCAATCTTTAAATAAGCTATCTATCTGATCTCCTGCTACCTGATGTAGTCTCAGCCTGCTACTTCTCTGCCATCTTGACTCCTCTGGAGAGATATTCTTAAATAACATAAAAAATAACCAGACTCTGTTGTTGTTTTTAAATACTTGTCCTGCTCTTAAAAGGGTCAAATCAGAGTCAACTAAAGCATCCTGTTCAGATTAATAGTGAGAATAGGGACATTGGAAGCTTGCTAGAGGTAAACTTACGAACTTCCCTTGGGAGATGGCTTTGAATACAAATCTAAGTAAGTGTCATTTTTTTTTTTCTGGTCATATTAAGAGCTAGAGCCAGTATGTTGTCAAACCTGCTGAAAAGAGGTGGGGACTTCTGATGACAGTGTTTTCTATAAGCTCCAGGGAAGAATGATAGTGTACAGAGAGCCCTGGAAGGAGGATTGTCTATGAGAGACCTATACACCATTGTTTATTTAGTATTCCTAAAGATAAAATCCATGTAAATGGTTATAAGGGAGAATTTCCCATTAATGTTATCAATCCCGAAGTGAAATCACATGTCCGTAATGGAGTAAGCTTGCTGCCTGCTCAGAGATGGCTGCCTTCCTGAAGTCTCTTCCCAAAGTTCTGGATGTTAGAATTTGGCAGCTTGAATATACCTTTCAAAAAAACCTAAGCTTTTAAAAATAGTTGTATATATGCAGAAAAGTTGTAAAGATAGTGCAGTATTCCTATATTTCTCATAGTCTCCCTTATTACTAATATCTCATTAATTTGGTATTTTTGTCAAAATTAATGAACCAGAATTGACACATTGTTACTAACTATAGTCCATTCTTTATTCAGATTTCCTTAGTTTTAACTAATGTCCTTCTTATGCCCAAGGAGCTCGTCCAGAATGCCACATCACATTCAGTGTTTATGTTTCTTGATAAGGCTCTTCTTAGCTGTGATAGTTTCTCAGACTTTCCTTGGTTTTGATGACCTTACCAGTTTTGAAGAGTACTGGTCGTCATATATTTTGCAAAATTACTTTCAACTGAGACTTGTCTGATGTTTTCCTCATTATTAGATGAGTGTTATGGGTTTTGAAGATAAAGATCACAGAGGTAAAACATTTTCTTTTCTTTTTTTTTTAAGATTTTTTATTTATTTATTTGACAGAGAGAGATCACAAGTAGGAAGAGAGGCAGGCAGAGAGAGAGAGGGAAGCAGGCTCCCTGCTGAGCAGAGAGCCCAATGTGGGACTTGATCCCAGGACCCTGGGATCATGATCTGAGCTGAAAGCAGAGGCTTTAACCCACTGAGCCACCCAGGTACCCCTAGAACATTTTCTTCACGTAAATCAGAGGCTCGTGCTCTCAACGTAGCTTATCACTGCTGACTTTGACCTGGACTAGTTGGCTGATGCAGTGTTTGTCAGATTTCCCCACTGGGAAGTTACCTTCTATACTCCTTGAAAGGAAGTCACTAGGTGCAACCCACCTTTAAGGAGTAAGGAGTTACCTATGAAAATTGGCTGGAATTTTTGTAATGAAAGATCTGTTTATTCTCTCCTGTTTGTTTATCAATCACTTATATCAGTCTGGGCTAATAGATATTTATTTAATGCTTTGGGTTATAATTCAATACTGCATTCTGTATTTTGTTGAAATTATTCCAGCTTTGGCCATTACACACTCTTGGAGTTGTCTACTGTGTCCTTTTCACCTCCTCCCTTAATGATGAGGTATTTTTCTGTTTGGTTTCTTATTTGCTCTTTGAGCACTTCCTTTCTTTCTAGACTCAAGATGCTCCTGACTCATCTTGTATATTTCTTGTCTCAGTTCTAGGATCAGCATTTTTTAAGGGGCCCTCATCATGTTGGTTTTGTTTTTTCTTTTTTTTTTCCCAATTTATTTATTTTCAGAAAAACAGTATTCATTATTTTTTCACCACACCCAGTGCTCCATGCAAGCTGTGCCCTCTATAATACCCACCGCCTGGTACCCCAACCTCCCACCCCCCCGCCACTTCAAACCCCTCAGATTGTTTTTGAGAGTCCATAGTCTCTCATGGTTCACCTCCCCTTCCAATTTACCCAAAAGCACATACCCTCCCCAGTGTCCATAACCCTACCCCCCTTCTCCCAACCCCCCTCCCCCGAGCAACCCACAGTTTGTTTCGTGAGATTAAGAGTCACTTATGGTTTGTCTCCCTCCCTATCCCATCTTGTTTCATGGACTTGTTTTTTCTTATGGTTGATGAAATATTTTGGTAGCCACTATGCCAAGCACTTGACACATGTTGTCTTTCTCAATCCTCCTATCAACACTATTAAGTAGCCTTTGAGTTCATTTCATAAGTATAGAAACTGGGGCTCAAAGAAAAGAAGTGACTTACCCAAAGCCACACAGTTAGTAACAAAGTAGAGCTGCGATTCCCGCCAAAATCTGTCTGACCCCAAAGCTCACACCCTGAACCCTGGCTGCGCAAGGGCCAGCCTCCCTTGTTAGCGAAGTTAATGCCAGATGGAATCTGTGCTCTTTTAAACTACCCTGAATGGGCGGAAGCTAGTGAACCGCACTCTGGAAGGCCTCTGAGAACTCTAGCCACACCGGTCCCTTCCTTCTCTGAACTTCACACTGAGAGCTGAAAGCCTCCCATGACTGTGGAAGGTGTTTCTGTATGTGCTGTGTTGTGGTTTCCTCCATTTCTCTAAATTCCCAGATCAGACTGTTAGCTCCTAAGAGAGCAAGCAAAATCTACTACCATGTGTGATTATCAAAAGAAGTGACTTCTAGGAGCCATATCCCTTCAGAACGGACTGGGGTGATGGAGCTGCCATCAAAGGCAAATATTCAAATCGCCGCCTTTCATCCCAGGAAAAGATAGATGTCCATGGAAGGGATATCACGTTGTTTTCATGATTATATAGCATCAATTCAGTCTCCCCCCAGGCAAGGAGATTGTCCAAGATAAAGGTCAAATCTTTCCCATTCTCCAGGGCCCAAGACAGTGTCTGTGTTCTAGATAGTCAGGAAGTATGTATAAAATGCTTAAGAAAGCTATTGGGTCCTGGGCAAGAGCCTCCCTATTCTTGATTTACACACAATTTTAACCTGCTTTCTTCTTAAGAAGGCAGTAGTATGAGGGGGCCCTAGAGGTGAACACATTGACAGCAGTGAGAAATGGTAATGGGTCTCTGCTTCATCCAAAACCCTTTTGATGGGGTACCTGGGTGGCTCAGTCGGTTAAGCATCTGACTTTTGATTTCAGCTCAGGTCATGACCTCAAGAGCCATGAGATCCAGCCCCAAGCTGAGATCTGCACTGGGAATGAAGCTTAAGATGCTCTCTCTCCCTCTCCCTTGCTCCCCCTTCCTCCTCCCCTGGTTTGTATGTTCTCTCTCTCTCTCAAGAAAAAAAAAAAAAAAAAGATTCAAAAATCCCACTGAAAAAAACGGTGAATGGAGAACAGAAGTGAAAAGAGTAAACATACATGGTCACAGAGAAAGGGAGAGAAAACGGTTGAGGGAGAATGATGGAGAAAGGTAGCTGAGAGCTAGACATGGCTGCAGGATTGAAAGCCACACCAGGAAGTGAGTGGGACAGGGCCACTTACCCATGAGGCATTTTAAGTGCAGTGTCTGGGTCCCACAGAAGTCAACAGTGACCTGGATTGGTCAAAAATCTGCACTCACTCAGGCTCTCCATCTATCCCCAGCTCCCACCCACAGTGGACCTGGTTAGATAGTAAGTACCTTTTCCCAACCTCACAGAAGATTAGAAGATGGTTCTCTAGAAAATTTGACCAGGGCACTTGAGTGACTCAGTTGGTTACGCATCTGCCTTCAGCCCAGGTCATGATCCCAGAGTCCTGGGATCAAGTCCTACATTGGGCTCCCTGCTCAGGAGGGAGCCTGCTCCTCCCTCTCCCTTCGCCTCTCCCCTCTGCTCATGCTCGCTCTTGCTCGCTCTCTCAAATAAATACATAAAATTTTTAAAGGGAAAGAAAAGAGAAAGAAAGTTTGGCCAGAGGACCTCTGGCCTCTGGATATTAGGTACAGATGGGGTCAGGGATAAGGTATGTAAATGCGTTTAACTGAAAGTCTGTCCCTGAGCAGGTAATGCCCAGCCGCCTTCCCCTCTGACACTCAGCTCTCTTATATCAAAAGTTACACCCACCACTTTCCTGGCAGGAGTTACAGATTTCTTTTTTGATGAGATTAGCCCACAGGTACTGACTGCCCACTGCTACTGACATCTGGACACTCTCCAGTGAATTAGCCAAACCCCCACTACTGTGCCCTCTGGAAAGTTCACCCATCTAGAAACATAGCACTTCCAATCAGCTTTTTTATTCTCATGGAAGACAGAAGAGCACATCCATCAAACAAGGAAGGGATGGCATAAAAAGGAAGGGTCAGAGAATAAGAAAATGCTCGTAAAAACTAAGAGTATGATAGTCAAGCTTAAAAAAAAATTAACAGAATAATTGGAACTTAAAGTATGACCCCAAAATTAGAAACTAAAGAAAAAGGATTAGACAGTAGGAAGAAAAAAAGAACATTTAGAAAATAAAGCATTTTTTAAAAATAAAGCATTTATGGGCTCCAGGAAAAGAAAAAAATAAATGTACAAGAAAGGGAGGGATATACAGTTAAAGCTGTGGACAGTATATGCATAATCATAGTAATGTAGATTCTGAATATTGATTTTACCTAAGTTGTATGGAAGAGTCCATACCATTGCAGAAGTTCAGTGAATAACTAAAGTTGATGAATCAAGAGATAGTGTGGAAGCATATTTGGGGCCCCAGGAGGAGAAACCTGTGGAGGAACATTCTGGCAAATTGAACGTTCTTGCGGTAATAAGAGCTATGAGCCATTGCTCTTTGACTGGAAGCGTTACAATACTCGATATTTAATACTTGTTTTGATACAAGAATAAATGATACTTTTTTTTTTAATAAGTCACACTGATTTTAAAATGTCAGCCTGATGGAGCCATTTCGTGTTCAAGTAGCCACGTGCCTCGATAGCCCCTCGAGGGCATTGTAGAACAAATAATGTCCATGTCAGTGGTCTTGAGTCATCCAGAAAAGGTCTGATTTTGTTCTGCGTGTTCTGCTTTAGAGAGACAGATGTGACAGGGATTCTGCTGCGCGCTCTAGTTATTTAGGGGAGAGTACCGATGTGGGTGGACTGTCCTCCTCTCCCAGTGTGGGAAGAATGGTGGTGCTGGCCTCCCTTCCCCATCTCCCAGTGGGGCTCACCCTGTGTCCAGAAGAATCGAGGGCTGACTGGCCTCAGACTGACTTGACCTGGTCCAGAGTTCTGATCTTCATCAGACACTGTGGGTCTGCCACACTCCTTTCTGCCCTGCAGAGCTGACCTGCCAGCAGTTTCCTGCAAGCCCCTTATCCTCATCCTCGGATGGCATTGAGGTCAGTTAGTGAAATTCACCAGCCCCAGGGCAGAATCCTCTGTGTCAGAAATTAACCTCCCCTCCCAGGGAGCCTGCAGTCATGAGTAGGAGGAACACAGACAGGAGAGCATTTCCCTTCTTCATTCTAATACTGCCAAGACCCCAGGGATGCTTTGCTTGGCTGGTACGTGCCCGGT
This sequence comes from Neogale vison, assembly GCF_020171115.1. Taxonomy (NCBI): domain Eukaryota; kingdom Metazoa; phylum Chordata; class Mammalia; order Carnivora; family Mustelidae; genus Neogale; species Neogale vison. Next base: position 269,500,803 of record NC_058091.1, on the reverse strand, counting down.
TTAGTGTCACTAAGCACAGATAGCCAAATAAAAGTCACACTGACCGGCTGCCACGAGAGGCAGTTTGGAGTCTGTAAGCTGCCTCATGCATCTTACCTGGTAATTTTTTTGTTATCAGGGTCTCTGCTGGGAAGATTGCAGCAACACCTCCAAGGCTAGAATGAGGCTTTTTGTTTAAACCCTGACGTAGCAAAGACTGTTTCCCGGGATTTTAGCATATTAGAACAATTAATGATAAATTATTATAATATTTTGACACATTAATAAAAAGGAATGGGTGGCTTTCTTATATCTCTTGCTGTAAAACCTTAAGCAAAGCTGTTAGGAGATTTTTTTTCTGCCGTGGGATTATTTGAATAATATTAAGGGCAAGCAAGTAACATTTGAAGAAACTGGGATTTGAAAATTAGTAGTTTGCCAGCCACACAGAGGAAGATCCTCTGAAATACGGAGATGGAAGTTGCTGGAAATAAAGAAACCCCTGACGGCTGCCCAAATGGGTTGTGAAGATTGGTAATGCAAAGGGAGGTTTTCCTTATTTCTCTCCATCTTTCCCTCCCTCCTTCCCCTCCTCCTCCCGCCTCTGTCTGCACTCCCCCCACCCCCGCCATCCCACCACTCAAGCAGTTTTGGCAAATGAGGGGTGGGAACTGCTGGAGGATTTACTGTGTGCATGACACTGGACCATGTGGGTTTTAATCATTACATAAAGAATTTAGTAATTTCAGTAATAAGTAAATTGTAATAATTCAGTCATATTCGTGCCATTGTACATATCAAGAAACTGAGGCTTAGAACTATTACTTTGCCTATGGGCACCCAACTGGCAAGTGGTAGAGTGGGGACTGTAAACTAGGCAGGTGGACTCCCAGGCTTCCGTTGCACACGCGGCACTCAGTGAGTGCCCAGCTGTGTCAGCTGTGAGCTCGCTGATCCTAGCCGTGTTGACGGTAGAGAGTGTGCAGAATGACCCACAGAGCACTTAAGTGATTTGCTCACACACCGGTCAGTGGCAACAGAATATATCCCATTCTCTCATGCCACGTGGCTCTTCCCTCTGCAGCGCCAGCTTGCCGAATAAAAGAATTAGTACATTAACTTCTAGAAACCTATAACCTCCTGTCCGGGTCCCAGGTTCTGAATCCTCACAATTACTTGAATCGATTTTAAGTTTTAAGTAGAACTTTCAAGGACTGCCAAGTGCTATGCCAAAGAAACTATTTTAGGCTAATATTTGTTACATGATGGACAGAATATAGAAGCCTATGACAATAGTAAATTTCTTCTTCTCCTAGCTAATTAGGAAACAAAGCAAACATTTTACCGTCAGGCAGAATGTTATCTTGAAGCCATTGTTGGGGATTCCAGTGAATCTGCAGTTGCCCTGATGAGACAGAAGGCACCGTCTCTCTCCCTGACACTGGGACAACAGCACTGGCCTGAGGGGATCTGGTTCTGCAGGGCCTGGGTGGATCATGGGTGTAGGTTTTCCATTTTAGAAGTTCACCTTGGGCCAGAGGTGTTGTCCTAGGGTCAGGGAGGGAGATGGTGGCTTCTGTTTCATTAGGTCAACCTCGGATGCATTGGAGTCCTCCACAGGGGCTTGGGTGAGGGAGATGGGACCATAGAAAGCCATCCTGGTGGCCGCCTTGTCCCCACTGGCCAGCCACTCTGCCACGTGCAGCTGCTAGGCTGAGCTCACGAATCCCCTCCTACGCCCTGCCAGCTTTAGAAGGAAAAAGACACGAGACACTCATCCCACAAGCTTCCTACCTCCATGATCTCCTTTTTTCATTTCATCATGGTGAAACTTATCTATACTCTCTTTAAGGTTCATCTGAACTATTCACAAACTTCTCCTTTGCTTCCCATGCCACAGCCTCAAGCTATGAATAATCTCACCCTTCAGGAAAGTTCTGCACATACTTTGTTTGCAGCTCCTTAATCACCTGGGATGGGTCTCTGCCTAGTATTATTTGTGTATCCATCTTGCTGATCCCATTAGATCCGAAGACTTTAAAAATAAAAGGGAGTCTTACTCATCATCACTTTCCACACCGCTCTTAGGACCATGGTTTTGCTAGCTCGGGACTCAGTGGTATTATAGAATTTTCGGGCAGATAAATGCCATGTGGTAACAAAGGTTTAGAAAGAAGAGAATGACTCCCACATTCCTTTCTTCTAATAACAGCTATCTGGATCCTGACGTGCTCTAGCAGCATTTCATTCTTTAGTTTATGACTTTGGTTTACTTCAGAAAAGGGAGAACACCTCAGTCAGGGGTTGACAAACTATGGTCTGTGGGCTAAATCTGGCCCCTTTACCTATTCTCATTTGGCCAGTGAAATAAGAAGACATTTTACATTTTTAAATGATTTGGGGGGAAAAAGGAAGAACAATATTCTAGGATACAGTGAGATTATGTTAAATTTAAAATTATTTGAAATTCAAATGTCACTGTCCATGAAATAAGTTTTGCTGGAATGCAGCCAGAGCCATTTGTCTGTGTACGATCTGTGATGGTTTGGCACCAAACAGCAGTTAGGAGTTGAGTAGTTACCACAGAAACTGTACATCCCACAAAACCCAAAATATTTACTATCAGACCCTTTGCAGAAAAAGTATGCCAGCCCCTGTTCTGAGTCATTCTCAGAAATGTCTGCCACTGTGTGCAAATGGACCAGGGTGCTCTCTTTGACAAAGGAAACATTGGATGAAAGCCCAGAGAATCTTTTGGTTTGGATCGCACCTGGATTCTCACAGCAGGTGAGGAGACCTGAGGGGCTGACCTCAGGTATTTTCCACTCGCTTTCTGCTCTCCTAGAAGAACCCTCCATCATTCCTCTGGAGAAATTACAAACTAGAAAGTGTGAAATTAGGAGATTACCAGTCATTCCTGATCATTCTATGTGCCAAAGATAACTCACATCTATAGTAAGATCTAAGGGACTCTTTGCCGCTGGGTTGCCTCTGATTCAACTCTGTGTGTGTGTGTGTGTGTGTGTGTGTGTGTATGTGTGTTAGGGAAATCTATTTTGAGTGTGTCTCTGTGGGTCTCTTCAGAGGAAATCCATTTTGGATGAATGCCAATTCTCATGTATGTGGGGATCATGAAGACATTTGGAATTTCCAAATAAAGACACATCAATTAGCACTCAGAGAGACCAGTTCAGCCCCTTGGAGAGTTGTGGTTACAGTGCTTTGTTTCAGAATTTGCCATTTATTTGCCATTTGTTTTTCTTCTTTTCTTATTACAGGGTAATGCCCTGTACTTCAAATCAGCCAGAAATGTTACAGTGAACATTCTCAATGACCAGACTAAAGTGCTAACTCAGCTCATCACAGGTAAGAAACTAAAGGACTTGGCAGTGCCTGCCCCTCGCTAAGCACCCAGAGAACATAGAGCCTAAGACTGAATGCAACAGCACGTGAACTAATAAAGGAAATGCACGCTAACACGTTTTACAGCGCGGAGGAGAGGGTAGTATGTGTGCCATGATTCTGCTAAAGGGTAAAGCCTCATCCTATGTACACATTTAACTTATGCAAACCCAACAATACTCATTTAGAGGAGCAATAAGCTATTTTTCATGTAACAGGGCTCCTAAATAGAAGCCAGCTGTTTCATCGGTTGCTCAACGACAGGAAAGCTCTCTGCTCCGGGAATGCTGGAGGACAGGCTGGCTGGGTTGGATTAACAGAGAGAGCATAATATACACAAAACCCTGCACACAGACTTTATGGGGTGTAAAGGGGATTTTTGAAGGTAATTTGAATCCATACCATGTTTACGCTGTGTCCTGACTTTGAACCTGACTCAACTGCAAAATGCAGATGTAGTTTCATTGATGATGTGTGTGGTCACTTTCATTAGAGCAGACCTGCACCCACAGGGTTTTCAGCCGCATATTCCTACAATTGAAACGAGGTTTGGTTATTCACGTCACGGCCATAACAAGAGGCCTGGGCCTTACGGTCACGGTAATGCGCGGAGTGGTAGGATCAGTGCCCCCAGCCTAGGTTATGAACCCGGTAAGCAGGAGCCATTATGCATGCCCGCAGGGGACGCGAAAAGAGGTGTGCGTCCCAGTAGCACTGTGGGCGGCAATGCCATTTGTTGGGCTTCCGGGCTGAGACAGAAGTGTACAGATGGACATTCGGAGAAGCCCATTGCCCAGACACCCTGAAACGTTCCTGTGATTAAAACATCTGGCGCCCCTGCTCATAAACACGCCGCGGGGAAACAGGTGCCTTGTGCCCCGAGGCTTGCTGGGGAAGGGGTATCTGCACCCTGCAGGAGCACGCGGCCCCTGATGTCCGGAGGCTCACGACCAGCGACCAGCGGGTGACTGGGACCATCTCCCAGCAGAGGGAGGAACCCCCTCGCGGCGCAGCCTGTAATCCGTAAATTGTTCCGGGCGCCCCCGGATTGGCCGCCTTGCTTACAGAGCATCTGGCCTGCAGTCACAGTGCTAAATAATTAAATAAACAGCTTCAGTAAGCAGTGATTTAAGCAGCGTGAGGGAAAATTGCCTCCAGGAGGGAGATAAATCCAACCTCCCTTTCCCGGATTCCTCAGTTCAAAAGAAAGTTACTTAGCCCGGGGACCATTGGCCATCTATTTGCCATGGGAGATTCGGGTCACTTGAGAGATTGTGTTTTGGTAAAGCTGGCGGTGCCCAAATGACTGTTCTTCCTGCGCTGTCTCTACCCCTCCCCCTCCATCCCTACCTCTCCTTCTCCCTTCTCTCCCCAAATCCCTTACCCCCTCCTCCTGGCTCCCTTCCCTGTTCTTCTTTTCCATTCTTCCCCTTCCCTCTTGGAGCTTCTCTCTTCTTCCTCTCTCTCCCTGCTTTTCCTCCTCCTTCTGTCTCCCACATCTCTCCTCTCTCTGTCTCTCCTTTTTCTCTTCTATTTTTTCTTCCGTCCTTCCTTGTCATCTCTCTTCCTGGCTCCCCCGTCCAAGTTAGGCCCTCCTGGTGGCTGAGACACCTCTCAGAGCTCTCACAGTGAGGCCCAAGATAGCTCATATTAAAATGAGATGGGAAAAAAGCCACTCTAACAGCAGCTGGCAGGAGCCTTTCAAGATGATCACTAGAGAGGATAATACATGGTTCAAAATATAATTCTAAGTACATAGACACATGCACGCTCACCCCCTCCAGTTTTCCTTCAGGCTTCTCCTTTTGCATGGATGCATGTGGTGGAAAGCACAGAGGAGCTCCGGTAGACAGGGCCTGCTAAAGCTTGTTCTCCTTGGTGTCCTGCCTGCCCCAGAACAAACGACTGCTCTCGTCCAAGTGGCCAGGTTGATGAAGGCAGTCCTGAGGATCAACACTCCTGCTGACCTCAGGAAGGTCTTAGAGGCCCAGTAGAAATCCCAATGTTAGCAACTCGGGTCAATTTTTCTCAAGGAAGAGGGCTTTCCGTGATAGTGAAGTTGCCAGACAAGGTCACAAATGCACATCTGGCCTACCCTGTGGCTGTTTAGTGTCCTCTCCGTAGTGGCCCATAGACGAAGCCCTATGGCCTGCATGGAGAAGGGTTGTAGGCGAGCCATTCATGGCATCTCACCAGAGCAGGGAAGGGTATCAGGATCCAGGGAGCTGGGAGAGAAGAATTAGGCAGGATGACCCCCTTCTAGCTCTCAGATTCGTGGCCCTGGCATAAGTGGGGGCCTGCTGGTGTGTCCGGTGTAGGAAATGCATTAAGGCAGTCCTCTGCACATAGCACCACGCACTGAGGGGGCTTAGCTGGAGAGTAGTTGCTGGTTATAAGTAACGGTTTTTTTATCCCAGAGAGGAACAGTGGGTCCACTGAGGGACCGCCTCAGCAGTCTCCAGCTCCATTGGCATTTCCCTCCAGAATTTATATTTCTTTCTTTCTTTCTTTCTTTTTTTAAAGATTTCAGCCACGTCTAGGACATTTGGCAGCCCCAGGTAAAATCAACAAAAGGACAAGCCATCTGCACCATTGAGCCAGCAGTTGCTCTGTGGGGTTTTGGCTGAAACTGCCAACTGCAGAGCTTTATGTGTGCAAATGGCTCTGGCCCTTGGTAGATTCCTTTTTGTGTTCTGAGGAGCCCTGGAAAGCAAGATAACTTAATTGTGTTTTGAGTTCTCTGATTGCTTCATTGTCTTTAGGACATTCTCTTACATGTCTTATAAACCAATCATAAGTTCAGAGCAGACTGGCTTTTCCCAGGCAGGTGTTCTCAACACCTCAGGGGCCTTATCTCATGATACTGCCCAGGTCCATGGAGGCAGAGGCCAAGCATTTTTTGTTCCCCACTCATACCCCCCTTATGCCATTGACTAGATCCAGAGTGGCAAACTATACTCTCCATATGCCTATCCGGAGATCATTCATTCATTTGTTAACGCTTTTTCACCTCCTCCTGATCCCCAATCTCCCGGCTAAAAAAATGCAGAGTTAACAATCCCCATGTATTAATAAGTCATACAGATTTCACTTACAGTTTTGGTGTGATCAAGAAGTCAGCCACATCTGAGCCCTCCCCGAGTCACCTAATCCAAAGTCCTCACTGTCCATCTCTGTTCTTTCAGGATTGCACTCTGGTCCTTGTTTCCAGCTTTCCACTGCCCCTTCCCACCCACCCTCCCAAAGCCCCGCCCCTAGGGCTCCTCCTGTTTCCAGTCCAACACTCTTCTCTCTCTAGACAAATACACATCCCTGTTCTTCAGAACAATTCTGAGAGCTTAGTTCCAGACCCAGATCTTCCAGGAGCTGACCTAGTGACCTTGACAGACTCCTTAGCTCTGCTCCCACTTGTTCTTCTCAGCTACAGCACAAAGGCGGTCATGGCCAGGTCCCATGCCATTTGGAAAGTCTCTACCATGTCTGTTTCAATTTCCCATTCATTCAGGAGCCTTTTCCGTGTCCTTCCTTTTGTCAGAGGGCTCATGGGGATGTATTAGCAGGAGAAGATGACTGCCAAATTGGCATGATTGATTACGTGAATGAGGCAAGGGCACTGGGAGGCGATTGTCATTAAGTATTTTCAATGTGTTGGGACCATTGCATTAGAAACACGGTGATGAGTTATGATCACAATGATGATAATCACTAGAGCAGTCCCCTACATTTCACACAATTTCCCACCTAGAAAGTTGTTTTTATAAATAGAATAATTTGATCCTTTTAATCTTTCTATGATATAATAGAATAGATAGATGGTGATAGTACACTTTTGTAGACGCAGAAAAAAATGTTCAGAAAGATCAAAGGATTTTCCCAAAGTCACGTTATTAGACAATGAGAAAGTTGGGACATAGTTCTTCTGATTCTTCGTCTGGTGGTCCTGCCAATAAGAACAGCAGCCCTAGATGTCCAGGAGTAGTCTTGGACTCATAAGTCAAACCTCTGTGTTCTCGTGTTTGAACATAAATAATTTTGCAGAACATCAGCACCCGAGAAGTCCACTTGGTTGGTCATGAGGGATCAGCAGAACACAAAAAACAAAGACAATTCTAATCTTGTCTGAATACAGACAAAAATGGAAACATTTATCCAAACCACTAAAGTAACCGAACATCCCTCAATCCTGGTTACTATCAGTGACTGCTGCTTCTTTATCCATTACATCCTTAGCATTGCTCTGGTCTTCCCTACCTCTAGAGAAGAGATAGATAAAAGATAGATAACATGACAGTTGTAAAATTACTCCCACTTTCTAATAGCACTTAATCCAGAGCAAAGCCTTGTTTCCTTGAATCAAGTCCCAAAATAACCTAACATAAAACCAAATAATTCTAATAAGTTTTTTTTTTTTTTTTTTTTTGCTGAGATACCCTGTGTGGCTGCCCATGGTGTGTGTTCTCCATCACAGCAATGAATAATAAACTCAACTTGTTCACCTATACCTGTGTTCCTCTTGGTCTTTGCCTGGAAGGCATTGAGGGCCCTTTCACTACTACTTTTTATAGTTAAGTGACACTGTCTTGAAAAATAACCAGAGACAAAAATGCCCCATCAGAATCCCCTGTGGAGTTTTGGGAAAATAAAAGATTTCTACTCCCTAACCTCAAAAATTTTTTTTCCTCTATGAATTTCCAGACCAAAAGATAAATTCCTTTTGATCTGAGTGAGGTTCGGTGAGGATGATTACACCCCCAGGTTTCTCTGATGCATTTTTGCAGAGCAGCTTTGAAGAGGCTCCTGAATTTGAGGTATTTAGGTAGCTCTAGCTCAGAGAAACCAAAAGGTCTCCTCTTGTTGTTGTTTTTATTGTTTTGAAAAAATTATAACACACTAACATTTTATTTTTTCCATGGTACCCAAAACTCTGCAGTTTTCTGATTCATTAGAGTTTAAATTTGTGTCTGTCTCCATCAGAAGATGCCATCATGATAGCCCAGCTTCAAGAATGGCATCTGTTGTCCTATGATAAACCCTTTGAAAATTTATTGAATGAAATTCTAGCATAAAAGATTTGACAACTTTCTAGCAATTAATAGCAATACATTCTAGCCTTTTCTGCCAGGAAATGATCTACATACTGAGGACAAAGACTTGTCTGGTGCCACATGCAGCCACTGGGTTAAGAGTGAGACAAACTTCAGCTGAATTTAAAGCATCCTTTCCAAAGGTTAGAGATGTTGGCCAAAAGAGAAAGATGGCAAAAGATACACTGATTACTTCAAGAGTGTTGAGCTTTCTGTGCCTTGTTACACTTAAGCCAAAATCTACAAGTATTTGACAGGAATTTGGTGGTTAGCTAAGGGAGATCTCATCCAAACATTAGTCTGAAGAAGGGACACGATGGCCTTTAAATTCATAGCCTGAGAGCATATGATAAAAAGTAATTGACAAGACATGGCTAGAGTCACAAGACTGACTTTCACAGTTTCCTTCTGAAAACCAGTCCACTTACATTCAAGGCCAATACAGTCTTGTCATATGTATGTGTTCTATGAAAAGCTCTTTGTAAATGAATGCAATGAGACTAAACTCTCTCTCTCACTCCTGCTTCTAGGTCCAAAAGCCGTAGAAGCTTATGGCAAAAAGTTTGAAGTAAAGACAGTTTCTGGAAAATTGCTCTTCTCTGCAGATAACAACGAAGTGGTGGTAGGAGCTGAAAGATTAAGAGTTTTAGGTAAGAAAACCTTAATCCTTTAATTGGTTAGATGCCAATGCATGCATTTTAGAGGAAAAGTAAAATGGTGCCTAGAAGAGAGATTTAGGTCTATTACCTGGATTCTCTTAAGGCAAGGTGGATGAGCTCCCCTACCCCTCACCTTAGAACTAGGTTTCCCGCCCGCCCCCCCCCCCACCATGAAAATGTCTCAAGTCATGTGTTTTTGTGGCATAACTCCTAGCCCTGAGATTCAGGTAGGAATTCGTGTTCATGCTGACAAGTATAAGGGAGCACATCCTGTCCTCACAGACTAGTGGTCTTGGAAGAAGCAGTCAAGACCTATATATGTGATTCAAAGATTCCTAAACCTGACTGTAAAAGAAGAATCATCTAGGGAACTTCTGAAGAGTTTAGGTTCACAGATCTAATCATGACTCACTGAATTAGAGGCTCTGGTGGAAGGGCCCAAGAATTTAATTCTGAAAAGATGCGCAGGGGTCTCTGTGGGGCTGCTAATGGACTCCTGGGATGGGAGCTCACAACAAAGTAGTCTTCTGTGGCTGTATACTGAAACACTGTAGTGTGGTGGTTTAGGAGTCCAGGAGCTGGCGCTAATCTTCCCTCCATCCCTGCTCTGTCACCAATTAGCTGAGTGACTTTGGGCAACATACTGACCCCGCTGAGCCGGTTTTCTTTACTGCTTGGTTGACCCAAGAACATCTACCATCTCAAGTGTTCCGTAGGGCTGAATGAGTTCCTCTTGTATCAGCCAGGTGTTTTGAATTCGGTGTGTTTCACTTTAGAGGACAATGCTTTTCTTCCTCCTCAAATTTGTCCCATTTTCAGATGAGTAAACGAAGGCTTGACGAGGTAGAGAAACTTGTCCAAGGTCCAGTGACTATTCAAATTCTTACCCATGGACTCCAGCCTAAGTGCACCTAAATGCACATAGATATGGTTTAGCCATATCAGACCTTAGCCAACCCTTAACACTTATTTCTCTATTATGTGTAGAGATGGCACTTTCTATATTAGTTTTAGGTTTTAAGGGACAGTGGGAGAAATAAACACAAAAACTTCAGGCTCTCCTTTTGTTCCAGAATAATTTGCTATACCAGCTGTAGAATAATTGCCCAGAGGAAAATGTGGTGGTTATCTCATGCTCAGATCATTCTATACAAATGTGGTTTGGCACTTTCTGTTAGTGTGTTGGCACTTCGTGAGTCACCTCACTTCTTTAAAATCTGAATCTTTGGAAGGTTTCAAGATCATTTCAGGAGTCCAAACACTTCAGCTTAATCTTTGTGTATGAAACTCCAGGATAGTATCATTTAAGAGCTCTTCCCCCTACCACCCCACTGTTGAGTAGATGAAGGACTAGAAGGTTAATGTAGTTTTTGGTTGCTTGAAGGCAGGTGGATATTTTTGTTGTTGTTGTCATGGCGTCTGCTTGTGATATTTACTTAGAGAACAATTTAGGACAAAAATCTGTCTCTCTCCATCATTAGGAACATTTGCTTTTTTTATGTAAAAATGTAGAAAGGAAGCATCATAAGAAATACCACTGCTGCTATCAATGATACCAAGATTAGGAAATGACCACCCCACAAATCTCGCATCAACATACTCAGTGAAATGAGCCTGGTGTGTTGCAGAAATGAGCTTCCTGTCAGCTGGGATTCAGCCATATGGTGTGGAACGAGAAGTTTAAGCAATTTCATTTTCAGCTTAATGAGAAGTTTGTCTTTTTGAGTCATCGGACTGAGCAGGCTCTTGGGAGGTTTGAATCTGGATGCATATTTCACGGTGGAGTCTAACATAACTGGATTTGAATCTTCGCCCCACCCTTAGAATCTGAGGGACCCTACTCAAGTCTTTTTTTCTCTCTAAGCCTTAGTTTCCCCATGTATAAAACAAAGAGGGTGGAACAAAATGGAGAGTGGAAGAATGAATGGATATAACAAGAAACATATGGAAAGGAATCAGTTATTTCTGTTGGTAGTTGAGGACGAAGAGCAGTAGAAAATCATAAGGAATGAGCCTAAGAAGATAATGCCTCCAGAATATAGTAGATTAACTCAATTGTTTATATTGTTCTCTGAATAAGTACACCCACCTCTTCAGTTTTCAGGACAGTGACTTCCTTGTGCGCACTCAAAGGATCCTGAATAGTATGACAAAGGGACTAGAAGTCATGCTTCATAAAGAACGTTCAACTATCTGGAAATTTTTATCTGGCAAGAGATATGGGGGGTAGGGATCACTATGGGTGGGTCATAATTACTGATCTATCATACATGCACATCTTTCCTGAGGAAAAGAGAGCAGGCAAGGGTAAATAGTGGAGTGGCTGAGAGTATAGGTTGTATAGCTGACATCGGTCAATAGTCCTTGTTTCTGTCATCCATCAGCCAGGCCTTAGGATGTCACTTCACCTCTCTAGATGTCCTTCTGTGCTGTGACATAGTATAAGAATGCTTGGCTCTTGGTGCGCGTGGATGGCTCAGTGGGTTAAGTGTCTACCTTCTGCTCAGGTCATGGTCTCGGGGTCCTGGAATGGAGCCCTGCATCAGGCTTCCAGCTCAGCAGGGAGTCTGCTTCTCCCTCTCGCTCTGCCTCTCTCCCCAATTTGTGTGCACTCTCATTCTCTCTCCCTCTTTCTCTCCCTCTGAAATGAGTAAATAAAATATTAAAAAAAAAAGAATGCCTGGCTGACACAGTGGTTGGGAAAACTACACGACACAGTGTATGGAAAGCGAATAGCACAGTAAGTGGTACACAGTAAGCACTCTATAGATGCTAACTGTCAGGTTGGTGATGGTTTCTGTTGGTTCACTTGGGCTTCAGGGGACCCATCACATTCTAAAATTTTATGCAATCCTATATGCTCGCATAAGAAGGTACTCAGAAATTGGCAGAGAACTTGTGGAAGTATTCCTATATCCATTAAGTTTAGACTAGTGGATTTCCTGGACATAGGAAAGGCCAGAAGAAAAAGAGCCTTTAGTTGCCAAGAAATACTACACTGCCCACTCCACCCAGGTGCACACGAGGCTGGTCTTGCTAGCATGTGTGTTCTCAAGTCAGACTTACATGACTGAAGGGTTGAAGGCCTGGGTTGAATTCCCAAAATTAGAGGGTCTCTTCCTCTACTCAATAAGACACCGGCTCTGAAAGTGTGGGTCCTTGAATGGGGAGCATCATCTCTAGCCTACTCGTTAGTCTTACAGACTCTCAATCTCCACCCAGACCTAATGAACCAGAAACTCAGGAGTGGGGCCCAGCAAGCTGTCTTTGAACAAGCCTTCCAGGTGATCTAATGCATGTGCAAGCGTGAGAACCACTGACCTAAGACCCTCCCAACTTTGTCCCAGCTTTGCTAGTAGCTTTCAGCTGAGTTCAGGCTCCGCTTTGATCACTTTGCTCCAGAAAAGCCTCAGTATGAATATAGCTAACACACGTTAAGGGTTTACTCTGTGCAAAATGCTAAACTAATCACCATGAATAGAGACACTGGGTAGGAGGGCCCTGGCTTATCACCTCGATGTACAGAGGAACCAGCTGAAGCACAGAGTGATGTGAAACTTGCTCAGAGTTCCACAGAGAGAAACCAGTGGAGTCGCGATCTGAGTCCAGGCAGTCTTCCCACTGTACGTGAGATTCCTGTCCCGATCATCTTCCCTGAGCTCCACAGTAACTCTGCACCACGAGGAGAGGAAAGGAGGACCAGGCAACTGTTTTCCAGCTGTTCCTCCCTTCCTGGCTTCTAGCTACTCCACTGTTGCACAGTCCTCCAAGGTCTCCGACTTTTCCTCTGCTTCCCTCATTAGCCCTTCTTTCACCTCGTTAAGTAACCTGGACTTGCCCTTGGCATTGGCTGTGGACTCCCTCCAGGTACATTTCCTTGTTTGCCTCTTCACGTGTCTGTGGGCAATCCCACACTTATAAACGGCTTCAACATTGGCTCCTTTTCAACTGACCCCACATCAGTATTTGCTTTGAACTGCCTTCTCACTTCAAATTCCAAATTCCCAGCAAGTAGCCTGTACTTTACTGCACAGAGGTCATTCCAGTACTTCTCCTTGTGCAGTTGGACTCAGGTATCTTCCAGCAAACCTCCTGCCTCACCAGAGCCCACTTTCTAACTCTACTGATAGGGGCTGTCATTCTCCTAGTCTCCTGGTGCCCGGGTCCTCTAGTCTCTTTGTTTTCCTGCAAGTGCCGGGCCCTGTCTGTCTTTATATAGCCCTGATGTCTTTGCCACCCTTGGGATTTCCATACTGAAAAATGTTCTCTTTAGAATAGACATAAGAAAATTCAAGACTGGGGCACCTGGGTGGCTCAGTGGGTTAAGCCGCTGCCTTCGGCTCAGGTCATGATCTCAGGGTCCTAGGATCGAGTCCCGCATCGGGCTCCCTGTTCAGCGGGGAGCTTGCTTCCCTCTCTCTCTCTGCCTGCCTCTCCATCTACTTGTGATTTCTCTCTGTCAAATAAATAAATAAAATCTTTAAAAAAAAAAGAAAAGAAAAGAAAATTCAAGACTGTAGTCAGGCCCATCTCTTTCATTACCAAAAGGGTATAAGTTTGTGTGCAAGATAAGGCATGATATTGTTCAGCTTTAATTGCAGAACAAAGTTATTAAATATGGGGTAGGAATGATCTTTAAAAAAAAAAATCAAGAAAATAGGCAGCATAAAAGTCAGCACATCCAAGAGACAACTTCATGGAGACATCAGGGAAAAATAACTGATTTTCATTAATGACCAATTTCATTGAACAATGAATTGGACATTCTAGCATTTATAAACAAAGTGTAATTATAAAATGTTATTCTAATTGTTAATTAGGTCTATTTATACTCTAGATTAGTTTTTTAAATATGTCCTCTAGATACTACTTGATGCTAATTATCTGAGTTACATTATTATCGATTGAAAAACATTTTTAATTAATTTTAAAGCCATTTAAATTAGCAGAAGATTTACAGAAATTTACATGTGGTCTGATGCTAATTTTTTTAGGAAGACATCAGACGATACATTTAGCCTTTTGAATTAGTTTTTGATGAAACTTTCTGTTGCAACCTGGCAATTGATAATTATGGTGAAAGGGGTGGTGTATTTTTCGTGGTGGTCATTCATTAAATAGATGTATGTGTGTGTGTGTGTTCATCATATAGATCTATACATCTAGAAATATACACACACACACATTCAGGTATATATATATATATATATATATATATACCCCTAAATCACCCTAAATCACCACAGCTGGCATCATGGAGATACAAAGATGTGTGTCCCTGTTCATACTCCCTCAGAAAGCTCTCTATCCCTTCGGCGAGACGAGACACACATGCAGAAAACAGACTACTTAGAAATTTAGAAGTTAAGTGACTAAAACTACAGAATCCGGCTGCAAACAGCTAGAGAGAGTCTAGATAACTGCTTAATTGGGAAGTTTTGAACTAGACCTTGAGTACACATTGCCACATCAGAACCTATAGGGGGAATGTGTGCTTGGTGAATGACAACACATGTTCATAGTCAGGACTCACTTGTTTGGGAGGTGGGGAGATCAGTTGCCTCTTGTGGTAGAAAAGTCCATTAGTAGTTGGCTTCAGGCTAGATTCAGTGGCTCAAATGAGGTAACCTCAATTCAGTTTCTCCCTTTCTCTGAACACCTATGAGATCTGTTATACAACCATGCATTTTGTCTTCAAAAAGCAGAAGGGGTCCTTACCTTCTGAATACGAATCCAACAGAGGCCTGAGTTTTCCTCTTACTAGACTGGCGTGGGCCATATGCCCATCCCTGAACCAGTCATTGTGACCACAGTGATGGAGTTCGCTGGTAAGCAAGGCCTGGGCTATATCTCACCTAGAGCTAAGGTTGGAAATGACCAAGAATGAGCTGGAGGGGACCATTGTCTAAAGGGAAATAGGGGTGTTGTTTCCAGGAGAGGGAATGGACGCTGGGCAAAACCCAGAAAATATTCATTAAATCAAATATATGACCACAGGAGATCCTGATGGCCATGCCTGACCATGGTACCCAGGAATTGTGAAGACCAGCAGATGCTTTCCAAGCTCTCATCCTCTCGCTCA
This sequence comes from Neogale vison, assembly GCF_020171115.1. Taxonomy (NCBI): domain Eukaryota; kingdom Metazoa; phylum Chordata; class Mammalia; order Carnivora; family Mustelidae; genus Neogale; species Neogale vison. The sequence continues at coordinate 269,485,597 of NC_058091.1, read as the reverse complement.
CTCATCGGCACAGACGTGGGTCTCCTTGCTTCATCACCAGGCATACTCTCACCTCCCAGCATTTATGTTTACTGTTCCCTCCACACAGAATGCTCTTTTCCAGTCTGCATAGAGGACCTCTCATTTTATGGCTTAAATGTCACTTCACCACACATCCTTAGCTGCCTTATAAAAATAACACATTCCTGATTTCAGTGTTTGTACCAAGAGTTGGCAAAGTAGGCCTGTGGCCCAGTGAGGCTAAACGCACCGCCTAGTTTTGTAATGTTTATTGGAACACAGCAGTGCTCATTTACGTATTATCTATGGTTGCTTTCACACTACAACAGCAGGGTGGAGTAGCTGAGACAGATCAGATGGCCTGCAAAGCCTAAAATATTTATTATTTGGCACTATCCAGAAAAAGTTTGCATATTCCTGGTCTGTGTCTTTATTCCCTATTCATCTTTAAGGCAGATATCACAACATGCATGGTGATGATAAAATGTTTATTTCATGTGAAAATATGCTTACTTTCATCCTCTCCTCTTTAGAATGTAAGCTTTATGATAGCAGGAACTTTTGTTTTTCAGAATCTAGAACAGTGTTTGGAGCATTGTAACTGCTCAGTAATATTTGTTGCGAGAATAGATGGAAAGATTTTGAACACGGGAATGTTTGCTAACCAATCTGATTGTATAGAGAACAGGAGGGCGGGAGAATAATCACCCAAGTTAAGAGAATATTATTATGCTTTCATTGAGGATTCATAAGGACCTAAACCAGGATGGAAAGAGAAGAGAAGACAAATGGGAAAGAGCATCTTAAAGTAGAACTAATGAAATTTGGCAACTAAATGCATATGGAGGGTCAAGAGGGGACATCGGGGATGGCTCTGGTGTTGTGCACCATGTAGCATCATTAACACGACTATATCAGAGCAACAAAACGGGTTTGGGATTGGAGAGAAATGGTTCAGCTTTAAATGCCCTGGGTCTTGCTGCTTGCACACCTAAGGAAGAGGCCAGGTGTCCAGTGGGAAATGCCAGTGACATTGGTCCACTAGCAGGGGGTCAAGAGCCATCCATCCATCCATCCATCCGTGTATCCTTGAACTCAGGGGCTCCAAAGAGGAGGTATTCTAGAAGGGCATCCCAGAGCAAGAACTCAGAGATGCTCCTCAAACAGAGTCCCCAAACAACCCCTCACCCAATTTTTCCTTTGAGCAGACCTCCAGAACTGCTTTATCAAGGCCATGGCTGCCTTCCTGGAGGCATCCTTGGATGTTGAGTTTCCCATCCCATGTTCCCATGTTCATATGTTTTTTCTTATCTATTCCACCTTTCTCCATGACAAGGAACTCAGTGCTTTAGAACTTGACCAGCTGGTTCCACCATATCTACCAGCCAGGTGATGCTGGCCATGTGACTCTAATTACATAGGTCATGTGCGTGGTTCTAAATAAACAAGCTCACCCCCTTTTTCTTTGCCGTCCATCTTCTCCTCTTTCTCTTCCTTTCTGAAGTATCTCATCCATGAGTGGAAGGAAGCATGAAAGAGGTGGCAGGTTATAGTGAAAATGGAACACTGTGCCTTTTACATGGTAGTGAAGTCTGAGGAAGACAGACATTGATCCTTGAGAGATGAGAGCCTACCAGTCTAATAGGGACATTTGTGTGACAAGTCAGAGTAGCCTGGGACCGGCCAGGGCCCTCTTTCTGCTTGCCCTCTGTTATCATTATCAGAGATAATCAACAGGAGATCCAACTATTTAAAAAGAATTGCCTGTTGTAAAGTTCTCCTCCAGCATCTCATTCCAGACTTGGTTTATTATTTACAGGAACACAGGAATAATGTACTCGATCATAAAGATACATTTCCCATAAATAATGTAGCGAGAAAACCAAGTATAAAAGAGTCTCAGATGAACAACCCCAACCTTCATAAACCAGAGCTACTTAATGAGAAAAAGCACAATTCTACAATAGAGAAATAATAATGGGGTTTCATCTGAAATGCTACTGGCGTACAACTGTCATAATTCTCCAAAAAGTAAAAAAGAGCCTGGCCAAAAGCCTCGGTGATTGTACTGCCTCGTTTCATGCACCCAGCCACCCATGGGCACAGGCATCATAAGCTGCCACGGTTCAAGGTGCACCTTCATCCCCCAAGCTTGCGGGCTTGAATCCTGATGCAAAAGCATTTGCTGGGCCCCACACACTTTTCCCTTTGGCAAGAGGGAGATGTGATTTAATATCAGTGGGGTGGATTCATCGTACTGTGTAGACGTTGCCAGCTGTCCCAGCAGCATTGCCTTAGCAGACCTCCCCAGTTGCTGAGCCATTGTCTCCCTCGCTCTCACGTGGGGAGGAGGATGGGAGGAGGAGAAAAGGCAGTTGGGGACATTGGAGAGCTTTCTAGTTTGATTAAAGAGTCGATGAGGTTCACTCCTTGGCTGCTTCCAAAAGAACGAATTCCAGCACTTACTGAGGGAGGGGTTTGTTTCAGCTTTTTCATCTTCGGAACCAACACAACTTGAAATTCTCCACCGAGCTACAGCTAATGTGCTTTCGGGCATCTGTTGGTTTGTTTTTATCATCAGAGTTGTCTTCTTGGCAGTTCATACCAAGAGCAGAGTATTTTCAAATGAGGAAATAAAGTTCTGCCAGGACATCTTCAATGTCAAAAGACTGTCCATATAGTACAGGTGTATTGTTGCCTTTCTCATTAATTGTATTCACTCTTGCAGAATATTCTTATTCAACCAAAAGTCACCTGAGTTGATATTCTCCCCCTCTCTTCCCAGCAGAGACCAAGGGGAATGTTGGTGTTTCACAGTGACACCAGGAATTTAACGAGATGACAATGTGAATAAGAAACTCTCGGTGTGCAGACTGGGGAAGGAAATTAACTTCATTCTCCTTTATTGGAGGGACTTGAATTTAATTCTGCTTATTTGAGTGGGAGAAAAGAGTGCTAAAAATACTTCCCTCAGCAACTTAGGCTTCCCCTCCCACCTTGCTTTATGCTTTTGCTATGTACTACTCTTCTAATCTTAACCCCTTTTGTACCCTGCCTTCTCTAGGAATAATGGGTAAAGGTGGCAAGGGTGAATCTAAACAAAAGGAGTCAGGAGATGGAGAGAGGAGAGATTATTCAGAACCCTTTGGGGCACAGGATAGCAGTGAATGCCTGTGTTCCCTTTGTGACGGTAGGACAGCAGCCTGGTTAGATGGGTATGGGGTTTAGAGACTGCCTGGATACCTCTCCTGGCTTTCATGGCACAACCTTGGGCAAGTTTTTACATTCTGAAAGCCACAGGTTACCCATCTTTAAAATTAGGGTATTACGAGTACCTGTGTCTAGTGTATGAAAAGTTCCTAGCACATGCTAAGCACCTATAAGTGCCCACTATTATCAATGCCCATTACTATTGTTCCTTAAACCCATTCCTACGGAGCACCATTTGTGCAACAATCACCAAACAAAGCTCGATGTGGAGATGTAAGGACACAGACTAAAATTCTCTTGATCTCAAATAGGTCGTAGTCTAGTAGGGGTGTCAAACCGCATACGCAGTGAAATATTGCATAGTGCTGGAAATGTTTCTTAGGAAGTTAAATAGAATCTAGAAGTCAGCACTTGGCTGCCGTAGGTGCTAAGAGGACTCCCCCGTAATGATGAAGAACGGGGGCAGGATACCAAGCCAACAGAGGTGGCCCAGAGAACTTCCCGGAGGAGAAACTGAGGGAAAGTGTAAGGGGGAAGGGGGCTTGACTTAGCAGGATTCAGGGGAATGACCCACAGCCTCCAAGGGCAGGGTCAGCAGAGCCACAGAGGAAGGGGAGTGAGCTGCTCTTGTTTTTTTCCAGCAAATAAGCACACTGGGATTTATTTTGGGGGAAGAGATTGTTATTATCAGCAGAGCATAGACAAGAATCGCTCACTGCCCCCAAAGCCTGAGTTAAGGAGACACCTCAGAGTTCTGCTAGAGCCTGGCCAGGATGTTCCCCTCTCAGCAGTGTACCATGCAGGATGTGCCTGAATGGTTAATGGAGGTATTTCATATGATTTTGATTCTGTGAGCCAAAAAGAAAAGTGTACTTCGACAATGGGGAGTTATTTATGATGCAAGAACTCTCCCAGGTCCAAAAAAAGAAAGGGAATGACCTCAGCAGGAAGGTTCTTGGCATTGTATAAGCCTTGGTGTAGGCAGTTCTCATTTAAGTTCTGTTGCATTCAATAAATTGAGCGCCTATTGTGGCCAGCTGCTTTGCTGACCCAAGGACTCTGGGGACCCCCGCCTTTCTGGATTCCATAGCCAAGCAAGAAAGACAGTTGTTGTTACCATTTACATGAGAGGAATGTGACTTGTCATAGGAGAAGTACCAGATGTCATGGAAACATAATATTAAGTTATTAACCTCACTTTGCCAGTAAGGGAAGTCTGCCTGAAGGAAATGATGTTTCAGTTGAGACTGGAAGGATAAATGGAAGTTCATTCAGGAAATGGGGTCAGAAGGCTGGGTGTGGAGGGACATGTACAAAGTCCTGGGGAAGCAGGACCTTTCAGAAGAAGTTTTACAACTCCAGCTCAGCCAGGGAGGGAAGGTCAAGGAGCAACGTGCCCAGCCATGAAAAGAGACAGGTTGTAATTATGATAGCATTTATTAAATGCTTACTCTCTGCCAGATACCATTGGAGTCTCTTTACATGGGTTAACTCACTTCTCAAGAGGGGCCTTCTAAGATAACTTTCATTATTATGCTCATTGTACATAAGAACAAACGGACCAATGCAGAAGCAAGTTCCCCAAGGCTGTGTAGAAGTTCACTGGTTGAAGTGAGATGCAAATCGAGATAATCAGATTTCAGAGCCTTCATTTGGTTTGGTTTTATTTGTAACTTTGTTGAGATGGAATTCACATATCCTACAATTCAGCCATTTAAAGTGTGCAGTTCATATATCTTTTAACATATATCATGTCTATGTAGCAACAAATCTATGTGTTCATGTCTGTTCCATCTGTATATATATTTGGTATGTAGGTCACGTGGCATATGTGTGTATGCTATACATACATGCATTGTACAAGTTGCATAAATATACAAACGCTACGTGTACGTGGAACATTGTGGAGTTGTGTGTACCTGTGCAGCTATTATAAAACCATACTGTGAGCGTGGCTGCTGTGTGTCCTAGTAAAGTACTTAGATGTAAGGATAATGCGAAGACATTGAAGGGCCTCAAACAGGGCAGTGACAGTATTTGCTTCACAATTTATAGGACGGCGTGAGCAGGATGAGCTGGGAGGGGTAGGTCGGACAGATCCACAGCTTATGGGACCAGACACATCTGTGAGGTCTCTGCTTGGAGGTCTAATTCAAAAGGACATTCCAAAGAAAGAGCGGTGCAGCCTACTCTGCAAGACCTTCCGTGCCCCCAGACAGCTCACCTTGCCCATTTTTTTTCTCATCCCCAAGGAAACAGGGTGAGTATACAAGGAAGGGCAGGCTGGTCCCAGTTGGACAGAGCGCAAGCATGGCCGGTGAATTCTAAAGGCAATTCATTGTTCTTCCCACTAACTTGCTTGATGGGAGCTGATCAGAGGTCAGAGCACATTTAAAGTACTTGTATTGTATCATAGGCTTGTGGCAGAGATTGCATTTAACCAAACAAAGGAGAGGGCTGATATGAAATCAATATGCAGAGTGCCTATGAGCTATGGAGGAAGGTAATGTGCTTTTCTTCCTTGGCTGTTAAATGCATCTCAGCTGCCAAGGAAAATGACTTTCCCTCTCAACTTCCTATCTGTCTAGCTGACTGGTTATTGGGAAGTGTTCAGGCTCTAGTGCTTCAGCTGTGTTTAATGAGAGCATCCTTGCATGAGAGCCTGAGCAAGTTCCTCTGGCCTCATTCTTCCTCCCAGGACTCTGAAAATATGTCTCTCCTTAGCACATTCAGATCACAGACGTCTGCTGGAGCAAGGAAGGGTGCCAGGGCCTTGGATTTAGAAGGCGTGGTCTCTCCTTGCCTTTGGGATCGGGAACTTATGCTAGAATATTGGATGCAAGAAATGTACCAGAGACACTCATGTGTGTGAGGCTGTGCACCCAAAAAGGGGCCCAGAACATTGGGGGCCACACACCTACCAAGGAGAGGCCTTCCTTGAGAAGTAGAGACTTGACTTAGCCCTGGCAGGATTGCAGTGGGTTAAGTTCAGGGAAGCAGGGGAAGCCATTCTTATTGGGAGGAGACAACATCCAAAGTCACTCGTACTTTCACAAGACAGCCTGGAAAATGAACTCTAGTTCAAAATCTGAGTCCGGTCATTTGAACAGCTGGGGATAAAAAATAAATTATTATATAGGAGTTGAACTGACCCGTTGTTAAAAGAAACCCTTTCCTCTTTCTCTGTCCATCTTCTTCCTGCCCTCTTTCCTTTTGAGATCCTCAGACAGACCAATTCCAAGTGTGAGAAGCCATTGTGGGGGCATATCTTTGCTACCACAGATCACAAGCGAGCTGACGCAAGAGCTGACACAGGTGTAATTCCCTTCCGCACAGTAGCACTTAGTTAGATCAGAATTCTTGCACAGGATTTTTCTGGTTTGGGGT